>NC_053155.1:137905863-138536415 GCF_016835505.1 Polypterus senegalus | reverse complement strand
CTGTTTGCATACTTAGTCAAAAAGTGTCTACTTTTGTTGAGCATGTATTCAATTACTGAAAATGTACCACCTTCATTTATTTGAAATACAGTAAATGTGAAAAGATTTATTGGTACCCTTGCAGCTCATTGAAAAAATGCAGTATGCCTCCTGAAAAGTGATTAAATGAAAAACAATTGCCCCAGAAATATCTGCATGACTTTGATATGTCAAGCAAAGCAAGTGTGAAAAAAGATAAAAGTATTGCTTATTCTACCAAGATATTCTAAAATGGCTCAGAAACCCTTAGAATATCCTTAGAAAAGATCATAAATAATTGAATTATAGCGATTTTTCAAACTATCTGTTTTCTTTAGTTAGTACCACATGTGTCTCCAATCAAGTAATGAGTAATTTAGCCCATTTAAATAGAGAAAAGTAGTCACTCTGCTGTTTGGTACCATTGTGTGTCCCACACTGAACATAGACCACAGAAAGCAAAAAAGAGACTTGTCTGTGGAGACCAGAAAGGAAATTATAGACAAGCATATGAATTGTAAAGGCCATCTCCAAGCAGCTTGGAGACAAGTCACAAATATTATTAAGAAGTTTAAAGTCTATCGCACTGTATCCAACCTTGCAGGAGGGGGGCCCACAACAGAAAAATCAACCCCAGAATAAGCAGAAGGATAATGAGATAGGAAGACAAAAAGTCAAGGACAAGTTCCAAACAGACACAAGTTGAACTCAAAGATCATGGTCCATCAGTGTCTGATCACACCATCCATCACATTTTGAGTGACAGTGGGCTCGATAAAAGAAGGACCAGGAGGACTCGACTGTTGAAAGTAAAACATAAAAAAGCCAGACTGGAATTTGTTGCTGGGAGAATGTCCTTTGGACAGATGACGCAAAAATTGAGCTTTTTAGCAAGTCATATCAGCTCTATATCCACAGATGAAAAAATTAAGCTTTCAAAGAAAAGAACACCATACATACTGTGAAACATGGAGGATGGCTTGGTTCTTGTTTGGGCTTTGCTGTATTGGTCACAGGGTACCATGAGTCTGTGCAGGGAACAATCAAATCTAAAGACTGTCAAGACATTTTGGAGTGAAACATATTGCCCAGTATCAGAAAGCTCCCTCAGTCTCAGCTCATGGATCCTCCAACAGGATAATGACCCAAAACACACAGCCAAAAGCACTCAAGAATGGCTAAGAACAAAACATTGAACTATTCTGAATTGGCCTTCTCTAGGCTCTGATTTGATTCCTATTGAAAATCTATGGAAAGAACTAAAACATGCAGTCTGGAGAAGGGACTCGATAAAACCTGACACATCTGGAGCAGTTTATTCAGGAAGAGTGGGCCAAACTACCTGTGGACAGATGCAAGAGTCTCATTGAGAGCTACTGTACATGAATCTCTTCTTTGCAGTGATTGCCTCTAGAGGTTGTACAATAAAATATTAGGTTAAGGGTCCTATTATTTTTGTCCATGCCATTTTCATTTGTGTTATCACTTGAAATATTCTGTTGAATCAACACTCTAAAGCAAAAACTGATTTGTTAAACATGGAATAAACGATGATAGGTGCCAGTTACTTTTGTAAATTTCAGGTTACTTCAGAGACAATTTGGGAATTCTTCTTTTTTCATGGAATGCTACCAATAAATGCTTCCACATCTGCAGGTAAGAAAGGGGCTCCAACTTCGGTTCTTTTACTTTCATTCACCTCTCATTCATTCTCTGCTCCGTCTATAAACTCATGATTTTTGATTTAATCAAATTCATTTTCATTTCATGTAGTTTGCTGCATTCATTACACTTGTGCCACTATTTTTCAAAGGGCTACCATTGTTGTAGCTTTTTATCTGCAAAGACTGTGCTGCTACAACTTCTGCAACATCCTTCAACACTTCAGTCATCATTACTATAACTTGTGGCTTTATTAAGTCTACCTGGTATCTCAGTTTCAAACTGTCATTTAACTAATTCTTCTGACTGCTGTCTGCTGCATATACCACGCCATTCTCAAGGCCTCATAGTCCGAGTCATGTAATGCCCCAATGAGGAACTGAAACCATGCCTGTGCCTTAATATGACTTTTGCGTGGGAGTAAAATGTGATAGACTTGTATCCCATTTATAATTGGTTACTGCATTTAGCCTTATACTACTGTATTAAGTTCCAGCTACTTGTTGCCCTGTACTCAAGGCAAACTCTAGCTTTTTACAGTAGCTGCCCCAGGCAAAATTGAAAATGTCACACCTATACCAAGGAATATTGAAGGCAATTGCTATACATGTTTTTAGAGATCTAAGGACGGAGCCACACAAATCACACAAGGAATACGGATTGACAAATGGGACAGGACAGTTTTGTCAGGAGCAAATGGCACAATTGGTAAAATTAGAGGCTGGCCATCAAATGTCACCTGAAGCAACTCCCTCCCAGCACCACCAACTACGTCTAGTATAGCACTGCCTGAAGAGGAGTAAAGAGTTGTGTAAAATGGATAACGGGTTTTATTTATTTATGATTGGATGCATTTGTAGCTATTGTGAACAGACTACAATGTATAAGGGAACCACCACAGAAGTAAAGAGCAAGGGGTTTTCCCTAAGAAAAACCTTTATCAACAAAGAAAAACCACACTGGCAGTAAAAAGATTTTCTGTATATACTGGTGTGAGAAAATAAGGACTATTGAAGAATATTTAAACTTGTCCTTAATCAGATTTCCTGGAAATGGAGCCAAAAGAGTGAGATGCTTAGAGTGAAGCTGTCTGAAAGGCTAAACCAAGTGCCTTGTGTCATTAGATAACACGCACTACAGCGCATTTTAGGACTGCCAACTTAAAAAATAAACAGAGGGATGAGGAAGATTTGTCAAGATCCAGAAAACCTCCAGGTTACTGGGTGATAGTACTCTGTTCACTCAGAGCACTCAGTAAAACTAAGGAGGAAAACAAGTGGTTAGAAAAGCTTTTTAATGACAGTTACATAATTAAGCCACTTATGTCAGGAACATTGGAAAAGGCTGCTGTACTTTCTATGCATTAATAATTTTTAATTTGCACTCTTTATTTTTTGTAGCACTTTATGTTTATGTCTTTGTTGCCGAGTTTTCTTGTGGTTTCTTGTGGGTATCACTATGTTTCTTGTAGCAATGACCCTCTCGGTAGTCACATATTCCCGAGTTTGTAATGCCATTGATGAGCTTCTATTAGATGGTTACATTATTAACAACTTGTCCAAACATTCTCTCACTTTTAAAAGGGAAAATATTTTTACGGTAAAAAGAAAACTCAAGGATTTGAAATTTGCTTTGTTTCTGGCATTCTCATGGTTATGGTTATTCTGATTTCCGTGAATCTAATTTCTAGTGACTGCCTCTATGACAATTCTTTTAGAAATCCACTCATTTGCATCTTTAAATACAATTCCTAACACCTAAAATCAGCCAGATGTGGCTTTATTCCAACTATTATATTAACTCCATCATCCCCACGCAATGTAACTATATAAATATAACATTAATTGATTCTAATGGATAGATCTTTGCCCTTGGCTTATTTCTAGGCATGGAGAGATGCCAGGGGCATATTTTGCATCTTACAGTATATTAAAATAAAAAGACTTTTCTTCAGAATGTAAAGGGTGAAATTATTTTAATTTCTAAAGGATGCTGCTTATTTCACACTGTGAATGATGACAACTGTTATTCCACATAGCCGCCTTTGCTTTGTCTTTTTTTGTTCAAGAAGAAAAAATAATATGTTACTAAAAAAGCAAAAAAGAAAATTATGCTGGTTGTTGGTAATCAGCTCCAAAGATAAAATAAGATGTATAGACAATGATATTCATATCTGTGCCACAATACGTACAAAAAATCCATCCACAAATTGAAACAGTTTAGAAAATGCAAGATTGTTTCAGGACAAATAGAAGCCTGGCAGTGGCAGTGATGGAGGAGAACATTTGCATTAAGAATGAATACTTGCAGTCCCACTATAGATTTATTATCTTCCAAGATTTAGCTCTTATTCTTTCCACCAGGAATCTTTGCCATCCTGACAGTATACTCCAAATTTCTATATGAAGTATGGAGTGATATGTTTTAGGTCTCTTTTACACTGCATACTGTAATCATGGAGGGAGTTATTACTGTAACTCTTGTACCCAGAATAATGCTATGTGGCAATAAAAAAAAACTCAACAGAAGAAAAAACAACAAACAAAAATTAAAACAAAGTAGCAAGTAAACAGAGACAAACTATAAACCTACAGCATTTGTGAGACTAAATACAGAAGTCTTAAACATCTGCCTAACAGCTGAGGTAGCTCAATCAGCTCTCCACCAGTGGAGCACCAGTACTTCATAACTCACCTTCCATCTCTGTCTTCTACACACCTTTCCTATTACTTTACCTATTTTTTTCACCTGCTACTTGAGTTGAAGACCTCCTGATTTCAAGTGTATTACTTTTTCTATTGACTCGTGGTGGGATTAAACCCTGTGTTGGGATCACTTCCAGCTAAGCTCCAAAATGACTTCCAGAGTAAGAGACAGGCTTATTTTTGTAATGGGGCCACCAGGTTAGAGTTTGCTCAGTTCTCCTTCTTCGAGCTTTCTTTACAAGGAGGGTAAAGCCCAGGTTCAATCTCTACCATTCTGGATGGAGATGTGTGTTTACTCTTTAAGTTACAGTATTCTAATCTCTCCCTTGTGTCTCACTGAGTGCTCCTGCCTCCAGCTCTTCTGGAAAGAGGAAGATCTCAAGTTCATGTAAGAGAGAGAACAAGAAAAAGAGGAAAGAAGGCAAAGTGCTCTGATATTGAAGTGAGCAAGCGGACGGATATCTGTGAAGGTAGCATGTTGATCATGAAGGGCAGAATTTTCTTGTTTATCTGCTTTCATCACAGTACCTTCTGTTTCCCAGCCTTTA
This sequence comes from Polypterus senegalus, assembly GCF_016835505.1. Taxonomy (NCBI): domain Eukaryota; kingdom Metazoa; phylum Chordata; class Cladistia; order Polypteriformes; family Polypteridae; genus Polypterus; species Polypterus senegalus. Next base: position 138,531,482 of record NC_053155.1, on the reverse strand, counting down.
TGCATTTTTATATCTAGGGCTCCACTGGCATTATTCTAAGGAAAGATGCTACAGTGATGTCCTTCTTGTTACACAGCTTTAGCTTAATATAAAATGTATCCTCATGCACAAAAATGAAATGGTAAATTTTAATGGAAAAGTCAAATTTAAATTAGGCCTTTTCCTCAGATTTAGTGTACTCATGTGTTTTAACAAATGAAGCCAGTAAAAACATACTTCAGCCCACAGCTACTGAAACTAATATAGCCCATTAGCAATAACTGTTACGCCCAACAATAAATAAGAATATTTTCTACTGGTAAAGCAATCCATTCTCTTTCTAAGACTGTTCTGCTTGGCTGAAGAGCATAATAGGAACAGATGCCAGTGAAAAAAAGCCTTTATTCTTGCTCAGGGTCAGGAGCAACAACTAAAACGCCCTTTACTGTCATACAATTTTTGTGCTAGACAGCCCTAGAGGCCATTATAGCCCTGACCAAAGTAAGCAATTTAATGGTCCTGCTGCACCAGATCAATGCCTGCTATGTTGCAACTTTAGATTATGCTTGGGCTCCTACCAGGTCGTTTCTGCTGTCGTCATTTACCCATTCATCTATTATCTACGATAATAGCCACAAAGAAGTTGTATCACACCACAGCAGCATTGTGTCATATAGATCAAGGGTGGTCAAACTTTTTTGTTGGTGGGTTGAATTGTCAAAAATGACTTATACAGTACAGTGTTCATATAACATCAAGGTGTGACTATGAGCCCAGGCAATGACAAACATAAACTTTAAAATCAGGTGAATATAGAAATGGTGTAATTATAAAACATTCTGTAAAAACTAATAAGTGTGATGCTTAAACTACAATAAGATAACAATTTAAAAGAAAACTGATTTCATTATGACATGTTCCTGGTCATGAACAAGAACCTGCTTGCTACTGCATTATCAACTGAGATGCTGGTCATCACAACAGTTAATTCACTGCAAAGACTGGTATTTGTTAGTACACTTCTGTAATTCCTTTAGTAATTATCTTTTATGAAAAGACCTGCACACAACTGTATGTGCTACTAGATAAATGATGCCACGCTAATATCAGGCTTGAAAAGCCTTGAAAACAAATCCTGAGTAAGGTACAGTCTGTGAAAATCATGCAAAGAAACGAGTAAACTTATTTTTAAATTCAAAATTGCACAGTAATTTGGTTCCTTTTAGCTGCAAGACTTCTGGAATATTGACTATATTAACAGCAAAAAGAGACAAAACTAGAGTTCCCCCTTCCTATACGCACATCACACACTGCATGGGGCATGTGATCAAAGGACCGATGGGGGGTAGGGGCTCGCCTAATGGCATTATTGCTGTTTCAAGAATCGTCAAATTAACATCATTGACATTCCAACCTGTTGTGATCATTTTCTGTAAACGACCAGAGAAATGACTTCAAATCAACACCAGTCAGGACCACAAAAAAAGAAAAAAAAAATGAAAGCATGAATGCTGCTTATGCTGCATTTGCAGGGGTGTTTAGAAATCTAAATTTGTCCAGCTTCCAATAAGCTAGCTAACGTTACATCAATCACCACACTGAAGCTAGTAGTTTATTAGAGTAACAATGGGGCAACATTTCTGTACATGTAATAGTTCTGATATTGGGTTTTTAGCATATATTATCTAATGTTACTTGCTTAACTGTCACATGGCAGTGGATTATTTATTACCACCGTATAGACCTCAGAACCCATGCACGTTGTTAAAGACTAACGTTAGTTGGTATATTACATACTCTGAGTGTTGTTGTACTGAGGACGCATTTGTAAACTTCACTGACACACGGGGTCCCTCACTTACTATTTAGTTATTGGCTGCATTGTGGAAAAGCACCATGCAAACAACTTTGATATAAAAAGAGCAACTAGCTCAAATTAACTTCAGTTGTTGATTAATTTTATTGTTACAGTAGCTAAGATTAGTGATTTAGTAATTGTCTAATTTTTCTCTGCCATCATTAGAAGAATAAAATGTTGTATAGATAATTTCATAAGTGTAGGTATTAGTGCCTCATTGCGATCTGCTGTCATTGGAAGGACAAAATTAAGTTCAGATAAATTCCTAAGTGTAGGTGATATATTCACATGTTCTTTTTTTGAATTTCTAAATATTCAGTTTCAATTTGACCATGCTGCATTAAGCACATGTATTAAGCATGTTCAGTAGTAATATTAATAGTTTTCATTTTATTATTAGTAGCTGTAGAATATTATATATTATGATGTGATGGAAAGCCAGGACTCTTACTCAGCCGTGATGCCTTCTTAAGGGAAAAACTGGGGCATGTATGGGGCAATACCTCCCCTGGGACGACAGAGAACAACTCCCCTGGCTTGCTATGGTTCCACAAGGTTCCACAGTGCCAGGGTCCATGGCCTCCGCCAGGGGGTGCAAGGGTGAACGACTGAGCCCTCCTTAGCACCCGGAAGTGCAGTCGGAAGATGATCACCCAACACCTAGAAGCACTTCCTGGTGCCCGGTTAAGGAGCCAGCTACTACTACTCCAGGAGCCAAAGTCGGAAGAAAGCAGATGAAGCTTGAAGGAGAAGTCCAGGTAGCAGAAAGAGAGAGAAAGGAGAAGAAATGACTGTTTTTGGTGCTTGTTGTACTGTACTACAGGTGGGAGACAAAAGAAAAGTGTTTCCCACTCTGAATAAAGCCTGTGCTGTGCTGGGACTTGTGTCTCAGTCTGTTGTGTCAGGAGTTTGGGGAGCTGTGCACCCCCTGGTTTCCACAATGATAATTATTAGAAGCAATAGTACTAGTTGTTGTATTTTATATTATCATTAGCTGCAGGGTAGTACTATTAAGATTGTTGTTTTTGTTGTTGAATCACATGTCACAAGTGATACTGCTGGCTATATCAAGTAACAAAGAGTAACAGCTCATTGATATCCTGGACCATTGTCATTATTATTATTACCAATAAGGCCTTCGTTTATAAAGGAAACAAGTCAAAAAGTTATAGTTTGTGTTATGTGCTTCTTTGAGTATTCTTTATGCTTCATTATTTATTTATAGATATATGTACTCTTCAAATTAAAGTTGTTACAAATACAAATGTAGTGGATTCAGGGGGAGCGCCTAGCGCCTCTGTTTTGCTAGAGATGTTACCAGATGAAAAATTTGCAAAATCTATTTCATGAAAGAGAGCTACAAATTCAAAATGAAGAAAGGCAACCTGAGCTAACCTGACCCTTAAAAGTGGGCATTTACATAGGTTTTACTTTTTGCAGTGGACTCAGATTATTGTAAAGTTTGAAGAATGGAGAAAAGACAATTTGCCAGCGCCTTACTAAAACTGAAGTGAACTCTGCTGGAAAGTTGCAAATACTCTCCTGTTCAGACTTTGTGATGAAGAATTGTCCGAAGGCATGGTTGGGATGCCACTGCTTTTTACTCCACATCTTACCAAACACACATGTTGAAGTGCAGGAATAATCCATTTTGGTTGATCCACTACCAGAAAACTGGTCTTCTTCTAAGCCACTTTCTTTCACATTTGTCAGTTTCACTCTTTATATTGAATTGTGCACAGACGTGGACTCACCCCCAAAGTTATTCCTTCAAGGGGTGTCACTGCCAACCAAATCAGTCGCTGATAAAAATCATCCATCCATTATCCAAACTGTTATATCCTAACTACAGGGTCACGGGGGTCTGCTGGAGCCAATCCCAGCCAAGACAGCGCGCAAGGCACACATACACACCCACACACCAAGTACACACTAGGAACAATCTAGAATCACCAATGCACCTAACCTGCATGTCTTTGGATTGTGGGAGGAAACCGGAGTACCCATAGGAAACCCACGCAGACATGGGGAGAACATGCAAACTCCATGCAGGGAGGACCCGGGAAGCGAATCTGGGTCTCCTAACTGCGAGGCGGCAGCGCTACCCACTCCGCCACCCTGATTAAAATCAGTCATGCACAAATTCAGCAGGCAGATAAAAACCTGCAAACTTTAGCATCAGCACTACACTTTCCTATTTGTATGGTAAAAGCTTGGTATAATTATTTTTGATGACTTTGCTTGGCATCTTACTATGTTTAACTCAGCCGAAAGTAGCATCATCTTATTAAAAGCACGTGATGACAGGCAGAATACCCAATATTTGCACAAGAAGCTAGTGGGTCACTCATTATTGTGCCATGGGCTGAATGCTCGTTATGGGTTGCAGTTTGCCCACTCCAGCTATAGATGCATTAGTCTATAGGTAAACACTTAAAAGATGAGGGGATCTATTTGTAGATTGTCACAGATTTTCACAGAACTTTGCTCCAGCTATGAAGCTGCTTTAAAAATTATAATCCTAAACATTTGTAATGTCCAGGGTTTCTTCTCCATATAAGTTGTTCTTACTTTTCAATAAGTAGCTTGCGGTTGGCCACTTAATCCACAGCAATGTACATTTAACTTCTGACGAAACATTAAAAAAAAGCAACATTAATTTACTTTCATATCTCTTGCTTACAGAATGATTTTTTTCAGTACAGAATTGCCCTTTTACAACCTGCATTTGCATATGTGCTCAATGCATTTTAAAAATGTTTCACAGCGTGTTCGAAGTTTACACAAAAAAGCAACATGCATCTTTTATGTTGGGAACTCTATTATTTGCCAAAGCGTATATGCTACAAAACTCCTTTAATACCAGAGATGTCTGCTCTTTCAAAAGCCAATAGTCGCTCTAACATTGCAATTAATTTAAAAAGTGTCACCCAGCAATGTCATGGTACATCTCTTGAGTGCAAATTTGCATATATACTCAGCCATGGAAAGTCAGATGATTAACTAGGAAAAGTCCTTGTCACTTTTAGGGAATGTCATCAGTGAAAAGCAACAGCTTAAAAGTCACTTAAAAATTTTACTTTAGTAAGCAGTTTTAGAATTAGAGGCCATTTTCTTTGCAGATTGATGTAGAGGTGGCATAAAAAAACAAAGTCGCAGATAAGCACATTTGCATGATGGTAATATCTCCTGGACTATATGAAATGTCAGGAAAGGATTTAATTAGACAGGCAAGCGCATTTGGTTTCACTCTGTAAATTACAGATTCATCTTAGTAGTCTTTTCAGTTCTCCACCTTTTTTATGAAAATGGATTTCAAGCATTTTCATTTCTACACCCATTTTCAACATCACAGCCATGTAATTAGCACTGTCAGTTTTTGTGTATTAATGTCAGCATAATAGGTGACATTTCTAATTTATTAAATAAAGTGAGAAAAAAACATTAAGGATTCATGAAAACATTACATTAGGGTAAAATACAGATTCTGAAATAAATTATTTTATCTGCTCCATATAGTGCTGTTTAGATAAAATGTTAATTATGCTACATGTCAGTTATTCAAGTGCAATTATTCATTTTTACTGCTCAAAGTCTATGTTTTTTATCAGTTTATGATGCAAGTAATTTGGTAGCCTACCACTTTTCACTCACCATGTGCAGTATTTAAAGCAAGAACGGCATTAATATATGTATCTGTTATGTTATAATAAAACCTCTGCTTTCTTCAAATTTTTGACAGAACTAAACAACCAGTTTTCTGCTTCACCCACCAGTTTCCTAAACACAGGTTTTATAGTAAAAAAAATTAAAGAAAATGTCTTCGTAGGTAGAAGAAAAGTTGACTTACGCATTTAACGAATCGGCAACAAGTTGAATCAATTCATCAGTAAAATTCCGATTAACACTACAAAAACTTTTGATTGATGTGCTGCGTACTTGAGCTGCCACAATTCACGTGTTGTGACTTGCCTGTTTTTCTTTGAAGCAAGTTACTGACATTCAAAGGGAAAAGACAAGCCCTGCGCTGAGCCTGCATTTTGTTGAGGGCAGCCGATGTTCAGTCGCCTTTGTGCATACACCCTTTGCACTACTGGCAGAACCGGGCCTGGGCCAGAGCAACCCACCAGACTGAGCTCCTCTAGAGTGACTTCATCTCTTGTTTACTTTGAAATCCCTGTTGAAAGGACACACACCATCGAGCGTTATTTTATTTGCTTTCTGTTTATTTTTGCTGTCTCTGGACAATAAAAGGGACAACCTGCTTGGTGCCCCAAAATGTCCCTTCTGCATCCTAAGCTGTCATTTCCATATCTGGCCACAACTAATATAATATTAACGAAATCCATTGTTCTATGGAATGAAAGTTTACAATGTTATTGACTAATGGTAATCTTGAACAAAAAGATAGAAAAGACTAGGACCTATTTGTAAATACTTTATTTATTAAATATTCACCTTAATGTCAATATTTAAAGTAACATTTTTTGGATTCTTGTTGACTTTAGGCACCCAATCTTGGTCTTATCTAACTGGTTCAAGAATATCCTTCTTGAAGGCTGGGACCATAGGATACAAAATGAAACAACTCCCTAACATTTTCACTGAATATGTAAAATTAGGACACATACTGCATTTCATAAACACCTACTTTTTAGTAAAATATGTTTCTTTGTTGTAAACATCTACATCTAATGCTTCAACTTCATATGTATAAATTTGAATTTGAAATTTTTACATTTGAGGATATATCACTATTCTACTCATACTATTGTAAAAAAAAGTAGTTCAACCTATAAATAATTATAAAATACAGTTGGGTATTCACAAGCTCAGTAGCTTTTAGAAATTCGATAACTGCTGTTTGACATCCATCTATTATTTATTATTTCCTGAATCCAACTAAATTAAAGGGTTGTTAGTATCCAGAGCCCATTTCAGCAGCAGGAAGCACAAAGTAGTAGCCAGGCCAGACCGGACACTAGCCCATCACCAGACACTCTACATACACGTAAATCAAAACTCACTCATATTGGCCACCTTGATTCACATAACATTCTTATATCTCTTTAATAAAATATTCTATTTAATACCCAAATACAATTATTGAAAAAATAACAATAATCATTGGTCCTTCATCTTTATAAAAGTCCTGTCCATTGAAGTGTATGCAACTGTACATTTCACACATAAACTTTAATACTTCTTCTCACTTTCTTGTCCGTACAGTATCTTAAATAGAAAAATACACTAAAACAAGACAGATTTTTACATTATTAGAAAATTCTAAGCTGCTTATTGAACTTAAAAATGTTCTACTATCCTTAGGTTTCTCTCAAACTCCTGTCCTCGCGACTTCACAATGGCAGAAAAAAGCAAACCTGTAAAAGTACATTTCAGTACTTCAGTAATTCAGTGTCTTCTTTTATTTAAGACCATTTAACAACTAAGCCATTCCAAATGTAAACATTTGTAGCACAATAAAGCCTCATTCTTTTCTCTTTATGGACATCATAACAGTATGTAAGTCAATTCTAGTATGTTACAAATATAAAGAATACATATAAAGTATACTTTGAACCTTCTTTGGACCACTGTGCACAATTCCCTGCGGTAGTGGTTGCTGACATGTCAAATTAGCTAAAATCCTGCCCCTTTACTCTTACTGGCATCCCCTTACATACACTCTCACATTCTCCACTGAGATACTGTACTGTAGACTCTGTCTTTCTGATCTGCTGATTTCTTATAATTTCCAATGACGAGCTTGTCAAGCCTAGCACACCTTGGACATAGTTAGTTCTAATATTCTAACTGCTTTCAAAAAGTGACTGAATATCAGATTATCCATCCATTCATCCATCTTATGAACTGCTAGTCCTGATAAATGTCATAAACAGCTAACTCACTATAGTCCAGTACATTTCACTCAATTCTGGGAAACATTCGGTTACAAGGCCAATGCTTTTATTTTTAATTTATACAATGGGTGCAAATAAATTTAGTTGTGAGTGGGGGTTAAAACAGATTCAAGTGAATCAAAATTTAACTAAGACCAAACTGCCTTAGATTTACACTGTTAACACTGAAGTAATAAATGCTTAATATTAAAGATACATTAAACTATGGAAGGCATCAGGTCTTGCTGCTGTCAGAATATGTGATTGTGTGCCACAGTAATCAAGGGATTGCAAGTAAAGGGCACAAAATCACTTTAAATCTGACCGAAGGCAATGAGCTACTGTACTTGTCTTGGTGAGGGGGAGGTGATATTTTGGTTGTATGTTGATTTTTTTTATTTTTGCTGCACTGAAATGAAAACAAACCACATCAGTATGAACAGAGAAGTTATAAATTGAAATATGTCTTATGTTGCAGCAGAGGAATGTAGCAGAAAAATAGAACATTTTTTATAGAAAACAAACTAACTGTCAACTTTACTGAGGTACACAAAAATTCATATAATAACGCATCTAGTAACCTTGAAGCAGGAAGACACTAGGCACATTAAATAAAACAGACATTGTATGGGTTTTGCATACATTTTTTTCTCAAAGCCAATGATAAACAAAGAGGTAAAATATTCCTTAAAATAATATATGTAATGTTGAATTTGAATTACACTATTCAACAATAAATAATGGTGGAAATATGTTCTTTTGTGTTACTTCCATTCAGCTGCCTTTCATTGTGTGCCATTGTGGACTTTAGCTCTGCTTTCAATGCAATCACCCCAGAGCTCCTAGATAAGAAACCCGCTCTGTTCAACCTGCCTAATTCAATCTGCTATTGGATCACAGACTTTCTTACAGATAGGAAACAGCACGTGAGGTTGGGCACACACAAGTCTGACCTATTTACCCTTAGTACTGGTGCACTGAAGGATCATGTCCTTTCCTACCTACTCTTCTCACTATACAAATGACCACATCTCTGGTGATTTGTCTGTCTTAAATTTGCTAAAGACATCTCACTAATAGGCCTCATTCCAAACAATGATGAGTCCAAATACAGACAAGAGGTGGAAAATCTAATACTTTGGTGCAGCCATAAAAATTTGGAGCTTAACATTCAAAAGGCTCAGGAAATGATCATAGATTTCAGGAAACAGTCACCTGGTTATGGATTGGTTGCTATAAATGGCTCAGTCATTAGAGTGATAGAATCATTCAAGTTCCTGGGCACTGGGCTATCAAAAAACCTTAAATGGGACAATAACATTGCATGCATTATTAAGAAAGCTTATCAGAGAATGTTCTTTTTACGTCAGCTGAGGAAATCCAATCACCCTCAAGCAATATTGGTCCAGTTCTACACAGCCATCATAATTCTGACCCCGTCTAATAACTGTCTGGTTTGGTGCTGCCTCTCTGTTCAGACTAAGGCCACTCTGCAACTTATCATTAAAGTCTGTGAAAGGATCATAGCCTGCAATTTACCACACACTAAAGTGCCATATGAGTTCAGGGTAAGGAAGAGGGCCGCAAAAATCAATGCTGATCCAACTCACCCAGGACCTGTTCACCTCTTCCAAAGACTTCCCTCTGCCAAACATCTTTGTGCAGTGAAAACTAAAACAATCCATCACCTAATTTTTTTTTTCAACGTGCAGTTACTCTTACTTACTTATCTATGTATACTTGTACACTAGACAGCCTGGACTTCTTAATCCTACTATCTTTTTTTTTGTATTGCTCTTGAATGCTGCATCATATTTTATCATTTTATATTTTATCTTCTTATATTTGTTCTTTGTATTCTTTGTTGTCCTTATATCTTGCACCAATACAATCAAGATAAATTGTTAGTATACATTATTGTGCCTGGTCAATAAAATAAATTCTGATTCTGATCTTAGTTAAAATTTAAAAGAAGTGGCACATCACATGGGCATAATTTGAATATAATAAGAGTGAACCCATGGAATAAGCCCCATATACTGGGTAATTTATAAGTATTTGGGTAAAAATCTTATTGATAAACAGAAAATTCTGATATATATTTTTTTTTTAACAAAGTGAAAAGAATTGTCATTATTTCATTGTTTCCGATGGATGGATGGAGTTTTGAGAAATTGTATAATACCAGCTCAGCTTTTTAGCAGAGAGGAGAACCTGTTGCTAAGTGAGCCAGAGTATTATAGTTTAATGTACTCATTGGACAAGACAGGAGGGGGAGCTGCTGTCATTTAAAAAACTGACACTTTCTCATTTGGACAGAATTCTTTTTTTCATTTGTGGTGGGAAAAATATAATCTGCAACTAAGGAAGGATGTCATCTGGGAATGTGCCATGCTGTTCCTAATGGGACTATATGAAGATGTAACCCACCCAGGTTGTATTTATCACTTTGTACTTGCTGTTACTGGCTTTGATGCAGATAAATATAACTTATGAGTGAAAGCTTAAGGCCAGTTTCTCTGTCTAACTGCTGCTACTGGGCCCAGAAGTTAGATTGTTCATTCCTTGTATAACTGCCCCTTAAAGGCTCAATTGGATGTCTTTGTGAAGTCCTCTACTCATGGTAAGCTGGGCTAAGATAAAAGGCATGAAAGTAAAGTTAAAGGCATGAAAGTAAAAAACAATCCCAGTCAGCAAGCAACCTGCCGTAGAGGTCCCTAGGGGGAAACACGTGGGTTGCAGTATGGACAGTGAGGTACCTTTTGTGTTAGGTGCAAGCCATATGTGATCTGATAAACCAATAAAGCACACTTGTCAAAATGTGTAATTATTAGGAGAGGGGATTTTCAAGACACATTAGTATTCATTTCATTAGATCTTTGCATCACTTTATACTGTATATGTTGACTTTAGCATGAAATTTTCTAATTTTGAAATCTCAAATAGAATTTTGTTGCACCTGAAATTAGATAGACTGTACTGTATGTTACCATTTGATTATTATGTTATTTCTAAATAATTTAAAATTTACAAAAAAAACTGGAAAAACTGTTCAAAATGAAGTAACATACCTTTAATCTGAAGTAGATGACTATACAGATATGTAGTCTTAGTCCACTTTTCTAAACAGAAGCTATTAATCAAGCTTAGCCAAAATTAATAAACAGGATGTTTTTGGGAATGTCTAGGATTTTTTAAAAAGATTGTCTACACCAAATGATATAAGATATTTTATGCTAAAAAATTCCACAATTAATTTTTTGAGCCACATCCAATACTTTGTTATTTAATCATAAATATGTACTGTATATCTGATGCTTAATTTTACTCCTAATTCTATTTATTATCATTGAGAAGGAACATGTCAGAAGTTAGTTTTTGCAAAATAAAATTAAGTAATGTAGCCAACATGTATGAACCATAATTCAGTCTTGAATTAAAGTTATATATTATGGTAGGAGTTCCTTTATATTAAAGCATCTTGAAATACTGTATCTAAAACATCTGCATCTTAGAAAATAAAGGAGTTCTAGATAATTACATTATTTTAAGTATAAACGCAGTATCTGTTTCCATACTGGTACTCATCTTAATAATATAGATCTGTGCGTGTAATTGAGGTGATAGCTTGAGATTTTCTGAATAATTATACATTTCAGGTTAAAGAACTGAACCTTAGCTCTTTTTTAACAAATATACCTCAAATATGTTCAAAAGTGTAGGTGATATTACATGATTTCCTACTTTGTAGACCTCCTGGCCCTCGTTAGTGCAGTTTGGTAGTTCTTGTTTCAAATAGATACTAACTATGATAAGCTAATTTTATTGGATGAACGTTAATACGTGTTATTTGAAAAACTTGTGAAAGATCCCAAACACTCTCATAATCATATTGTAGGTATATTATTATACATGGTGTTACTATTGTATATGTAATTCTCTCATCTGTTAATGAAACTGTTTCTTATCATTATTTTTATCTTTTCAAAATGTAATTGCACTTGCCAATAACTGCTCACTTTGGAACAAAAACAGTATGTTATTTAAATAATAGTAAGATTTTTGGAATTCTGGCAACTTCAACGCTGAACCTAGAGACAAATAATAATAATATACAAAGGATGACATATAACTACAACTGATTTGTAAAGCATCATTTAAGAAGAGACCATAACATTTCACTACACAAGCTTGAAAATACAGTTGGGTTGGTCACTGAATATTTAGAAGTAAGCTTTTAGTATGTGTGACTGTCACCATTTTCTGTTATTGATTAGATACACTGCTGAGAAAAAAAAACATTTGCCCCTTTGCCAGCTTCATTGGTCACTGCAGGTGTCTGACAATTAATGCGTTCAGGCTTCAGTTAAAATCTAACATTAGATAATTGGCACTCGAGTGAACAAATAACACATTTTTACTTATGAAATTTATTTAATGAACAATGTTATGCAACCAGCTGGCAATGTGTGATAAAGTAATTGCTCCCAATAGATAACTGGTATTGTCACTTTTTGCTGCAATGACTGCAATCACACTCTTTCTATAATTCAATATCAGTTGTTAGACATCGCTGTGGAGGGCTATTGGACAACTCTTCTTTGCAGAATGTCTTTAATTTAGAAATATACAAGATGGTCCAGATTTAATTATGCAGTTCCAGGTTATCTGAATAACTTAGATTTATGTGGGGATGATTCCAGTTTGGCGCGAAGACTATTCTTCATGTCATAAGTTCGCACATTTCTCGATGGTCCAGGATTTTTCGGGTGACTTTCTATGTAATAAACTTCATAAATTATAGTGTAATGAAAATTGCATAATTAGACCTGGACCACCCTATATTAGTAAGTTTTTTAACATGAACCCTTCCACTCATGTCCTGACACTGCATCTTTGTTGAGTATAGGCCTGGATTTTGACTGTACTAATAGAAAATTTTAATTTGACTTAATTTTAGTTGTTTTCATGTGGATTTGATTTTGTCTTTAGGATCTAAAACTGTGTTTAGTCAGAGAACTGGAACCAATTTAGGAAGTCTTCATTTGCTGCTATATTTTAATTTGAAAATGTAATACTTTTAATTTTATAATGATGACCCAACTTTTTTGCAATTAAAGCAAAGAATAACATTAATTTCTCTGCCTTACAGAGGTGAAAAATTATTTTCTTCAAAAACAGTAAAGAAAAGTAATTTTATTGTTTTAACTAATGACATGACTGAAGAACTGTCATTCAGTTTAATTGCTAAATACAGCTTGGTGTCATCAGCTTGTGAATTAAACTTAACATATTTATGAACTGCATCTCCTAACTGACAACACCAAAAAAGTTAAAAGAATTGGTCTCAGCACTAAACCTTGAGGGATACCATAACTAAATGCAGATTGAAATTAGTGAGTACCGTCTTCGCATTATGTGTAAAGTAATTTAATAAAAATTTCCTGATCAAACTAACAACTGTTCCTGACAGTCTGAAGTAAATCCCCAAGTTTGATATGTTCAATAGTAATAAAAGCCATGCTTAAATCTTTAAAATATTCCTGGTATTCATATTAGTTTCGTACTGGAGACATATATGCACACACGCAGGCAAGCACCCACACACGCGCACACACACACACACACACACACACACACACACACACACACACACATATATATATTTATCTCAATATATATATAAAATCTGTCTGTCCGGTCTGGTTTTTCTGTATAATTTGCTTGAACATTCTGGTTATAGTTTAGTTGTGGCACCAACTTATTTGCACAAATCCGAGAGACAGGAAGTGACTTTAATCCAATGATGTGAAATTATACATTCCTTCAAAATTAGGTGCCCCATCCTTAAAGTATATCTCTCAGGGGGACATCCCTGAGCACCGTCTCTGATGAACTTCCCAGGACACTCTTCTTTCATACACTCCAAAATGACCTCTCGCATGATCTTGATCTAAAGAGCCAATGAGCAGCTCCCTCTTTGGGGAGCTGAAAGCTGATAATCTCTCCTCTAACACAAGAAGAATCTTCCACTTGAACCCAGAGGTTCAACCTCCACACAACATCAGACTGTTTACCTTTGCCAATATAAATTAAAAGTTTAAACAACAACCAGCCTCTTCTATGTCAAGCCTTTTATATTTATATATATATTGTGGCATCAGCCCGGCCAGGACGCCCAGGAGGACTGGAGGAGGGCTTGTATCTCCTCCAGACCGCGAAGGGGCGACTGCCCTGGTTATGTTGGGGGCCACGGGTAAAGGGCCACAGGGTGCCTGTAGAAGTCTGGAGCCCAGCACTTCCGCCACACCAGGAAGTGCTGGGGAGAAGAAAGGAGGGGACACCCAGAGGGCTTCCGGGTGCGCAGCCGGCATTTCCGCCACACTGGGGCGTGTCTTCGGAGGAATGCCGGGAAGCAGCTGGAACTCATCCTATTTAAGGGGCCGCCTCCCTTCAGTCGAGTGCGGAAGTCAGGTGGAAGAGAGACGGAGCTGGAGAGAGGACTGGAGGCGGCCAGGAGAAAGGCAAAAGGATTGTGAGGCCTGGACATTGGGGAATCGGTGCTGGAGGCACTGGGAAGTGCACTGATTGTACATATTGTATATAATAAAGGGTGTTTGTGGGTGACATGAACATGTCTGCCTGTCTGTGTCCGGGTCAACTTCCACAATGGCGCCCGAACAGGGACGATCCGTCTGGTGCAAAACGGGAACCCCCAAATAAATATTTTGTGGACGGACCGGCGCAGCAGGTGCGCCCACACACTCGCCGCGGGAGCGGCCCGTGCACAACCCCGCGGGAGCGGTTTACCCCAAAGACCGCCGCCGGACTGCAGAATGGCCATCCCCGGGTGCGGAGGAAAAAGAACGGGCGTCGACAGAGTGCAGCGGGCTCCGAGAATCGTGCTGTCTGGACGGACGGCCAGGCCGGCGTGGCGACAAAGAAGGCCACACCGAGGCAGGGGCCTTGGAGTGACGGGAACCGGGAAGTGAGTGCCCTGCCCTGCAGTAATCGACCCTTCGGGGTCAGACATACCTTACTTTTCACAGGGAGGGACAGGGGGGGCAGGAGCACGCCGGTCTATGGGCTGTCGGCAGCGCGACGGCGGCAGCAGTGGAGGCTGCTAAATCGGAGGCGCTGCAGCTCGAAGAATCGCAGCAGCTGCGAGGCTGCCAGGAGGCACGCCACCGCACCCAGAGAGGGGGAGACAAGATGGCCGGATGTCCCGCCCGCTGACAGGCACGGGATTGGCCGGTGTGTCTTGTGTGCCCGCCAATGACGGTACAGAGGCGGGACCAAGGAATGCCAGTCTCGTGCCAAAGAGAGACCCAATTGGGCCAGAGGGAGTGGCCCACAGGAGGAAGATGACGAGTGCGGCTGACGGACAGGTAAGCCCACCGACGAATGCCTTCCTGTTTTCGCCGGCGGCTCTGTGCGAGCCAGAGGAGTCCCTTCGGCCCCCAGAGTCGCCTCTATTACAGATGCTGAGTGCTCTCGTAGCCCAGCTGGAACAGCTGAAGGGGAAGGCGGTCGCGTCGGGAGAGACGCCGTGTGATACGGAGGATCGGCACGACGCTGGAGCCTTTGGCCAACAAGTACTGCGGGGAAGGTAGGTTTTGTAGTCCCCGTAGAGCGTGAGGGGGGATTCACCCTAAACGGCCGTGACTTTGCTAAGGAGGACCGGCATCAAGTAGGCGATTCCCCATCAGCGGACGTGGTGGTGCAGACTGCCGGCGGAGCGAGGAGAGCGAGTACGCAGGGGCTGGCAGGACAGGGGCTGTTGAGTGCCCTGGGTCCTAGCGCCCTGCGCTCCAAGCCCGCGGCAGTCTCCTATCTCTCTGCAGGGACACAGACGGGGCTGGATTTGAGCTGTCACCATGCTCAGACCCAGACTGTCAGGGCATCCAAGAGAAGAGGGAGGAACTGAGGGGTGAATGCCGGTTCCTCCGATAGGAGGGGACGCGGCACTAGGTGCGCGCGTCTGGTGAAGGGCCGTCCTCTGCGGAGGCAGAGGGAAACCTCTGGGCGGCTGGATGAGCCGCCTGTGAGAGCGGTTCCACGAACACCGAGAGGACGGGCATGGAACCTGTGGCGGAGGAGCCAAACAGGCAAGTCACGGGCTGTCGGTAGGGGGGGAGAGCGATGCCGGTACAGAAACCGGTGGGACACTCGGTACGAGTGTCCCGGCAGTGCTTCTGGCCCTCCCTTTTGTCTTTCCACAGGACCGAAGCCCCGACGAGCTGGGAGGCTGGCAGGGACGGTGGAGGTGAGAGCGGCGCAGACCAAAGGGGCACTCGGTACGAGTGGAGGGAGGGGGTGCCGAAATAAGATGTCCCAGGGTGCCGAGTTGGACCCTGAGGACATAGTAGGACCCTCTCTGGGGACGTGCTGCCCTTTCCGGAAGTGCTGCTTCCACAATATATATATTAATTATTGTGGCAATAATTAAAATTATTGTCGGTTCCCAGTGCAATTTATCAGCACGCCGGAGCTGATCAGTCAGTGCCGTACATTTGTTGAGCAGCCAGCTCAACACCACTGCCAGCCTCTGCAGCACTGCAGCCTCACTGTCTCTGGGATTCAGCCGCTGCACTAGACTAGCCTGCCAGCATCAGCGTTTACCTCTGTGTGCTTGCATGCAGCCACAGCCACAGCCAAGCACAGCTGGCTCATTGATTTACTGAATTTCATCAATGGCGTCAGTTGCACCTTGTACATATTGTTCCAGTAGTTTTTTAAATAGTTTTTACAGTTCATTGGCAGTGTGTAAAATGATCTGTGTTGCAGTGATTATGATGCTCTTTGCATGAAAAAAAATGTGTTCCATTAAAATTTCACTTTTTCTTTGTGAATTGTGACATTTACTTAAAGTGCAGCAAAAAAGTTTTTGGCCTCCAGGGATGCATTAACCCCCAAGTATGTGGCAGTTTAAGGGATAAAGCCGCAAGATCCCGTCAAAATGCCCTGCACCTTCTAAGGCTTCTGCAATGAAAACGCACTTGCATGAATTACAGTACATAAAGCGGTAACATCGGTATTTTACATTCTAGCACTGCAGGTGACATATCAGTACAGTACTGTACAGTCACATTGTTACATTCATTTTTTTAGTTAATGTATTAAGCTGAGACTGAAATGAAATTAATGTGTTTTGGGGGCATATTTAGGGTTTAAACTATAAAAATAGGCATTTTTTAACCACATCCATAATTCTCAGTTTTTCACAATTTGCGAATTTCAGGGGTGTACTATATATATATATATATATATATATATATATATATATATATATATATATATTGTCACACACGTGTGCATGTAAGACAGTTTAATGGTCTCTAAAAATGTGTTTCTCCACCAGAGCAGGGGTTCTCTAACACTTTCTCCTCTTTTCCTCTGAACACCACCAGAAGAACTGGCCTCTTAGAGACATCACTTCCTCTTCCAGTCACATAGAGCCCTCCTCCTCCTGCCTGCTGGATATATAAAGGCCATGTTCTTGTTAATTTTCAGGTCTGTTTTGGACTCAAGTCTGTAGACACAGTATACATTTATTTGCTTATTTTCAAGGATACAGGGTGGAATCCCCCCAACTCTTTATGATTGTTAACTCTCTATTTTATACTATATATATAGTTATTATATTTCAATAATCCTTGTGTTCATCAATAAATTGTATTACTCTGTTTCTTAAAAATGAGTGTGCTTCAGTTACTGTGAGGCTGGAGACTGCCTCCTATAAAGAAAGGTAAAGTAAATAAAGTAGGAACCTTACTAATTTATTTAATTGCTGCTGAAGGCTGATAATTAATTAACCAGGGTAATTTTTTCCATATTCCGTCAGTAAATAAATACATTTTTTTCACTGTAAAATTTGAAGTTGATATTCTAGGTAGGTGACAATGTAGTAATTACTTTGATTGGCAGAATTAGCATGTCTTATCTCATTCTTATTTGGCTAGGCACCTTTCAGTCACAGATTAGCCTGATTTACTTTCTTTGTCTATTCATAATTTAAAAAATTGTATTATGTTACTGATTAAAAACACTAACACCTTAAAACAAACATTTAGTTTACAGTTTTCTGTGCTTATTTAATGCAATATACTCTACTATAGAATCTGAATCTCCAGAGGTCTTACTATCTTTGACTGTAGAAAAAGCCTTTAATAGAGTTGAATTGCGTTATCTGTAAACTGTACTGAGCAGATTCAGGCTAGACCCCAGTATTTATGCAAGGATTAAATTGCTTAATCTATTTCAAAGCCTCAGTCCGCACTAACAATAAAAAATTGTTTGTCATATACTATACCAGACTGCTTACACAATGACTTAAATAGGAGAGTCCTAATCCACCCTCTGTAACTTAGTGGGCATGCAGTGCTGTATATTATCCCAAAAGTGTAAAAATCAAATTCTCTTTATAAGGATTTAAATTTTTTTCAGAACTTGGTAAGAACTTGTTAATGCAATTCTAAAGTAAACATAATGGACCTGTGTTATTTGCCTTTTTTATATTAATGTAAATAAAGAACAATTGCAGATGGTCAGTCTAGTTGCACAGCACACTTTATAAGATGAAAGTTAAGTGCAGATTCTTTGGGAGCATTTTGTGGGCTCTTTTGAGGCAAATAACCTTGGGAACAGATTGGGTGTGACAGAGTTACTAACATCTTTTCATTCTCTGGCTTTAGGCACAAGAAAGAAACCACTGGGGGTCTGACATCACATCTGCCTCCTACCCAAAAGTCATGCCTTGGCAGGCTATATAAATCCAGAGCCAACCAGAACAAGGTGTTCTTTCTTGGACCCATTTTTGCAGGAGTAACATCTGTGTCCTCCAGAAACCCTATTTAAAGCTGATCTGCTTAACCGTGGAGCGATAAGACACTTTATGTTTATTTTTAATTCCGAAAAACTACCCTGCATTAAATGGGTTTCCATTGCTGATCCCAACCCTTTATATGCCTGTTTGTGCTTGTGTTACTATGTGAAACATTGTGTGGAATGTTATTTTCATGTTTCATTGGGCTGTGCTTTGTTTTGTGGTATGTTTCATGAATAAAAGGTAGTTGCATTATCTAATATACCATTTACCTGTTCCTTACTTTTCTCATGTCATTTCCATTAGATTTGTCAAATTCCCATTGTCCCAAAAAAGATCTGAATCATCAGGTTTATTTCAAGAAATGTTTTAAATAGTTTTAAGTCTAGTTCACTTCATGGTAGCACCATGAACAAAAATCCTGTTTTATTTATAAAGAGGTAATATGACAATTATCTTTCCAGCTATACCCTAAAACTAAATATCATGCCGCACTTTACACCAGAATCATTGTTTTATATGGGTGGTTCCAAAAATTTAAGCCAAATAGACCAAGATGCAAATGAAAGAAAATAAATAATTAAATAAATATAATGTAACCTAAAACAAAAAAAGCAAAAATTGGCAAAAACAGACTGAAAAAGCACACCAAATCTATCGTACTCTCTGTAGTTTAAGGTTTCTTATGATGATTCATTTGCACTTTATTCAACCCTTGCATTTTAAAACACTAGGGGGCTCTGCCCCCTGTTCGCTTGCCAACCCCCATGTGGGGCCCACATGTTAATCATTTCCCGGCTCTGCCTCTTGCGATGAATCGTGCTGTGCTTTTGGATAAACACGAATATCAACTCTGTCTTTGATATCTCCCTCTTTCGAAACTATTATTGCTGACAATATGTCACATGTTGGTTTATTATATATGCGAGCGTGATCTTTCAGATTCATATAGAAATCCAAGAAAACATCTTTGTCCGTGTTTTTCAGGTAAATTTAGTGTAAAGTGCAGTATTTTGGACGTATGGATTTGTATCCATTATTGGCTGTAGAATTTCTAATACATCGGATCGTTTAACTCTTTTAATTATTTGTTGCATCGCTTCTCCATGATCATAAATATAAACCTGACCGAATTGTGGTTTCTGTGAAATTAAACTTGTAGTAGCTCTGTCATATCACCTATCTCCATATATTCAATCTCTTTTCGCTGTTCCGTTATTTCGATTAATTATTTCCGTTAGTTAGTGCTAATGTGACTTTTGAATTTTAGTACTTTCATTATCTCTAACCTGCTCTGCATGTGTATTGCACCAACGTTTTTGAACCTCTTTACGTAGTTCTGCTTTGTCTACGACTCTTTGTCTTTTCTTCTTCTGTTTGTGTTTCATTTCCACCCCTGCTTGGGCCTGTTAGGGTTTCAGTTCATCTTTTGGCACAAAGTCTCGTCTCGCTGGAGGTGAAATTATCTATGTGAAAATGTCTGGTCTTGTCTCTCTGAAAAAGTCTTGTCTCGTCCCAGATTTTTTTATATAATAGAGAGATATTATAGAATAAAAATCTTTCCCAGTAGCACAGTAATAATATGAAAATTATAAGATGATAGTGGTAATTTTTCTGTAAGAACAAATAAAAACCATGTAAAACATGAAAAGACTAAAACTAAACAATTGTTATTATGAAAAAAAAATCATATGAATAGTTTGAATGTAGTCTGTGTACTTTATTGGGCACTGTGTGAAAAGAGCCCAGATAACAGATCTCACTTGTAGTCATGTTAGGTGCTTTCTTTAATTAACCTAGCTAATTTCTACACTTGGCAAATCCTCATTGATCCACCTCCAACTATGACTGCAGCCAATTGGATCTAGTGCTTGGCAGTATCTAGCAGATGCCAACTGACAATCTTTCCAGGACCCTCGCATTACATGCATGTGATTCCCTGTAATTATTTCTCTTCATGGCAGCCTTGTGAAGTGTTTTTTTAATCCCTATAAATGTGTCTAATGTAACATTAACCTCAGGCTCTGAAAATATTTAAAGCATTCATTTTAAACTTCAGAGTATATGGAATAACTACATATAAAGTCCTATATGGGCTTTGCAAATAGCAATTAGGATGCTCTTCAACATCATCTTCTAACATTATTCTTCATCTCACAGTAAGTGAAATATCTTTGTAGTTCGTAGTAACACCTTATACATATATCTGACTTTTCAGACTTGTGATACATACTGTAATGTGTGATTACCAAATATTATCTTAACTGCTGTACCTTTGATTAACATGCCTTACCAGTTTGTCCCTTTTGTATTTTTGCTTTATTAATTTTGTCATTTACTGTACAACACATATAATAGCAGACAAATCAAGCAAGGATACTGCTAAGGGTAATCCAAGAAGCAGCTAAATTGAACTCTCCTGCTCAGCTCAGAATGCAGGCCTCTTGACGTCTACACTGGCCCTGGAAGTGTATGATATTATACAGTGATCTCAGCCTTGCTCTGATCTTACCTCCCTTTATATGTTAAATATTTTTGTCAATTCTTGCCATGTATCTGTTCCTTTATCTGTCAATTCCTGACCCTGTCTTTCCTTTATGGACAATAAAGCCTTCGGCTTTGTTTCTTGATATTGCTCACATTACCCAGCTGAACCTGTATAAACCCATGTCTTGCATAGCCAGCAGTGCTTCATATGCTTTTGATATGCTCTTTGATTTTGGAAATGCCAGACAGGAATCTGTTTTGGTCAGATGTGGAAGCATGGGTATGACCATTGAGAAAAGTTTTGAATATCTGAGATGCTTAAAATTACGTGTGTTGCAAAGTTCTTGAGTTGCTTCCATAATAAAGGTTTTATGCATCAGATACATATATTAAGATATCATTACCTAACCCATGACTATATATGTCTTGTTATTATGTGCTACATCCTACAGTAATGTCAAAATAAAATGTTTAATTCTTCAAAAGAAAGGTTTCTAGGTTCATTATTCTAATGTGTACAGAGTGAAGTAAAATATTTAATTGCAAGTGTTGTATGCAACAACCGGGATCCCGAGCTGTTTCAATGTGTAGTGGGTGCGGCAACGCACTGTACCAGTGCATGCTCCCCAACTTGACTTGAGTTGTTGTATGCAACAGGTTGCCACGCTCTAGCCCCATGATTAGATACCAACATTTTTACAGTGCAAAGAAAGCATTCAAATGTTTGATAGAAACTGATGATTACCATAATTACAATAATCATTAGTCACTAAGAAAACACTAATGCACTTATTGATTACATTACAGACATGATAACTTTTGTGTTTCATGTTATCGACTTGACACTTTTTAAAATCAGTTCCTTCTTGCCCAAGTTTGTGGATAATCTCTTTTTAAAGATATTTTTTTGCTTTTCACTATACAACAGACTGATATTATTCATTATTTAATGGCTGGAACACAAGTCTTTGGATTAAATAACTGGTGCCAGGTGCTCTTAATGTCAGTTAAACAGCCTCAGTCCTCCTAACAAGGCATCTGTTCAGAATGCAGCCTCTGTGCCTTACCTGATAAAATGACCAATCGAAAGTCAAGTGATATTCCAGAGATGGCCCAACAAAGTACCATCTAAATACACAAACTCAAACAAAGAGCCATAACTTACAAACTAGATGGACAAAACTTTGCTCCAACAGTCAACCAAAAAGGATGGCCTTATGTGTACCCCAGAAACCAATGGCAAAACTTTATGCAATCTCCATATCTGGGCTTCCTCTATCAGCTTACTGCTCTCAACCTGGCCGTAACTTCTGCTCCATAGCAGAGAACCCAGTGTTTATAGGATATGTTTATAACAAAGTCTAGAGCATCCCAACTACCCTAAAGGGTAACCGGTGCTGGACTAAAAAAATGGAAGACCGTCTGTAAAATAACTTGGATGAGGAGTGCCATTAGTTGAAACCTGGCTAAGACTGTAAGCGCATGAGCAGAGGAAGACCATACATAAAAACCACATGTTTGCCTTGCTAATGACTTGAAATAACTGATCACCAGCTGACCCAGAAAGCATAACATTTCTAACAACTAAGAACACTATGTGTAACAACCTCATAGTGAAAATGACAGTACCAATGGCAAAGAGAAGGTACAAAGAAGGAGAATAGCGCCTGACCAAACAAGTAAAAGTATGCTGAGGATTCAGCCTTTTGTCTGGAGAAAGCCAAACAAAGGATGTGTCACACATGTGCGAATCGGAGGGAGCTGTATGGACCAAGTGAAGGCAATTCCATGCCAGGCCAGGGTGTGGCAGGGTGCGCTTAACCTTGTTCTACTGTTTCTGCAGACAAAAAAATCATAAAACCTGTCTGATTCAACCCTGAAGACGTCACTTCCAGTTCCGACGCACAGACACATATCACTTCTGATTCTGGCGCCCAGAAGTGCATCACTTCCGGTTTCAGCACCAGAAGCACGTCACTTCAAGGTCCACTACGTCACTTCCAGTTTTGGCACTTAAAGCCGCCATTTTTCCAAACAGTCTTCAGTCTTGTTTTGGACTCATCTGCCTTTATATTCAAACCCATTGCTGGCAGGGAAATTATACGGGTGGCTGTCCCAAACATTTTTTTTAAATGTGGGATCATTTCACAGTCACCAGGATGATGACCTCCTTATTAGACCGGAAGTTGAACCTTACAAAAATAAACAAAACATTGCTTACATCAAACCATAAGTAAGCCTATTTTGATTCTGAGAACTATTAATTGTAACTTAATAGTTAGGATAAAACCAGCTAATATATTATAGAATTGGTGTCACTGTAACTGAAATATAATGACTTTGTGATTGCCAAGTTTTTGCTTTTATAGATTTAATCAGAAATCCTGTAAGAAAGTGCTGAGCAGCATCTCACACACACGCACACACAGAAACTCAACAAGCCAGTGTAGACCAGCTATGAGCAAATAAATGCCATGGTGCAGGCACAAGAAGCTTAATAATTAGCTAAACAACTTATTTATTTTAACCACATGTTCAAAAAGATCAGATTTCATAAGTTATGTGCCTTTTTCTACTGGAGAGAAAAACATTTATCTAAACCAGGAGATACAATTTATAAGTTATGAACCTTTTACATGTGTTTGTGTGTGTGTGTGCAAGTGTTGAAAAGAAGTCTATCACTATGTTTGAATCACAACAGAGAAAGTGAAATTATTTGATATATAATTTTACTGTTTTTTTTAAACTTGTTCATAAATTGGAAAGCTCTCTTTATATTTCTGGCATCCTGAGGGAAAGTGAAACACAGATCCTTCACTTAGACTACATTAATTTGGCATCCCTGGTGCAGCCATCTTGTTAATTGTTTTAATTAATTATCTGCATTGCCAAAAAACCGGTAATTTCACTGAAGGATCAGATCAACCCTTTTCTTACACCAGTTAGTTTTAACATTAGCAATCAAAATGGCAAGAGGATAGATTTGTAAGTAAAAAAGAAATTACTCAGCAGACAGTATGTCAGGCAGTGGTTAAGGCTTTGGACATCAAATTCTGAGGTTGTGCATGGATTCAAATTCTGGTACTGATACGGTGAGACCATGAGCAAGTCACTTCACCTGCCTGTGCTCAGATTGGAAAAACAAGAGAAATGTAAACAATTGTATCACTCAAATGTTGTAAGTCATCTTGCACAAAGGCACCAGACAAATAATAAGTAAGAAAGAATAATCATAAACTTACCTGTGAAGTGCACTAATAACACCAAAGTCAATGCATGTTATGTAATTTTCAAAAATTTTGATATAGTAACCATTTTAATAAAAGGCTACAGTAGTCAACTAAGGACAAGTATAGAATTATCTATAAAGAAATATTGTTCAACATGTGAATAGTAGCTTTTTGAATGACAAGATAAAGTGTCAAAGATTTCAAACTTTCTTTTGCAAGAGTGTCACAAAATTTGACCCTCTTCCTAGTAGGCGGTTTTCACAGAATACCACAGATCTAAGCAAAAGAATCTTTTCTCTCATTCCATCCTTTACTGCTATAGAGGCACTGGAAACCAAGAATTTTAGAGCACTCGTGTGATCTTTTAAAAGAGCCATCCAACCTTATAGACCTTTATACAAGAAGAAATTTCAGACAATATTGATAACATGTTTTGGAACAAACCTTTTAAAAATCCAATGTTTATTCCATAAACACATGCCTTTGATGGTATGCATGTAATGTCTGAAATAAAACTGAAATGGAACATGTGCTTAATTTCATCCTACTTTTTAGCACTGGTGGTTTGCTTTAAACAATGCATGGTGTATTGCTTCACTTGTTACCTTTCAATTTTAATTGAATTACTTAACTATGTTCTGAATATAGCATAACATTCTCAACACACTAAACCCAATTCATTGTTGATGTGCACAGTCAGAGCCTGTCCTGGCAGTGTATGGTGCAAAGCAGGAAGAAGTGTACCTTAACAGTGCACCAATATATAGCAGGACCCACTTACATTGTGCTAATTTTGAAATAACAATTAATCTAACCTACATGTCTTTATGGATTTTGGAAGAAAAATAGATTACTCGGTGGAAAATCCACATAGGCTTGGAGAGAAAATACAATCTTTACACAAAAAATGCCCAGATTCAGGATTCAAAACTAGGATGTTGGATCTATGAGGCCTTGTTCATTAGAACATTAGAACACTCTACACGAAAACAGGCCATTCAACCCAACAAAGCTTGCCAGTCCTATGCACTTATTTCTTCCAAAAAAAACATCAAGTCACGTTTTGAAAGTCCCTAACATCTTACTGTTTACCACACTACCTGGTAGCTTATTCCAAGTGTCTATCGTTCTTTGTGTAAAGAAAAAATTCCTGTTTGTGCAAAATTTACCCTTAACAAGTTTCCAACTGTGTCCCCGTGTTCTTGATTAACTCATTTTAAAATAACAGTCTTGATCCACTGTACTGATTCCCAGTTCACCGACAAAAACGCAATAGACATTGTAAAAAGAAGAGACTTGAGGCATGGCAAGGTTTGGGGCAGCCACCCGTTTAATGCGGTTTCCTGGCTGCAAAAGCAATTGATTCATGTAAAGCAAGTTTACACGACAGAGTCCAAAACAGAACTGCCTCCCAGAGCAAAGGCAGGAGGCTTTATTTTTATGGTGGGCAGAAGTGATGTCATCCTCGGGGCCAGGACCCGAAGTGATGTCGTCCTCAGGGCCGGAAGTGGCGTCGTCCTCGGGGCTGGGACCGGAAGTGATGTGTCCCGCTTCGAGGTGGTGGCTCCTGGTGGGATTTCCCAGGAAAGACCTATAGGGAACTCAGAAAGAGCGTCAGCGTACCCCGATCCCCCCCGGGCAGATGCATAATCAGTCCTCTCTAAGCCCTTCAGCTGCCTCCTATGCACACGTGTGTGACAACATAAATCACCCCGACAAAACCGTGACAGACGAATGAGCGCCGACAAACCCGCTAACTGGTTTTCGACAAATGCGTGCCGACAAAATTGCCACGAGAGTGGGACACCCTTGCTACAATTCTCCCTACATATGCAGGGCGTGATCTTAAGGACTATCAGCCTGCCGTGCTGATGGCATGCCACGTCTCATAATATTGACTTCTAAAATAAACATTATTAATATGCTTTAAACTAGTAATTCATATTTAACGAAACCTTCGCGATTTTGTCGGGGAGATTTTGACTGCACGTTTTAATCGTGCTATTTTGTCGGCCCACATATGTCTATCGCGTCAAATGTCACACTGATTCCCTTCATAATTTTAAACACTTCAATTATGTCACCTCTTAATCTCATTTTGCTTAAACTGTATATGCTCAACTCTTTTAATCTTTCCTCATAATTCAACCCCTATAGCCCTGGAATCAGCCTAGACGCTATTCTCTGGACCTGTTCTAGTGCTGGTATTTCCTTTTTGTAGCCAGGAGACCAAAACTGCACACAGTACTCAAGATTTGGCCTCACCAGTGCATTATAAAGGTTGAGCATAACCTCCTTGGACTTGTACTCCACACATTGTGCTATATAACCTACCATTCTGTTAACCTTTTTTTTTTTTTTTTTATTCATTTTATTACAATCCATACATAGCAATCAAGTTTTTACAAAAAAATGAATTATTAAGAACAGATTGATCCCCACCCTGAGAGAGAGAGCAAGCCAAACGTAAAATTTAAGGCTTGTAAAATACCTAAATTAATAAATTCTCTGTGCTTTATAAACTTATTTTGAAATATTACTGATTAGATCCTGCCATGTTTTGAAAAAGTCTGTACAGATCCTCTAACTGAGTATTTGATTTTTCCAATTTTAAATAATATAACACATCAGTTTCCCACTGACTTAAAAGAGGAGAGTTTGGGTTCTTCCAGTTTATCAGAATAAGTCTGCGTGCCAACAGTGTAGTGAATGCAATCACAATTTGTTTGTCCTTCTCCACTTTAAGTCCCTCTGGAAGAACCCCAAACACAGCTGTTAATGGGTTAGGAGGGATTGTGAGTCCAAGGCTGTCTGAGAGGTAATTAAAAATTTTGTCCAGAATAATGTTAATTTGGTGCAGGCCCAGAACATGTGACCCAGTGAGGCTGGGGCTTGGTTGCAACGTTCGCAGGTTGGATCATGCCCTGGAAACATTTTGGAGAGTTTTAGTCGAGACAGATGTGCTCGATATATAATTTTGAGTTGTATAATTGTATGCTTTGCGCATATGGAGCTTGAGTGAATTCTCTGCATTGCTACTTTCCACTCCTTTTCTGATATATTAATTGAGAGATCATTTTCCCAGTGTCCTCTTGGATCTTTGAAAGGAAGGGATTGTAAAATGATTTTATATATTGTAGAGATGGAGTCTAACTCCTTGAAATTGAGCAATATTTTTCCAGCGTGGATGAGGGTGCAAGATGAGGAAAATCTGGAAGGTTCTGTTTAACAAAGTTCCTGATTTGAAGATAGTGAAAGAAATTTGTAGCTGGAATGTTAAATTTGGAATGTAATTGTTCATAGGATGCAAAGACGTTGTCTATATAAAGATCTCTAAGCAAGTTAATTCCAAATTTTTCCAGATATTAAAACTGCATATGTTTGTGAAGGTTGAAAGAGGTGGTTCTCTTGCAGGGTGCCACAGAAGAAGCTTCTCCGTCTTAAAATGCTTTCTACATTGGTTCCAGATTCTAAGTGAGTGGAGCACAATTGGGTTATTAGTGTATTGCCGATAACGTGTGTTTATTGGAGCACAGAGCAAGGAATACAAAGAAGTTTACTTCAGGATTTTACTTCTATTGCGTTCCATGCCTGTGTATGTTCTTCTATTTGTGTCCAGGTTCTTATCGACTGTATATTTGCGCCCAGTAATAAAACTGGAAGTTAGGTAGAGCCATGCCGCCTTCTGCCTTTTGTCTTTGTAGGGTCGCTCTTTTGATGCGTGGATGTTTTGAATTCCAAATAAATGAGGTTATTGTTGAATCTAATTGCTTAAAGAACGATTTATTAATGTATATTGGTATGTTTTGAAATAAAAAGGAGCTTAGGAAGAATATTCATCTTAACAGTGTTAATTCTTCCAGCTAGTGTGAGATGAAGGGTTGACCATCTATGCAAGTCTTGTTTAATTTTTTCCATGCAGACGCGAAATTTTGTTGATAAAGAGCTTTATGTTTACTTGTGATGTTTACCCTAGGTATTTAAACTGTTCTGCAATGATAAAAGGTAGGGTGTCTAATCTAATATTATATGCTTGAGAATTCACGGAAAGAGTACACTTTTATTCAGATTAATTCTGAGACCAGAGAGCTTTTGAAATTCTGTGAGTGCTGCTAAGACTGCAGGCACAGAATTTTCTGGGTCCGATATATACAGTACCATGTCATCTGCATATAATGAGATTTTCTGTTCCAGTCCTTCTCTGCTAATCCCCTTTATCTGATCAGTATTTCGACAATGTATTGCCAGTGGTTCAATGGCAATTGCAAACAGCAGTGGTGACAAGTGGCATCCTTGTCTTGTGCCACGTTCTAGTTTAAAGTAGTCTGAGCAAATGTTATTGATGCAAACTGAAGCTTCTGGGTTAGTATACAGTAATTTAATCCATGCACAAATGTTGGGCCAAACCCAAACTTCTCCAAAATAGTAAAAGGTATTTCCATTCAATCATGTCGAATGCTTTTCTGCATCCAATGATAATAATATTTCTGGGGTGTTTGATTTAGTTGGTGAGTATATTACATTAAACAGGCGTCAAGATTTGAAGATAAGTGTCGGCCCCTAATAAATCCAGTTTGGTCTTGTGATATTACGAGGGAGCACTTTCTCCATCCTTCTAGCTATGATTTTAGAGAGTATTTTAACGTCGTTATTCAGAAGTGAAATTGGTCTGTATGATGCACATTGTAATAAGTCCTTATTTTGTTTTGGAAAGACAGTGATTAGTGCTTGGCGAAAGGTTTGTGGAAGAGATTGGTTATCTCTGGCTTCTGTAAATGTTGCTAATAGGAGGGAGCTAGCTGAGCGGAGAATTTCTTGTAAAACTCTGCAGGGTAGCCATCAGGGCCTGCTGCTTTTCCACCTTGGAGTGACTTTATAGCATCCAGTAATTCTGATAATGACAGAGGTTTATCAAGTTCCTCCACACTAAAAGCGTCAATTTGTGGTATCTGTAATGTATCCAGAAATGCATTAGATTGTATATTGTCTTCTTTAAACTCAGTAGTATATAGGGATTTATAGTAGTCTCTGAAAGTGTACATTATATTTTTGTGTTCGATGATTTTATCTCCGTTAGTGTTAGTAATTACGAGATTGCGTTGCGTACATCTTGCTTGTGAATTTGTTGGGCTAAAAGCTTATTAGCTTTCTCTCCATGTTCATAATAATGATGTCTGGATTTGTAAATTAGATGTTCAGTTTCTTTAGTTGTCAAGAGGTTTAATTCTGAATGTAGAGCCTGCCTCCTCTATGTAGAGTCTCGCTTGGTAGTCTGGCATGTTCTTCATCTATTTTAGTAATTTCGCTTTTTATCTCTGCTACTTTCTTGCGGATTTATTTCTGTGGGAAAGATATGAGATAATCTGTCCTCTTAAGAAGGCCTTAAGAGTTTCCCAGAGTATTCCTGCAGAGATCTCAGGGGATGTATTTGTCTCTAGAAAGAATTTGATTTGTTTGGATATAAATTCAGTACAATTCTCGTCAGCTAATAGAAGCGGTTGAGGCCATCTGGGGTGAGTGTATGGGGCTTAGTAATTTCAGCTCCAAGATCATAGGAGCATGGTCTGAAATAACAATAGCATCGTATTTACAAGATTTAATCTTAGGCAAGAAGTTATTATCTATAAAGAAGTAATCAATCCTTGAGTAGCAATGATGTACTGGTGAGTAGAAAGAATATGTTCTTGAATTTGGGTTTAAAACCTCCAGGGATCTGATAAGTTGTGATCAGTTATAAACTTTGTAATTATCTTTGCGGTGTTAGTTGCTTCCCCTGTGGAGGAAGTCTTATCTAAAAGTGGATTTAAAACACAATTAAAGTCCCCAGCCATTATAAGTTTATGAGTGTTCAGATTGGGAATGGATGCAAATAAATTTTGTATAAATTCCTTATCATCAACATTAGGTGCATAAACATTTATCAAAATCATTTTACAGTTAGATAAGTCTCCCATGACCATCACATATCTCCCTTCAGGATCCAATACTACATCTGATGCTACAAATGGTACTGTTCTATGTATGAGAATTCCCACCCTCTAGTTTTCTTTGTAAAACTAGAATGGAACATTTGGCCAGTCCAGTCTTTTGCAGCGGAACTGATCCTTACTTAGTAAGTGGGTTTCTTGTAAAAATACTATTTTAGCATTTAGACCTGTTAGGTGAGAAAGTACTTTCTTTCTCTTTAATTCGTGATTCAGGCCTTTAACATTCCAGCTTACGAAGTTAACTGTCCCATCATGGAGACACTGATTCTGAGTTTTTGATGTCATTTTATAGTCTTAACTGGAAGTGAAATAGTTTAGGTCTTAATTTCCTATTCCCCAAGAGTTGTTGCCATGCAGCTTATTATTACGTTGATAGTTATAATTATAAAGATTGAGATGATAGATTAGGTATAGATCAGGCCTGCTCTCTTTCTCCCCCTTAACCCCCACCCTCCCTTTTTGCCTCCCCAGGTGAGGCTAAAACCCACTTCACGCAGTCCCAGTCCTCTGACATACCCAGAGACAGAGCACGTCCAAAGCACATCAAGCCCCCATGCAGTGGCGCTTTAGGGTTAAAAGATAGAGATATCTGTTACCAATATAGTCTTTAAAAGAAAAAAAAAAAAAAAAAAAGAATTTTGCACTTAAAATATATATATATAGTCTTCAGCAATTTTAGTGCATTAAGATGATACCCCCAGATAATAAACCCAGGTGATGGTGTTAAAGATGTGTCCAAAATAAGCATAACAAGTCTTAATGCAGTAATAGCAATAACAGTAAACCAAGGGTATGATATTGAACAGTCTCGTTTAGGGTACACATGAAATAATTAGAAAAGAGAAAGAGGAAAAAAAAAAAAAAAAAGGAGGAAAAGTAATTAAGCACAATAAAACATAAACAGATAGCGCCCTAGTAATACTAAGTAATAATAAGAATATATGAGAATATATGCTGATAAAAAACCCGTATTTTAAAACGAATAGATCAGACAGTAGATGTTAACCTTCTTAATGGCTTCTGAACACTGTCGGGAAGTTGATAGCTTACAATCCACTATGACTCCTAAATCCTTCTCATAAGGTGTACTCTCGATTTTCCGACCGCCCATTGTGTATTCAAACCTAACATTTTTTCTTCCTATGTGTAATACTAATTTACTGACATTAAATGTCATCTGCCACAAATCTGCCCAAGCCTGTATGCTATCCAAGTCCTTCTGTAATGATATAACGGATTCCAAATTATCTGATAATCCATCTATCTTGGTATCATCTGCAAACTTAACCTGCTTGTTACATATATTCCTATTTAAATCATTTATATCTATTAAAAATAGCAGCGGCTCTAGCACTGACCCCTGTGGAACACCACTCTTAACATCGGCCAGTTCTGATGAGGTTCCTCACACCATCACCCTCTGCTTCCTGTGTCTGAGCCAATTCTGCACCCATCTAAAAACATCACCCTGAACTCCCACTTCTTTTAATATGATGCCCAACCTCTCATGTGGCACCTTATCAAATGCTTTCTGAAAGTCAAGATAAATAATATCATATGCTCCACTTTGATCGAATCCATTTGTTGCCTCCTCATTGAATTCCTCATAGAATGTTCAGGTCAATGCTGGTGCAAAATGCAAACCAAACCACCCCCATCGAAACTATTATAAGAAAATTACCTCTGTACAATTTACCTTAAAATAATTAGCTTCATTACTAATTTTGTGGTTACTGTAGGTTCAAAATTTTGAAATAATAATTACTCACAAGGACCTGTATTGAATTATAGTACAGTATATGCACAAAGCTTTAAAATTCAGTTAAATAATTGAAAAGTATATGGTACTTAATCAGTGCTCAGATGTAGCTGATTCCAGTCCTAATGCACAATTTGTATTTGGGCAATATTGCCAAGATTTTCAAAGTTGTTTTGTATATTGTTCTAGATCTGTGTGTTTTTACATTTAGACATAATCTGCATCATCAGAAGAGGATTGAACAATTAGATAATCACCACTTCTGAGCCAGTATCCAGTAGTGGGTTATTTCTCAATTCAACTCCTGATTTCACTGTACGTGTATATTTCTTAATCTATTGGAAGAGTTCTTGTTATTTTTGCTCTTTATTTTGCCTTATACAATTTCTTGTATTGAGAATTTGTTAATTTTTGCATACCCTTGGTGTCAGAGCACAGGGTCAGCCATTGTACAGTGTCCCTGTAGAATCTCTGTTGGCAGTGATGGGGATTTGAACCAGCAACTCTTTGGATACCAGCCTCAGATCCACCGCTAAGTTGGAGTAGCCCTGAACAAATTGTACATAAACAAGATCATTAGATGTATTTCCACTGTATTGAATGACAAACCTACCAAATTCTAATCCAGAAACTTTGCCTTTTAATACAAGCACCAAAACAAGAATTAAACTTGGAAGACTTTATTTTTGTCAATTCTACCTACGATATATAAAACGCACATGAAAGAATCTTCTTTTGTGCACTTATACCCTGCCGTTTTTCTCAAATCATGAAACACACTGAAACATTTGATTGCTACGTAAAGAGGCTGCCAGGTATAATTTTCTATATCAATACTGGTGGATGTGATATCTGATATTATGATTATTATATGTTCTGTTGTTCCTGGAATCACATCAAAATCATTTGTGACAGAATCAGGGCATACCAAAATTGACCCCGTACCCAGAAAAACACCAGTAAAGTTTTGTATGGAGTATGAAGAATAATTTAAATTAATTTTATTTGAATTTAATTTTAAAT
Source organism: Polypterus senegalus (assembly GCF_016835505.1). NCBI lineage: Eukaryota > Metazoa > Chordata > Cladistia > Polypteriformes > Polypteridae > Polypterus > Polypterus senegalus. The sequence continues at coordinate 138,498,434 of NC_053155.1, read as the reverse complement.
CTAAATATAAGACATACAAGGAAGGGTATAATGGAATGAACAAAAAAAGGAAAAAGGAAACAAAGTAACAAAGGTCTTGGCATTTCTCAGCCTGATTAACGCAGTCAAGCTAACTAACAAACTAGAGCACACAGTGTGTTCCTACCTACCTCTCAGCCTTCTTTGGCCTCATGAATATACCCCTCTCCCAAATCCAAAAAACTTTAAGTGCCATTGAAACCTTACAGGAATCACTGCTGAGTGATCCATTTTTTCACAGAGACTCACACAAAGACTTCACTTCCCTCTGGAGGATTTGAGAGACTATAGTGAAGTACTGTTGCTGCCCACTAGCAGTTTGGGGGATTGCCATTCTTTTTTTAACAAATCTCCAGCTGAGAATGAACTGATGAGGTATTACATCCAAATTATAACATCCTCTCCAGGATGTAGCCTCTAATGCAGATTATACCATTTATTATTTTACATTCCAGAATAGCCATTCATCATCAAAGAGTCAACTTTAAAGTTACCCACCAATAACATAAAGCAAAGAATGAATGTTCAATGGAAAACAATTTTGTTTCCATTACAAACTAGCTAGAAATTAAAATGATTATGAATTTATTTTTACACCAATCTTGAAGGATTTTCATGAATGATGTAGGACAAGTTGACCCTCTTTTTTAAATGGGGCATTTTACATGTGTTTTCTTGCACAGTGTGTTTCATAATGTCAAAGACTAACTTAAAGTTAATCATCTGAAAATAAATTTACTTTCTTGGAATGACATCTTTGATATAGTTATAAGAACAACAGAAACCCAGAAGATATTATATCCACTGCATCGCTAATTAGTGGTTCAGACGCAGGTGTTTGAAGTAATTGGAAATAATTTGATGTAAAGAAGTATTTATGTACCAAGCCTGCCAATTTTACTGGTAAAGGTTTGAAAAGCATTCCTGCCTCTTGTGCAGCTTCACCATTTTCGTAACAGACTTAAAATAAGATTAACTGGCAGGTGTAATATATCGCTGTACATATACACACCTTGGGCGCACATAAAAATTGTCCACCTTGTCATTGGAAAAGAACTTTGACAAGAATTAGGTAAAGAATTGACAAAAAGTAATACGAGGGGCATTCAAATATAAACAGGAATTTATGAGCTACATTTTATTTATTGAATATAATGAAATGACTTACACACTGGTTTTCTATGTAGTCTCCTACCACTGCAATACACTTGTTCCAGCGTTCAGAAAGCCCACAAGAGTAGACGTTTTTTGACTGCATGTTGTGCCTTTCTTGCACAGCATCAATAACCTTCTCATTTCTTCCCTTCTAAAAATTCCTTAAGTGGACCAAAGAGATGATAGTCCCTCTCTGAATGACTTGCACCAATAATACACTCTAGACCGAGAGAGACACTAGTCCCCAAACTATTTCTTAAGTTTTGAATAAATCTGACATGGAATGACTCCTTCATTTGTCAAAATTTTTTAAAATAATTCACTGCGCAACACTACTGTTTACCTCCTGCTCCGAAATGTTGATCATAACTGACAGGAAGGGGGAAAAGAGCAGCTAACACTACTAATGACATATTCAACAATGCATGTGTTTGTCCAAGGAGTCATGTCTACCTTGCACTCTTTACAAGAACAGTGCATGAAAATTCCGGTCCTGTTATAGCATGGTAAACACATACAAAAAAAGAGAGGCATGTAACATTTGAACAAACAAGGCTCCATGAAAAGATATTTTTTTTAAACAGGCACTTAATAGATTTAACAGCTCCTTTGTATTAGGTACACTTACAGAAAAAAAGAGAAAAAATCATAAACAAAATTCTTCATATGTTTAGTTGAGTAATGGGTAACAAGAATCCTTAATCGATATGCATATCCATATAAAATACTGATAGCCTGAGTAAAAATATATGTTCCTGGAAAACTACATTAAACTTTTTGTGCACTGATCTTTCAGATAAAATTAATTATTAAAAGAACTAGAAAAAAAACAACAGCCAGAGGTTCCTGCTAACTGGCATTTTCCTAAATCTGAAACACGGCAGTAACTGCCACAGTCTCCATTTTCTGCAGCCTTGCATCAGTTACGTTACATTCATCCAGTTGACACTCTGGTGTGCTTGCCTCCAGAATGATATTTTCAGCTTGTTGTCAATGAAATAATGAATTTTTTAACAAACAGCTAATTTAAATATAAATCAAATTGTGTCTGAATGTATGAAGGGAAAATGCTGAAGACAACATTCACCTTTCATGGGTCTGATGAATATTCAAACAGAAGAGAAAGATCAATGGACAATCAAAAAAACAACATGTTTGAGAATAGAGATCAGCAAGAGATGAGTGAAAAGGGAACATAATATGCATGCAAATAGATTTGCAATATTTAGTATATTTTAACTTAGAAAGACAGCAGGTTTTAGTGCCATTTGTCAAATAGATTGGGCTGACAGAATGTGATTATAAAGGTGTTGTGCTTTTAGTTTATATTATCCTCTTCTTTAGATGGATGACACGGTGCCTGATCCAACCAGTTAAAAAAATTAAAAAATACTCCTGCATGTGACAGGGGAATTAGCAGTCAAATAAGAGTTTAAAGTGCAGAAAGCTTATTGTGGATGTAAGGAATTTGCACAGTACAAGAGAAGGAAATACATAAATGTGGCATGGAGTTTCTAAGAGACTCTCGCCAAACATCATCATTAAATCACTGATATCATGAGCCTTTTCCTATGACACTAGTAAGAAGAGATCATTCAAACTACTGTACTGATCAATTAGAGGAAAGCTGCAGTGAATGGTTAGATTTAAGGATTACCTGAATAACTCTTGTTAGATAAGTAATGGTCAAGATAATAGCTTTTTTATTTTTCATGTGCACCAACACATATGTTAATCCTCTACACTGTTCTTTCACACTGATCCATATATGCAGGGGAAGAGTGGGAATTTCCTTCAGTTCTTGAGTGACATGATACAGACCTGCCCACCCCCACTCCGAGGTGGGGATGTCATTATTATTACTCCTCCATGGATACTGCCAATAAAAAGAAGAAACATATAACTCCTAAATAAGTTGTCTCTTGCTCTTAACAATGCACTCATGTAGATGTTGGTCAAGCAGATGTTATACTTACTGAGAAGCAGCAAGTTGCTCTGGTTGAGAGTAATGCCTTGTAGAGCATAGCTGCATCAGCTTTGTTCCCTTGATAGCTAAGGTAATACTTTCTAATCACTTTCATCACATCCACAACTGGAGGTGATAACAGAAAAACAGATCAAGATCTTTGGACTGGGGACATTCAAAGTAATCAAAGTGTATAGTAACTTTATTTACATTCTTTTCATCTGCTTGAGCATCTCTCTATGTCATGAACACAAAAGTATAACCCCCTCTTGTCTCTGGTGTGGATGCTGCATTTGAACTAACTTCCTCCCGTCCCAGAGTGCCAACCTAATCTTTAATACCAAAGAAATTAAATACTCAATAGGACCACTACAATGCAGGGTGGATTACAGTATGTACCATGACTAATTACAGCTTTGTAATAAATAATACACATTGTCCATATAGCTATAATATAATAATCCATACCTTTGAATAGATCATTTTTTTTATATCCTGCAATCATTAACACCGTTTCACATTGGTCATATAATTTTATGTAATACTGGCAAAAGAACAGATAGCCGGAGCAGAACTGACACACACTGGTAACGTGGTTTTCATAGCAAGTTACATTTTTGTGACTTCATTCTTGTATTGCAAATTCATTAAACATTTCTTCCCTTTCTTAATAGGCTATACATAGCATAAATTCTTAAGCCTTAAGCTACCTACAGCGTTTAGTTATAGCTACTCTTGTTTGATGCTAAATTATTTAGCATACTGACGTTAATAGTGTAGTCATATGAAGCACTGCACATTAAAGTTGGTTAGACACGCCATGGTATTAACACTAGAAACCCAGTGCATTTTAGTCAATATGACAGACTTTTACACACTTGCTAACTAGCAGCTACTTTGTTATCATCAAGTGCTACTGAATTTGTGAAGCAGCACTGTAAAGCTAATGAATGACAATTCTAAAATGAACCTATTTTCATACATCATGCAGCATCCTTCCCCAACACCATTTTTTTTACTTAATCCTTGATTTCTCAGCATTACCTTTCTTTTTTCCTATTACCTTGGGTGCACACAGGTTAAATGCAGTGGGCAGGTTAAGAAAATTAATGAATAGTTGTATAGTTTCGATTTCACTCGTGCAGGATTGAACCATTTGGGGAAGTGTTGCTTCCTTTTCCCCTAGAATGAATACCCACACATAAAGTGGGGTTATACCACTTGGAGAGGGACCTTCTTTTTATGGATTTACTAGTGGCATATGCATTTATTTATACAAAATATATTTATTAGAATTTGCAAAGGTGTGCACTGCAGCTTGACCAGCCCAGAAATGTTACAGGACCACTGGGAAATCTCCTGGTTTTTCCGATGGCATCTCTGCCCTTGCATATATGAACCTCCAAGATAATCCAGTGAACATAACTGCTTTGCTTTAATACACACCTTTAATATCTCTCCACAAACAACAGCCCCTCTTACTTGTGGGGTACCACAGGGTTCCATCCTTGGATCAGTTCTCTTTTTGTTACACGTTACCTTTAGACTTGATTGTCAAACAAGTATGGCTTTTCCTTTCACTGCTATGCTGATGACATGCAAATCTATTTGCCACTAAAATCTAAGCAGAGCGAGACAATACAGACCTTCCATGTGTGCTTGAATTATATTAAAACCTGGATGGCAATGAATTTTCTTAAACTAAACAATAATAAAACTGAGATTGTGGTGTTCAAAACCTCAGAAACCTTGAGCGTCTCTGATGTTGCTTTTGGACCCATTGCCATATACAAAGTATCATAAAGCTTCACCTAGGAGCCTAGGCATCATTTTTGACAGTCCATTCAAACTCAACAAAAAGATCAATTCTGTGGTTAAATGCAGCATCTTCTAGCTGAGACTTTTAGCTAAGGTAAAGGCATTTCTTTCTTAGGTAATGGCTTATCTTTCTTTTAGTGATCTGGAAAAGGCCATTCATGCTTTCTCGTTTGAAATATTGCAATTTTTTGTATGTAGGTGTTGAGCAGGCCTTGTGACATTGCCTACTACGAGTCCAAAACACTGCTTATTGACTGGCTTTTGTAAGCGTGACCATATTTCACCAATACTGACCTCATTCCATTGGCTTTTGGTCTGCATCAGAATTGATTTTAAAATTCTGTTGCTTGTTTTTAAATACTTTCTCTTACCTCTCAGAACTTCTTCACTTGTATGTGCCAACAAGAGCACTTGCCAGATGCTCTTAGTTGTGCCAGGATTGGGGTTCAGGAAAAGTGGGGATTGGGCTTTTGTGGTGGCTTGCCTTATTATATTACAGGTAGTTCTGCTCCAGCACTTTTAAGTCATAATTAAAAGCGTTTCTCTTTTTGTTGGCATTTGACCCTGCAAGACTTTAACTTTGTTTGTATATCTTGGCTCAAGCACATTCATGATTATAAATAGGTATGCATGGGTGTTAGTATTTTGAGTTTATCTTTTATGTAATGGTTTGTTATATTTGCAGTTCTGTGATGCACACATATATATTTTACTGTCTCTTACCCTTTCTTGTACAGCAGTTTGGTTCAGTTTTAGCTGTTGTAAATGTGCTTTGTAGATAACGTATAAGTAGCAATTGCCAAGAAAAAGATTCTGCCAAGAAAAATATCACTGTTAACAAGGAGTCATTGTAACCTATCAAAACATGACATCCAAAATGAAGATTTTGCTATAAAAGCCAAAAGCTGACAATACCTAGAAAGCAGAAGGGTATTCATATATCTGGCTTCCTAAATGTTTGACCCACAATAGGCACAACGATGTGAACTCTTCCTGTTCAGAAAAGAAAGCGGTATTTGTAACTAGATGGGAATTCTTATATTTGGTCTTTTGTCTTATTAAGATGTGTTACATTAACAAAATAAAGTATGCTAAACAGAGGGGGTGTAATGTTTTTTTTTCTGATGATCTAATATAATCAGCAATCATGGGCCAATATTTTTTGCCATTTTAATGTCCCTGAAATTATATCCCAAAGTCCTTTGAAATTAACAACACATAAATTCAAGTAGACACTAATTTGTGACCAGGGTTAAAATTCATTAAAGTTGCATATAGTGCCCCTTCTTCCCTTTTCGGCCAGTGTCTACAAAAATGTTCTGTGCATGTCATTGTCTAGCAGGTAAGCATAGCTCTATTTGTTTCTGATTTTAAAAGCTTTGTATTTTTAAACTTTCCTTTTCAAAAATCTGCCAACTTGGAATGCCTCCAGGGGTTCAATGTGGGAAGCAATCTGCACCACCCTATTTAAAATACAGCATGGTCATAATGTTAAGGAAAATGAGTTTTCAGAAAAGAATAGATTTTGTAAATATGTATTTGCTGCAGAATCAGACTGTGCAAACAGAAGCTTGGACACCATTACAGGGAAATACCCCATGGGAAATATTTTATTTTTGGAAAATGGTCTTCATCAAAATTTTAAAAGCAGCAATCTGGAGCAATTTGTTGAAATCAGAACAAGGCATTTTACTGTATTACTTTAGCTTGCACAGTGTAGTCACAACATTTCTCATTACTTTTCATTTTGGTAAATAACGACTATTTATGACCTTGGTAAATCTAATGTAGATCATGTTTTTAAACAAAACAGCCCTGTAACTTCAACTCTTTACCATTTCGTAGCCCCAGAAGAAGCATAAGTCCTTGGAGATTTAAGTAGAACATAATTATCTGTGAGACTCTGTTTCATTATAAGCAACTTTGTTGATACCAGTTTTTTCCCTGCTGAAATGTATCTTTGAAGAGAAAGATGTGTTTTTTTCCCTTTAGCACATACATTCATTAATTCATTCATTTATTTTCCAGAACTGGTATTCCAATACAGGGTCACAGGGCTTTGCACATAACATTACAGTTAATTTAAAAAATGTTTTATGCAGAAAAACATTCTAATTTTTTATGGCAATGACCTTTTTTAATTGTTAAAAACAAAGATACTTCAAATGGAAGGTTAAAGTCAGAATTTTCACATTTTGTAAAGTTGAAAATATAACTAGTATAGTACATTGAAGGATAATGTAACTGTCATATACAGGCTTGTGAAGTGAGGACTCATTTATCTAATTTTAGAACTTGGTGAAGAACAGATGATTGTTATTTATGCCCCGATAGGTAAAAGCACAAACTGCAAATAGGGGGTTTCTTGTTTTTATCACATCACAGTATATTTATTCATTTGAATGAATTATGAAGCTGAAACTGTCAATTTTGACAGTATTATATTCTTTATGAGTGTTTACTCTCCTGTCACACTGGAACCCATTCTAGGGGTGATTACAGCTTTACACCCCTTCAAGCTAAGACAAGTAATGGAACCATGAGAATTCGAACTGGAAAGCACATTATAAAATGGATGGGTGAAAAAATGTCTGAGGACCTCCTTGAAAGCTCAGTCGAGGTATGGAGTACCCCAGAGAGAGAAAAAGGGTTGCTGTCACTAACGTTGTCTTCTCCCATTTTCCCTACAGTGCCAAGAAGCCGAAAGGCATTTGATCCCATCTTTCCACTCCAGCTGCCATGAAACCCCGGGTATCCCGGAAGGAGTCTGAGCTGTGCTAGCCACCATTGCAGCCCCGCTGCCCTTCATTTGCTTAATTCCAGCATTTAAAACATACACCAAAGAGCAACATTTCTTTAGTTTATTTTTTCGTTTGTCCACAAACAATGAAAAGGACGACTCGTTTGGTGCCCCAAAATTTTCTTGCTGGGCTGGAGAACTTTCATTCCAGCAACCCGGCCTCACTTTTTTTTTTAAAAGATAATAAGAATATTATACTCCACTTCAATTTTAGACAAGCCCCTGAGAGAGATCCAGTTTCCTGGGTTTTAATACTTCATCTGGACATTGTCTTTGTGAATTTTAGTCTAAGTACTTCAGTTTTTCACTCACTTCAGACATGGAGTTTAGATAAATAGATGACTGTATGTGTATGAGAATTGGGCACATGATGGATTGGTGTCCTGTCCAGAGCTGGTATCTAGTCTGTGCCCAATGCTCCCAGAACAAGATGACCCTGAACTGGATTTACCAGGTTTTAGGACAGGTGTGGGAACCTTTTCCAGGGCAATTTGAATTTTTATAACATCCTTCGAGGGTCATACTAAATTACTGAACAAATATCATAATAACCTCTCTAATGCAAGGGCTGAAACTGCTTCTTTCTGGTAAGGCATCTGATGCCAGATGGAAGTGATGATGATACTACTTGCAGCTGGTTTCCCAGGTTTGGTCAGTAAGTTCTGGGTGAAATTGAGTCTTTGCAAGAGTCAGTTTTGTAAAGAACTGCTCAAAGCAGTAGGTTGTCCTAAACAGAAATGAAAACTTCAGTGCATATCACTTCAGAATGGGAAAATCCTTAGGACATTCATACAATTGATAGATTTCATGCGGAGGTTGTTGTGCCTACTGTAGCTTTGAGCTTGCTGTTATGTTGCAGCTCAATGATTCTGTGTTGTAGGTTGTTAAGCACATCATCTGGTTCCACACTAAATGGCCTAGCAAGTAAAGTCAGTTCTTTTTGTTACACGCTCATCAGCATATTACGATGTCATAGCAGGCTTTTGTTCTTCCTGAGTAGGAATATGGACAGTGTTACACTTTTCTAGTTGTACTTGCCACCACTTTAATTTTACTTCAAATGATTTCACATTTGAAAACATAGAGCTGAGAAGCTGACTGGAACCCTCCTTCCATTTTATAATTTTTCAGCAACTAGCCATGATTAAATGAACGGTAAAAAAAGTAAGAGCAAAGCGAGGGTGACTTATTCAGGCAGGCAGGCGACAACTCAATAGCTCGAATTTGGATATAAGTAGGTTCTATTTAGTCGCCAGAAATATCTTTGGTAGGAATGGATGTTGAATTTAGTCTTTAAATTTCTATGGTGAAGAAAAATGTATGCAATGATGACTAAATTTAACTTACATTCCTAATAAACATATTTCTGTTGACTAAGGGCAGCAGTGCAGTAGCTCAGTCGGTAGAGCGGGTGGTCCAGCAATCGGAGGGTCGCAGGTTCGATCCTGGCTCCCGGCATGAGAATGCAGCTGTTGTGTCCTTAAGCAAGACACTTAACCTACCTTGCCTGCTGGTGGTGGTCGGAAGGATTGGTGGCCAGTGTTCGGCAGCCTCACTTCTGTCAGTGTGCCCCAGGGCAGCTGTGGCTACATAGTAGCTTATCATCACCAGCGTGTGAATGGGTGAATGACTGTTGTGTTGTAAAGCGCCTAGGGGGTTCTTGAACTCTAGTTAGGTGCTATATCAAATACAGGCCATTTACCATTTTAAATAAAAATTACTTATATTTAAAACTAGCAAAATACCCACGCTTTGCAGCAGCGAAGTACTGCCTTAAAATTTTTATTAAGAAGAAAATTAAACTTTTTTAAACTGAGGGAAAATATACCAATAATTATTTGTTAAGGATCTCTTTATATACCACATTGTGAGTTCGGCCCTCCGGTTGTAATATGACCAAGCTGTGCGCTGAGCTTACTCTTGAGCATGCAACGTACAGTTGGCCATGTGAACAGTAATCTTGTTTCAAATCTCACAGCTTGGATTGCTGCTGTCATAATCGGTTTGAGTTTCATGGTTTGTTTCAATTACGACAGTATTTGTAGGACTTGTGTTGAAGAGACATTCGGCATCTGTCAAGCGTTGTAAGTATACAACTGGTTTTATTGATAACTTCACATCCAGCTTATGAGAGTTTAAACATTCATAAACATCAAAGTGTCCACTACTGAAATCGCCACCTGTCAATCTAAGATGTTTAAGAGGCATTGGCGGTTGTCGAAAGGTGTAAAATATTTTGCCATTTCGGTACACTTGAAAGCGACAAACGAACAATTCACCGGCAGCCATCAACTCACACGCAGATGCATAGGTGAAGGGCTTAAGCATTTCACTCTTCTTGTGCTCCTGTGTAGAATAATTATCTCCTGTACCGTCATCAGTCCACACCTTGAACCTGTCCCAGTCATTCAATACATTAGACACAATGTTCTTCCGGATATCAAGAGTGAGCCTTATATGGCCGTGCAATATGTAACAAAGAGAATGGAAAAGGTAGGTGCCATCTCCAGGCATGGAAACCACTCGGTAAGTGACAGTTCTTTGATAGACATGTTAATGGGGGTACGGTTGGAATGAGAAAGGAAAATGGGTACCTGAACAATGTAAAGTAAGTCTAAAATACCTACACAATAACTATAATCGTAATAAATGAACAATAAAACAGCAGAGAAGCCGTGGATTAAATAAAAAGGCTGTAGTTATCAGCATGGAGACATGAATCACGTGGCGAAGCAAGGAAGAGAATATAGAGACTGGAGTGACGGACGGCCTTATATAGGCATGCAGCCAACAATGTGGGAGGCATTGGGATGGGGGACCCAACGCCGCCTCACACTGTCACCGAGCTGCAGGCTATGGACGTATATATGTACGTAAGTAGGATTCAGTTAACGTTGGGAACCCGCGTACCAAATTTCTTGAAGATGGGCCCTTAAGTAACAAAGACCGTTGAAAAGTTTAATATCGCGGCCGACAGCGGCATCATACCATCTAAATAAGTACCAAATTTCAGCCTTCTACCTACACGGGAAGTTGGAGAATTAGTGACGTTGGAAAGTTCAATATGGCGGCTGACAGTGGCGTCATACCACCGAAATAAGTATGTACATTGGTTTCAGTTAGCGCAGGGAAGCTGCCTACCAAATTTCGTGAAGATGGGGCCCTGAATAAGAAAGTTCAACATGGCGGACGTTGTTGACCATTATGACCGTTACACGTAGAATTTCGAAATGAAACCTGCTTAAATTTTATAAGTAAGCTGTAAGGAATGAGCCTGCCAAATTTCAGCCTTCTACCTACACGGAAAGTTGGAGAATTAGTGACGTTGGAAAGTTCAATATGGCGGCTGACAGTGGCATCAGGCCACTGAAATAAGTATGTACATTGGTTTCGGTTAGCGCAGGGAAGCCGCCTACCAAATTTCGTGACGATGGGGCCCTGAATAAGAAAGTTCAACATGGCGGACGTTGTTGACCGTCGTGACCATTACGCGTAGAATTTCGAAATGAAACCTGCTTAACTTTTGTAAGTAAGCTGTAAGGAATGATCCTGCCAAATTTCAGCCTTCTACCTACACAGGAAGTTGGAGAATTAGTGACGTTGGAAAGTTCAATATGGCGGCCGACAGTGGCGTCATACCACAGAAATAAGTACGTACATCGGTTCTGGTTAGCGCAGAGAAGCAACCTACCAAATTTCGTGAAGATGGGGTCAGCCTTCTACCTACAGGGGAAATTGGAAAATTAGTGACGTTGGAAAGTTCAATATGGTGGCCGACAGTGGCGTCATACCATTGAAATAAGTATGTACATCGGTTTTGGTTAGCGCAGGGAAGCCGCCTACCAAATTTCGTGAAGATGGGGCCATAAATAAGAAAGTTCAACATAGCGGACGTTGTCGACCGTTATCGACCGTTACGTGTAGAATTTCGAAATGAAACCTGCTTAACTTTTGTAAGTAAGCTGTAAGGAATTAACCTGCCAAATTTCAGCCTTCTACCTACACGGGAAGTTGGAGAATTAGTGAGTGAGTGAGTGAGTGAGTGAGGGCTTTGCCTTTTATTAGTATAGATTTAAATAGAACTTGAAAAGATACGATAGTTCATAATACCCATGCAGCACTAAGTGCACGTAAGAGTAGGAGTCATCCATTTTAACAAACAGCGTATTGTACTGATACGAAAAAGCCTGCCCATTTAATTATTTAGGAACGGATAGATAAATTAAGATTTTGTACAAATAATGTTTTTAATTTTTCTTCCTCGATGGATTCTGGCACCCCCAGCAACAGCTGCTCGCACCACAAAGGAGATATATAGATATACAGTGATCCCTCGCTATATCACGCTTCGATTTTCGCGGCTTCACTCTATCGCGATTTTTTTCTCATACACGCTTACGTCACTACGCATGCGCTTTCTGAGAACTTTTATCTAAGCCCTACGATGGCTTCTAAACATGCCTTCTGACAATAAAACTAAGCGCCGGAGGAAGATGCTTACTATCCAGGAGAAGGTGAAACTCTTGGGTATGATTAAAGATGGCAATACCCTACAAAAGCCTCCTCACGCATATGAAAAGACAGCGCCAGCTGCAGTATTAGATACTGCACCAACCTCTGAAGACTCTCCTACTGAGGTCGTGCCTTCATAGGTTAGTGGTTGTGTGTAAGAACTGTGTGTGTTTGTGTGCAATTAAATGTACAGTACCATCATCTAATATATAAAAACGTTCGGGATTGTCCTTCCATCCCGTGAGTGCAAAGCGTAGTGGTATTCCGCTTATTGCAGACTTACTACTTGCGGCTTGAGGTACGAAGCGACGCGATGTGAGCAGAGTTCTGGTGCTCTTATCGTTCCCTTGCTTTTGTGTGCGATGCGCTGGAAAAATAGACAAAATTATGTCTCTGGAAATAATTAATGTTGATGGAGTACAAATGCCTCACCGCGTAGTAAATATCAGGGGAGATGGTGCTTGCTTATTCTCATCTATAGCTTATTTAGTGCATGAAACTCCATCTTTAGCGGTACAGATTCTGGCTGACATTGTACGACTTTGGACAAGCACTTGAGGGGATAAAAAAAAACTTTGATGTTCTCATTCCCTACACTTACATGCCTGATGTACACATGGAGAGCACAAAAATTGAGGATAAAAGTCGGTCGCCTTAAAAGGCAAGTGCGCCTAGTAATATGATATTTGTAATGTCTAATATGTTTTAATTTCTCTTAATGGTGTAATGGTGACTAAATTTCATGTCTAGAGGGCTCTAATAATGTTAAAAAACGTATTTAGAAGGTTGTAAACAGGTTTTCTATACTCTAACTGCGAAAATATTGGATTTATAAATAAAGAATCCTACTTCGCGAAAATTCATTTATCACGGTAGAGTCTGGAACGGATTAACCGTGATAAACGAGGGTTCACTGTATATATATATATATATATATATATATATATATATATATATATATATATACACTGTAGATATATATATAGTGTCAGGGATGCCAGGGGCAACGACCCGGCCGGGACGCCATGAAGGACCGGAAGAGGGTCAAAGCCCACCCTGGATCACGTGGGGGCCGCCTTCCTGGTTGCTCTGGGGGCCACGGGTTGAGGGCATGGAAGCCCTACCCTGTAGGGGCCCGTGGTCACCGCCAGGAGGCGCCCCAATGGTGTGGCGGAAGTGCTGGGGAAGACTTTGGACGACACCCGGAGAGCTGCCGGGAGAACAGCCGGCACTTCCGCCATGCTGGGGCGTGGCCAACGGGGGAGTGTCAGAAGCACCTGGAGCTAATCCGGGTCATGTATAAAAGGGGCCGTCTCCCTTCATTCGAGGCTAGAGTCGGATGGAAGGAGGACGAGGCAAGAGAGGAGAGTGGAGGCGGCCCGAAGAAAGGCATTTGAGTGGCCAGGACTGTGTTGGGGTTTGTGCACTTGTGGACAGTGGGTCTTAGTGACGATATATATTGTAAATATTGTAAATAAAATACGTGTGGTGGTGAAGAACAACATGTCCGCCTGTCTGTGTCCGGGTCGGCTCCACAATAGATAGATAGATATATAGATATAGATAGATACATAGATATAGATAGAAATATATAGATAGATACAATATATAGATATAGATAAATATATATATATAGATAGATAATAAGATATAGATATATATATATACATAGATAGATAGATAGATAGATAGATAGATAGATAGATAGAGATATATCCATACTAATAAAAGGCAAAGCCCTCACTCACTCACTCACTCACTCACTCACTCATCACTAATTCTCCAACTTCCCGTGTGGGTGGAAGGCTGAAATTTGGCAGGTTCATTCCTTACAGCTTCCTTACAAAAGCTGGGCAGGTTTTATATCGAAATTCTACGCGTAATGGTCATAACTGGAAGCAGTTTTTCTCCATTTACTGTAATGGAGATGAGCGTCAACGCCGTGGGGCGGAGTTTCGTGTGACATCATCACGCCTCCCACGTAATCACGCAGTACATAGAAAACCAGGAAGACCTCAAAAAAGCGCTGAAGAAAACATGCATTATATAATTGAGAAGGCAGCGAAACAATAAGAAGCGAGCGAGTGACATATACAACCATATTCATGAGTTCTGCTACTTCGGAAACAAAGCACGATGTAAACCTACACTTTAAATTAAATTCATAGACAGGCTGCGCTGGCGTTTGTAATTTAGTGCCTGCCCATATAAGGCCGTCCGTCAGCGGCAATCCAATAGCAAACTGCCACGGGTAAATATTCACGGGTGAAGGACTGTGCTTATGGAGAGGAAGATGAGATGGTCAAGGTGGTGTTTGACACAAACTCAGCGAAACTGCGAGAGAAAGTTTTAAGTGCCAGGACTAGGGTAACATTAAATACAGCCATGGACATAGCACGAGATGGCACCAGCACAGCTGGGAACCTTCGATGCATGTACACCGAGTGGCTCACGTGAACTGACGCAGTGCACAGATAAAAGCAACAGTTCCAAAGAGCGCTGAACAAAACCGAATTACACAATTGAAAAGGCAGCAAAAAATATGAAGCGTCTGATACATACAAGCATATTCATAAATCCAACTACTGCGGAAACAAAGCACACGTTTGAAAAAGTCAATGTCCCGCTAAAGGAAGACAGTGTAAAAAAAACCCGTGCATGCAGTGTGTCAGGTCTCAGATAAAGAAGAAGACGAGCTGTTTATTGATGCAGTAAGAAACGAATCGATGAATGAAACCTGTCATCTTTACAACGATTGACAAACACGGAATGTAACTTGAACACAACACATCCTACAAATACGAACCTGATTGAAAGAAATAATGATAATCAAATCCTTGATGACAGCAACACTCAGTAACACTCACAAAACAAATACTGTATATTGACAGTCATGTTACGTTATTTTTAAAATGTTCCCTTTTCTTTTTCATTGCTTCTTTAACACACTACTTCTCCGCTGTGAAGCGCGGGTATTTTGCTAGTATTGATATAAATAGATATATATATATATATATATGTGTGTGTATGTATATGTGTGTGTATATATGTAGATATGTATGTATATATGTGTGTGTGTGTATATATATATATATATATATAGATATGTATGTATATATATGTGTATGTGTATATATATATATAGAGAGATGTGTATATACAGTATATACAGTATATACTGTATATATATACTGTATATATGACAGCAACACTCATAACAGTGACAAAACTATTACATTGATTACATTGACAATCATGTTACATTATTTTCAAAATGTTTCCTTTTCTTTTTCATTACTTCTTTAACACACTACTTTTCCACTGCAAAGCGTGGGTATTTTGCTATATATGTATATGTGTATACAGTATGTATATATGTATATGTATATACTGTATATATATGTGTGTGTGTATATGTATATATATATATATATATATATGGCAGCAACACTCATGACAATGACAAAACAATTACATTGTCAATCATGTTACATTATTATTAAAATGTTTCCTTTTTCATTACTTCTTTAACACACTACTTCTCCACTGCGAAGCGCGGGTATTTTGCTAGTTACAAATAATCAGAAACAAAGTGAAACAATAGTAAAAGAACATCAGCAATGCAAATTTCAGAAGACAAATGCTTTTGTGCAATCCTTAACCCTATTTATTTTTTCATAAATTTGGTCCCCATTACACACTAAAATTCAGAACATTTGCTAGTGGTTAGGCAGACTCAGTGCCATAGGATTGACAAGTAGAATCCTCTGTGTGGCATAGGAAAAAAAATCATCTGATTATAACATACAACAGATTTTAATTAATGGGGTACTTTATATGAATAGTATTCCAAACAAATATTGTATTCAGTAAATAAAAATGTTAAATAAGAATTATTTCATTAACTTAACACTGTGTTTAAAAACCAAAGCAAAAATGCTATGTTTTGTATTTTCAATGCTAGTGCTATTTTCTTCCTAGTCTCATTTGGCCCGACATAAATATCTTATATAGTAAGTAAGTAAGTCAGTACTTTTAAGATTTTTGTTTTCTTTGAAGTGTTGCTATTTCATTAGTTTCACTTTTATTTCAGAACTTCGGTAAAAACAATATTTGGAATCTTTTGAGTCCCAACATGCTGAATCTTTTAAATGAGGTCCTTGAGACATGTGTTTAATGACTTTGTGCCATAATTCAGGATAGGTTTTTCTGTTTGGAATTTCAGCACAGACAAAATGATCTACATCATCAGCAGTTAATAATTTTTTTTGCAAAGTAACCAATAAATGCATGTGAGGTAAAGCCCATTTTTGAAATTCTCTGACTTAAACAACAAAGCCTTACAATATTTACATACTTCTGACATATCACCTACGTCCATATATTCAATCTCTATTCGCCTTTTCCTTATTTCTCAGAGTAATAATTTCTCTTTGTTTGCGCTAATGCAATCTTTACTTTCCTTTATTTGGCACTTTTGTTTTTTTTCTGCTTTCATATTCTGTATGTGTATTGCGCCTATGTTTTATTTTTGAGTCTTTTGAATTCCACTGTTTTCATTATCTCTAACCTGCTGTGCATGTGTTTGACCCCCTTGTTTTTTAACCTGTACTTATTGTCTTTTATTTTGCTTTTTTTTCAATGACACCTGGTCCGTGGTGATTACCCTTTTTTCGAGTAATAATTTCCATTTGCTTGCACTACTGCAATCTTTACTTTCTTTTTTTTTGATACTTTCTGATTTTCCTGCTTTCATATTCTTTAACTTTCTCTGCATTTGTATCATGCCAACTTTTTTTTGATCCTTTCGAATTCTGCTCTGCATGTGTATAGCGCCAACTTTTTTGAACGTCCTTATGAAGTTCTACTTTGTCTTTTACTCTTTGTCTTTTAATTCTGAGCCCAATTGGACATGCTTTTTTTCAATTCCACTTGTTCTGGGCTGATTATTACTTATTTTCTGAATTTGCACATGAATTATTCTTTTTCTTTTTTGCATTTTTTTCTCCAACGCTTTTGAGTCTCTTTCTCTGCTTGATGCTTTCTTCTTCACTTAGTCGTCATCATTTCATTTATAACGTGTTTTCCTTACACGCTTTATATGCCCTGAGAGCCCTGGATCTGTGTGTGCTCAAATCTTTTAGACAACTGAATGTTTTGCTGCCTCTTGGCTCCTTTGATATTGGTTGTAAGTAGGACGTGTCTTGCAAGAATCTCATGTTCTACGTCATCACAAAACAGTCCTGGGTAAATCTCTTGGCACAGTCTCATGTTTAAGGTCCCTGCGAGATGCTCCGTGGCCAATCTCTTTCATCTCGCGGGTCTTTTAAGTGTCTTCAGTGATCTTCAGTTTGTCAGATGCATCGAATTTTGTTGCAGCAGCACGATTACCAATTTCTTTCGCTACTTCAACAACATTTAATTTAAAACCAACTCATATTATCTTCTGATTGAACGCTTGATCATAGATAAGGGATGCTCTTACGATAAAGGTGTGTGAGGGTGTGAGATACAAAAAACGGAAATCAGTGCAAATGTCGCTTCGGAATAGTTCTGGTATTACCGTGTAGTCGCGTAGGCACAATAGAGAGAGAGAGAGGGAGGTTAGGAGCACGTGCTGATACTCTCATAGAAAAAAAGACAGTGTGCTCCGTGGTTACTCTTTTGGGTGGGCGTTAGCATATCATTCTCTCTTGGACCAATAGCATGCATTTTCCGCATTCGACTTATACGACTGACATTATAAAATACCAGAAATTATACAGTAAAATCAAGTCCCGACTTATCCGCGAGTATATATGGTAAGTGTGTGAGCCATGTTTGTTGAGAACACCATACATGTGTAATAAATAAACATATCCTATTACAAGGGAAAACCATTCTGTTAAACCAGATTATACTTTGATGGCACCACTGAATAAGTGATAAAAGTGAACGATTCATTGTCTCTGGTCGCTTTACAGTTATGACAATACAGTTGCAGTAAGTGTGAGGTTGACTGAATTGGCATATATGTTTATGTAAAGATTTTGAGCTACATGGTGTGCCATTGCTTCTAGTAAAAATGAATGACAGACCACACTGACTTCAAGCAAAGTCTTTTTGCTTTTATTAATGAAGAGCCACAGGAGATGCATATTTCTGTAATCAATATACTCTAAACAGTATACTACAGGGAGATTCACTCGAAAGAGGCCCTGAATATTCAGTAATAACTGTTGCTAAGACAAAGTAATTTGAACGAAACAATGTGCAATATGCTCTTCAGCCGTTGCGATATTCAACCTCGATTTACAACTTCTTCTGAAAATCCTTAATTGCTTTCAATTAATCATGTATTTGCTTTGCATATTGTCAAGAAATCAATATGAGGAGTAATCCTAAATACGCTTATACTTATGCCAAAAATGACACCAGTTGAAGGCAGAATTACATGTGTAGATTTGTCAGTTATTTTGTTTGGTTTCATGCTTAACTATGTTATTGTGCAATCAAAATATACTTACAGTAGTGATCAGATATCCAAATCCATCATGGCTTACGAATTCAGAGTCTCTTACTGTTTTGTGCAAAACAGAAACTGTCAAATGTTTGCTCTGCAAAAAATTAGATGTCATCAGCCAGGATGTAAATGTTACCTCCTGCTGGTAACATTCAGCACTTATTATATAATATGAATATATATTATATATATTGTCAGGGATGCCAGGGGCAACGACCCAGCCAGTTCGCCGTTGGGGGTCGCCTTCCTGGTTGTTCTGGGGGCCACGGGTTGAGGGCATGGAAGCCCTACCCTGTAGGGGCCCGTGGTCACCGCCAGGAGGCGCCCCAATGCCTTGGGGACCTGTTGCCCCAGCACTTCCGCCACTGCTGGGGGGAAGACTTTGGGAGACACCCGGAGAGCTGCCAGGAGGACAGCCGGCACTTCCGCCACGCTGGGGCGTGGCCAAGCGAGGAATGCCGGGAACACCTGGTGCTCATCCGGGGACTGCATAAAAGGGGCCGTCTCCATTAATTCAGGGCTGGAGTCGGGTGGAAGAAGGACGAGGCAGGAGCAGAGAAGTGGAAGAAAAGGCATTGAGTGGCCAGGACTGTGTGTTTGGGGTTTGTGCACTTTATTCTGTGTCTGAGTGACACCTAACTTTTTAAATAGTTGTAAATAATAAATGTGTGGTGGTGATGAATAACGTCCGCCTGTCTGTGTCCGGGTCGGCTCCACAATATATATATTTTTTTTCAGCACTTGTTATATAAGTACTGAATAGCTAAGCTACTAAACAATGACAAAACCAATTCTAGTTGAATGACTAATGGAGACTGCTGTATGGTATGTGAACATAACTGAAACTCGGCGTTTCAAATGTCGTAGTTCAACTTACGAGGTTTCTTTATTCATGGCCTGGATGCCACCGCTGACTTAAACAGCAATGATAAAAGAGCAAGTGAGCTTTTTATGATCAAAAACCACTGATACATGGAACTTAAAGACCTTTCCAAATGAGATGGACTTGGTCTGGAATGTCTCATGGCTAAATATAAAACTCTCCACTTTCTGAGGTAGTTTTCCTCTATTATCATGATGTCACAGTGCATACAGCCAATGGCTAATGATGACTTGGCTTTGAATGATCTTTGCTGCATCATCTATAAAAATAACAAAACACTTGGGTGGGGGTTGAATTCTGTTTTGTTAAGTTTTGTTTTTTTATGGTTCTGCTTTCTTTTTTTAACTTTCTGATGTATTTTGGCTGCTTTTCTAGTTTGACTATGAAGTCATTTGTTTTACTTGATTGTATGCATTTTCTTTAAATAAATTAAAAAAATAACAGCACACATTTGGCAGTTACATTCATTGTAGCAGAGGACATTGACCACTGCAGTCTAAAAAGCATGCTGTAAATTTACTTTTAGCTCGTCTCTTAAGAAAACACATGCTTATTTCCATTCTATCTGTATCTCTAAATAACAAGTAAGTGAGTGGTCTGCTTTTTAACTCTTTGAGAGCTGAATATTTTTTTCCAAAAAACTCAGTTTTCTGAAAAGCACACGATGCACTGATTTCACACATAAATCAACATAAAACGTTTGTTGCTACATGCTGTGGTTGTTGTTATCACCTGTTCAGCATCTCTGGCAACAGTGGCTGCACAGGGGTGGCTTAATGGCCAACAGGAATGCACAGTGGGCCAGCTAACTTTCTGTCTTCGCACATCAGGTGTGCGACGGTGGCAGTCGCAGTCTAACGCAATGTGGTTTGTACCTTTCGTCATCATAAGTGGTTGTCCTCCTAGGCGAACGCTGCTTTAAGTGTATCAGCTACACAAACGTGTTGAACACCATGATCAGCTGGGGACCAATGGGTTGATGCTGGTACCTCACTTTCATTTTCGATATCCATCTACAGATGCCTTGCATCAAACTCAGAGTTGGAAAAGTCAGAGTGTAATTCAGTAATAATATGTAAAATGTCCATGGAGTATTTAGCTTTGCACATTTGCTTTAGTCTTGGCAGATGCTGATGCCATTTTAGAGGCTGTTTGCTCTTCATTACTCATGCAGGTGCAGGGAATCGAGGTCAAATCAACAAAGCTACATACTGTAATTTTCCTTCAAGCAAAGAGAGTCGAACTAAAAAGTAAGGGCGAGTTTTCTCGCAGTTTACAACTGATTACCATCCTCTACCTCTGAATTTCAACAAAAGTCAACATCAGACCTGAAAGAGTTAATTGAGCAGTTTGGTCACAAGTGGAAATGCAGCTGAAGTTGCAGTTCATACTGGTATTTTTATGAAAAGGGCAGCATTATGTCCTTTTCTGGAGCTGATCACCATACTGTGTCAAAAGCTGAGTGTACTGACTAAGACAGGTAAGGGAGGCAACCGTTTAAGTCGATTGTGGATAAATGATCAAATTAAGTTAATAACAGACAGTGGAGAGTATTTTTTTTTTCTTTTAGGAATGGATGTTGTTGGTCACTGTTTGTTTCCTTAGGTTTTAATTATTTATTTGATTTAAAATTAGGGCGCACTCCCTGCTGTAGATCATTTGGGGGTTGGTATTCACAGTTTTAACTGAATGTGACTCACTTCCTTTTAAACTCTTATTATGAACAGATCTGAAGGGGTTTATGTGTAAATTGTTGTTTGTTTTTTTGTTGCAATTTACATCACAAAGAATTTGTGTATTATATTGAGGTAGTTGCATTCACAGTGTATGAAGTTTGAATTATGTTGTATGCATTTAGGTTTTTTTTAACCTTTGTACAACAACCCATTACCAGTTCTGTGATCAGATTGTGGCTCATTTTTATTGTATGAAATTTTAAACTATCTCCAGTTATTAGTAATAAAAAATCCTGTAATATCTGTCTGTGTTTGAATTGCTCCCTTCTTACCCCTAAACTACATTTCCTGTATTTTGTAATGTCACAATACAAATATATAGTCTGTGGACACAAATTCCAGTAAATGATCATAATACCCTATAGCACATCTGCACATTTATAAGTCGGACTACACCTTTTTATTCAAACTTTCCTTAAATGAAGTTCAATGCTAATGCCTATGCTGCCTACAATAAACACTGCAATGATGGTCAGGTGAGGCTCAGGAACAACTAAGAGGCTGCTCTGAAGCAAGCAAATTTATAAAAATTCAATTACAAGCTATATTATTTGCATATAGAAGTACCAAATTACAGTATATCTAAAAGAGTAACTGCCAGCTATTAACTCTTAAGTATATAAAATCCTGTATATCTTAAAATGCCATTGGACAGACAAAAAGAACAAAGTGGCAAACGGGAAACACAATCTGAGAATGTGTATTTATGCACGTACTGTAGGGCCTATAAATTGTTATCAGGTACAAGGAGAATGCTAGTGAAATTAGTAATGGCTAACCCCATCATTTCACATAAGTTAAATGCAATTTATAATTACTTAGAATCTCAGAACAAGGATCCTTTCATCTAGGCTCACACTTAATTAGAGGTCATCATGCAATCGCCATAATTTAAACAGGATAATTAAAAAAGGCAAATACCTTTACCGAACAGCTAATCTTTGTATTCTCAATGTTTTTTTACCCTCTGTTTGTTGCTGTCTTGCATTGCTGTTATTACTCAAGAAAAAACAAAGTAGTAATGACTGAACTGGTACATACAAGTGGCACTTATGTTTGTGGCAATGAAGGGCTTCAAAAAGTAAGCAATGGCTTACATCAACATTGCTATTTATGTCTTTGTAGACCCAGTTCAGCTTTATTAATTAAACAAGCAATTGAATGAATACGTTTCTCTTGCCTTATTTACAGACAGTTGGGACCTCCATGGGTGGCACAGTGGTAGTGCTGCTGCCTCGCAGTTAGGAGACCCGGGTTCGCTTCCCGGATCCTCCCTACGTGTAGTTTGCATGTTCTCCCCGTGTCTGTGTGGGTTTCCTCCCACAGTTCAAAGACATGCAGGATTGGTGATTCTAAATTGGCCCTATTGTGTGGGTGTGTTTGTGTGTGTCCTGCGGTGGGTTGGCACCCTGCCCGGGATTGGTTCCTGCCTTGTGCCCTGTGTTGGCTGGGATTGGCTCCAGCAGACCCCCGTAACCCTGTGTTTGGATTCAGTGGGTTAGAAAATGGATGGATGGGACCTCCATGTTAGGATGTTATTTACTGACCACTCTCCATTCTCAGATGATTTTGAAAAGTACTGATCTGAACCTGATTAATGCAGTATTGGTAATTAAATACTGTATTTGGATATTCTAACAGGTGGCAAAACAGACAGGAAAAGACTGGCAACAAACTAGTAGGTTTTAAGGCAGTTTTTATCCATAGCAATAACTGGCACAAAGACAGGCTAATTGTCCAACTAGTGTCCTATACTACTGCGACAGTCAGATGTTATACATTTAGGCTAGAATGTATAACATTACTGTATTTTTTAATGTTTTATACTGCTTTGTATATAACATCCATTCATGGGCTAAGTTGCAATTCACTCAAGGCAGGTGTCATAGACAACAAAGGTTGGCTGGCATCCTGGACAGTTTGGATGGCCATTATTAATAGAAGGACAAAAGACAGCCTCCCAGGGCCATGTGTTCCCCCAGAACATTGTGTGGTGGTATGACTCCTATTTGAACATCCGCATGGCTGCATTGGAGCTGTAGTTTTGCTGGGCAGCTATTGTATATTGGGGTCCTTGGGTGCCACTAGATGGTGGCTTCTTCATCAAAGGTTCCACCTGACTCAGACGTGCTTCCAGTTGACAATCTTGTTAAACTGGAAGCACTCCCGGGTTTGGGTTGAAAAGCAACCTCTTCGCCTCATCCAGGGAGCTGGTGTTGGGTGTGGAGGACCGACAATGCTTGCCAAGAAGAAGTGGAGAAACATATGACAGGAAGAAAAGAAACAGGAAAGTTAAGTAATCGATTTGTAGCTTTGAATGGTCAATGATATCTCTGTTAATGTATCTTGCTTAAGAGATTTTGTTTTAACCCAGGACTTGTGTGGTTTAGTTTTGTCTTTTGATAGACTGTCTGTAAAGCCTCCTACAGACCACACACACACACAGTCACATTGGATCAGTTTAGGATCATCAACCAACCTAACAGACACCTCTGGGATGTGTGAAGAAACACAAAATATACATAGAAAGAACCACACATATCTGGGGAGAACATGGCAAGTAAACACTGACAAGGATTCAATCTCAACCTTATGGACCAGTGAGGCAGCAAACAGTGCAAGCATGTATCTTTGTTATTTTGTGTTTATTTATTTATGTTGAATTGTTGCTGTGAGTTAACATAAATACATATTTCAGTGTAATGTTTATATATAATAAAAAAAAAAATCTTAAAACACTCTCTGTGTTTCTTTAACAGCGGTCACTTGGGAACTACAAAAATAATTACTAAAAAATGTATGGCCAAACCTTTTTATAAAGTGGATCTATCCAAAGATAACAAAAGTCAATTGAACATTAACAAATGTGTATTCAATTGAAACTGAGCATCACAATGTCCTTAAATGTGTTTGTTAAGACATAATTAGTTCAGAAAGGCATATGTACGTAACAAAATGTTAAATTATAATGTCTTGCGGTCAAGAATATCTACTGATATTAATTTGGCAAGATAATAAATGTATCAAATCTTAGAGTTTTAGTTTACATCTAGAAATATTCTGACAGGAACAGGTCTGGCAGCCCCAAAGCCACAACAGGAGAGACATTTCTATGAGCCAACATCTAGAGTAATAGCCTCCTCACAGGACAGCACCTTTAAGAACAGTTTAACAGCTGTGTGATATCCATATCACCAATTGTTTATTTGTTCTGTTTTTCAGAGTATATTGCAACTGTTTAGGTGAAGTACCTTTTTCCTATTTTGCAATTTTAGCAATGGCTTTCTTACTGCCACTCAAGCTGCCAAACCTGTAGCTGGATATCTCTTCACAGTTAAAACTGACACTTTCTTGCTTCAACTATTGTTTTAAGGGTTAAAATGGCGTGTGTATGTTTTTTTTGTTAATTGCCTTTTTCTCACCTTTATGATAGGAATATATAATGAAATATTGTCCAAATAAGTCTTTAAAGAGTGTACTGGCACCTTTTATTCCACCACTGTTTTTATACAGATAGATGACTTTGAAGTAATAAACCAATGTTGGGACACCGGTAGGAATTTTTTGCATCCACTTTCATGGCTTAATTAACTTCCAGTGCTGCAGAAAAGCAATAAGGTGTTAACCCATTACTTATTCCCTGATAAACACCTTTTCATATAACTCTGTAAATTATTTTATTTTTCAGTTTTTGGTAATAAACACATTTTTTTAAACTCTGGCAGTTTACCACTTACCTTTGTACCATTTCAGGTTATACACTGGGCTTGAACTGCTTAAATTTCAATCAAAACTGGCAAACTGGGGGAGTTCTAAATTTTATCACCAGTAATGTAAATTATTTATTATTCAGAAGTTCTAAGTATTATATGCAAAAATCATGTTTACATTTGTAGAACACATTAAACTGACATGATTCTGTTTCTAAGAGAACTATTTGTTTACCCTTATCCATATTCTTTCTTGTAAATTCACCACATTTTCAATTACTCTAATTAACATATTTTTATGAGTCTCTGTTTAAACGGTAAAATGATATTTTTTGTCAGCATACATTTGTGATAAAGATTATGTTAATAAATGTTCATTATCTTTTGATTTAAATACATTGTTTTTGCTAATCAGTCCAATATACCTAATTTGAATTAATGCCAATTAACAACCGCGTTAATGCCAGTTTACAATTCTATTAAAGCCAGTTTCTTCATTAAAAGTAACTGTGATAAAGTGTAGGATATCTACCCACACATTTTGTTAATATTTGTTGTTAAACATTCAATATAGCATTCGTATCTATATTTTTTGTACACCACATAATTAGCAAAATGTATGCTCTCTATTTTACCTGTAAACTAGATACAGTGTTATAAGCCCAAATTCTGTGAAGAACATTGTAAAAAATAAAATGACTTAATTTGACATGACAGACACACTTTCCAAGGTGCTTTCCTGCCTTGCAGGTTACTGACATTTAATTTCATTTTTTGTCTTCATCCTGATCACACTACTTCTTATTGAACATTTTTAGAAAGCTGTCACCTTCTGAATTCCTATTGACATGGCTGGTATTAAGGATAATATTCAGTAAAATATGAATATACTTCCTGCCCTGCATCCCACTCTGCTGGGTCCCATGACCCAGAACTGGGTTAGGGGGGTTTGAAAATGGTGCAGTGTATATGTACACATTGAAAAAAAAAAAAAAAATGTTAATAACTTCTCATATTAATATCTAATAATTAATTATATACTATCCATTAATATGTATTAATAAATAAAACATGTAATTGTGAAAAATACTGTCCATCAAAATTGAAATACATTGAAATAATAAAATTCTGTTTATTTCAGGTACTCTTTTAAGATTAATCTTTTTCTAAAGGCAGCCCAGTGACCAAAATATCTATCTTGAGTACAGAGTGGTTGGCTCTGAACTTAGAGGAGTTCTTCCTGCACTTCTTTCTGTTTACTCATGCTGTAAAAATAAGCAGGTGGCCTAAGAATATGACCAAAAGATGTACTGTAATAGTAGTTTATATATTTGTATATAGATATTCAAAAACTCTTTGTGTTTTTCTGGTGCTGGACTAGTTTAAAAAAAAACTAATCATCTTTTTTTGAATACATTGAACAATGTGTTGTGTTCGGGATGTAAACAGCAGCCTGGTGTAAGACCTATTAGAAGCAGTGTGAATGGCCTCTACGCATTGAGTCACAAGATCTGAAATACTGCAGCTGTTGTAATTTTGCTAGTCATTCACTCAAAAATAAAAGCTTGACAGTTATTACAAATTGTTGCTGAATATCCTCTATTCTGTTCCCATTTTCTGAATCCTTCTATGATTAATACTGTGCCATTTCTACCTGGCTAATCTACTACTCCTGCCCATGAAAAATCACACCAGAGATGTTCTGAGCTTTGGAATTCAGTTGAACAAAATCTGCTTATTGTTGATGTATGATGGATGTACTTGTGAGACTCCAGAAAGCTGTTGAGTGGGAGGGTGGTCACTTGGTCTAGGCTTGTTTATTATAATACACCATGGACCGTTCAGAATTGTATTTTCTCTAAAAATGCTGTTAATTGAAGTTTTTGTTTTACTCTTCACCATTACCAGTAAATACTGTTAACAGGACTTTATATTGTCATATTTTTGTTTATGTTAATCACTGAAATTATTCTGTGTTAATGGAATATGTGCGTTTATGTAAGGTTTGGTGAAGATTCGGGAATGTTTGAGAACTTCGCTGAACTCTGTGAAATACCATTGAAGTCAATGGGGAAGGAGGAACTAAATTCATTTTTTGGGGATTATAATAGTGCACTGTTCTTTTATGTAAACTATGGAGCATCTGTCAACTATTTTGGACTAATTTTTGTGGCCAAAGATGTGATATGTACTGTAAGGTGACAGTGCTAACCTCTGCGCCTGGAAAACAAAGACCTGAATGGAATGATAACCACAAACAAAACACAACAAATGGACACAAACTACAAATAAGTTTATATATATATATATATATATATATATATATATATATATATATATATATATATATATATATATATATTCTTAGGTGTGAAATGCAATCTGATAAACTTGGTTGTTATCTACCACCCAACACTTGTGATCAAATTGGGACTTGTCAGGTGTACACACTTTTGCATCCCATTACGGGGATCAAACCTCGGATGTCAGATGTCAGCGCCTGATGCAAAACCTCTGACATAGAGCCACTGTAGCTGATTCTCTTATTTGACAGGGTGAAGATCAGAGTATTACATTCTTACGTCTGAAACGCAATGTTATTAATTGGGTGGTTACACTTTCTCTCTGACACACTAACACTGAGTACTTAACAAAAGCGTATAGAAATGCTACTGGGGCTCCTTTATAACAACAGGACTGCACCTGTATAATGCCTCACTGTGATAGTGAATGCCAAGTTTGAAGTTTTCTTTTCTTTCTTTTTAAGTTTTTCTCCTTTTTAAACATTCTGGTGTATGTTCAGACTATAGTGTGTATATATTTAGTTAACTAACTAATTTTGTATTTGTTTATTTAAAGAGCTTTTGTAAAAAGCCAAATTTCCCCCTGGGGACAAATAAAGTCTATCTATCTATCTATCTATCTATCTATCTATCTATCTATCTATCTATCTATCTATCTATCTATCTATCTGTCTATCTATCTATTTCAAAATAAAATTAAATTGTGCAAAATTATGTGTAAAAGAAAAACTTAAAATAGCAAAATGAACTATTTAAGTCTTAATAACTAAGGATTGGAACATAACTGTAAAGAGAAATACATCTCAGGTAAATTGTAGATTAGTTGTAATTCAAATATGATTAACAATGTTCCACAAAGTAAACTCTGAAAAGGATTTTGAATTTTACTTTAACACATCATTCTCTATCTTCAGGCAGTCTTCTAAAGCAAATGCAAAATAAAATGTAAGATTATGATATAACAACTGTTAAATATAAACATAACTTGTTATAGTCTGACTCTATAATACATTGTGTACAAATTTGGTGAGCATGCTAAAAAAAACACAAAACCTGTAGAAACAGCAGAAAAGAACAACCAAGTGTATGCCTGATCTTAAGGGTATGTCCTGTGTTGACAAGCTAAAAGAGTTAAACCTCTTTAGTCTTGAACAGTAAAGGATGCATCAGAAAATAATCCATGTGATCAAAATTCACAAATATACTGACAAAGTTGATCTTGTAGTTTTCATTTAAATAGTTAACTGTGTATTTTACCTGTGGAAAATGTGGGAGATTGAATTCAAAATGGAACTCCATCACACAAAATGTTGTAGGAATCTAGAACAAACTATGAAGTCTTATTCTTGAAACTGAGACCTTAACAGCCAATCCAACAAACTGAATTGATTTTTCCTGTTTGTAAAACATGTAAAATTAAGGAATTCTGTATAATGCTCTGAGCCCTGTGCTGGCGGGATTGGCTTCATCACCCTACAGCCCTCTAGCTTTTAGACATTTTAAAACATCTTGCTTTAGTTATTGTAACTTAATTAGAGCAATATCAATACTTTTTCAGTATGAGGTCTTTTATATGGTTGTAATTTGCACAATAATGTGGACTATAACACAATAGTATAGTAACTCTAACAAATGTTTTGCTCTTGACCTTTTCATTATTTTAAAATATTAATTCCTTTTTAATATTTTATAAATTATATACTGATATTTATTCGTTTAAAAACAAAAACTGAAAATGGCACAATATCCAAAATAAAATTTATAGTTAGCAACTAAAAGATATTAGCAGGCATAGGAAGCTCAGTGCTAGTTTGTAAGCTATACAAGGAACTTTATGATTACTCTGTGAGCAAATTTATTAAGGAGCTAGCACAATAATTGAATGAGAATTTGTAACTCTTCAATATACAATTTTATATGGATGTCCAATATGCAATTTTGTAGTCCTTTTCCTTCATGGTTTATTAGGGGGATTCACTCGCCAGCTCCCCGGCCTTAGCTATACTTAAGCCACTACACATCTCTGCCGCTCGCGTATGTGGATTTCTCTTTCACCAAACAACAAATCTTTTAATTCTTTCAGATACGCCTCTTCATTGGGAAGAAACACTACTTTTCCCTGATGGCAACACAAATTAGATGATCTACAAGTCTCTGACTTAAAGTTTAAATCCGAACAATATATTCGATCTGTTTTTGCTGTTCCATTATTTCACCGAGTAATAATTTTGTTTGTTTGCACTAATATGATCTTTACTATCATTTTCTTTGAGACTTTCATATTTTAGTACTTTCATTATCTTCAACCTGCTCTGCATGTGTATCGCACCAACGTTTTCAAACCTCTTTATGATGTTCTACTTTGTCATCTACTCTTTGACTTTTATTTCCGGCCTCAGGCGTGGTGAAATCTCTTGGCATAACGCTCATCTCATAGGACTTGAAAGTATCTCTCTGGAAAAGTCACGTCTCATCCCAGGATAAAAAGTCTTGTCTCGTCCCAGGATTTTTTTATATAATAGAGAGATGTAATTCATTAAATTAAAAATGTCTGGATATAGGGGTATCTCATTTCTTTGCGTGCAAAAATATGTATACCGTATGTTGAATGTAATATAATATAGTACAGCTCAGACTGAATAAGCTTGTAATCATTCTGTTTGCCATTGTTCTAATACATTGGTATCAATTAAGATGCACAGTAATATATCACTCTTTATCCAAATGATCTGCTCATTCCTTACATTTCTAATGTTCCAGGCATCCAACCAGGGTAATGGCAGCATTTTTTAATTTTTAATTTTTTAAACGAAGCCTGACTAAATATTCTGTATTATTTCTCTTTATCAGGAAAACTACAATTCATTACAACATATAATATATAATATATGTAATATATATTTTGGTAGGTTAACATGTGCACTTGGCATTATGGTTTATAAACATCTTGATAGTAAATTCAAGGAAAATTGTATTGCCTGTGTTTCATCAGCCTTAGCCTGAAATATCACTGTGTACTGCTACACAGGTTGTTACAAAAAAAGTGGCAGAAAACTAGAATTCTCGAGAAGATGAATGTACTGTTCATGTGAAAAATTCTGGCTTGATACTGCAAGCTGTAAACACGAACTGCACTCCTATGGAAATTTAAATAAATATTACAACAGAATGAATTCTGGATGCATTCTTTTTGAGAATGTAAAGTTTATTCTGGCAGCAGTAAACAACCAGCTCTGGAGAGGACACCAATTGTTCACAGAGAATATTTACTGCCCCAATAAACTTGAATGAATGTCTTTGGGAAGAAACTTAATTACCAGACAAAGGTAGAATGTGCAAATCCCCTATAGAAAATGGCTAGAATTGGAAAAGAATGCAGTTCCCTTGATCTGAAGGCAGCAGTGCTGGCTGGCTATTAGACCACAATTCTGTTATTTTCTGGCTGTATGTCAAATGTACAATGAATTGAAGACTCAAACTTCTGGAATAAAACATCTGAATGCCATATAGCCTTTTATTATATCCTTTGAGGCCCTAATGTTAGACTTAAACTGAATTAAACATAGTTATTTTATAATTTACTGACCTACTGGTCCTCATTCCACATACTTAAGCGAGTTTAACAAACTTTTATCTGTATTAGATTATGCTCATATTAAAGTTATCTTCTTGGGTGACTTTAAAAATCATGTAAATGTGGAAACCGACATCTTCAATAGAGATTATTTTTGCCAGGTTCAAAGGCTCAATACACTTTCATAATTTTTATGTTGAATATATGATTCATGGCAAAAACATTCCAACTGTATTCAACTCTCCATTTTAATTAAACCATTTTAGATTGTCATGAACTTTTTAACCTCTGTTATTATTTTTTTATTTATTTATCAGTTTTGTGTGCATTTCCATTTTGCTTTAGAAGGCATCATTTTGTGCTACATTTTCCATGGGCACTGCATTATTCAGCAAAAGTATGCATTGCCTAGTCAAATGATAAAGAAGTCACATGGTGTATGATGTCTTCTAGTTCTGTGAAGAGGAATACTTGTGGTTTGTTTTGTCTGCAGTATTTATCCCATTTTTGACACCTGTTGCAAGCCCAAACTACCTGGAAGGGGGTCTCTCTCTGAATTGCCTTCCATTTTTTTCCTACAAAATTTTTTGGAAGTTTTTTCTTGTCTTCTTAGAGAGTCAAGGTTATCAACAAATGGGGCCTATTAAAGTCCACTGAGGCATTCCTTTCATGATTTTAGTCTATACAAGAAATAAATTGTTGCTGTTGTTCAGTTTGTCACTATGAAACATAGCAGCACTCACAAGGATTGTTTCTGAACTTTCCTTTCTGAGCAAAATAAACACCTTCTGTAGAATAGCACAAACTGGAACTATTCCTCGG
The DNA here is from genome assembly GCF_016835505.1 of Polypterus senegalus. Classification (NCBI taxonomy): domain Eukaryota; kingdom Metazoa; phylum Chordata; class Cladistia; order Polypteriformes; family Polypteridae; genus Polypterus; species Polypterus senegalus. The sequence goes on along the minus strand of NC_053155.1, from coordinate 138,466,635 downwards.
GACATGCAGACTTAGATGGTGACCCTTCGTTTATAAAAAAAGAACAAGAGGGTGTGTTGCAATAACTGAGGTCTTTCCTTCCTGGTAAAGCCTATGCTGAGTACTGTAATGGAAACTACATCCAATAATTTAACTTCAGATTTAGAAGGAGCAAAGTGGATTCTGTTCTGCACCACCACATGAGTAGGCATGAGCTCCTGTGCTTTATGAACATGGTAAAGATTTTCGACTGCGTACCTCAGGGTATTTTGTGAAAGGTGCTACAAGAGCATAGGAATCATGGCTCTGTGCTATTCAGTCCCTGTATTGATATGAAAAGAGATGGGGTTTGCATGTTTGGCATTACAAGAATGTAAGGATTATACCAATAATGTCCCATCTTTGATTTTATTATGTTTATTACTTTGGTGACATAATTGTGTCACTATTATGTTCAAAGTAGACTGAAAATTGTGGACTTCGGAGTAACATTGTGGAGTTAGGAATGAGGAGATCAGGCAGAAGAGTACCTTGGGTCTGTTACTAATATTTGAGAGTTCTCAATGTCTTATCATAAGTAAAAAACAAAGCTACATTTTTTTTTATTAAAGAAATTTTCTTGAAATGAAAAATTTCTCAAATGCTCATGGGTTTTTCATAAGGTTCCACAAAGCTGGACACTTAATTCAAGTGACCGAGCTATATATTTGGTGTATATGTTCAATTTACCCATTGAACCTAAAAAACTTCAATAGGGGGGTTTTATTTGTTCAGAACTTTAACTACATCTCCAGAAATGACTGCAGGTGTTATGGTTCAGGAAAAAAATCACTTTTGGTAATTAAAATGTCAGAAATGTTCAAAAACAATTTAAGGATTACCTCTGCCTAACGTGATGGAACTCACATATTAACTGAGGTTCACATGAATCAGATGAATAGGAGGTATGGGAAAAATGTGGTTATATTAAAAAAAAAAAAAAAAAAACTCGCTTGTCAGTCAGAAAAAACACAAGACTTAATACACTCAATGACAATGTAAAGACAATGTCACCATCAAAAACTTTATCCTGTTCTTTTGATTTCATCCTACCTGAACTAAATAAACCATTCAAAAACTTTTAACAAACTAGACTTAAAAGTCCCTACAATTACCTACAGACTCATCTGTGTTAAGGGTAAGGAATGGAATACTGTGTTCATCGCTTCAGCTGGACAATACTTAGCCATACTCATCATTAGATAAATAAGAGGAACATAACTTCCTCCAGTCTACAGTAGGATTTATTTTTTAGTTTCTACATTTTCCATTAGTGACAAAGTATGAACTCTGGAAAAAGTTATGACAATTAAGAGCTTAATTCTGTAAAACAAGTTTACTGTTTTGTGGACTTTGCATATTACTATGCATTGTCACACATGTGCGAGTAGGGGGACTTTGTATGGTCCAAGCAAAGGTAATTCCACGCCAGACCAGGGGGTGGCAGGGTGTACTAAACCTTCTCCTGTTATCTCTACAGACCAGCAGCAGGATTCAGTGCTGATGATGCCAGTTCCGGCACCCAGAAAAATGTCACTTCCAATTCTGGCGCCCAGAAGAACGTCACACGGCACACAGGTAGATGTCAGAAGGACATCACTTCTAGTTTCCCTACATCACTTCCGCTCTGATCCCTTAAAGCCGCCATCTTTTCCAACCCTTGTCAGTTCTTTTTTAGAATCAGTATTGACAACAGCTGTGTGCTATTTCAAAATAACCATTTGCAGCCTGGAATATTACACGGGTGGCTACCCCAAACCTTTTTATGTGTGTTGAGCCTGTTCTTTTTTACAACATGTATAGATTAAAAGATAATAAAATTCCTGTGAACTGACAAGAAAACAATTCCTGTGGTAGTCATTGCATTTACCAGGCAATAAAAGGTAATATATTATAAGGTGCATTCGATTGAGTTTTGCTAAAAAAACTGATTATTACGGAATTACTGAAAACTGAAATTTATGAATAATGATTTACCATATACATGTACAGGGTGGTCCAGATCTAATTATGCCATTATGAAAAGGTGAACACATCGCACCCGCTGTTCAACTGATGATAATCTCCCCGCCATTTTAGAATGCAGGGCAGGTGCTGACATCTATCGGCAACAAAAAGATTTTTTTGTGAATTCTCTATGCAATAAACTTAACAAGTTATTGCATAATGAAAATTGCATAATTAGATCTGGACCACCCTATTTATTCTCTGAGCACATTTGAGAAATAAGATTTAATATTTATGAGATCCCTATGATGACTGGCAATAGTGTGCCAGGTTAACTGTACAGTAGGACTTTGTTTTGCTTATATTATTATATTTTGCATATATTTTCCACACTTAATCTCTAGCTGATTTAATATCCAGAAACAATCTGTTTTAAAATAGAAATATCATGTTCAAGATTGAGCACATATCTAAGACTTAGGAGATTTTTTTTCAGCTGTATCAGGTAAAGTTTTATTGGCAGTTCTAAACTGAAAAAGATAATAAAGTAAAATGATTATTACAAGATGTGTAAGTCTCCAGTATTGTCCACAAGTGTAGTAAACTAACATGTCAGTCAGTCAGTCATTTTACAACCCGCTACATCCTAACACAGGGTCACGGGGGTCTGCTGGAGCTGATCCCAGCCAACACAGGGCACAAGACAGGAACAAATCCCGAGCAGGGTGCCAGCCCACCGCAGGACTAAACTAACATGTTCTATAAGGAAAATATGTCTTTATGGTTTATTCTAAGTAACTGTTTAAGGTTCCTTAGTAGCCTACGTTTTAATCTATGTTTTAATCATTTTGTGTTTATTTGCCTGCACTCTACATTGAACTTTCCTTCTCACTGTTTATTGTACATCACCAATTTTAATTATATACATCCATTTTAAAATAAATAATGTCCATTAAACATATAATATATCTTACCTTAATACACACAAAAAAAGAATACAATGCCAGACATAGTTTAGCTTTGGCAATAAACAAAATTGTAATGTTTTTAAGGTGTACAGCATTGATTATGCATGTTCAATAGTCTGTATAAAAAAACTGAAAACATAAATGCTTAGAAGATGACCTGCATTTAGAGATTGAAAGCATGTATACAGTATGTCTGGGCTAGATATTGAAAATATCTAACTTATCAAAAAATGCAAGCCTATATTATCAGAATATAAGTGCCTAGCTAAAGAACTGAGTGTGCAATTCGCAAAATGACATGAATTAAATAGCTACAGAAAGACATTCTGTTCTCTGTCATAACAGCTATGCATTGATTTTGAAAAGAAATAAACCATTTTTTCTTAACATTCTGAAGTATTGTGTTTTTGTCAAAAGAAGAACAATAAAAAGCACACTGGTTATAAAAAGAAGATGGAACAGGAGACTTGAGAGGCATCCGAAATGGAACAAGCTTGCAACAAAATATAAAGAAAGTTTTTTTTAAAGAAAACTCTAAATAGAAACTGTGCTAAGTTTTAAAGAAAAGTAGGAAATAAATGAAAACAGACAACACTTTGAACCACAGTATATGAATTGTATAGTGAATTCCACAATCTCAATTAATGTATACTTTACTATTCAATCGCCTTTTTTGATAAAAAGATAACAGAATCTTACATACACACATTTGCCCATGTAAAATCATTTAGAACAAGGAAAACAAATGGTATACTTCATCAGGAACACCTCTTCAAAACACTAGCCAATTGGTATTGTTAGACTTTTTGTTTTCTAAGGTTCAACACATAAATGTGCAGCCTGTATCACAGAATTGGTTCTGCACAATAATTTGTTTCTTGTAGGCACATGAGTCACTTCATGACACGCCTGTCTGGGGACAATCTTTGCTCACTTACTATATATTATTTGACTGAGTAATCATAACCTCCCTTGTTTGTCTGATAGCCATACCTGATTCAGTTTTGATATAATCAAGTCATCCATGTATATCTTTGACAAGTTACTCATTTATACGTAAGACATCAGCCTGATGTGGGAGAAACAGCAGTGAAAAAGCCCAAGAACAGATCTAAAGAAACATGCAAAAAAAAAAAAAAATAATAGAAATTACAGAGTGGTGCAGCCTGAGAAATCATCTAAAAAATAAATAGATGGCCATTGATTCTCTACTCTCCTATAAATGACACAGTATTAAAAAACAATTCTGTCAGTTATAAATGCACAGCTAGACTTCTTGAACAAAACAAACTATTGCCACTTGACTGATAATTCCGCCAAGCTCTGTAATATACAGATTTGTTTTTACAAATTAAGACTAATACAATAATGATGGTGACTGGAACAATTTAATGTTATTTATTGAGCATTGAATTGTCTTTGATTAAGAAGTAATAAAAAAGAAGTACAGCCCTTGCACATTGCACCAATGTGGCTTGTACGATGGGGCAAGAATTGATTTCATGTTTGATTAATGTGGTAAAAATAATGATTTTTATTTTCTGAAACCAATTTTTCTGGCCTGGGATATAGAAAATTTGGAGCATATTCCAGAAGCAAAAAGAAGAAACAGGAAAAGCCTGACTAACCATTCACAGAAACAACACAACACTGGCGCTACCAACTGTGCAGCTTATAGTCAGTTTCCAATTACCCTAACAGAATTATATTCCTGCAAGTGTGCCCAAACATGAAACCCTTGCAAATTAGTTAAAAAGTGTATTTGCTTTCTGTAGCTTGACTTGATTTGACTTGTATGATACGCATCACAAAGCAAGTTTCTTGCAACAGATGAAAAGTTATACTTTATGTGCAGTATAATGCTGTGGTTAAACTATATGGATGAAAAGGCTAAAGGAAGGTGCCAGAACAGTAAACAATTCCACACCGTCCACAAACACTTTGACTGGTAATTAGTAAATTTTTACTGAGAATACATGTGATCATCATCTGGGGTGATGCAAGTGTTTAGCTTTGTGGAAGCCAATTTTGAGGAGATCCTAGTGAAGGAACTTACTGTTTACTGGCTTTCTCTACAAAAGGGATGGCTACAACTTTAAAATATCCTGTAAGTCCATCCCCAACTTGCCCATAACACCACACCCTCCATTCTCAATGGTATTAAATATACAAGACACTGCATGATGGCATCCTCTGTCAATATGGTCTTGAGTCTCATATGCTTATAGTTTACTTGTCCAACCAGATCAACAATAAGCAGGGACAAATCCACTGTGGAACCCAAACACTTTTAAGTGACTATTGTTGTTAATTTTTGTTATTTATTTATTTAGTTTACAAGGTGATGTTTGAGCTGTTTCATTCTGAAAGTGCCATAGACAACTTAGATCTTTTGGTTTTGGCACTTGGGAGCTTTTAGCCTTGGGAGTTTTCCCTATAAGAATTTCAATTCTCTCAAAATTAAGCTCTATTTTAGTTGGAGGATTAAATGAGTTTTGATTTACTGATGTTATTTTGCATGTTAGTTTGTTTAGTGTTAATAAACAAAAATTACTATAGCAGAACGTTGCATTGCTAAATTAAACCTATGGGAGTTTAAATGTACAATGCTTATATTCTATTTCTTCCTGAATCCCTGTGTTTATCTTTTCTTATGTAGTTCCAGCCTTGCTGTTATTTTTGTATGTTGGAAATGATTATTTTCAGTATTAAAAAAAAAAGGCTCCCAATTGCAAGTCTACCACAACTTTTAGAGATGAACCAAAGAAACAGTGATCTGTGCTAATTCTGCAGGAAGAAAAGCTATACTGGATTTGCTGCAAAACTAGTAGTAGAACATTAGAACATTTGAAAAATTTCTGCTTAAAAAAGCTCGCCAGTCCTATCCATTTAATTCCTCCAAAATAACATCAAGTCTAGTTTTGAAGTTCCCTAAACTCCTAATCCCTATAACATTACTTGGTAACTGATTACATGTGTCTATCATATGTTTGATTTTGCAGTAGCCCATAAGTATTGCCACAAACAGTCCACCATTCGTTAAGTCAGAATCTTTAGACAGCTTCAAAAGCAGCACTGACAGTTATAAATCACTTCTGTATACCTTGATATCAGCACATCTGTGAGAAACAAAGCTATAAATCTTGTGGATGCAATTTCTTCAGGTTTTGGTTTATGGAGATGTATACAAAATTGCACAAATAATTGGAAACCTCACTAAACTCAGCAAAATGCATTGAAGTCAGTGGCGAAGGAGGACCTGAACTAGTTCTGAGTGAATTATAATAGTGTAATGGACTTTAATTGTTCCTGAGAGCTAAGGAATCATCTGCAAACTATGCTGAACAAATTATTGTTGCCAAAAATGCAATGTCAGCTATGGGGCAGCATTTCTAACAATTTTGCCACACTGCCACAAACAATAACAAAAGATGCAGCTTGAATGATTACCACAAACAAAATATTACAAATGGCCACCGACTAACAAGAAGTACAAAAAGTAGATATTATTGTGCTCACTGAGTTCCAGTCTTGGCACACACATTAGCTGTCTGACTAAGTCACAGAGTTGGACTGGCTGTTTCTGTTGTCTTACTTTGAGGCTTCTAATGCAACTAGAATATTTTTTTTTTGTTTCTGATTTACTCTATCTGCAAAGATGCTTTGCACTTTTTCCTTTCATGAACAAGTCAGAAACATAGTAAACAGTAATACATCATTTGTTATTATTATTTCACAGAGTCACATGAGTTTTCTTTCTCAGAGAGGGGAAAGGTTCCTTGAAGGCTTGTTTTGAATCATAGCTGCAGCACATGGCTAATTATGTATGGAAAGTACTGTGCTTACAGGGCACAGGGTTTTGTGTTATTTATCTGGTGGCAATACTCATAATATTGTCATTATGGTCAGCTAATGTGCCACTCAATGAAAATAATTTTTTTTTGCTTTTTTTATTACGCATGCAAAGTCAAAGGCTGGAGTACTATTCCAATTGTGACATCATGCATGCCTGAAGCATATCCATGTATGCCTCACAAAGCACCATGACGCACTTGGAAAAAAGATATTTGCCTAAGCCAGCAAAACACTTTATTAACAAGTCTGCCAGTGCTGAAAAACAAAGTCATCATTGTCGTGATGTTCAGTATGACCTGATGTGCTTTTTACAGCTAGGAGAAAAGAAATTGTGTAAAATGAATAAACTGTGTAGTCACAAATATGACTGTAGAATAAATGTCAGAAAGATACATTTCGACCAACTTAGCATGAGGCCTCTTGGTCGTGTGATTAACAAGACTGTAGGTATACGATACTTAACGGCATAGTATTTAAATATACACTATTAATATGCTATTGACAATTTCTGGGAATTCTTATGTTGCCTTCGTTTGCTCAGTTTAAGTTTTGGAATGAGACACCTAAAAAACAGAGTCAGGTCCTGTAAGGTATTCCAGGTTCTGGAGCATAATGTTTTGGTTACAGAATCACCAAGGGAATATAAGAGGGAGTTCTTGGATGGTACCAAATCCTGCAGCTTACTGTGTCAATTTGGGTCAACAACTTCTTGTTGTTAGCTACCCTTTAGCCTCTAGGTGGAATCATTCAATTTTCTTCCCTGGAACCACTATTCTGTATCTTTAAGTATTCTCAAACATTTTGCTGATATAGGACAACTCATGTTAATATCTATCACCCTACTGGTTTTCAGTATTGCCATTGGATTTGTGAAACTGGACCTGTACTCGGTCTGAGGATTATTGTGAGTAAGGTTTCCAGGAGATAAACTGAGAACCTAAAGACAAGGTAGATGTAAAGTGAAGGGACAAAACTGGAAAGTCTAAAATCAAGTGATCAATGCCAAACGATTAAAATCAGAAACAAGTGAAAACTAACATTCAATCCTACAATCAATAAGAAATAAAGTAATATACAATCTCTGCCATATTTATGGTGTCACATCCTGTGATGTCACAAGTGCAACAAACGTGTTCATGTAACCAAACTGAAAACGTTGTTGCATATAAAAAATATAATGGTAGCAAAATGTAAACTTTTAAGATAGCAAGCCAATTGCAGATCTGATGCTGAAAAAGTTCATGTATTAAAACCCCCAAAACTAGTAAAAACACATACTGTATATGATATTTATTATTAAAATACTTTGCCATCTTGGTGGCATCCTTTACTCAAAGATCTCTTTCCAGCCAGGTAGCCTATTATGCATGTTATCACGAAACTACTCAACATAAAGGGTATACATACCAATATAGTACTAAATCTGTGATTCTCTATTTTCTATCTGATCATTTTACAGTGAATGGTACTACTGTAATTTGAAATTTTCTTCCGTTTTCATAAGCAGATGAGAAAGTTCTGTTCATCACACATTTTATATAAAATGGTTTCTGTGATGTCCTGAAATGTAAAGTTTACTTAAATGTACTGTAAATTTACTTTTATACAGGCTAAAGTGAAGAAGCTTGATTTAAAACATGTCATAAACTATTTGGTAATAAAGTATTAATTTTGACATAATTGTTGTATACATTTGTTTGTTTTTGTGTACAAGGTACATGTGGTGTGAAGCAGTTACAAAATTGTCCAGAATGTACAATAATTTCTCATTTGAAAAGATGAGAAACCCTCAGTTTTGTCCAATAGGTACTGAATACACTAGCCAAAAGTTTCATAGAATCAAGTAGTTTGCAAAACCTCAAAATGGAGTTGTTAAATAAAAGTAAGTTTTAAGCTACAAGTACTACAATCAGAGTAGTAGCAACCAAAAACTGTGAAATCAAATGCCAACTTATTGTTGCTGTGCAATGGAGAATTCTTGTTGGTGGACTATAATAGCATAATGATATATAATAAGAAAAACTAATAATCAACTGAGATATTCATTTCAGGATATGTCTTACGGGACTTATTATTGGCTGCAATCATAATGGGAGAGAATTTCAATCAGTCATTTATATCCTTAATATAATTGTCAAAGAATGTCTTGACTTCTACATAAAGTGCCCCTGAGACTCTCAAATCAAGTTGACATCTCATGCAACCCTTAATAAAAATATACAAAGAATTAATATTAGAATCATCTGCTGCATTAAAAGAGTAATATGTTTATATTTTATAGAAGGTGTCAATTTCGCCATAGAAATCCAATTAAGCAGACTACAAAACGCTTTGTCTGCCATGGTTCTGTAAGGAATCTAGTTATAGGCAATTTAAGAACACTTTGTTTTAAATGGCCCAATGAAATACCTTTACAATTGTTTTGCTAAACTATCACAAAGGAATCCTTGCTGAATATGAACAGTATATTATCCTTTGAGTATATGCTAATTCTTTTGGTTTCTAAAAGGATGAGCATTTTAAAACAGTTTCACGGTATCTTCTCATTTAATGATACCTACTCACATTCTTATGGAAACATTGTTGTCAATAGTCCCTTTTAAAAAAAAAAATAATTGATAAATATTTTGCAAGTCTTGAGCTTGATCTTAAATGTACTACAAAGTAAAAAACTGTAATTAAAGCAATGCAACTACAATTTAATTAACTTTTGTATTTACAGTATCAATAATGTTAACGTATATTATTAACTATAGAAGAAATAGCTGTAAGCAATTGCATTCAGTGTACAATTGCTGTGCACAGTATTTTGGCAGTTTAACAAGTAAAATTTGATAAGAAAACAGACTATGACCAATGCTTGAAGATCCATCTACTCAGCTCATCTGCCTTTTTCTGTGTCCACTGTTAAGCAAGTGAGTATTGAGCGTGTTGCATGGTTATAGGTCCAACTAAAATTCTTACGGGGAAGAATGTGGGTGTGACACGACCTTTAACACAATTTTTGTTTGCCCTAGAATGGAGGAGAACTCTCCAAAAGAGCACTGCCATTAATTCCCCTCTTTACTGTCAGTGCAGTCCACAGAAGGCCTGACGTAACACTGAACCAGACATCTGATTGACAAGTGTCTCCTCCTAGAACGATGTCTCCTTTATAAGCATGTGAAGAGCCCATATGTTGATAGCAATACTTATGTGCATTTTTTTTTTCAATTAAATTCAACATCGGACAGAGTGTTACCTGCAGTGCTCCAACCATTTGTTTGTTTCTGTTGTTCATTAAATACCACTTATTCAGTTTTGGATTTGCAGCACTATGTGGATGGAACCATTCATCAATGACACATCATGTCATCACAGTTAGATACTGCCATATTCATTTCCACACTACATTAATGTACAGATGGTACATATTCTCTGTAGAAGAGAATCATTGCAGAAAACAAACAGTAAAGACACTGGATGAACTTGGAACTCCATTATTCAAAATCTGAAATACAAAAGGGTTTTATCGAACTATCACAAAATATTTTATGATTCTTCCTGAATTAGATTTATTTTTGTATAAAACATCATTTGGTTTGATTTTGTGTTGAATAAGTGGTTGCTCATGGAATTCCAAATGAGGCACATTAACCTGCATTGTGAGGGAGTGTCAGTGACAGCCCTACGGCCATGTGGCGCAATTCTCTAAGGGTGATCCGGCTCATAGGATCCTCACTGTTGAGGACCCGAGCAACTGGATCAGGCCAACATAACATTTCGCTGCGGCAGATAGATAGTCATTTCCGGAGGGTGGCACTGGACCACGTGTCTGCCTGGGGAGTTGCCAACCGGGATCCCGAGTTGTTTCGCCATGTAGTGGATGCGACAATGCACTGTACAAGTGCATGCTACCCAACTTGATAAAACATATATAATGAATATCCTGTAAAGAAACTTTAGATATATATTTGAAGCAGAAGTGATTTGTCTGGGAATAACATGGCTAGGTAGGAGTTATATTATTACTGAAATCTTGGTAATTGTAAGTCCGGCTTCTAAATTATGATAACAATTATTTAGCCTATAAAATTTAAAGGCTGTCTGTCATCAATTATGTGTGTTATAAATAGCTTATATCGTGTAATACAATAATCAAAAATGCTCAAAATATTTACATATTAAACACTAGATATATATATAAAATTTTTGTCTTTTTTTGAGTTGATAATGAAAAAGTATTCTTTGGATTATTTAGCATGGAAAATTGCTTTCTTTATCACGCCAGAACAACTAATGAGCTAATTAAAGGTGCTCCGTTCTTCATTACACTTTGCATTTGCTTACAAATAGGATCAGATTCACACATAAAAACAGACTGATAATCATTACTAATCTATGCATCTATTCAAGAAAAATAAATAAATTTATGTGTAGGTCATTATCTTGCTTCTAAGACAAGGTACAATTATCACAACATTAGAATTAAAACACTAAAGTATTCATTGAAATGCTAACATGATCCATACAACTGTTAAAAAGAATTGTTCATATTTTACACGCTCTGTTTATTAGGAAGCCATTGAATAGTACTTTGAAAATGTACACACTAATTGTAGGCCATAAAAGTTATAGATGTTACATTTCAAAGGTTTTTTTTTAACAATGTCTCCTTATTATACAGTGACTTTACATAATGTAGTACGTTTATTTTAGCATTTTACATATCAATCTTAAAGTGCTTAACAAAGCAACTGATATTGACGAATAGCATGTCCAAGTGGGAGGGAGATCAGCTGCACAATGCACATTCCTTCTCTTCCATTACTTCATTAGGTCAGTCTTTTCGAGACAGAGAATTTGCCAGTGCCCACATCAGCTTACACCATCAACATCAAGGGTAAAGCAAGTGGCAAAACTGAAGGTGCCAGTCCATCATTGGACACAATTAAACAAATACATGCTCAAGTAAGGCCAGTTTAAAGAAGGCAATGACTTAAGAATGTGTGGGGAAACTGATTGATCCAGAAGAAAAATCAGAAAAGTATAGGAAAAATGTCCAAAATGGGTTAGAAATTAAACCCAGATCCTTAGGGTCTTAACAGACCACTGTCAACCACTGCACTGCTGTGTTACTGTGTATGGAAATCAAACTACTGAAAATGTATTTTATTTAAGAATGGTGTTTTCTATTAAATTAACTTCACAAAATAAGCCTTTCGTGGCTGTGACATTCATGCCCATATACTGGGCATGTTTAAATGTACAGTATATTATGCAATGGAATGTTTAAGTCTCTGTATTGAAAGTTCTCCTGTTTTGGATGCCACTATGGAACATTCTGCTTTTTTCTGAATGTCACAAAACACGGTGGTATCGGTTTGTCCCTTCCAATTAAGCTAATTCATGCTGGACAGCTTAAAATAAAATCAATGTAATTGACAGGGCCAAATGAGAGAAATGTGCATAATATTCCTGTTATAGATTCATTAAGGTTTTATAAGGTTTGAGGGTAATATTCCTTAATTTATGTTCAACTGCTTATAAAATATAACCTAACATAACTAATTTGCATGCTTAATTGCTTCATCACTTTGCCTGGAGTATAAGATAGTCAGGTCAACATAAACTTGGGTTTGCATTGTGTGAGTCAATTTGACCCATGTTGTATTTATAATTAATGTTCCTTTAACTTGCATATTGTATTTTATCCTTGTCTGTATTAAAATATATGTTCTAATATCACTCCAATGTATTTAATGTTAATATTATAAAGGAAGCAAAGATTAGATTAAATAAACTATTAATTCTATGGGGAAATTCAGATTCATATAGCTACAGAAATATAAAAAACAAGGATACAGACTCACAAGGTAAAAAATAACAGCCAATCAATCAGTTAATTAATAAATAAAAATAAATAAATGTATATTATGCAGATATTTCAAAATTAACTTAATGAGTACATTTGAAGGAAGTATTGAATTTCCTGATAGCAGTAGGCAGAAAAGGGCCCCAGAGGTGTTTCTTAGCACACCGTGATGGAATGAGCCAGTGGCTAAGAGTGCCCCAAGAGATTTATTGTATATCATACAATACAGTAAATAGTCACTTGTAGGAGACATAGTAGGAGTGGGCATAGGTCCCAAAAAGCCAGACACTTGCAAAAACAGAAAGTAAAAACAGAATTTGTTGTAAACCCTTTCCTAATTGTTTTTCTGAGTTCAAACACTTCATATTTAGAAACCAATGTTTGCATATCATAGGTGCCCTAAATAACCACCATGACATCTCTTTTGAGTCACATGCATAGATGTACTGATAAAAATTGCAACAAGCAATATGCCAAAATAAAATGTTCATGCTTTAAAACAACTTATGGATATTTCAATTTAACATAATGAATATCTTTACATAATGCATGATAATCAACCACATGCATGATTCATCTTATAGCATGACTAAACAATGCCTCCCAAGACAACATCAGCAGACATGTTCATCATTCTTTTTTGAAAAACTATCAATAGTACAAATATTGTGAGCATAGACCCTAGGGGTGCACCAGAGGAAGTTTGTTTGGCCCATATCCACTTCATTTGTGTTCCACTTGTGAATATGCAGCTCCCTGCCCTGCAGCTCCCTGTTCTTTGCAACTCTCTTTGATGCATTACTACTTGAGATATGGTGAAATTTGTAATAGTAGAATAAAAAATCATTACTAAAATAATGGAAAATGCAAATTTTGTAAAAAAAGGCACCATATCATTTTCTAAAATAACCATTTAAAAGTACAAAACATTGTTTATTCCCAACCCCGTCCACTGCATTGCTTCTATGTTGCTGTGTAAGATAACAGGATTGAATTCGATCGCACTAATGCAATGAATAATATCTCTATCCAGAGTATAATTTGCCCTTACTAGATCATCTAATTCAATTCCTACTCATATGGGGCCAATTGAGTTATCAATTAACCTAACAACATGCCTTTGGGATGTGGTAAACACCCAAATCAGGAAAATGCCCATACAAACCAGTCTGCACAGACAGAGACAGCTTGTTGCATGATAAGAAAGACAGGAGCTCAGCACAGCCCCTCAGATAAATGCTAAAACACAGAGCTTAGACCAGCTTATGTGCTATATAAAATGTCTTTTAATGACATCGGTTCTTTTTGGTTCCTTCTTTATTCCTGTTCTTATAGGTATAGCTCACAGCAATACATTTAGTATAGTGGTTATTAGATTATCTAAAGAAATTTCCTATACGTAACACAACCTGCTTTTTGTCAGAATAGGTCTTTCTTCACACTACCTTTGGCAGCTTGTTTTCAAATTGAATGTTATGTGTTATACACTGTATTTTTGTATTAAACTCTTTTTATTAATATAATCTATTGATTCACAGTGCTTTTCATACATACAGTATGTACATTTGTTTCTGCAAATTTGGACATTTATATTTCTTGCTCTGCTCTGACAGTATACAGTAGGTCTCTGTATCTTCAGAACCTATTCTTGAATAAAGATGAGTACTTCTTTAGCAGAATGTGTTACGTTATACAAAAATAATCACTTTTCTGTTATGCACAAAGACATTCATAAATACATTCTCAAACGTGCCTAATCCATTGCACAGTTGTGGAGGGGTGCATAAGTCGTGGAGGCATAAGGTGAGAAACGACCCTGGATATGGTGCCAATTCATCACAGAGTACATGGCTCTTATTAGACTCAACACCAAACCCATTTTCTAAATAACTCAAATAAAGGTGCCAGAGTGGCTCTCCAGAGCGATGTTATCGGGTAACTATTTTTGGTTACAAAAAGACCCATCCACATGAAGGCTGTAGAAAGAACCTTAATTTATTTAGATCAATAACATGCTCCTTACAGTAAATAACCCCGAATTGATGGTTAAGTTCTGGTTTTCATAATATTATTAATTAACATAAAGTGCAAAATGAGTGATATAAATTTTACTATTTATTATTTTCAATTTAATCATTATTCTTAAATCCTGCACATTATTGCATTCTGTGCTACATATAGTCAAGTTATACTGGCGAACCTATGGGATAAGTTGTGAGACTTAGGTTTCTGCAAATATTAAGTTAAACCAACACATATTACTTACAAAAAAAAAAAAAGACAACAGTCATCTCCTCTTTTAATAAAATGTTTTCTTGTCTAGCATCCGTTGATTTTTTGACAGACACTGCAAAATATTCAAAAGTACTGCTTCCAATACAAGAATAAGTTTGTCTGGACTCTTCCAAAATGCAAGGACCACAGTCATTTTTATACCTCTTCCAGGTAGGTGACATTGGCATTGGAAGCTTGAGTCTGTCAATCACAATTGTTCATCCACCCTCTTAAAATAACAGACTACACTCTTGGAATATTCTGTAGGATTAGCAAATTGTGATTAGTAAATTGTGTTTGTGTTTTATGTGCACCCAGCAGTTATGATTGTGCTATATAATGCAAGGAGACACTGTAATACTCACTCATTAATCTATGTCTTCTAGTAGATTCACATTCATTTTATTCTCATTAATTTCACATTAATTTAATTTAACCCTAATTGCATTAATTAATTCACATTAATTTAGTCCATTCTATTATATTTTTTTAATTATGACAGTGGCTTATGAAAGTATTTTCTATTCAAGAAAAAACAGATGCTTGTTGCTTTACTGTATATCTCAAAAATGTATAAAAATGATTTGTTCATCGTTACCCTGAAAGTCTTGCTGTAATTCCCATTAGGATGCTAATCAGCTAGTTTAAATTTATTAATAAATGCTCTTGTAACATTTTTCACTAAAGATGCGTAAGACAATTATTGCTTTATTAAGCTGACAATACCACTTTATTACTTATGCACAAATAACCAAAACAAAGTACAGTTTTATTGCTTGCCTTCAAACTTACAAATACTCAATCTACTTTGGGTTTATTGTGGACCGTAGGCATGGGTACAAAGAGGCTCACTATGCCAATGTGAAAAGATCTACATTCCATCAAGTGAATTCAAAGTAATCTGTTTCTGTAGAATGGAAGCTCTAAGCATATAAAACTAAGTCTGCCATAGAGCACACAGGCTATCCAGTTGATTTCAAAGGCTGAATCGCTTTCATGACATCATTACCATATATACGCATGTATAAGGCGGGTCTTGAAACCTGAAAAATCGATCATAAAATCAGACCCCGACTTATACGCCTGTTCAAAAATGCGACACTTAATTTTTTTTTTTTACATCCTCTTGCCTCTTCCAATCTCGCACCAGTTTTTTAGACGCATCAAATTTTGTATCAGCAGCACCGTTACCAATTTCTTTCGCTACTTTAACGATGTTTAATTTAAAACCAGCTTCATATTTTCTTCTGATTGAACACTCCATCAAAGATAAGAGATGGTCTTACGATAAAGGTGTATGAGGGTGTGAGATACAAAAAACACAAATCAGTGCAAACGTTGCTTCGAAATAGTTTGGGTATTACCATGTGGTCATGTAGGCACAATACAAAGAAAAAAAGGCAGTGTGCTCTGTGGTTACTCTCTCAGGTGGGCATTAGCGGGTCATAATCTCTTGGACCAATAGCGTCAGTTTTCCGCATTTGACTTATACAACTGACATTATAAACTACCAGAAATTATACGGTAAAATCAAGTCCTGTCTTATCTACGGGAGAACTTATCCGCAAGTATATACGGTAGATAAAATTTCAAGATTGGCTGAGCAGTGATTAGATAATGAGTCCATTAGAAAATGATAAATTCTTATAAGTTCTCTATTAGACTAAAAGTTGCATGTTTCTCAATAATAAAATATAATAAATAATTTAGAAAGCCTCCACATTTTGCATTCCACAGCAGCTTCATGCCATCTGTGTCAAATGTTGCAACATCCTTAGGGATCAGCAGTCACACAGAGTCCTACAAAAGAGGCCTGACTTATTTATCAATATCTAAATTCCATTAGTTGTAGAGTAGAAATTAAAAGGCAACATCTGTCCTTGTACATTCCTGATTTCTCAGTGATTAGCCAAAAAAAAATCAACTTGTTAAATTTAGGTATTGTAAGTATCTTCAAGGAATGTAGAAGAATTAAATTAAAAATAGTAATATGACTAAAGAAAAACTAAAGCAATATGTGCCCATTATACAAATATCTAATAGTTACTTAAAAAGGGGAAAAACAAAGAGCAATTAATAAAAATTCACTGCAATTTACTCCTTCTATCAATGCTTCAGAAATGTGCCTGCAAAAATGAAGTTATTCTGCATTCTCTTACACACTATGCACATCTACTAAAATGCTAGAATAGTTTAAAAACATAAAAGAAGCACAACTCTCACAACCAGAGGCGAATCATGAGGGGGCCCAAGGCAAAAATCTCCATGGGACTCCAACTCACCATCCCCTGAATCTCGACATGGTAAAATTTATTATCATTATTTTAGCGTTAAGTCTAAACTAATATGATCAACAGGGAGAATTTATTAAACATAAATCTTTATTTTAATTTTGTGAAAAAAGACTGTACAAATAAAACCCCACAAGAATGCAGTATTTGTAAAGAAGACAGAACAAAATAGAATAAAGCAAATTTAAAAACTTAAAATAAATGAAACAGTAAATAAAATGCAAATAAATATATGGTGCACATGGCAATAAAGAAATAAATGCAAATTGCACACCGCAATCTTAATAAAAATAAAAATAGCATATAATATAATTAAAGAAGAATTAGTAAGAATTAAAAATGTATTACCTTAACTTTCAAATTTGCTGTTTACAGGCTTTGGCTACAAACAATGTAACTACTGTGTTCTCCAGGTCCAAACCCCTTCAAACATTGAGCTCTGTTGTATTTAGAGCTAGGGCTGAAAGCCTCTCCTGGCATATGACAGATTACAAGTAAGATCTGATCAGCTTTAAAGATGAAAAATTTTCTCCCATAAGAGGCCACAGTGAGAAGAAAAGTTAGGACTGCTGATAAACTAAATTTTTACTTCCTGTCTCGTTGTTGCCCACTCACTTTCTGGCTGAATCAGTGCTGGTGATTTTGGCCAAGTCCTGACTATAGTGAGGCCTGGAGAAACTAACTGAAGCAAACCGGAAATGGACAAATTGTTTAGACCAGTGGTTCCCAAAGTTGGTCTTGGGGACCTAGTGTGGCTGCAGGTTTTTGTTCTAACCATATTCACAATTGGTGATAAAAATCGATAACAACTGATCTCATTTAATTAGCTGGTCTTTTTTACTCTTCTCTTCTTCTGCATTCAGAAAAATACAACAATATGGTTTTTTACATTTATAACACGCTGCGTTTTTAGCTGTATTGTTATTTTCTCTTTCTGTTTTATATTCAACTAGCAAAATATGAAAATATGATTCGCAGTGGAGAAGTAGTGTGTTAAAGAAGTATTGAAAAAGAATTTTCATTTTGAAAATAACGTAACATGATTGTCAATGTAATTGTTTTGTCACTGTTATGAGTGTTGCTGTCATATATATATATATATATATATATATATATATATATATATATATATACACACACACACATATAAACATATATATACATATACACATACATCCACATATATACAGAATCCATCGAGGAAGAAAAATGAAAAACATTATTTGTACAAAATCTTAATTTATCTATCCATTCCTAAATAATTAAATGGGCAGGCTATTTCGTATCAATGCAATACGCTCCTTATTAAAACGAGTGACTTCAGCTCTTATGTGCACGTAGTGTTGCGTGGGCATTATGAACTATCGTATCTGTTCAAGTTCTATTTAAATTTTTAATATAAGCAATTTTTATTTAGTCGACAGAAATATCTTTGGTAGGTATGTAAATTAAATTTTCTTCACCATAGAAATGTAAAGACTAAATTCAACTTACATTCCTACCAAAGATATTTCTGTCGACTAAATAGAACCTACTTATATCCAAATAGAACTTGAAAAGATATATTTTTTCGAATCTAAGAGCACATTTTAGATCGACTTAACGCACACTACATCGAGCCCCGTGCTATTGTGCTGTCGCCTTCCTGCCTCAATAAGTCACCGTCGCTTAGCTCTTACTTTTTTACCATTCATTTAATCATGGGCCTCTCTACAGTTTTGTTTATTTTCGGGTTTAATGTTCATCAGATTTACGTATCATCTGGTCCATTGGCGGACCGTGCATCTCACACCTAGGCCTTCAGTACTGCTCTGTCTGAATCAACCCGCCCCTCAAAAACTAATTTATGATAATAAAAACCATCTTAATATGCAGAAATACAGTATAAAGAGCCGCTGCATCACAGATAGATAACTCCTGTAGCCACAATAAATGCCTTTATTGAATAGACAAACCAGGGGTGAACAAGTTCCTTTCTACTGCAGCCACAGCCGTGACACACATAAAAAACATCAATAGTAACGCATAAACTTGCAATATTATTTAGGAAAATCTGAACATTTTACTCAACAAAAATTTGGATTATTTGTAAACAAAATCCATCCTCCTCACTTTCCTCAAAAACAGTTTAATCACTCTGTCGTACGGATTATCCGTGCGCCTCAGTTCCATGAAAAAGTCCCTTTCTATCGCCATCGAAGCTAATGCTGAAAGTCGAACCTGCGGCTTCTATCCAATCAATGGGTCTGAATACGGCGTACGCCTGCTAGAGGGCCGAACTGACACCAACTCAAAATCTGATTGGTTGAAGCAACAGGTTAATCAACATTTATTCTGTGTTAGAGTGCCTGCACAACGGATTGTGAAGGCCTCTCTGCCTGGCAACAAATGATGGCTGAAATGTAATTGCTTAAATGCTTTAATACGAAAATGCATGACTGGAAGCAGCACAACCATCGGAAAAGCTATGAAAGGAAGCGGACAGACTATTTGGAATTATTTAATAAGTATTCATGGACAAAATATAATTAATATCAGTTTGTGATTCAGATATTTTTACTTAAGAATATGCTAAGCACAGTCCTTCACTTGTGAATATTTACCTTATATGGGCAGGCACTCAATTACGTGGGAGGCGTGCCGATGTCAGACGCAACTCCGCCTCCCACAGCCATCGAGCTGCAGTCTATTACAGTATATGGACGATAAAATAGGTTCCAGTTATGACCATTATGCGTAGAATTTCGAAATGAAACTTGCTTAACTTTTGTAAGTAAGCTGTAAGGAATGAGCCTGCCAAATTTCAGCCTTCTACCTACACGGGAAGTTGGAGAATTAGTGATCAGTCAGTCAGTCAGTCAGTCAGTCAGTCAGTGAGGGCTTTGCCTTTTATTAGTATAGATTTAGAAATATTTCTGTTTTTTTCTAACATATAATAGATATAAATACTTAACTTTCTTTTGTTGTTTTCCTATTATTTTCTCCTTTTACTGTGTTGTTTGCTCCCTTCATTTATCCCTAATAGTGACAATTAACAACCAGCACAGCAGACACTCAGGATGCTGAAAGCAGCAGCAACTCCAGTGTCAGACCCGTTAATTAGTAAATAATTAAATAACCAGAACACCTTGAAAAAGCAGAATAAAAGTTAGGTTGAAAATACTGCTAACAACTAAAAAAAATCTACATATTCCCAATATAACCTCTTATTACATTTTAATACAAATCTACCAAACATAGTTTGTAATTTCTAAAATTGACTCCAAAACATAGAAAATGTGAAATAATGACTCACTTGATTAGGCTAAGAGTCCAATGAAAAACAGAAGTTGGTTGGAACAAAAATCTGCAGCCACAGTGGGCCCGCAGGGCCAAGTTTGGGAACCACTGGTCTAGACAAACCGATTCACTCAAATGAACATTGGGGTCGTTAAATGTGCCAGAGTGGTTTTTCAGAGGAATGGTATAGGGGAACCATTTTTGCTTTCCAAAAGACCCATCCTTGTGAAGGTTCCAGAAAGAACCTTTACTTATTTAGATCTGTAACAGGCTTCATACAGAAATAAAGATGGTAAAATAACTGTGAGATACCAATGGTCATGATTTTAAAAGGAATCCTGATGCATATATAAACAGAAGCTAAGTCCAAGTTTTTTAGTCTGTTAATGTACTGCTTGGTAGCCTACCAAACATTAAAGATTTTATGATTTTTCTACATGTTAGAAAGTTTTTCAAGGGCACAAAGAACCAACTTCATATGCAAAGAATAAAATGATGCTTTGTCAAGAAAAGGTTCAGCAAGGAAGCACAAAATCCACTAAAAAACCATAAAAAGTAATTAAAGTACCATTACTTTTAAGAGTATAGGAGGATTTCCAATTGTCATTGTCTTGTGTCAATGCTGTGCTTCAAGGGTTTTCCCAAAGATTTGTTGTTTCAATGAATCCCTAAGTAAATGGACATCTTGGGAGCCCCAGGAAAACTGCTTGCCTTGCCTGTCCTGTTGCTGCACCTCTAATCATATCATCATAAAATAAAGACAATCCTAATAAAGCATATGCTGTATAGTGTGAACGCTGGCCCCAGCACAGACAGACAGACGACATATTTTGCACCCACACACTGTTTATTCACTATTTACAATATATACAAGTCCAATAACACGTGCACTCACAACCCCAGTGCTGCTAGCACTGAATCCCCCAAAGTCCAGGGCCCACAGTTTCTTGTGCCTTTCTGGCCGCCTCCAGTCCTTCCTCAAGCTTCGCCAACACTGCCTCCCGACGTCCACTTCTGACTGGAGGGAGGCGGCTCCTTTTATGGGGAGCCGGATGGGCTCCAGCTGCTTCCCGGCACTTAACAGCGGCCACACCCCTGTGTGGCGGAAGTGCCGGCCGTGCACCCGGAAGCCATCTGTGTCTCCCCGGTCGTCTTCCCCCCGGCACTTCCTGGTGTGGCGGAAGTGCCGGGCTCCTGGGGTAAACAGGCAATGTGGCGCCGCCTGGCGGTGGCCACGGGTCCCTACAGGGCTGGGCTTCCAAGCCCTGTACCCGAGGCCCCCTGCATAACCAGGACAGACGCCACCACTCAGTCTGGAGGAGGCACACGCCCTCCTCTGGTCCTCTAAGGCGTCCCGGCCGGGCTCCATCCCCGGCCGAGGGCCACACGGGATGAACCGGCATTGGGGCGCCGCCTGGCGGTGATCACGGGCCCCTACAGGGTAGGGCTTCCATGCCCTCGACCCGTGGCTCCCCACAGAACCAGGACGGACAACCCTCGCGGTCTGGAGGAGGCACAAGCCCTCCTCATGTCCTCCTGGGCGACCACAATAGTCATACATACTTTACACCCAATAAAGCCTAGCACATAAGGAATTTGCAAAATAAAATTAACCAGTGAATTAAAAAAAGAAAAGCAAAATAACAAGAATAAAACGAAACACACCTTGCTAACTGCCTTGTTGATAGCTTACTATCAGTCCAGAACTGGAGAGTGTTTAAACAGTAAAAAGAAATTAACATATCAAAAACGAATAGTAAATTATTAATAAACTTAAATTAATAAACACAAAATGGACAGATGAATGGATTAAAATAGACAATATTTCCTCCTTCTTAAAAGACTCAGTGCAATCACTGACTTTATTTCCATATCTTGCTCTTTGGAAGTATGCAGTGCTTGTAAATAGGTTATAAAGTTTTAATTTACAGTCAGATAACTATAAAAATGAAAACAGAAAACCTTGTGCACAAAAAAAAAATAATTCTTATTCAAAATGGTTAATTACTCCAGCATAAGACAATAGCTGTTGATGTGTACTGCTAAATAAAGTCAGCAGGAAATTGTCTTTTTAGTAAGTGCTTCCCATGAATCATTGCAAGACTTTTTCCATTGACAATGATTAGGCAGTTAGGCAGAATATTACTAAGCATAACTGGTACTAACTTATTACTGCCATCCTGTAATAACATAGAAAGAAGCAACCTCATGTGCAAAATAAGCACTAAAGGCTGATGTGAAATGTCTTACCATCATATATGTACTGTTTTCTCCTGTTACACTCTAACTTTCCACACATTATATATATTATAATAATACTAAATTCATCTTTATCCTTATCAGTATCATCTGAAATAACATTACCTGGTACTTTCTGAAATGCCTTTTTGTAAGGTGCTGTGCTTCAGAACATTACCTTCCACAACTGGCAGTTTGGTAAATGAGACTGAAAAGACTCAGCGTACAAATGGATATTCCTCTATAAGAATAGAATATTCTTTAGAGCCATCTGACCAAAATGTACATTTGCTGCAATGTACAGACAAGCAGAATTGAAATGACACAGATAAAACTTTACAGGTCAGGGATACAGTTTCAGGTGAAAAGATTTTGTTTGCTGCGATGGCATGAAGTGTTGAGGTGGCAAGATAAAAATGTTTGGCAACAGAAGACATATTGTGGCCTCCCTCAAGAACGAACGTAACAAACATCAATAATATTCTGACAAAACTGTCCCGTACTGATTATTTCTTTTGGTATTCTGTTGAGTAAATTTGGCACTTCTACCTTCTTCTACCTTCAATCTTGAGGAGTTTCTCTACATAGTCAATTGATTTAGCATTCTGTCAGGTTTTTGCAAGTCTGACACACTCACAGAAGCCAGAACATGCACATAGTTGCCCCTCAACACTGGATTCTCTGCAGAGAATGCCATTTTGTAGGATTGCATCTTGACACATCGCCCAGTAAACTGTAGATGGCAGTGCAAACCTTGGGTGTTGTGTAGATCAAGATTAGCCAGCTTCAACAATAAAATGATTATGGTTTATTAATAACTCTAATATTAAAAAATACTGAACCAACAGTAAGGTAATCATAAACAGAAAAATGATCTGCTCAGTCAAAAATTCCAAAAAGCACAAGACAGAAAACCATATCCAAATACAAGCAAAACGAATGAAAGCACTAACCTGATGAATAAGAGGGAGCTCATAATAGTGGGACATACAAAAGCACAAAGTACAAAATGCTAGAGCAACACCACTATCCAAGCTCTCACTTTTAGTTCACTTGCCCCAAAGCCCCACCCAATTCCTCACAAGTACCTTTTCTCTTTCCTAAAAATAAAAATTATGTTCTCATTTGATCATATGTGGTTATAAGTCTATCATGCTTCACTTTTCAGAGAGTAGACGTGTAGGGTTTCAAATGAGATATTACCAAAAGTATTTTGACATAATTCAATATCTATTTTTTTCTGAGAAATAATTATCTAAGTATTTCTAAATATTGCACTGTGGCCCTGAGCAATGTAATTTCAAACCACTGTATAATCTACCAAGGTAAGTGTATAGATGGTATGACAATAAATTCACTTAACTTAATGCAGCCCATTCAAATTATACCGACCAGCCCTTCATTAGCTGCTGGTATTTTAAATTTCTGTAAACATTTTAAGTGAATATCCGGAGTTTAGGACAAGCTGGAAAAACATTACTGTTAGACAATCATGATTTCCTCATGCCCTGCAGTTGCGATGAGGCTACAGTGCAAAACATTTTACCCAAAATTGGCAATGCCCACAAGAAGAGCAAAATGGCAATGTACCAAGATGTACGGTCCGTGTACTTTTTGGTATTTGAAATTTCATTTTAGAAGCAAAAATGAAAAAACGAAAATGAAAGGAATTTTCAGATTTTGATTTTTGATTAAAGAATAAAATGAGAGAAAATAAGGTATTTTGTAATTCTGTGATAACAAATAGCAGTCATAAAGTTAAAATTACACACAGTTTTCTGGATTTATTTGTGATTCAAATAATGAAAGTGTAATAGCTCAAAAACAACAAAACAGACGCATTTTCGTTGTCTGAAACCGTAAATACTTCTTCTTCTGCATGATTTTTGACGACGCAGTGCGAACCTCCCAACGTCCTCCTCACAAGACATCGACCGACGGCCTTGAAGTTACACTGGCATCAGCAGAGGATGGACCATCACGTTGTTTTTCAGAACAGTAAAAGAGTGACACTCTGGGACAAGGACATGACTGCAGAAAAACGGAGTCGCATCTTTCCAGTAAAAATACAAACTTTGCTTCATTGATGTAGCAGCTCTTTTATGAACATTATTGTTATTACTTACTGTGAAACAGCGAACATTTGGTGATTTCATTTAGTAACACTAAGTCTGGCAATTTTTATAGTGCTAGAATTTTGAGTGTGTGTAAATGTGTCAATGGTTCCTCATTGACAAATGTAACACATGTTAAGAAAACTTTCTGTAAATCACGTCGCTCTACTAACGTGTTACACGTTTAGCACTGTTAATACTCAAACGTTTACTAGCTATAGTAGCCGGTAAAAGTCAATGAGCAACCATTCAAAGTGCTAGCACTCTAAAAATTGCCAGACTTACTGTTAGTAAATGAAATCACCAAATGTTGGCTGTTTCACAGTAAGTAATAACAATAATGTTCATATAAGAGCTGAATGTTCATATTACATCAATGAAGCAAAGTTTGCAAAGCTTGTATTTTTACCTGAAAGATGCAACTCAGTGTCCTTGCCCTGGAGTGTCACTCTTTTACTGTTCTGAAAAACAACGTAACGGTCCATCCTCTGCTGATGCCATGCAATGTAACTTCAAGGCTGTTGATTGATGTCTTGTGAGGAATACGTTGGGAGGTTTGCACGTGTCTTCAAAAATCGCGCAGAAGAAGAAGTACCTCCGTTTTCAGACAACGAAAATGCGTTGGTTTTGTTGTTTTGAGCTATAACACTTTCATTATTTGAATCACAAATAAATCCAGAAAAGTAGGTGTATTTTTAAGTTTATGACTGCTATTTGTCACCTAAGAATTACAAAATACCTTATTTTCTCTCATTTTATTTTTTAATCAAAAATCTAAATCTGAAAATTCCTTTCATTTTCGTTTTTTCGTTTTTGTTTCTAAAATGAAACTTCAAATACCAAAAAGTACACGGACCCTGTACGTTAAAAATGATGAAAATCACAAAATAATAACAGAATCAAATTTCAAAACTCCAGAAAGGTCTTCTTCTTCTGTTCAGCTACTCCCATTAGGGGTCGCCACAGTGGATCATCTTGTTCCATATTGTAATGACCCGGCAGTCAGCGCTAACAGCATGGTGCATTATGGGTATTTCTTTAGAGTTTACTTTTTGTGCTATTTAAGCAAGGCAGTCGATTTCTTTTGCATTAGAGGTGTTATATGTGTTTATGTTCAAGTTATTTTGGGTGAGTTTGGTTCATTTGCAGCCCAGTTATATAAAAGTGTAACAGTTACCATTATGGAGAAAGATGTGTTGATGAATGACCTTGGCTATGGCCTTGCATGTATTAAGCTTTGTTTTTGACTCTCTGCTCTAATAAAGAGGTAAAAAAAAGGACAGAGCTGTGTCTTGCTAGATATTCCATCTATGCAATTATTTACGGAGACACTCGGGGTCGTGCGGTGTATGGGACACAAGTGTTCGCCTACTTAATTAGCTAGGTACAGCTGCATGTAGGTGCTACCACCCCGCTAGCAAATAGCTTAGGGGAAGTTAGTAGCAAAGTTCAGCTCCGGGAAGTTTAATAACTCAACTACCAGTTATTACAGTGGTGTCAAAAGTGGGATTCAGGCTGTTTAGAAGACGCCGTTATGGAGCAGAGTATTATCGAATTAGAGCGTGCCATCCGAGAAAACAGAATTATGCTAGAGCGCCTGAAAAGTGAAACAATGCAGAGAGGGGCTTCACACTGGCCTGATGGTGCCAGTGTTCCCCGGACAGTGTTACGCTCTTCTAGTCACGACCGGAATGAACCTCCAGCTGCCGCGACGACACTCCAAGTCAACAGTCGGCCGGGCCTCCTCACACGGTCACCTGCCAAGCTACCACGATACAGCGGGTTGACGCCTCTGGAGCCCTACCTTGCACAGGTAGATCTGGCTGCCCTCCACGATGGATAGAGCTGCGAGGAGACCGCGACACACTTGGCCCTTGCCTTGGAGGGTCCTGCACTTCAGGTACTCATTGATCTGTCACCTGAGGAGCGTCGTGATCTCCAGGCCCTCACCGCTGCTCTCAACCGTCGCTTTGGAAAGAAAACCTCAGCGGAGCAAAGCAGAGAGGGGCTGACTAACCAACACCGGCGTGAAGGTGAGAGTGTGGGTGCATTCGCAGCTGACATCAGGGTCTATGCACGGAAAGGCTACCCTACTTTTCCGGCAGCAGTGAGGGAGGAGCTCAGCCTCCATGCTTTCCTGCGGGGCCTTACACCAGAGCGTCTCCGCCAGCATGTCCGCCTGTTGTCACCCCGAGATCTGAGTGAGGCACTGCGGAAGGCTGAGCGGGCTGAGGAGGTGCTCCAGGCTGGGCCAGCGACGGGTCGATCGCCACTCCCACGCCAGCTGACGAGAGCAGTTGAACGAGGGGTGGACGGGGGCCAGCCTGAGGAAGTGGAGGTCAGCCGCGCCCAACCAGCATCAACCCCCCGACGGAGACCAAGACTAGACCACTGTTTCCAATGTGGAGAACCAGGGCACTTTGCCAGGGACTGCCCTGCTCCAAGTCCCCTGCCCCGTACAACATCATCCCCGGGAAATGACTTCGGAGTGAGGCAGTGAGGGGATCCTCACCCCATTTTTCAGCACCCCTCCACAATGACTACCCTACAGTGGGGCGCTGTGGGTTTTCCAGTGGACTGTACCAAGACTGCATTATTGACGGACAACCATGCAGTGCCCTAGTGGATACGGGGTCCACCATTTGTTTGCTACAAAGAGGAGTGTTGCCAGAAACAGCTGGTCCTCTTCAGGAGGACTGGACCCCCACCAATACCGAACTGCTCACTGTCACAGGTGAAAGGACAGTAATGCCTGGAAAGAAACTATTGTCTGTGGTGGTGGGGATGAGCCAGATCAGCCACGAGTTCTGGCTCGCTGACATCAGAGATGAGTGCATTGTTGGGTTGGACTTGTTGGCCCACTGGGGAGCATGTGTTGATGTGTCAGGGGCCGTCCTCTGCCTCGGTAATGAGACTGTGCCGCTCCGGTCGGGCTGGAGCCATCATGGAAAGGCTGCTACCCTGAAATCACCTGGACACCCCTGCTCACCGGCCCCCGGCCGCTGCTCGGGAGCTACAGGGACTCAGGAGGACCCCCGAGGGAGTATTGCAGCTAAGACCAGTGCATTCCAACTGCTTTCACCACACGTTCCACTTGCCCACCCATCACCTGAGACGGTTGCAGCTGTGGAGGAATTGGGCCGTCGAAGTGGTGAGCATCTGAGCGCGCCACAGCAGGAGCAACTACAACGCCTATTGAGAGACTTTGTAGACATTGTTGCGGCCCGAGAGGAGGACTGTACCAGGACAGCTCTAGTGAAACATCACATTGACATTGGCCATGCCGCCCCCAATCGTTTGCGCCCCCACAGATTGCCTTTTGCGAAGCGTCAAGCTGCTGAAGAAATGATTCGTGATATGGCAGCTAACGGTATTATTGAGCCTTCGGACAGCCCCTTGGCTGCACCTATGGTCATGGTGTGGAAGAAAACGGGGGGGTGGCGCCCCTGCGTGGATTGCCGCAGACTAAATGCAGTCACCCGCAAGGATTCATACCCACTGCCACGCATCGATGATGCATTGGATTATGTGGCTGGATCCTGTTGGTTCAGCTCCTTGGACTTGCGCAGTGGGTATTGGCAAGTAGAACTGGCATCAGAGGACCGGCCCAAATCTGCATTTACCATCGGGCAAGGGCTGTGGCAGTTTAAGGTGATGCCTTTTGGACTTTGTAACGCTCCAGCCACCTTCGAGAGGCTGATGGAGCGGGTCCTTAAAGACATTCCCCGAACCCGCTGTGTAGTCTACTTGGATGATCTGTTGGTCCATGCCAGAGACTTTGACCAGGCTGTTCACAACTTATGGGAGGTCCTGACAGCCATCCATAGCACCGGGTTGCGGTTGAACCCAGCCAAGTGTAACCTGCTCACCTGCCAGACACAGTTTCTGGGACACGTGGTTAGCGAGAGTGGAGTGGCTACCGACCCAGCAAAGGTGGCTGCAGTGAGCAACTGCCCCCCACCAGCCAACATCACTGAGTTGCGGAGCTTCCTGGGCTTAGCCTCATATTAAAGAAGGCTTGTCAGAGACTTTGCAACCATTGCCAGCCCCTTGCACCAGCTGACAAATAAGGGCCGGCGGTTTGGGTGGTCTGAGGACTGCGCAGCAGCCTTCCAGCAGCTAAAAGCCGCCCTCATTGGCGCTCCTGTCCTGGCCTACCCTGACCCCGACCAACCTTTCCTTGTGGACACTGACGCTAATAATGTGGGTGTTGGGGCCGTACTCTCCCAGAGGGGGGAGACCAGAGAGAGGGTGGTGGCCTACTATAGCTGCAGCCTCAGTCGACCAGAAAGAAACTACTGCGTCACTGCGTGAGTTCTTAGCAGTGATCCTGGCAGTATGGCACTTTAGGCCCTACCTCCTGGGTACTAGGTTCACACTTCGGACTGACCATGCTAGCCTTACCTGGATGTTAAACTTCCGGCAACCAGAGGGCCAGGTGGCAAGGTGACTGGAGATCCTCCAAGAGTACGATTTTGAGGTTCAGCACCGACCAGGGCGGCAGCATGCCAATGCTGATGCCCTCTCCAGGCGTCCATGCCTCACCAACGAGTGTCGGTATTGCAGTCGTCAGGAAGAAAGAGGTCTGGGGCCATCATCAGCATCAGCAGAGCTAGGTGGCAGTGATGGAGGAGGGGAGCCGTTCACCACTGAACAGCTGAGGCAACTGCAGGCAAACGACCAAGTGTTGGTAAAGGTAAGGGGCTGGCTGGAGACCCAAGCACGTCCAGACTGGCAAGCCGTGTCCTCCCAGGGGCCTGAGATCAAGTCACTTTACTCCCAGTGGGGCAGCCTGGAGTTGCACGATGGCGTGGTCTACAGACGGTGGCAAGCACCAGGGTGGGGGAATTGACCGTCTGCAACTTCTGGTTCCCCATGCTCTGCGGTCAGAGGTCCTCTGTTGGGTTCATGGGGCAGCTGGATCCGGCCACTTTGGGAATGCCAAGACAGTGCGACGGCTGCGGCAGCGGTTCTACTGGCCAGGGTGTCGGCAAGATGCAGAGCTGCATGTTCACTGTTGTGATGTCTGTACCGCACAGAAAGGACCTCTCTCTCTTGCGCGCCATTGCAGCAGTACCTAGTCGGGGCACCCATGGAGAGGATGGGGGTGGATATCTTGGGTCCTTTCCCTGTCACCGAAGCCGGCAACCGCTTTGTCTTGGTCGCTATGGATTATTTTACGAAATGGCCAGAGGCATATGCAGTTCCTGACCAGAGTGCCCCCACATCAGCCCAGCGGCTAGTGGACGAGATGTTCACCCGATTCGGAGTGCCGGACGAACTTCATAGTGACCAAGGGCGGAATTTTGAGAGTCGGTTGTTCAGTGAGGTGTGCCAGCGGCTGGGGTGAAGAAGACAAGAACCACACCTCTTCACCCTCAAAGCGATGGACTGGTCGAGCGTTTCAACCGCACCCTGGCCACCCAACTTGCCATCCTGACCAGTCAGCACCAGAGAGACTGGGACCAGCATTTGCCTCTGGTCCTGTGGGTGTATAGAACAGCAGTACAGGAGTCAAGTCAGTGCACACCGGCGGGGCTGATGTTCGGGAGAGAGCTCCGCACACCAGTGGATTTGGTGTTTGGCTCGCCCCCCGAGCCTGAGATTGTTGGTGGGCCGGAACTGGACTACTTTAGGCGGTTGAAGGTGCCTCTGAACACCGTCCATCAACTGGCCAGGGAGGCCCTAGAGGAAGCTGGAGCCCGCCAGAAGCGGGCATATGACACTCGGGCTCACGGGCCGACCCTGGGGCAAGGGGACAAAGTGTGGGTGTTTTGCCCCCAAAGGAAGTGGGGATTGTCTCCCAAATTGACCCATCATTGGCAGGGACCTGGGGAGATTTTGGACCAAATTTCGGAGGTGGTCTTCCGGGTCCAAATGCCTGGACGGGGCAGACGGGTGGTGCTTCATAAGGACCGGTTAGCACCATATCACCCATTGACCTAAGAAGAAGAGGGACCAGAGAACCAGAGTAGCTCTCCATCATCCACCCCCGGTGCCGAGACTGACAATGACGGACTCAGGACTGAGCCTGGCGCGGGTGATAGAACATCAGGAAGGCCAAAGCGTGTTCGTCGCCGGCCAGGGCATTTGTTGGATTTTGTTGTGGGAGATTAGGGTTATGGGGACACTAACCCTCTTGGGGGCTATGTAATGACCCGGCAGTCAGCGCTAACAGCATGGTGCATTATAGGTATTTCTTTAGAGTTTACTTTTTGTGCTATTTAAGCAAGCCAGTCGATTTATTTTGCATTAGAGATGTTATATGTGTTTATGTTCAAGTTAGTTTGGGTGAGTTTGGTTCATTTGCAGCCCAGTTGTATAAAAGTGTAACAGTTACCATTATGGAGAAAGATGTGTTGATGAATGACCTTGGCTATGGCCTTGCATGTATTAAGCTTTGTTTTTGACTCTCTGCTCTAATAAAGAGGTAAAAAAAGGACAGAGCTGTGTCTTGCTAGATATTCCATCTATGCAATTATTTACGGAGACACTCGGGGTCGTGCGGTGTATGGGACACAAGTGTTCGCCTACTTAATTAGCTAGGTACAGCTGCGTGTAGGTGCTAGCACCCTGCTAGCAAATAGCTTAGGGGAAGTTAGTAGCAAAGTTCAGCTCCGGGAAGTTTAATAACTCAACTACCAGTTATTACAATATCTTCCTGTCCTCTACATCTTGCTCTGTCACACCCATCACCTGCATGCCACATCCACAAACCTTCTCTTGGGCCTTCCTCTTTTCCTCTTTCCTGGTGTTCTATTCTTAGCGTCCTCTTCCCAATATACCCAGCTTCTCTCCTCTGCACATCCAAACCAACGCAATCTCACCTCTCTGACTTTGTCTCCCAATCGTACAACTTGAGCCGACCCTCTAATGTAGTAATTTCTAATCCTGTCCATCCTCGTCACACCCAATGCAAATCTTAGCATCTTTAACTCTGCCACCTCCTGCTCTGTCTCCTGCTTTCTGGTCAGTGCCACCGTCTCCAACCCATATAACAAAGCTGATCTCAATACTGTCCTATAGACCTTCCCTTTCACTCTTGCTGTTACCCCTCTGTCACAAATCATTTCTGACACTCTTCTGCAACCATTCCACCCTGCCTGCACTCTCTTTTGCACCTCTCTTTCATAATCCCCATTACATACTGTTGATCCCAAGTATTTAAACTCATCCACCTTTGCCAACTCTATTCCTTGCATCCTCACCATTCCACTGACCTTCCTCTCATTCACAAATATGTATTCTATTTTGTGCCTACTGAACTTCATTCCTCTCCTCTCTAGAGCATATCTTTACCTCTCCAGGGTCTCCTCGAACTGCTCCCTACTCTTGCTACAGTTCACAATGTCATCAGCAAACATCATAGTCCAAGGGAACTCCTGTCTAATCTCATTTGTCAACCTGTCCATCACCATTACAAATTAGAAAGGGCTCAGAGCCAATCCCTGATGTAATCCCACCTCCCTGTTGAATGCATCCATCATTCCTACCGCAGATCTCACTACTGTCACAATTCCCTCATACATATCCTGTACAACTCTTACATACTTCTCTGCAACTCCCAACTTCCTCATACAATACCACAACTCCTCTCGAGGCACCCTGTCATATGCTTTTTCCAGGTCCACAAAGACACAATGCAACTCCTTTTGCCTTCTCTATACTTCTCCATCAACACCCTCAGAGCAAACATCACATCTGTTGTGCTCTTTCTTGACATGAAACCATACTGCTGCTCACTAATCATCATCTCACTTCTTAAGCTAACTTCCACTACTCTTTCCCATAACTTCATGTTATGGCTCATCAATTTTATCCCCCTGTAGTTACTACAGTTCTGCACATCCCCCTTATTCTTAAAAATTGGTACCAGTGCACTTCTTCTCCACTCTTCAGGCTTCCTCTCATTTGCCAAGATTCCATTAAACAATCTGGTTAAAAACTCCATTGCCATCTCTCCTAAACACCTCCATGCTTCCACAGGTATATCATCTGGACAAATAGCCTTTCCATTCTTCATCCTCCTTATAGCTGTGCTTACTTCCTCCTTGCTAATCTGTTTCACTTCCTGATTCACTATCTCCACATCATCCAACCTTCTTTCTCTCTCATTCTCTTCATTCATCAGCCTCTCAAAGTACTCTTTCCATCTTTTCAACACACCCTCCTAAACCTGCTGCACATCTTTCCCTGCTTGGTCCCTCTGTCTAGCCAATCGGTACAGGTCCTTTTCTACCTCCTTAGTGTCTAACCCTTCATACAACTCATCATAAGCCTTTTCTTTAGCCCCGCCACCTCTCTCTTTATCTTGCACCTTATCTCATTGTACACTTATCTACTTCCTGCATCTCTCTGACTATCCCATTTCACCATCTTTTTCCTCTGCATATTCTTCTGTACTTCCCCATTACAGTATACTTCCCCAAAACTCCAGAAATATAAAAAGAAGAAATATCTGAAACCAAACCGGAGAAAAATTAAGACTTATATAAGTCCATAAAACTCCTGGGAATACTTTTGACTAAGCATAAAATTCATATCTGGTGTTGGGAATACCTCCTTTCCTAACCTGGTGTCCCTGCACCACTTAGCTCTGTATAGCCCTATAAATCCCTGACTGGGAATATAAGCAATACAAAGAGGAAATATAGACAGTCTGATTGAAAGTGTAGCACTACTAAAGTAGCAGTTCATTATTATGGAAAGACCCTTTTAATTAAATTTAATGAGACTATTAAAGGTATAACAGCTAAATATTTCTACAGTTTGATTACAGTTAATCAGCACAAGACACATCTTATATTTAATATCATTAACAGCTTTGTGAGCTTTTCCGTTAGTGTTACAATTCTGTCTTCCTTAATGTGATGAATGTTTGTGTCTTCTTAATAAAAAGATTAAACCAATCTGGTCAATATTCATCAAACCTGCCTTAAACAGAATTATGTCAATCATTGTGACAGACTCTTTAGAACCAGTTTAAATAGAGAGAGACTATTGTAGGTTTTGTCTGGCTGAATCATTCATCTTGTCTCTTAAATCTTGTCTCTGTCAGTCTCCTTAAAGGTACTAATGGTGAAAATGACCCTAATGTATTACTTATTATAAGTATGTCTCTTGTAACAAAAAAAATGTGCCTTCTTATATACAGTGTGCAGACTTCTCAAGGAGCCTGCTCTCCTATATACTCGGCTTTTGAATAATTGTAAACATAGCCATTTCAGAATTTTTATTTAGTTGCAAAAGTTATTTGAAAAATATTTTTTAGGCATTTTTTTCCATTTTGACAAATAAAAATTTATTCATGACTTTAATTGTGGCTTACTATATTAATAAACACAGCCATTCTTTGGTAACAAAAAAAAATTACTTATTACTTTGCTGTTACTCTCCCTGCTTTTAAGGCTTTGTGTTAATGCAGACGCCTAAAAAGTAGTTTGGCATCTTAATTCCTGCACAAAAATGCGTTTATGTTGTATTTTTATTTACTTTTATGATTGATTTCATATCCTTTGTAGCAATACCATGATCTTCTTCAGGGTTTTATTCTTGAATCAGCATTTCCATTCATTTACTAATACCTGGTTTGTGTTACTCAGAACCATACAGTATATTGTTCCATTTGGATGCTGGTGCTGTTTGGTTGTCTTTCTTGGTTAAAAATAGGATTAATAAAATGGATATAATATATTATTGTTTAAACAAAAAAAAAAAAAAACCAGATATACACATGTTTTCTTCCTTCTAGTAAAGATAAAACAATATTTTAGATCTAAATATGCCCCTGTATAGTTATAGTCTGTGTGGGTTTCCTAAACAACACTACATTTCTTAAATAAAACAGCATAAAAGTGGAAGGATTTTAGGGGTACAAAGTACAATTAACACTTAACTAAATTATTAAATTAAAAAATATTAAATTATTATTAACTAAAATAAAGTTTCCATTGTGCCAAACTATTTCAATTCTTGACCATGTCAATCAAGTGGGTTCACTCCAGCAATCACTCACAAATCAGTACCCCATATTTTCTATAAACATAGATGGCAGAATTACCTCCAGGTCCATGAGTTCTCAGCACAACTGTTACCATCCTTAGACTCAATCAGTGGTAGCCCAAAGCATTAATTTATACTGAAGTGTGATGTTAAATTACCAGGTAAACTGCTAAGCACATCCAGGATCAAGGTATTGCCCAGTGGAGGTTCAACACCATCTGGTAGTATTTGATTTTATTACAGCCTTGAGTTATGTCTTACTTTTAAGGCACAAAGGATCAGAAACAACCAACTTTGGTTTAAGGAGCAGAACGCAACAGTCCTGTATTTGGCATGTCCACTGTAGTTTGCTATCTTGAGGAAATGTTGCTGGTTTCTGTCCAGTCACAAGTTGAAATATTTTAACTTGGTGGTCTCAAAGAATTTCACCTTGAGGACCCATTCAAATTATGAGTCCTAACCCAGCTCTGTTTTTGAAAATGGTTAATGCAATTGAGGGTTATAAAGAACCATAGCATCATTAGAAACATATTAAAAGTACATTTTAAAAACAAAAATGCTATAGTTATCTTTGTTCAATATTTAGTTACATGTTGTGAGGGATGGCTGGCATACTTATCCAGCTGGGACACCCTTAGGGTGGAAGGACAATGGGAGACAGCTTACAAAGGGCTTTGTCTCCCTCAGGGTGCTAGATGGTAGCAATCTCAGGCTCAGATCCTCATGTGCATGCCCGCAGGGCATGTCGGGTACTGTAGTCCTGAGGGACAGCATGGTTGTGTCCCATGGGGGCCGCCAGGGGGAGCTGCAGGACTGGGAAGTCCCTGAGTCTTGGGATTTCTGTCTCACCAGGAAGTTCTTACGGACCACATGTGCAACAGATCGGTGCACTTCTGGGGCGACTAAAATAAAAGGAGCTACCTGCCTCACATCACTGAGCAAGAGTCAGGAGGACAGAGTTTGCTGGGAGGAGGAGAAGAGGCAGTGACAGAGAGGGAAGACAAAATGCTGAGGGCTTTGTTTGTGGTTTGAGACTGTGTATAGGAAATGATTTCCTGAAGTCTGTGTGTCTCTTGTGCTTTTACACTTGTGTCAGAGCTTTTGTGTTGGGTGTTTGAGGAGCTGGAGCACCCCCTGGTGCCCACAATGTATAAATAATAACAAGATAGGATATGGAATATGACTCATATGCCATTTGAGTTTTCTTTCAGCATGACATTTAAAATCTGAATGGTGCAGTGGTAGCACTGCTGCTTCGCAGTAAGGAGACCTGGGTTTGCTTCCCGGGTCCACTCTGTGTGGAGTTTGCATGTTCTCCCCGTGTCTGCATGGGTTTCCTCTGGGTGCTCTGGTTTCCTCCCACAATCCAAAGACATGCAGGTTAGGTGCACTGGCGATCCTAAATTGTCCCTAGTGTGTGCTTGGTATGTTTATTTGTGTGTGTGTGTGTCCTGCTGGTGCTCTGCCCGAGATTTGTTCCTGCCTTGCGCCCTGTGTTAGCTGGGATTGGCTCCAGAAGACCACCGTGACCCTGTGTTAAGATATAGCGGGTTGGATAATGAATGTTATTAACGTAATCACTCTGATGAGATTTTTACTAGCACACCTTGTAAAAAGATAATATTTAGTTCTTACTTAACTTTGTGATGAAGAATTGTAAATGGGATAATAGCAAAGTGTGAAGAATGAAGGCAGCAACTAAACACCTTAACCACCTGCAAAAGCTTGCAAATGTACAAAAAACATGCATAAACTTCTCACAACAGTTAAAATTTCTATCAACAATATAATTTAGTATCAGTAGGTTTTCCAAGGTCTGAAAGCCTACTATAAAGTATACAGACAGATTCTCAATGATTTGTGCATGTACTAGGAGGCTTCTAAAAATACTCCAACTGGTGTTCATGAAGCATGGTGTTGTGTGAAATTCCCTTTTTACCTATTGACAAACTCACAATATTGATGGCATCTAGGGGACAGAGAAAGATTAAACCTTATCTTCAGGTCGTTCTCTTCCTGACACAACCTCCTAGTGATTCTCAGAAAAATATAAATGCCAAAGATAAGCAATCTTTGTTTGACTGGGGGGACATCATAAAACAAAGAGCTATGACAGAGAGTTATAGCTGAAAATTCTCTGTTGGAAAAATCCACAAAAGTAAGCTTTTAACTACAGTAATTTCAATTTCTTGTATAATTTACAGAAGGTTAAAATATTACTGTCTTATTTTTATTTTACTTTGTTGTTTAAAATACAGAAGGTTAATACAGTTTATTACTGTCTTATTTTATTGATGGACATATTACAAACAATATGTACAGTACATACATAGAGTATATACAGTACCTACAGCCCACTTCCTAACCCACTAAATCCAGTTTTTCGAGGAGGGAGCCAATGTCTCTCCCAGCACTGTATGCAAGGAAGGACAGTTGACAGTACATCACAGTCCATCATACACATACTCACACTTCCACAACACCAATGTATATTTTCTACTTAACTTACCTGTGCATCTTGTCAAAGTATATTAAGTTCAGCACAATATATTAAATAAATTGTGTAAGCAGAGATGTAACAATGTTCCTAGTGCTGTTAGTTTGCACAAAATGTGACTGCACCTATGAAATTTGAAGTCCTAATCTACTGACTGCACCAGTCTCCTTCTGCTCCGAGCTTGTTATAAGAACTACAGTATTTACTGAATAAGATAATCTACGGCCAACTTTTGACTCCACAGTAATAAGTGCCATAAACATGAAGAAATTATCTCCATCTGCAGCTGTAATGCAAGTTTTCCACATTATGATAGGCATTTTGGTAAATGTGGAGCAACTACTGTATATCAAATTTTATCTAAGTAGAAATTTGTCACTTCTACAAGGAGCAAACTCTCTGAAAGACAGGAAAGATAGTAATCTTGGTAAATACCCTTTCTAGAGCACAAATAGAACCTTTAGATTTACTTATAATACAGAACAGTACAGGAGATTATTCTAAATAGATACACAGCATGTACCTTCAAGGGGTTTTTGGAATCAATTCTTGAAAAGCATTCATTCTAAATTCCTACTCGTTATATTTTAATCAAAATTAAGTGTTTTCAAAATCGTGTCTTCTTCAATTTCTGTCAGACACTTTGGATATTTTTAACTCTTAATGGTGCATTTATGTTGTATCATGTAATTAAACAAATAACACCCTAAGGACAAATAAAGGGTTACAAAACAAACAAAGTAGCATTATGTAACAAAGTTGCTGATTTTGGTAATTGTTTCTATTCTTTCCAACTGTTTGTTTTTAGAATACTGTTTTGTTGTTTTTGTCATAAATTTTAATATATCAGCATACATTAACTGATCATGAGAAAAAAAGCAAAGTAAGACTTAAAATTCAAATTATATTTTGAACAGGGCGTTCCATTTGAAGTTATTTCACTTCTATAAAAAGTAAACCCTACAGCACGGGTCTGTCTTCTCTAGTTAACCAGTGACTTTTATGGCCAGGTTTACATCTGTGTTTCAGTAATTGGCTTTGTAAGATCCACAGCAATATCTTGTTCATATAATATACAAATATTGTTCGTATAACATGTAACTTGTGGTCTGAAGATATTACTTTTGCCCATAAAATCTTTATGCTGCTTTTTGGGACTTCAGGGGCTCCATATAAGATAGCTTAAGAAGAGTGAAAAAAAGCAACTCAATATGATTCTTTAAATTTGAATTCTTGGAGGAAGAGATTTCTTTAGGTGCTGGCAGGCACAGAAGACACTGCATTATATATGAATCACCTTTACATTTAACAAATCTGAACATAGTGCAGGAAAAAGGCACATTCAGTTTCCATGCAGTGGAAGAGATGTTATAGCTCTTTGATTTTTAAACGATGTACGGCATCCTATTTGCTGTGTCTGGGAAATGCTGAAGTATAACCTAAGTTGACAACACAACTGATTGATTTCTTTTATGAATTTATAATATGTTACTCTGTGTAATGAGTAACAAGGAATTGCTGAAAAATGTAATCAAGTAAAGCATATGCTATCTGACCTACAAATAAAGTGGGGTAAAAGTAAATGTAGCCTTTAATGAAATTTACTCAAGCAGAGTACAAATAGCCAAATGTACTTAAGTAACAAAGTAAGTGTAGTAAAGTATTTTGCACCTTTGTTTATGTGTACTCCGATCACTTCTTAATTACATTTGATTTAGTCCTGCCCTTGTCAACGCACTCACAGATTAAAACAAAGACAGTGCGACATCTAGATTGTAATTCTGCTTCAAATTTTTTAGATACTTTGAGTAAGTCGAGTGTAATTGTGGAAAACCATTTAGATCAGTTAACATCAAATGTAAACATAAAAAACGATTTAGATCAGCTAACATCACATTATAATGTGACCTTGAGAGATGCTCTGGACACAGTGGCTCCCCTTAAAACAAAAGTGATCAAAGCACATAGAAACTCTCCCTGGTTTAATGAAAATATTCGAGCTCTTAAATTAGAGTGTCGAAAACTGGAGCGCAGATGGAGAACAACAAAGCTGCATGTCTTTCAAATTGCATGGACAGAGTGTTAATAAATATAAAAAAGCCCTCTTTAAAGCTCGCTCAGAATACTATTCTACATTAATAGATAGCAATAATAAAAATCCTGGGTACTGTTTAGAACAGTGGCTAAATTAACAAATGGGAATTCAGATCAACAGTGCAAAATACCAACAGATATTAGCAGTACAGACTTTATGAACTTCTTCAATGAGAAAATTAAAAATATAAGATCCCAGATCTCAGCATCACAGTACAAACCAAATACTAGCTTAGCAGACCCTGCTGCACATTGCATTCAGCACTTTAGTAATTTTAATCCTGTAACTGAGCAGGAAGTCTTAACTTTAATTACTAAAATGAAGCCCACTACTTGTTCCCTAGATCCAGTGCCAACAAAACTAGTAAAAAGTGCCATGGATATTCTTGCACCGCCTATTTTAACCATTATCAATAGTTCATTACTGCATGGCACGTACCTGATGCACTAAAAGTGTCAGTCATTAAACCTTTACTTAAAAAGTCAGACCTAGACCCACACATACTAAATAATTATAGGCCTATTTCAAATTTACCATTTCTCTCTAAAATACTAGAAAAGTAGTCGCCAGTCAGCTTCAGTCACACCTTACGCATTACAATTTATTTGAGAAATTCCAGTCTGGTTTTCGCACTGGTCATAGTACAGAAACTGCACTAACACGGGTTGTAAATGACATTCTGATATCCTCTGATGAAGGAAACTCCACTGTAATTATGTTGTTAGACTTAAGTGCAGCATTTGACACCATTGACCATTCTATTTTACTGCACAGGCTAGAAAATGATGTTGGGCTTACAGGCCCCATGCTCGCTTGGTTTAGTTCTTATTTATCAAATCGATTCCAATATGTACAGAAATGTGCTGACAGTACTCCATCATTATACACAGAAGTTCAATATGGTGTCCCGCAGGGCTCAGTACTGGGACCTTTACTGTTTTCACTTTACATGCTTCCACTGGGATCTCTCATTAGGAAACATAATGTTAATTTTCACTAGTATGCAGATGACACCCAGTTATACCTTTCATTTAAATCAAATGAAGTTTCTCCGATGTTGTCTTTAATTAGTTGTGTTAGTGAATTAAAGGAGTGGATGAATGAGAACTACTTGTCTTTAAATACAGATAAAACAGAGATGTTAATTGTTGGAGGGAATGACGCTGATCACAGCAATATTTTGTCATCATTTAACTCAGTTGGAATCCCAATTAATTT
This sequence comes from Polypterus senegalus, assembly GCF_016835505.1. NCBI lineage: Eukaryota > Metazoa > Chordata > Cladistia > Polypteriformes > Polypteridae > Polypterus > Polypterus senegalus. The sequence goes on along the minus strand of NC_053155.1, from coordinate 138,425,985 downwards.
TACTGAATCAGCCCGCAATCTAGGAGTTATCTTTGATTCTAGCATGTCATTTAAAGCACATATTACAAAGTTGTCCAAAACATGCTTTCTAAATAAACAGGATTCTGAGAAATTAATTCATGCATTTATCTCTAGTAGGATTGACTACTGCAATGCAGTGTTCACTGGATGTTCAAACTGTTCTTTATACAGCCTCCAGTTAATCCAAAATGCGGCTGCAAGAATTATTACAAGAACAAGAAAATATGAACACATAACTCCAGTTCTTAAATCCTTACACTGGCTCCCGGTTAAATTTAGGGCAGATTTCAAAATCCTCCTTTTAACATATAAAGCATTAAATGGCCAAGGTCCAGCTTACTTGTCTGAACTTATCATGACTTACAAACCTGAGCACATTAAGATCTAAGATGCCGGTCTGCTTAGGATTCCAAGGATTAATAAAATAACAGTGGGAGGTCGAGCTTTTAGTTACAGGGCCCCTAAACTGTGGAATGGTCTTCCTGCCTTTATAAGAAATAAGGAAACCCTTCGGTCCCAGCCTTTAAATCTCGGCTGAAGACTCACTACTTCAGTTTAGCATATTCTGACTAGAGCTGCTGATTAACTGTACAGACTGCATCTCTGTTGTTAGTCATTAGCAGTAAAACATAAATAACATGATAGTTATAATGGAATACTAACCCTCACCTATTCTGTTTCTGTTCTCAGTACTCAAATGTGGCATTGGTGCCACGGCCCACCTGACAAGTTGTTTGCCTGCCTGTGGTAAAGTCATCCCTGATGGAGGATCACAGGAATCATGGGAAAAGGGGGTCCTTTCATTGGATTGGCTGGCGAGCAACGTTTCAGCCGTGGAATGGCCAAATGGGGAGGCAGCTTGATGGATGAGGTCTCCAGGACTCTAAAAATATCCAAATCTTATTATGTGATATCATCTACTGTTAAATTCTGCTCCGTACTTCTAAAATCTTTATTATTATGCTGTATTAAGGATTTGTTCTGTTCTGTGTATTGTATTGTATTGACCCCTTCTTTTGACACCCACTGCACGCCCAACCTACCTGGAAAGGGGTCTCTTTGAACTGCCTTTCCTAAGGTTTCTTCCATTTTTCCCTACAAGGTTTTTTTTGGGAGTTTTTCCTTGTCTTCTCAGAGAGTCAAGGCTGGGGGGCTGTCAAGAGGCAGGGCCTGTTAAAGCCCATTGCGGCACTTCCTGTGTGATTTTGGGCTATAAAAAAATAAACTGTATTGTATTGTATTGTATACTCTTATGTACTGAAGTTCTGTCAACCCTGTAATTGAAAATGATTGTCCAGAAAATGATTGGAGATAAAGTTGACAAAAAAATGAAGAATGAATCAACATGTAATCATAAACTTTAAATATCAAACTTTCTAATTCTATAAAATATTGTATCGATTCCTATTCATTATAGTATTGGAGGAAATATAGTGTGGACACTAGAGGGCGTTCCACCTCCCCTAAACCTAACACAACGAACACAGGGCACAAGTTAAAAGCACAAAGATCTGTTTTTATTGCAGGAAACTCTTTCATCCAAGAGTTTCCTACCACCACTGCCACAAGTATACTACAGCACAACTGTAATTCTTTATTCTTCTTTCTGGCTCTTGCTCTCTACCTCCTCCACTCCTCTCAGCAAGCTTCCTCTACCTTACACCCAACTCTGGCTCATCCCAGTGAGGCCGGCTAGTCCTCCTATATTAGCCAACTCGAAAAATGCTTCTCCCCTTTCGTCCAAATGGTCTGTAAGCATTTCCAGGTAAGGCATATGTCATGCCATATGTCTCCTCAGTCTTTACAGCTCCCCTGGCGGCACCCACGGTAACCAACAATGCAGAGGTAAAGTCTCATGATGCCCTGTGGGAATCCGGGGAACTGACATCTAGTGTTCTGGGGGAGGCAGTGCCCTAATGAAACTGTCTTCACCCATCCTTCTGGGCTGCTGGCCATCCCTTACAATAGCTAGTGTTAACATCCATCAAGCAATCTGAATCACTGTAAAAATGACAAAGGCTGCACACATTTAGCAAGCTTTAAAAAGATTTTTTTTGTGTGTAAAAAAGTCCCCTAAAGAAAAAAGGCACAGAGGATAAGGATGTAAATAGTTTATATTACTTAATAAAAGGATTCAGCAGGACGTCTGAACTAGAAGAAGCTTTTCATTGTAAAAATGCAAACATGTTTAACTGCCTCACTAAAACTCCTGGATTTTACTGTATTAAGCCACCCAGCAGTGTTAAAGAAGTAAATATTATATGGAACTACATTTTAGATACTATCCCTGTGATCAGAGGTTAGAATAGGTTCACCACTTCTTCTTCTGTCACAAAACACAACAAAATTATTTTGACATATCAAACAATATCCATCCTTAAAGAAATTAGGTTCAGTAACTGTAAAGGAGGAAGGTTGCAACAAATCAAGACAATTAGACGATACCCTTGTCCCCCCTACATACAGGTAACGAACAAGAAGCTGATGAACTAGATCATAGCAACATTACAAAATAACCATTTTACGATGATCACAGCCTGTGTGTATTTTCAGAATGTATTGAGTAGGTACAACTGCAAGCAAGTAGATGTTTGTGGAATACTTTAACCCATACATAATGTTCGGGCAAATTTGACCTGTTTTAATATTTGACAGCAGTGAAAATGCCCTAAATGCCATTCTTTTAGCCTGATAGTTGAAGGGTTTTCCTAAAGTGACCCAAAATAAACAAAAATGAAAATATTTTACAATTTTTACTGTTGTACAGATGCTACAAATTTGTGTACATCTACTGAGCAGGATTTTAGATCCACCAGTGTGGATTAAATCAAGGAAAACCATGGTTTTAGGGAATCTTGAAACTGTGAAACTGTACATGACATGTCTATGTGTATTTTTTATGGGACAGTGGTAAAAGAGTTCAAGGGGGACCTTGACACTGTCACAAGAACTGTCCGTGTTCCAACCAAATTTGCCAGGGTTCCTGCCAAGGCAGGCTGATCCCTAACAGAATATTTTTACTTTACTTTCTTTATTTGTCAGCTGCCCTCACCTAAAGTAGTTCTTTGGCCAACTGTGACATCATGACTAATGAAGGCACCTGTCTAACTAACTATAGTCAGATAGATTAGAGAGACTGAAGCTTAAATATATATATATATATATATATATATTTGAATGAATATAGAAATAGGGCGGCATGGTGGCGCAGTGGGTAGCGCTGCTGCCTCGCAGTTAGAGGACCCAGGTTTGCTTCCCGGATCCTCCCTGCGTGGAGTTTGCATGTTCTCCCCGTGTCTGTGTGGATTTCCTCTGGGTACTCCGGTTTCCTCCCACAGTCCAAAGACATGCAGGTTAGGTGCATTGGCGATCCTACATTGTCACTAGTGTGTGCTTGGTATGTGGGTGTGTGTGTGTGTGCCCTGCGGTGGGCTGGTGCCCTGCCTGGGGTTTGCTTCCTGCCTTGTGCCCTGTGTTTGCTGGGATTGGCTCCAGCAGACCCCTGTGACCCTGTAGTTAGGATATAGCGGGTTGGATAATGGATGGATGGATATAGAAATATTATAACAATCAATCCCCCACCCAAACACACACTTCTTCTTCCTAGCGTTAGTCCCATGTGATTGCAGGGTCTGCTTGTCGGCAATGTCTCCTCCATTTCGTATGATCCAGGGCATCCTCCGGGGCAACACCAGCAACTTTCATGTCCTCCTTGATCCGGTCCATCCAACATTTCTTTGGTCTCCCTTGCAGGCGTCTGCCTTGGGGGCTCAAGCGCAGTGCTTTTCTGGTCAGTGAGTTCTCATCACTGCGAGCGACATGCCTATATCATCATAGCTTTGCCTCATGCATCTTTTCCATGATTGGTGCAACTCCCATCCACCGACACACACAAGAATTACAAAAAAAAGATTAGAGAGCAGTCGCAGTAAGGCTTTATAAAGGTGTATTGTCGTTGGTATACAGGAGCCTCAGTACAATTTCCTGATACACTTGTCAGCTTCAACTTCACAACATGTCAGATCTTTGCCTTGTTGTACAGGTTGCTTTTGAGGCTGTACTTATGCATGTTTAGAAAGCCACTGCAAGTCTTAAGTGTAAAAGATTGGGTGTAGGGTAGGAAGAAAAAGATCTCAAGGTAGTTAGGTCAATAATTTACTGTATTAAACAGCTTATACTTTGAAATGTTCTACATCTGAGACATATGTTCTATTATGTTTCCATATATACGTAATTGTGTGTCTGTAGTTAATTTTGGTAGTTCTTTTCTACTATTAATAAGGACTTCCTTGAATATTTTGCTGTCAGCTACATTATGAATGTTGATCATAGTATCATTCTTTTTTGATGTTACGATACCCAGGACATAATAAGGTAACATATTGTATGTTTGAGATTTCTGTTTAAATTGTTCTAATTATATTTAATGTATTTCAAAGTTAAAATATGATATTAATACCTTTTATTTTGTTTGTAACCTATTTGTACTATCACAGAAATACCAAAATTAATCCAAGGAGGTGAGGTGACATATTTAGAGAAGTACTATAAAATGCATACTGTACTGATATATGCTGTTTTATATGACACATCTAGCTTGTTTATCTTAGTGCTTAGTGTATTTTTAAGAATACACACACTTAAATCGTGGGCTTGTTTGCGCAGATTTTTCTTTTAATTTAAGTGTGTTCCCTTGCATTCTTGTCTTTACTATATGTCATTCTACCTCACCATATTGATTACTAGAATTCCTTTCAGAGTATAAACTTAATTAACAAAGCATAGCATGTACACAGAGATAATAAAAAGTATTATTCAAGATTATGTCTATTGTGGCAGACCAGAAAAAAAAGTTAGTAGTTACCTAGGGGGCTGTAAATGTAATATTCTGTGACTGCATGGATATACACTTCTTCACTGCAGTGATCTGGCACTAAATTAAAGTTCTGAGTAGAATGGCTCTTCAGAAAATTTGAAGTGCTACTTTTGCTTGGCAAAAAAGATTACATTGCTTTGTTAGATTTTGCTCTGAATTTCAAAGGGGTGTTTTCCATTAATGTCCTATTTACCAGTTATTAGAAGAGGCAATCTTGTAAAATGTATTAATAATACCAATCATAATATAAACATTGTATTTTCATCTTTGTAGTTTACTGAGGAGGACAGCATATTGTGAAGGATCCCCTGTTCAGCAAAATATCACTAAGATTAAGAGCAACGCCATGTTGGCACAGGCTAGGGGTCAATCCTGATGTACAGGGAAGGTGTTGGCCACAAGTTGACAATAGTTCCAGTCTTACCATATATAGAAGCCTACAGCTGAAAAGCGCTGAACCACAAGACAACTTTGGCCAACACAGGGAAACTGAGATCAGGTTGTTCTGTTAAGAGTGTGGCTAGGAAGGACTGGCAGGAGACTAGTGCTCTCTCACCCAACAGGAGTGCATGGTTACTCGCAGAAACTAAGACATTTTGTTGTTCTTTTGAGGGAATGGGTATAGGGTGAATAGTCTTGGTTTGCTACCGAGTAGTTGGTTGCACACGCACATGAAGAGACAGTAAAGGCCGCACTATAAAAAATTACTGCAAACAAGAAACTCTGAGAGAGGTTTTGAAGCCAGCAGCATGCAAGAGACCCAGCTGGCTTTGAACTTAGAAGAAGGGTTTGGAGTGTAAGCACACTGGATGTAGAAAAAAGGAGTGATGGAAGTTGAGAAGCAAGAGTGCCTTGATTGTACTTTGGGCAAGTGAGTGAGTCACTTCTGTAGTTTAACAATTTTTCATGACTCTTGTCACACACGTGCGATTGGAAGGCAGCTAAAGGGCCTGAATAATAGGAGTTCCACATTAGACCAGGGGGTGGCAAGGTGCACTAACTGTCTCTCTCAACCCTCTGCAGACCATCCAATGGAAATCCTGCATAGTTCTGGCCCCACTGATGATGTCACTTCCGGTTCCAGGGCCAACGTCGACGTCACTTCCAGTTCCGGCCCCACTGATTCTGTCACTTCCTGTTCTGGGGGTGGGGGACTACCTGGGAGGGAGGTAGGGAGGGAGGTTTGGGGAAGGGGCACTGATGACATCACTTTCGGTTCCGGCCCCCACTGATGACGTTGCTTTTGGTTCCGGCCCCACTGATGACATCACTTCCTGTCACTGCCTTTTTAGCCACCATCTTTGCAACCTTAAAACAATTCTGTTTTGAACTCAGACCTGTGAACATCTCACAACTTATTTACCCATTTTTGCAGCCAGGGCACAATATATGGGTGGCTGCCACAAACCTTTTTTGATGTCTTTTGTCTATTCTTGTGGCACCCTGTAGGCTTGGAAATAATTGAGGTGTACTTTACTTATCTGTAGTGTTATGTTTTGAAATTCTTCTTGTGTTTACCCCTTGCTTTTGTGAGAAAAAAAAAATTGTACACTGATATTTGTGACTCCCCCAGCAATAGTGCAGGAATGGAGCTGGAGATACAAGAGCAACATATTTAGGTGTTGCAAGCATATCCACGTGCTTCATGGTAATACTATGTGACCAAAAACACCCTCTGCAAATTTATTTTGAACACATGTGAGGCTGGTGTGGAAAATGTTAGGATATACTGCATTTTATTTTACATTTAAAGTATAGGAAATTCTTACTGCAGAAAGGCATACATAGTATATTCTTATCTTGCATTTTTGAAAATGTATTACAGCTACTATTTCACACCAGGACTCATATTATGTACTAGCATAGGGAAATGCCCTTAATACTGAATGTTCAAGCTCCCATCAAGAAAAATGTTTTAGCTTCAAAACAACTTTGAAACAGCTAATAGATATATTTGAAACTGTTAGAAGACAGATAAGGTTGGAGCTGAATTTTAGATCAAATTTGTCTCTTTACAGGGTAACCATAAGCGTGGATCCCCTGGTAAATCTGTCATCTCGTGAGATCAACTCTGCCTTGTCTCAAGTGCATTGCAAATGTACTTCAGAAAAACTCTTGACCATTATCAAAACAATTTTCATTCTGCTGCCTTTGGAAAACATAAAGACCATTTGAGAGTATTCAAAAACAAAATTGCACTAGTTACATTAACCTCAGTGGACTGACAGCCTGTCCAGGCCTAGTTACTACCTTGTCATTAGCATCATTGGAGGCATAGCAGAACAACAGATCAAATATAAACCCTGCAAGGTGCAGTACAAGTTGTAATAACATTAGTAAAAGTTGTCTGAAATTTTTAAACGTACAATTAAACACAAACACTGCAGTTATCTTCACCAATTAAAACTTAATGCAATCTAACCATCACAGAGTAGCAGTTTAATAAATAAATTGCAACCCCAATAAACAGTGGCACAGTCGTTATAAACTCTACATCACAAGTGCCAAACTCAAGTGGCTGTAGGTTTTCATCCTGACCACTCTCTAGTAAGCAATTATTGTTGCTAATAAAACCAATTTCTTTTTGTGTAAATTTTAAGGGATTTCAAAAACGTTAATTGTTTCCAGCAGAAAAACAATACTGAGAAGGAAAGTTAGCCAAACTCATTAGCTGATTTTGATAATATTTGCGTCTACCATTTACTATTATGCTTCAATAAAATATCTTAAAAGGAAAAAAGTGAAGGTCTGAGAACTACTGATCTATGCTGATGCAAGTGTTCCCAGTAATATTTGGTGACTGATTAAGAAAAAGGCTGAAATGAATGGCTGCCCTCAAGGATCAGACTGTGGCACCTCTCAGTGTGCAAAAAATTGCAAAAGGATTTAAGGCCTCAAAAAAACCCACAAACAAGGCCAGATCCGTCCCCTGCCTACACAGCAAAAGATCTCACTACAGGCAACCTGGCCCCAAACTTTACTGGCAGGCTTCAACCTGTCCTGGGGCCTCATGTATAAACGGTTCGTACGCACAGAAATGTTGCGTAAGAACTTTTCCACGTTCAAATCGCGATGTATAAAACCTACACTTGGCGTAAAGCCACGCACTTTTCCACGGTACCTTATGCCTTGTCGTACGCAAGTTGTCCACTCGGTTTTGCAGACTGGCGGCACCCAGCGTCAAAGCAGTGCTACTGTTCCTGTGTGGTTACTCATTATTTTCATGACGTGGCTTTATAAATACACAGAAACTAACAGCATATTGTTTATTAGTGTAACGCATCTGATTGTAATTAACTCTTAACAATATAATGGTCAAGGGAACAGCCATAGTATTCCAAATACCATAACTGCTTTAGCGTTGTTACTCTCACTGCACCTTCCTCTTCTTATTTTTCTTCTTCTTCTTTCAGCTGCTCCCGTTAGGAGTTGCCACAGCGGATCATCTTTTTCCTTATTACTCTCACTGCACGACTCGGAGTATTTATATCACTGTATCTGAGTGTGAATCACAGCAGCAACTGATCGTAAAAAGAATTAGCAGTGTACAGCTTCAAGGACACGCTGTCTCAGCCACTGCAAAACGTTTTAAAGTCTTTCTTGTATAGACCTCGCGGTCTTTAAATGTACTCAATCAATTGCTCCTTGTAGAACTGTTTGTACTTATAAGTACAATCACCCCACTGTAAACTTGCACTATAGTTATAATTATAATGTATTTACATATGATGACGATATCATTTTTAAGGTGAAATGCAGCAAAATATGTTTGTTAAATTATACAGATAAAACTTTAACTTCGTTTAAATAATCTATATTCTTCACTGGGAGTGTCGTTAAGGATAGAATAATTAAACACGTACTACGAAGATATTTCAATGTTCTTTAAACGTTTTGAAGAATCAGCGCTAAGCTTACAGGTGGCTCAACTTCTATAACAGAGCTGATTGTGTGGCGATCGGTTACTTAGGGAAAGAAAAGCACTGACTGCAGTGACGGCCACGCCAATATATATTAAATATAAAACAGAAAGAGAAAATAACAACATAGCTAAAAACGCAGCGACATATTTCGGCAAACGTTAAATGCTTGTGTCATGAGCACCCTGAGTACTGCTGCAATAAATTATTTAATCGAAGTGAAACACATGTTTAATAACGTGCTTTAACTCCTATCATCATGAAAATGACATCACGTATACATCTCAGTATTTTAGTTATTCAGAGAGCTGTAATATCACGAATGTAATGGACTCTGTGTCCAGTTGGAGGAAGAGAGCCAGTTTAAGAAGCAAGTAGTGATTCACACACATAGAGCACATAGAAGATCAAATACAAAACAAAGCATTTAACGTGCTACTTTAATTACGATGTGATTTGAGAAACTGGTTAATTAAACGATTTTAAGATGAAGTTTATGATGTTCTACTTTAATGACAAAATAAACTACGTGATTAAAGTGGAAATGTCAAGATTGAAGTTGACATTTCGTGCTTTTTCCCCACCGTGTGCCTTTTTTCTCTGTACCCTAATAAGCTTTCATATGACAGTGACATCAGACAGTGGGCTTACAACTCGGCTTCTCACGGCGACTTTGATATGTGACTTCTTTTTTACTTCCGGCACTGTGCGATTTTGTGAATGTGAGCTTTCAAGTTTCTCCAACACGCTATGTCACTTGATCAACTTCCTTTTGTTGATTATACCACGGTTTATTTGAACAAATAGTATGTTTTTCCTTTGCCTCCACTTGGTATTCGCTGAAATTCTTATATTTTCCCCTGTGCTTTTCCCATTGTCTTTTCACAGAAGGCTGAGCTTAAGGGTGATTTATATTGATTTGCATATTCAAAGAGGCGTAATTCTGGGAGGAGTTGGGGCGTTACATAATGCGCGTGCACGAGCGTTAGTTATCACGCTGATCAGGATTTATGTAGCGGAAGAAAGTGGAAGTTGGAGTACGCACAGATTCCTGCATCTGGATTTTTCTGTGCGTAAGCACATTTCGGCTTTTGTGCTTACGCTATGTTATAGTGCGAGTTCTACGCACGGCGTTATACATGAGGCCCCTGGCCGGAAGAAATGGGGTAAAGGGACTTAAAAGTGCCCCCAAGAGTTAAGAAATCGTAAAACACGTGGCATGAGAACCAAGTTCAATTCATAATCTTTATAAATGAAGATATTTATTTCAAAAGAGCAAAAACAGCAAATGACAAGACACAACAAAGGGCAAAAATTAAGCAAAAAAAACCTTTGCCTAAAACAAGCAAACAAAATCCCGAAACGATCTCTACAGGTGAGAACCAGACACAGAAGCAAATAAATCAGAAGGCCAGAAAAAACAATTCTCACAAGGAAGAGCACTGTCTAAAAGACAATCAATGAACCACTAAAGTCTAACAATATAAAGCGATGTCAGCAGGATGGTCTGCATCTTGGTGTTCTACCTATAAGCCGCAATAGACACAGGAGAACAAGTAATACAGAAATAGTAAATAAAATAGAACAATGGCTGCAAAAATGCATAAATATAATAAACACATGAAAAATTATACTTTAAAATAAAGAAAACACAGAAAAAGAAAATGAACATAAGAAAGGGAACACATTTGGTCTGAAACACAATAAGAGGTATGTAAATCTGGAAATAGAAAATGATAATTAACATTTGTCAGGTATATCACAGACTCTGTTTTCATGAGTCTGTGAAATTTAACCTTTAATCTTCAAAAGAAAATTAAAGATGAAATTTCAGAAACTATGAAAAAAATAGTTTTTGTAATTGCATTTTATAATTTATCATTTTACAGCAGTAATATTTGTATATTAGAAAAGGAAACACAACAATAAATGAAGTGATAATTTTACCTGTGCTGTTCTATCACCTAGTGTTTCTAGAATTCAGTGATTGTCATTTTATTGTTTTCCCATATAAGCAAGCTCTGAAGTGAAGTGTCACTATCACATAACCTCCTTTCTGTCTGGCAACTTGCACATTATCTGCTTCACTTAATGATTTGTGTACTTGAAGGCTGACAGCTTTTTAAAGAAGCCAGCAGTTGCTGCACAGTTTGTGCCACAATCAAAATACGACACAAGGCACATACAACACCAGAGGGAAGGTACCAGAAAATCAGTTCTGTCATTGTTTTAAATTTTAAGTGGTAGACATTTATACAGCATTATCTACCCATATGCAGTGAAAATGCAAGCTCCCTGTACCTAAATAACATACTAGTAAATTTTTTGTTTTTGTAATGATAGAGAAGAATACCCCTTTAAAGTTTCTTTACTGCCATGTCAAGGACCTGTGGCCTTCATAGTATCATTTTGAAGAAATGGGCTGTTGAATTCTGCCATTGTAGGAAGTCTCTCAAAGATTGCCCAAGGTCTGGCTGGCCTTTGACTCTGACAACAGGGTAAAATGTTATCACCTTGGAGGGAATCATAATAGAGTATCGAGGAGTGGTACATGGTGTAAACAATACCAGAAGTTGATTAATTATGGGTCATTCTTCATGACCAATTGTCTGTGAGAAAAGTCTGGGAACACTGAATACACAAAATATTGACTCCTAAAATGAATCATCACTGGATATGTTACAAGGAGAATTTCAAGCTAATGAATTTGAACTGGGGTAAATGTAAGAAGAATTTCATAACTGGGAATGAAACCTGGATATATTACTACAATCCAGAGTTAAAAAAAACAACAATGATAGATGTGGGGTGATTCTACCATTTGATTAGCTGTTTTACTATTAAGGTTGTGATGGACCAGTATTATTGAATCAAGTGGCATAGACTAAAGTAATATGTAATAGGAAGGGCAGTCAAGAACAAGGTCAGAACATGACGTCAGTTACAAAAGCAGGCTGTGAGACCAGTTTCAAGGGAACATAGAGGAAAATGTTATGGGTACGCCAGACACAAACAACTTGGAAGAATTCCTTTGAGCCCTCCTCCTGCAAACTGGTAACTCTAATTCTTATGGCCCTCAGATAAATATAGTCTAGAAGAACTGTCTCCATGGCATTAATTTGACAAAAATAACTTACAAAGCCACAGCAATGAAATCAAAGCATGATATTTTTTCATCCACTTTATGACATTAAACACGGTTTATCTGCATTGGACCCTCAACCTTTGTTATGACATTTGTGTTTACTTAACAGTGGTTAGTAATGTGGTTTATCATCACTTATGTTAAGCAGTTGACTAATTTGTATTCAATTAACAAAATTAAATGTTATGGACACCATCAGAGAATATACAGTAGTGCCCAAGGGGAATTGGTAAGAGGAAACAGCCATGAAAGTCTGAGCTGGTTCGCTGGGGTCAGAACAGCGATTGAGACATAAAGAACTGAACGTCAGTGTTTTTCTAATTTTAAGATCGTTTTTAGTATTAATTCTTACTAAGTTTTTGATTTTGTTTATTTAATTTAGTTTTAGCTTTCTCCATTTTCAAGTTTTATTTTTTATTTTCTGTTCTTTCATTTAGTTTTAGCTTTTAAGCAATTAACTTAAAGTTTTGCATTACTCACCAAAAAATGTCTACATGGACAAAGTTTTACAAGTGTAAAAATGCAGTTTTTTTCATATTTATCAAATTGTGTATGATTCATGTTGTACATGTCAACTTAATACAAACAAATTTATAACAGAACCCCATTTTCCCCTTTTAGTGTGACAGTTCAGGGCTTCTAGTACAATCAGAAAAATGAAACAATCAAATAATTAGTTCTCATTTGTTACTTAACCTGCAATGTTTAAGCAAATGGTTATTTAATTCTAAAACGTTTTGTTTTATCTGTGAAATTCTCTTTGTGAGCAGTAAGATCACTGACTTATGTTATATATATAGAGAGTAGATATTTTGTGTCACACTTTAAATCGCCCTTATTTTAAAACCTACATATATATGTTTGGTATCATTCTTTCCAGAATTTATCAAACTTTAATGTGATGTTGTTAGATATTCAGATTCTTATTCCGTTTTTAAATTAGAAACTAAAAAATATCAAGAACTCAGTCACACAAAACCAGACTTTAACCACGCCCAGGGCCGGAAATAACAGACAAACAGAAGGACAGCTGCTGTACAGGCTTTTAAATGATGCTGATCAGGCGGCACAGCAGCAGCAGGAAATCAGCAGCTGATCGAGCAAAGAGGAGGTTAAAAAAAAGCTGTATTTGTTTCCCATTGTACCACTGTTTATTAGGAGGTTTCGGAGGAGCAACTGCGTCTCCTTGGGGTGCGTTCAGCCCCCCTCTTCATAACACGAGCGGCAGAGACACGAAATGACTGGCACATAGTGCAGGCCAGGGGGTTGACGAGCGAAGTGATATATATATATATATATATAATATATATGTATTTATATATATATATATATATAATATATATGTATTTATATATATATATATATATAATATATATGTATTTATATATATATATATAATATATATGTATTTATATATATATATATATTGTGGTAGATAGGGGGTGCTCTCGCTTTCTTGAACCCCTGTCCACGAATCCAGACACCAGGTAAAAGTCCCAATAATGACTTTATTTAAATGCCACCGTGTACAAAACACCCTTTCCTCCACTATACTCATATAAATCACTAAGAAAACACAATAAACAATCCTCCAGCTCCCAGACACGTTGCCACCCTTCCACCCAGCTCAGCTCGCCGTCTGGGAGCTCCCACAGTCCTTTTATATCTCCTGACCCGGAAGTGTTCCTAATCCCCAGTCCATGTGACTCTCAATCACTTCCGGGTCAGGTACAAGTTCTTTTCTTCACCCCAGAAGCACATCATTTCTCTTGTCCACGTGTGCTTCCAGGGCATAGGGAAAATATTCATTGCTCCTCCCTGCAGCCTCCCCTAGTGGCCCCCATGGCATCCAGCAGGGCTGTGCATAAAAACTCCATTGTCCATGATGCCCTGCTGGTCTTCTGGGGATCTTCGACGCCTGTTTAATGTAATATACTCACCAACTAAATCAAACACCCCAGAAATATTATTATCATTGGATGCAGAAAAAGCATTCGACATGATTGAATGGAAATACCTTTTTACTATTTTGGAGAAGTTTGGGTTTGGCCCGAACATTTGTGCATGGATTAAATTACTGTATACTAACCCAGAAGCTTCAGTTTGCATCAATAACATTTGCTCAGACTACTTTAAACTAGAGCGTGGCACAAGACAAGGATGCCCTTTGTCACCACTGCTGTTTGCAATTGCCATTGAACCACTGGCAATACATTGTCGAAATACTGATCAGATAAAGGGGATTAGCAGAGAAGGACTGGAACAGAAAATCTCATTATATGCAGATGACATGGTACTGTATATATCGGACCCAGAAAATTCTGTGCCTGCAGTCTTAGCAGCACTCACAGAATTTCAAAAGCTCTCTGGTCTCAGAATTAATCTGAATAAAAGTGTACTCTTTCCGTGAATTCGCAAGCATATAATATTAGATTAGACACCCTTCCTTTTATCATTGCAGAACAGTTTAAATACCTCGGGGTAAACATCACAAGTAAACATAAAGCTCTTTATCAACAAAATTTCGTCATCTGCATGGAAAAAATTAAACAAGACTTGCATAGATGGTCAACCCTTCATCTCACACTAGCTGGAAGAATTAACACTGTTAAGATGAATATTCTTCCTAAGCTCCTTTTTTATTTCAAAACATACCAATATACATTAATAAATCGTTCTTTAAGCAATTAGATTCAACAATAACCTCATTTATTTGGAATTCTAAACATCCACGCATCAAAAGAGCGACCCTACAAAGACAAAAGGCAGAAGGCGGCATGGCTCTACCTAACTTCCAGTTTTATTACTGGGCGGCAAATATACAGTCGATAAGAACCTGGACACAAATAGAAGAACATACACAGGCATGGACCGCAATAGAAGTAAAATCCTGCAGTACTTCTTTGTATTCCTTGCTTTGTGCTCCAATAAACACACGTTATCGGCAATACACTAATAACCCAATTGTGCTCCACTCACTTAGAATCTGGAACCAATGTAGAAAGCATTTTAAGACGGAGAAGCTTCTTTCTGTGGCACCCTGCAAAAGAACCACCTCTTTCAACCCTCACAAACATATGCAGTTTTAATATCTGGAAAAATTTGGAATTAACTTGCTTAGAGATCTTTATATAGACAACGTCTTTGCATCCTATGAACAATTACATTCCAAATTTAACATTCCAGCTACAAATTTCTTTCACTATCTTCAAATCAGGAACTTTGTTAAACAGAACCTTCCAGATTTTCCTCATCTTGCACCCTCATCCACGCTGGAAAAATTATTGCTCAATTTCAAGGAGTTAGACTCCATCTCTACAATATATAAAATCCTTTTACAATCCCTTCCTTTCAAAGATCCAAGAGGACACTGGGAAAATGACCTCTCAATTAATATATCAGAAAAGGAGTGGAAAGTAGCAATGCAGAGAATTCACTCAAGCTCCATATGCAAAGCATACAATTATACAACTCAAAATTATATATCGAGCACATCTGTCTCGACTAAAACTCTCAAAATGTTTCCAGGGCATGATCCAACCTGCGAACGCTGCAAAAGCCCCAGCCTCACTAGGTCACATGTTCTGGGCCTGCTCCAAATTAACATTATTCTGGACAAAAATTTTTAATTACCTCTCAGACAGTCTTGGACTCACAATCCCTCCTAACCCATTAACAGCTGTGTTTGGGGTTCTTCCAGAGGGTCTTAAAGTGGAGAAAGACAAACAAATTGTGATTGCATTCACTACACTGTTGGCACGCAGACTTATTCTGATAAACTGGAAGAACCCAAACTCTCCTCTTTAAGTCAGTGGGAAACTGATGTGTTATATTATTTAAAATTGGAAAAAATCAAATACTCAGTTAGAGGATCTGTGCAGACTTTTTCAAAACATGGCAGGATCTAATCAGTAATATTTTGAAATGATTTTATAAAGCACAGAGAATTTGTTGATTTAGGTATTTTTAAAGCCTTAAATTTTACACCGTTTGGCTTGCTCTCTCTCTCAGGGGTGGGGATCGATCTGTTCTTAGCATAATTCTTTTTTTGTAAAAACTTGATTGCTATGTATTGATTGTAATAAAATTAATAAATAATAAAAAAAAAAAAAGCTGTATTTGTTTCCCATTGTACCACTGTTTATTAGGAGGTTTCGAGGAGCAACTGCGTCTCCTTGGGTGCGTTCAGCCCCCTCTTCATAACACGCGGCAGAGACACGAAATGACTGGCACATAGTGCAGGCGGGGTTGACGAAGTGATATATATATATATATATATATATATATATATATATGTATTTATATATATATATATATATATATATATATATATATGTATTTATATATATATATTGTGGTAGATAGGGGGTGCTCTCGCTTTCTTGAACCCCTGTCTACGAATCCAGACACCAGGTAAAAGTCCCAATAATGACTTTATTTAAATGCCACCGTGTACAAAACACCCTTTCCTCCACTATACTCATATAAATCACTAAGAAAACACAATAAACAATCCTCCAGCTCCCACAGTCCTTTTATATCTCCTGACCCGGAAGTGTTCCTAATCCCCAGTCCATGTGACTCTCAATCACTTCCGGGTCAGGTACAAGTTCTTTTCTTCACCCCGGAAGCACATCATTTCTCTTGTTCACGTGTGCTTCCGGGGCATAGGGAAAATATTCATTGCTCCTCCCTGCAGCCTCCCCTAGTGGCCCCATGGCATCCAGCAGGGCTGTGCATAAAAACTCCATTGTCCATGATGCCCTGCTGGTCTTCTGGGGACCTCCATGCTGCAAAGAGGGCTCCACCTGGCGGCTTGGGGGTATTGGCCGGGACAAACAGCCGGCCATCCTCCACAATACACACTAACCTAAAGGATTATTAGGAACACCATACTAATACGGTGTTTGACCCCCTTTCGCCTTCAGAACTGCCTTAATTCTACGTGGCATTGATTCAACAAGGTGCTGAAAGCATTCTTTAGAAATGTTGGCCTATATTGATAGGATAGCATCTTGCAGTTGATGGAGATTTGTGGGATGCATATCCAGGGCAGGAAGCTCCCGTTCCACCACATCCCAAAGATGCTCTATTGGGTTGAGATCTGGTGACTGTGGGGGCCATTTTAGTACAGTGAACTCATTGTCATGTTCAAGAAACCAATTTGAAATGATTCGAGCTTTGTGACATGGTGCATTATCCTGCTGGAAGTAGCCATCAGAGGATGGGTACATGGTGATCATGAAGGGATGGACATGGTCAGAAACAATGCTCAGGTGGCCTGTGGCATTTAAACGATGCCCAATTGGCACTAAGGGGCCTAAAGTGTGCCAAGAAAACATCCCCCACACCATTACACCACCACCACCAGCCTGCACAGTGGTAACAAGGCATGATGGATCCTTGTTCTCATTCTGTTTACGCCAAATTCTGACTCTACCATTTGAATGTCTCAACAGAAAACGAGACTCATCAGACCAGGCAACATTTTTCCAGTCTTCAACTGTCCAATTTTGGTGAGCTTGTGCAAATTGTAGCCTCTTTTTCCTATTTGTAGTGGAGATAAGTGGTACCCGGTGGGGTCTTCTGCTGTTGTAGCCCATCTGCCTCAAGGTTGTGCGTGTTGTGGCTTCACAAATGCTTTGCTGCATACCTCGGTTGTAACGAGTGGTTATTTCAGTCAAAGTTGCTCTTCTATCAACTTGAATCAGTCGGCCCATTCTCCTCTGACCTCTAGCATCAACAAGGCATTTTCGCCCACAGGACTGCCGCATAATGGATGTTTTTCCCTTTTCACACCATTCTTTGTAAACCCTAGAAATGGTTGTGCGTGAAAATCCCAGTAACTGAGCAGATTGTGAAATACTCAGACCGGTCCGTCTGGCACCAACAACCATGCCACGCTCAAAATTGCTTAAATCACCTTTCTTTTCCATTCTGACATTCAGTTTGGAGTTCAGGAGATTGTCTTGACCAGGACCACACCCCTAAATGCATTGAAGTAACTGCCATGTGATTGGTTGATTAGATAATTGCATTAATGAGAAATTGAACAGGTGTTCCTAATAATCTTTTAGGTGAGTGTATATGAATAATATTTCCTGATACTGACTATATGTCATCTATCAATTTTGAAGGTGCATTTTTTCAGTGAATTCTTTCTCTGCTTACTTTTTGTAATACTGTTGAAGTTACTACTTGAACTCTCTTAATAACATCAATAGCAGAAATAGAGATGAACAGTTTTCATTAAATTCATTTTTTTCCTCAGAATTCTACACACAACACTCCATAATGACAACGTGAAAAAAGTTTACTTGAGATTTTTGCAAATTTATTAAAAATAAAAAAATTGATAAAGCACATGTACATAAGTATTCGCAGCCTTTGCCATGAAGCTCAGAATTGAGCTCAGGTGCACCCTGTTTCCCCTGATCATCCTTGAGATGTTTCTGCAGCTTAATTGGAGTCCACCTGTGGTAAATTCAGTTGATTGGACATGATTTGGAAAGGCACACACCTGTCTATATAAGGTCCCACAGTTGAAAGTTCATGTCAGAGCTCAAACCAAGCATGAAGTCAAAGGAATTGTCTGTAGACCTCCGAGACAGGATTATCTCGAGGCACAAATCTGGGGAAGGTTACAGAAAAATTTCTGTTGCTTTGAAGGTCCCAATGAGCACAGTGGCCTCCATCATCCATAAGTGGAAGAAGTTTGAAACTCTTCCTAGAGCTGGTCGGCCATCTAAACTGAGTGATTGGGGGAGAAGGGCCTTAGTAATACCTTATATTGCTCGACTGGGAGACATTGATGGGGATGGCCCACTGATGGAATGGAAAATATCAGCTAATTAGCACAGTTCAGTATAAAATCGAGGATTAAATGGTAGGTGCATGCACACTAGCCTGAAAGTTACTATAATAGTTAACCAAGGGTTGCACAGATTAGAGTAAATGATCAAGGTTATTTAGATAGCATGCCATTCATTAAAATATGTATATTCATCATAAGAAAAGCATATTAGCAGAATAGTGCATGTGAAATTGGAGAGTATACAAAAGAACCAAGAAATGGAATAATCCAAAGTAACATTTACTATAGTGAAGCCTAGGGATGCAATTTGAGTTTAGGTTTTATCTTTATGTTAGAAGGAATAAGCTAAACTTCCAAATTGTATTAGGAGACATTTTTAACTCATTACAACAAACATATATAAGAATCATTTAGAACATAAAAACAAATATAAGAATCAAAGAATGTTAAAATGTATAAGGATAATAGGAAAAGCTAAATATTACTTTAGGGAAGCAAGTAAATTGTGAACATAGGATTTCAGAATTAACATAATATTGCAAATCAACTTGAAATATAGAGTAACACAGACAGAGCAGAATATAAAAAAAACAAGCACAGCATTAGGATTATGAAATTACAGCTTACTACCAGAGGCTGACAAGAAGAGGTCAGTTTGAGTCATCAAGAAGTATGGGAAAACTGGCCCGTGGGGCAGGCAGGTAATAAGGAAACCCAGAATCCATTGGGAAAAGGAAATCTATAGACATTGATCAGTATGATGTTTTGAAAGATGGTAACTGTAGAAAAGCGCTAAATTTGACACAAGATGGTCAGACTCAATTTATTTTTAAAATCTGCATGTTGTAGATTAGAAGTTGTTAATTTCTGAAAATAAAGACAACTGTTGCCTGTTACCAAAATAAATTGATTTTATTGACAAAAGTATAATTTGCTGTATAAGGTGAGGTAGATGTGTAGAGAAGTCTCTTGTTAATTACACATCAGAATTATGAAGTGTCAGTTGTTAGAACTAGAGAATGTCTAGCAAAGCAATGGTGTGAAAATATTTTGAACATGGAAAATAAATCTTACTTGAGGGCAAAAAATGTACAAAAAAACCCTGCACAACAAATTTAGAAAATACACCATATACTCAGTTTATTAATTATGCCCAGTTATGAGTTGTGCATCCAATGACCCAAAACTGGGATAAGAGGGTTTGAGAATGTACAAAAAAGATATAGAAGATATTTAAATAACTTCAAGAATGTGAAGGAAACATAAACTCCAGAGGTATAACATCTCACTGTTAAGCTGATACTTAATAAAAAAGTGGAACATATTAAGACTTTGCAGATTGGTTATTGTCAAGGTTGAGATTTCACAATTGAGTCCATTGCATCTATACTAAAGAGATACCAGGTGAGGTGTTAGGAGTCATGTGTCTGTCTGCTTCCATATATACACACTGTATGAACCTACCTGTAAATGACAGGTTGTAATCTAAGTAATCAACAAAGACCTCAGAGTTAATAGTTGCAGAGAACCATGCAATGCATGTGTCTTCATTAATTTATCATTTGGTATGGGGTTCATAACAGCAGTATTATGGACAGACACACACTTATCCTTTTATTAAGGTGGATATGTATGTTTAATTTGGTTTCTAACAAAAGAACCATTATGTGGAGCCACATCATCTATAACAATGTGATGGCCAGTGTGATTTTCTATAATGTGGTGTGCTGGACTGGTAACACCACTTCAGGGGAGGACCACCAAATCAACAAGCTAATTAAAAGGGCAGGCTCAGTTATAGGACACACTTTGGATCCTCTAGAGGTCATAGCGAAGTTCAGAATTAAAGCAAAACTGAGTGCCATTATGAACAATGCTGCACATCCTCTCTCTGACACACTAACACTTAGGACTATCAGACAACAAATCATTCAGCAAAAGCGTGTCAAGAAACGCCTTTACACTTTATCCTTTATACACAGCAATACACCTGCATAATGCCTAGCTGTGACTATAACTGACAATTTTTTTTGCTTTATAGTCATTCTTTTGTGTGTTCAAATCAAATTATACATATATTTATTTATTTACTTTCTTAGTTATCTATCTCTTTATGTATTTGTTTATTGAAAGAGCTTCTGTAAAAAAAAACAAATCTATCTATCTATCTATCTAAGCATCCAGTCAGCTATATATTTGGGGATAGGAGAAGAAGGTTGACAGATATGGAGCACATCTTTAGGGTTGCAAGTAGTGAAAAAAAATCACATTTTGTTTATGGTCATGACGTCACTTAACCATAATGATGGTAGGGAAACTTGAAAGACTGCATTTTTATATTTAAAATTCATATTAAATTTGGGACCGCTTTTTTTTTCATTTAAAAATGATTGGGCAACATTGAAATTCTCTGTCCCAATGCAGTCCTAGAAAATCATCATGAAAGATAATGTTATTATTTATTTGACATCATTATTTAAACTAAAGAAACATTTTTATATTACTATTATTCAAAAATGTACTGAATTGATATTCTAATTAAAGTAAGCACAACTATAGCTTTACTTTTTAAATATCCTTTACATGCGCCTTCCAACCATTAATGTTTCATCATGAAAGTCAAAATACATTTATTCTGTGCCTTAAGTTAATGAGAGTCTATGCATGGGAATCCATGCTCAAAGCTGCTTTGTCCAATTCACGGTTGTAGGGGAGAAGCCTTTTAAGGCAGCACTGGGTGCAAGGCAAGAAGCAACTCTGCACTGGGCATCAGTTTATTGCAAGGCCCACAAATTAAGTAATAATTGAAAAATGAGAAGAAACAAATGAAATGCATAATGTAATAACTCCAAGTATGTTAACTTCAAAGAGGAAATTGAACTTAACATGATATTTTGAGCTAGCTACAGTATTTAGTACATTTTGTTCACAATAAATCCTACAAACCTTCTTAAATTAGAAGATAATGTGTACAGGAGGAGTGACAACTGATACATCAAGTTGGTAATTTGCAAGTTTTCCAACTTTAGACAAAATCAATCTGCTATATTTTCATTCTTATGATTGTTAAGGAAGAAATGTGCTTGAATTTTCTTTGTTTTCATCAAGCAAATTATTTTTAAGAAGTGAAAACTACTGTATACTCTGAATAGGATGCACACTTTTTGATAAAGCTCTGAGATTCTGTGTTAAAAAGTATTTTCAGCAGGTTATAAAACAAAAAGATTATTTCTTTATATTAGCATTTGTTGATAGATTTGAATGACACCATCTCAGCCAAGTAGGCAATTACTGTGCTATGTTCCATCCATCTTGTTGTCGTCCCATTTTACTTCACCAATGTGGCAAAAAATACAACTGCAGCCTGATTAGTTCAATTACTCAATCTTACGGAGCCCCCAAGGGGACATTGTAATTTTTTTTTCTGGGGATTTTTCTGGTGTGCATCAGATAGTATCAAGTGAGCACCACATACTATCAAGTAAGCACCAGATAGTATCAATATCAATCGACCATCTTCCTTCGTCACATGCAAACCATTGTTTTGACATTTTATGTGCATCTATCTGTAGCCATGAAGCTGACCTGAGCTTTACAATTGTTGCTGTATAAACACAATAATTTTCTCAACAAATTAGACCTTTATACTTCAATATATGTTTTAAATGCCTTTCAGTGATAATGTATCCATGATGAACTGCAAGAACAAGCACTATGTCTTTGTGTTTAAGACCAAGCTGAAAGTATACCTGTAAATTCTCCAATTTCCATTCCAACTATAAAACAGAACTAATATACATCAGAAATTATATGTAGGTATGGATCGCCTTTTCAGTTACTGTGCAGTTGAAACAATCTGGTGCTCACTTGATACTATCTGGTGCACAGCAGAAAAATACCCAGAAAAAAAAATTACAATGTCCCCTCGGGGGCTCCTTAAAATCCATAATCTCTCAGTATTAAATTTTAGATATTACTAGAGTATATCTGTCCTTTATCCATATGATGAAGTGCACTCCGATTCACATATCCCCTCTCCAGACTAATTTAAAGTCATCAGTTAGCCTTGTCTGTCTTTGAGGTGTGGGGAAAAACTGAAGAAAACAGTTGAATACGCCAGGAAAACTAGCAGGATTTGAGCTCTGAAGAACGCTTGTGTGCTAATCTGCTGAAATTATCCATCCATCCATTGTCTAACCCGCTGAATCCGAATACAGGGTCACGGGGGTCTGCTGGAGCCAATCCCAGCCAACACAGGGCACAAGGCAGGAACCAATCCTGGGCAGACAAACACACCCACACACCAAGCACACACTAGGGCCAATTTAGAATCGCCAATCCACCTAACCTGCATGTCTTTGGATTGTGGGAGGAAACCGGAGCGCCTGGAGGAAACCCACGCAGACACGGGGAGAACAAGCAAGCTGAAATTATTAAAATGCTAAATACCATATATAAGATTTTTTTCCAAACAATCTTTCTACTGTGCTAGAAAATAATGTTCTCTTCACTGAAGAGTAATCAATTTCTCTCATGTTAAGAACAAGTGTGGTAAGATAATCAGTAACAACAGTAGCTACTTGTCAGCTATGATGGGCTGCCTTGAAAAAGCTTCATATATTAGCTATACCTCTTAACCTCTAAGTGTTTTCCTTTGGAGTTTCAACGGTGTTAATATTTCTAGAATACATACATTTCATTCATTCACATCTGAGCACCATTTGAGTTTTTTTATTACCCAACAAATTGCCTGTTCTCAGATGACAGAGTTTCTAGGCTGGTACAGAACATGTCAAAAGTGGTTAGTAGTTAATAGCTCTAAAAATCAATTCCTTTTTCACTTCAGTATCTGGACATATTCTTTTACCTAACATCATAATGTCATAAAATTGATTAAACCATCAACAAAATGAAGCCACTTTGAAAACAACTTTTGTTTTCTGGCTGGAAGCGTAAAGTGGATTTATTTTGAAATATTTCTCCTGTCATTCCATTATAAAACATTACAGAAAGCAGTTTAAGCAAAATAAAGAAACATTACAGAAGAGAGGAAATCCTGATGCAGTTGCATAAGACATGCGACAGACCATCTTACAGATGAAGGTTTCATTCTTGTTGACGTGGATATTCTTAAATGTGTGGAATCATTTAGGAAAGGGGAAAAAATGTTAGCCTTGACCAAATTAAAAACATTGGGACATGATAGGTGAATAACTACACTGCCTCCTTACAGCTGAGATTCAGAGATACTTAGGCAACCAATAATACAAAGTTTAACAGTTTCACATTCCAGCATTTTAAAGTAAGGATATATTAAATATATGCAGTATTTTTGAATGTTATTTCGACCCAAGGTGATAAGTGAGATTTGTAAAGAAGACTCATCTTATTGATATATCTTTCTTTTTTCACATAAATAGTATTTTATATCCTAAAATGTATTAAAGAAGCATATACTAGATTTGAAGTATAGTTATTCATTTAAGTTAAAACAGGACATAATGCATAAAGATTGTATCAGCAGTAACAGTATTTGAAGAACAAGTATTCTTTATGTATTGATGAGACAGTAAACATTTTGATTTACTACAATTCATATTAAACAGTGTCATGCATGCACGTCGGAGGATAACCTTCCACATTACGATCAATCCATTTGACTTCTGTGACGAGAAGACTAAAATCTTGATTTAGGTTCACGTCAATTTCTGACTGTTTTAATGCCATTGAGCATTCTTTGTTTGAAATTTTGTATTGGCTTAAAAGAGGTGACCTGGCTGGTATCCCACCACTTTCTAGATGAGTGTCCTTCCATAATTTGTCCACAACAGCAATTTTCTCCCACATCTCAAAGAAGTGCAAGTTTCTGTAATACGTGTTCACCAGTGTGCTCTGTAATAGAGTGGCTTCCCATTCTAAATAGATTCCTGTCCTAGATGATGGTGCCAAGGTTGTAACCCCTCATTACTGTGCACTAGGAAAAGTAAACTCAGAAAACAGATGGAGAGTGTGACAGATAGGGGGCGCTGTCATCCCCGTGAACCTTCAGACTAGACGCCAGATACCAGATATAAGTCCAAAAGTTGACTTTATTAAAGCAAATAAGTGCACAAAGCACCCTCCTCTCCATAATACTCATTAACCAATACACAATAATAATCTATACTAAAAAGGCAAAGCCTTCACTGACTCACTCACTCACTGACTCATCACTAATTCTCCAACTTCCCGTGTACTGTAGATAAAAGGCTGAAATTTGGCAGGCTCATTCCTTACAGTTTACTTACAAAAGTTGGGCAGGTTTCATTTCGAAATTCTATGCGTAATGGTCATAACTGGAACCTATTTTTCTCCATATACTGTAATGGACGTTAGCTCGATGGACGTGGGGGGCAGAGCTGCGTGTGACATCATCACGCCTCCCACATAATCACGTGAACTGACTGTGACCGCAGTATGTGGAAAAGAAGGAAGAGCTCCCAAAGCACTGAAGAAAAACGCAGAATACTTTATTAGCCAGATACAAGTTTAATGAGAAGACACGAGGTATAAACGAGACTGGATCACTTTGTAACGGAGTTAAAATTGCTGTAGTGAGAAACTTTTAAGTGCCAGGTCTTAGCTAACATTAAGTAAAGCCATGGACATCGCAACATCACACAAGAGAGCAGCACATGTGAACTGACTGAACGCAGTACGAGTGATCACTTCCATGCATCAAACCTGTTTAAAAAACGCATTACACAATTGACAAGGTGGGAAAAGAACAGCTAACGCGGTCTTGCGGAAGCAACTTCGTCACGCTGCCACCAAATACTCACAGAAAAATCCACAAGTTAATACACACGCTGTCTTTAGAGTTTCTCCACACTCAATGTATTCCTCGCATCCCCGTTACACCCTCTGATCTCCCATTTCAATTCAGATGCCTCCAATTTCCAGTAAGGCTCTGCTTCGCGATGAGAAGTAAGAAGTCTCAGGGACAGACCCAACAAAAGGTTGCCATTGATTTCAGGCAAGATTACTTTTCTCCTGGACAACTAGACGTTGCATTCTCAAGAGTGAGCTCGCGAAGCTTCGTCATATTACAACCAGAGTGCTGAACTGACAACGTGATATATAAAGAACTATAATAATCGTAATAAATGAAAAATAAAACAGCTCAGAACCCATGGATTAAATAAAAAGGCGGGTTCCTTGGCAAAGCAAGGAAAGAGGATGGCTTTATATGTCGTTCATTTATAAAACAGCGGAGAAGCTGTGTAAAAGCTGCTTCACAAAAAGCCAGCGTAGCGCCTTATATGAGCAGGCAGTCAGCTAAAGAAGGGAATCAATAAATATCTCTAATCGTGATAAACGAACAAAAAATAGCGTGCAAGCCGCGGATTAAATAAAGGAAATGGGTACCTGAACAGTACAGTAAGTCTCGAATAGCTACACAATAACTATAATAATCGTAATAAACGAACAATAAAACAGTACAGAACCGCAAAGCAAGGAGAAACGATGGCCTTATATGGCGTTCGTTTATAAAGCAGCGGAGAAGATGTGTGAAGCCAGCTACACAAAAAATCAGCAGAGCGCCACACTCTGAATGTATTCCTGGCATCACCGTTATACCCTCTGATCTCCCATTTCAATTCAAATGCCTCAAATTTCCAGTAAGGCTCTGCTTTGCAATGACAATTTATAAGTCTCAGGGACACACCCTACAAAAGGTTGCCATTGATTTGAGGCAACATTGCTATACGTTGCATTCTCAAAAGTAATCGCAGTGCACAGCTTGGTCATATTACAACCAGACTGCTGAACTGACAACGTGGTATACGCGGGGATTTTGCTATATACAGTATATATATATATGTATGTATGTGTATGTATATATATATATATACTGTATATGTATGTATATATATATATATATATAGATGTGTGTGTGTGTGTGTGTATATATATATATATATATATATATATATATATATATATATATATATATATATATATATATATATATATATATATATATATATATATATATATATATATATATATACTAGCAAAATACCCGCGCTTCGCAGCGGCGAAGGACTGCCTAAAAATTTTTATTAAGAAGAAATTTAAACCTTTTTAAACTGAGAGAAAATATGACAATAATTATTTGTTAAGGATCTCTTTGTATACCACATTTTGAGTTCGGCCCTCCGGTTGTAATATGACCAAGCTGTGCGCTGAGCTTACTCTTGAGCATGTAACGTACTGTTGGCCATGTGAACAGTAATCTTGTTTCAAATCTCACAGCTTGGATTGCTGCTGTCATAATTGGTTTGAGTTTCATGGTTTGTTTCAATTACGACAGTATTTGTAGGACTTGTGTTGAAGAGACATTCGGCATCTGTCAAGCGTTGTAAGTATACAACCAGTTTCATCGATAACCTCGCATCCAGCTTTTCAGAGTTTAAACATTCATAAACATGAAAGTGTCCTCTACTGAAATCGTCACCTGTCAATCTAAGATGTTTAAGAGGCATTGGCGGTTGTCCAAAGGTGTAAAATATTTGGCCATTTCGGTACACTTGAAAGCGACAACTGAACAATTCAGCGGCAGCCATCAACTCGCATGCAGATCCATAGGTGAAGGGCTTAAGCATTTCACTCTTCTAGTGCTCCTGTGTAGTATAATTATCTCCTGTACCGTCATCAGTCCACACCTTGAACCTGTCCCAGTCATTCAATACATAAGACACAATGTTCCTCCAGATGTCAAGAGTGAGCCTGATATGGCCGTGCAATATGTAACACAGAGAATGAAAAAGGTAAGTGGTATCTCTGGGCATGGAAACCACTCGGTAAGTGACAGTTCTTTGATCGATGGTGATCATCTCGATAGACATGTTAATGGGGGTACGGTTGGAATGATAAAGGAAATGGGTACCTGAACAATGTAAAGTAAGTCTAAAATACCTACACGATATCTATAATTGTAATAAATGAACAATAAAACAGCGGAGAAGCCATGGATTAAATAAAAAGGCTGTAGTTATCAGCAGGGAGACATGAATCCCGTGGCGAAGCAAGGAAGGAAATGTAAAGACCGGAGCGACGGACGGCCTTATATAGGCAGGCAGCCAACAATGTGGGAGGCGTTGGGATGGGGGCCCCAACGCCACCTCACACGGTGACCGAGCTGCAGGCTATGGATGTATATATGTACGTAAGTAGGATTCAGTTAGCGTTAGGAACCTGTGTACCAAATTTCTTGAAGATGGACCCATAAGTAACAAAGACCGTTGGAAAGTTCAATATGGCGGCCGACAGTGGCATCATACCACCGAAATAAGTAAATACATTGGTTTCGGTTAGCGCAGGGAAGCCACCTACCAAATTTTGTGAAGATAGGGCCATAAATAAGAAAGTTCAACATGGCAGACGTTGTCGACCGTTACATGTAGAATTTCAAAATGAAACCTGCTTAACTTTTGTAAGTAAGCTGTAAGGAATGGGCCTGCCAAATTTCAGCATTCTACCTACACGGGAAGTTGGAGAATTAGTGATGAGTCAGCGAGTCAGTCAGTCAGTCAGTCAGTCAGTGAGGGCTTTGCCTTTTATTAGTATACTAGCAGAATACCCGCGCTTCGCAGCGGAGAAGTAGTGTGTAAAAGAAGTTATGAAAAAGAAAAGGAAAAATTTTAAAAATAACGTAACATGATTGTTAATGTAATTGTTTTGTCATTGATATGAGTGTTGTTGTCATATCTATATATATATATATATCTATATGTGTATATATATATATATATATATATATATATATATATATATATATATATATATATATATATATATATATATATATATATATATATATATATAGCAAAATACCAGCAGCAGCGGAGAAGTAAAAGAAAAGGAAACATTTTAATAATAGCGTAACATGATTGACAACGTAATTGTTTTGTCATTGTCATGAGTGTTGCTGGCATATATATATATATATATATATATATATATATACATGTGTACATATACACACACACACATATACTATGGGGTGCGAAACAGGCAAATATATTGATTTTCTGAATATATAAAGTCGCCGTCAGAATATATAAAGTCAGTGTCAGTATATATAAAGTCAAACTTGTTTCTGAATATATAAAGTCAAAAGTTGAATATATAAAGTCATCGCTGGAATATAATATATAAAGTGAAAACCTGAATATATAAAGTCAGCGTCAGAATTTATAGTCATTCCTGATTCTATAAAGTCAAAGTCAAAATATATTGATTGAAACGACTCTGAATTGAAGTAAGTTAACAAAAACGTATTCAGAAAAATTAATTAAAAAAACACTGTTCGGTTAATGTTTTGAAAATGATGCATGTGCCCTGCCCAGGATTGGTTCCTGCCTTGTGCCCAGTGTTGGCTGGGATTGGCTCCAGCAGATCCCCGTGACCCTGTGATCGGATTCAACAGGTTGGAAAATGGATGGATATTCCAGCACTGACTTTGTATATTCCAACGATGACTTTATATATTGAAGTTTTGTGTTTATATATTCCAGCGCTTACTTTATATTGTGAGGTGGAGGGCTTCGCTATTACTTGTGGGGACGAAACTTCACTTTGGTAACTGATCATGGTCCACTTCAATGGTTATACCGACAGAAAGATACAAACTCTCGCCTCATGAGATGGTTTCTGGGCTTACAACCTTACCGTTTCACAGTAAAACATCGACCAGGTTCTAAACACGTCAACGCAGACGTATTATCACGACTAAATGAACCTGGTACAGAGAGTCGCTTGATTCACGGGAATGTGAATAAAGCTGAGGGGGAGGGTGTGAGCTGGAGGGCTGATCGCACCCCAAGAAGATACAGACGCCCCTGGGCAAACCAGAACCCCTGAAACACAGACTGCCCTCACATTGCTCTTTACTTTCTGACTTGCCCTATAACGCGTAATGCAAACCTCGCGCGATACTCCGCTAACTTAAAAGCCTTGTGCAGCGCCTGTCAGTTGAAAATTGATTGCTTGCTTTTATCTCTCTCTCTCTGCTCCTAGCCGAACTGTCATCTCTGACTTGTCTTGGAGCACGTTTAAGCGCATGTGTTGCAGTGTTTGAATAAAAATCCTTCTTGTTTCTATGAATAAAAATCCTTCTTGTTTCTATGAATAAAAATCCTTCTTGTTTCTACGACCTCCTGTGTCTCTGTGCAAATCTGTGACCCAAGCGTGACAATATATTCCGACGCTGACTTTATATATTCAAGATTTGACTTTATATATTCCAGCGCTTACATTATATATTCGAAATATTCCAACGCCGTCTTTACATACTGAGGTTTTGGGAAGCACTGATCAATGTAATCGGTGTACCATGAAATCATGCATTGACAGAAGTTCCCCTTTGGTTGGGCACGGTCTCTTCCAGTTACACGGATGGGTGGGTGGATCTTATATGTCTGTGCAGGTTTGTTGTTGACCCTGCTCTAACGGATATTTTCATATTCTGCACTTAGCTTTGCAGTCTCCAATATCACTGAAATGCAGCCAGATGCTGCTTCTTTTTCGGCTTTCACTCATTTCTTTACTCTTCTTTTTTCTTCACGATGCGCTTGCATTTAAATCTGGCTCCTCGTCTGTCGCGACAGATACACAGAGCGACAGTGTTGCTCTGTGTACCTGGCCTGTACCAACACTCGCTGTCTTGGGCGTCTGCCCCCTTCCTTCTTTCACATAATGGTATGATCCTAGTCCGATGTGGAGCGGCCAAAGTTTCGGCTCTGCTCGACGGACATCGGCTCCTCTCGTTCACTTGAAAGCATCGGCACTTAGAGCCGGCTCGTTCGCCAACGACACATCACTATTACTTTCTCACTTGCGCTATAACGCGTAATGCAAACCTCGCGCTATACTCCGCTAACTTAAAAGCCTTGTGTTGCGCCTGTCAGTTGAAAATTGATTGTTTGCTTGCTTTTATCTCTCTCTCTCTGCTCCTAGCGGAACTGTCATCTCTGACTTGTCATTGAGCACGTTTAAGCGCATGTGTTGCAGTGTTTGAATAAAAATCCTTCTTGTTTCTACGACCTCCTGTGTCTCTGTGCAAATCATGCATTGACAGAAGTTCCCCTTTGGTTGGAATTGAAACTGTGATTAAATGCATTATTTTTTTAATGCGTTATGGAGCACATGCATCGAAGCTTCTCAGCTGTGCGATTGTCAATGTAACATTTTGTAAGTAGTGCCTGGAGGATTCAGTGTGGAGAAACTCTAGAAACAGCGTGTGTATTAACTTGTGGATTTTTCTGTGAGTATTTGGTGGCAGTCTGACGAAGTTGCTTCGGAAGACGGCGTTAGCCATGAGCTCAGCTCAGAGCGAAATGAGGTAAATGGGGGTGATGATGACGTGACTCCCCCACCCCGCCTTAACTGTCAATCCCCCACAAACACAGTCTCTCGGAATTTGCATAAGCACACCCCTTAACCTACAATTTTAACTTAGTTACAAAGTGATCAAAACTCGTTTATATCCTGCGTCCTCTCATTAAACTTGTATCCCGCATTACCTGTGGGCATGTGAAACGCCAGCGGTAGCCTGTCTATGAACTTAATTTAAAGTTTAGGTTTACACCTTGCTTTCTTTCCGAGGTAGCAGCACTCATGAATATGGTATTATATGTCACTCGCTCGCTTCTTATTGTTTCGCTGCCTTCTCAATTATATAATGCATGTTTTCTTAAGTGCTTTTTGGAGGTCTTCCTGGTTTTCTACGCACTGCGTTGACAGTCAGTTCACGTGATTACGTGGGAGGCGTGATGATATCACACGAAACTCCGCCCCCCCACGTCATTCCAGCTCAACTCCATTACAGTTAATGGAGAAAAATACCTTCCAGTTATGACCATTAGGCGTAGAATTTCGAAATGAAACCTGCCCAACTTTTGTAAGTAAACTGTAAGGAATGAGCCTGCCAAATTTCAGCCTTCTACCTACACGGGAAGTTGGAGAATTAGTGATGAGTCAGTGAGTGAGTGAGTGAGTGAGTGAGTGAGTGAGTGAGTGAGTGAGGGCTTTGCCTTTTATTAGTATAGATATATAGATATGTGTATGTGTAGATATGTTTATATGTATTGTGGAGGATGGCCGGTCGTTTATCACGGCCAATACCCCCAAGCCGCCAGGTGGAGCCCTCCTTGCAGCATGGAGGTCCCCAGAAGACCAGCAGGGCATCATGGACAATGTGGTTTTTATGCACAGCCCTGCTGGATGCCATGGGGGCCACAAGAGGGAGCTGCATGGAGGAACGAGGACTTCTTCGTGCCCTATGACCCAGAAGTTCGTCATAGGAAGAGCGACGGACTTCCGGGTTGAAGAGAAGAGCTTTTACCTGACCCGGAAGTGATTCTGAATCACATGGACAGGGGATTGGGAACACTTCCGGGTCAATAGATATAAAAGAACTGTGGGAGCTCCCATGCGGCGAGCTGAGCTGGGTGGAAGGGTGGCAACGCGTCTGGGAGCTGGAGGATTGTTTATTGTTATTGAGTATTTGTGATTTATGAGTATAGTGGTGGAGAGTGTGCTTTGTGCACTGTGGAGATTTAATAAAGTCAGAATTTGGACTTTTACCTGGTGTTTGGAGTTGTGGACAGGGGTTCAAGGGAGCGAGAGCGCCCCCTATCTACCACAGTATATATGTATATGTATATATGTTTATATATGTGTGTGTATGTGTGTGTGTATATATATATATATATATATATATATATATATATATATATATATATATATATATATCACAGCAACACTCATAACAGTTACAAAACAATTACATTGACAATCATGTTACATCCATCCATCCATCCATCCATTTTCTAACCCGCTGAATCCGAATAGGGTCATGGGGGTCTGCTGGAGCCAATCCCAGCCAACACAGGGCACAAGGCAGGAACCAATCCTGGGCAGGGTGCCAACCTACCGCAGGACACACACAAACACATCCACACACCAAGCACACACTAGGGCCAATGTAGAATCGCCAATCCACCTAACCTGCATGTCTTTGGATTGTGGGAGGAAACCGGAGCACCCGGAGGAAACCCACGCAGACACGGGGAGAACATGCATTATTTTTAAAATGTTTCCTTTTCTTTTTCATAACTTCTTTAACACACTACTTCTCAGCTGCGAAGCGCGGGTATTTTGCCAGTAATCAATAAATCCTCCACTCCCAGAAGTGTTGCCACCCTGCCACCCAGCTCAGCTCACTCGTCTGGGATCTCTCCCAGTCTTTTATAGTCCGTGACCCGGAAGTGCTTCTGAACCCACAGTCCATGTGACTTTCTAGCACTTCCGGGTCAGATCAAAAGTCCTCTTCTTCATCCCGGAAATACATCATTTCCCCTGTCACTGTGACTAAGACGTACTTCCGGGTTATAGGGCACGTAACAGTCCTTGGACCTCCCTGCAGCGTCCTCTAGGGGCACCTGTGGTATCCAGCAGGTCTGTGGATGAAAACTCTAATGTTACATTATGTAACATTATGTTTAAATGGATTATTCTATATAAATATATTTCAATCAATGTCACAATAACAACAGTGCATCAAAATTCAATTGAAATATGTCTCCTTCTAGCTAATCCATGTGGTGTTGACCAGTAGGAGAGTAGAAAAATGCAAAAGTAAATATTAATCAAAAATTGCACATTACCAAAATGTACTCCTCTCAAACTTGCTCATCTTAGTCCATAGTTCATAAGTATTTTACACACACTTTACACACTATACTATTTCATACTAATTGTCATTTTGAAATTGTATTTCCAAACTTTTCTGTAAATGTAAATTAGGCACTATTTAGTTGTGTTCTGACTAAATATGATTGATAACACCAAATTATTCAAGTCATTATGAGACTTTTTAATTAGCTGTTGAGTTAAGACCACTTGCTCCCACCCTGATCTGCCCCGAGCACCTCTTATAGCTGGAAAGCCAAAAGTTACACATCTGAAACTTCACTTATGCAGCTACAAATGCAATGGGCACATTCTGATTATGGTCTAAAGGCAAGAGCTTAAGCTAGCAACCCCAAATTACAATAAATAACCGCTTAAGCCTTATGGTTCCACCTGAGACAGATGATGGCCATGAGAAAAATACTAAGAGAAATGTTTGATTTAAAAAAATATTGAATGTAACAGGCAGGGATTAAGCAAAGTTTACTCGGTTGAAAGGCAAACCATCATTCCACTATCAAAACCTGCAAGGCACTATTATTGATAGATCAAGCTGCAGTGTTGCCACTTGCTCTAATTTGACTCCTGGGGTTTAAAGGCCAAAAGTCAAAACCTAACTTATGGTGAGGAGTACATATGTGCCAAAGATCAAGTCTGTGCTTTATAGATGCAGACTGTGCTTTATAGATACAGAGATTAGTTCAGAGTCACTGAATGTGTAGTTTTATATTCAGTATTTTCCTAAAATATGTATCTCCATTAAATAAAAAAACATACAAGTTATCTTCACTCTGACTGAAATAAATTTTTGCTTAGCTGCTGGCAAATGCTTGTCATTCATAACCATAATTTATGCCTCTTACTCAAATAAAGCAGGTGCTAATACTTTTTTATTTTGTAAATTAGGAGTAGGAAATCTTTAACCTTGGAAGAGAAGATTGCAGTGTCTTCTGGCTTTGACTACATCTTTATGATTAATTGCTCAATAATATTCAGAAGCAAAATAATAATTTGCTTGCTTACAAATTTCAAAATACTTTGAGATATCCTCACACATGAATAAGAGACGAAGATCAAAAGTCAAGGTTAGCAGCATGAAGCTGACAGTTAAAGAAGAAGCACTGCGGTGTAGAGTGAGACTTTTTGTTTCAGGCAGTAGTGTAGCATCATGGGAGACCCTGGATGTAAATTAGTGCACATCAGCGAAAAATACAATTACCTTCCATATTTAGTCCAGCAATTGACTAACTCTGGGCATATAAAACAGTGCTCATCAGAGTTTATTTCATTTTTATATCTTATAGAGGAAATATACTGTATGTGTAAATGAAGCACTAAAGCAAATTCCACAACTTTTAAGGTGGAAGCAGTTAATTTCCATTAGTTTTTTTCCATTAAATAAACCAGAAGAGAAAGTATTTAAATATTAAACCAACACAGAGTGAAAACTATCTCTATGTTGTGAGCAAGCCACCTATGATCTGAAGCATTTATACTGTAAAACACACAGAGAAATGGTTACAGCAAGTCCGATATCTGCTGGCTAACTGTATCATTACAGAGAATGTCAGTATACATTAGCAATTAACCTGCCACTCATAAGCACGTCGTAGTGATATTCATTAAAAAATATTAAAGTAACATTAATGCATTATTCTCCAGAGAAATGTTTTACACTTCACTAAATTATAAATTAAGCAACATCTTTGTATTTTGTGATACAAATGCATATCAGTATAATCACAATATCCAATATGTTTAAGGATATAGATCAATGTTGCACCCATACTGAGAGTAAACTAAGTCCAAGAACAATTTGGGCTTTAGCTGATGGACCCACTATAAGCACCTCCGTTTTATTTTGATTCAGATCAAGAAAATTATTAGTCATCCAGGATCTTAGTTTAAAAAGACAGTTTAGCAGTTGTTTCATTGCAGAGTTGCAGACTGGAATATAAACCTGTGTATCATCAGCATAGCATTGAAAAAAAATGTTAAATTTCCTAAAAATAGCTCCAATAGGTTGAAGATATATAGAAAATAAAATAGGACCCAAAATGTGGAACACCGCATTTAAACAGAGCAGTAGACGAAAAAGAGGAATTTAAAGTCACTGAAAAGTGTCTACCAATTAGATATGACCTGAACCAGTTATGAGCAGCCCCTTTAAGCTCAACAAGATGTTCAAGCCGCAACAGCAATATCTCATGGTCAATAGTGTCAAAGCCAGCGGACAGGTCAAGGAGGACAAGGACTGCAGCGCCACCTGAGTCAGTAATAATAGAGATATCATTGAATACTTTCAGGAGGGCCGTCTTAACACCATGATAATGCCTAAATCCAGATTGGTAGATCTCAGATAAATTATTGAGGTTAAGGTGATCAACCAATTGACTATAAATAATTCTTTCTAATATTTTAGCCATAAATGGCAATTGGGAAATCGGCAAAAATTGGCTAAAACTCCAGGATCTAATTCTGCATTTTTTATACAGGGAAACACCGCAGCATGTTTAAAAAATGAGGGCACAACCCCCTCACTAATAGAGTCATTGATAATGGCTAGTAAAGATGGAACCAAAACATCAAAGGCTTCCACTAAGAGGCATGGTGGTACAATATCAAGAGGACAGAGAGCTGGTTTAAGGGTGTCAATAGTACTTTTTAACTGTGAAAGTGAGACAAGATCAAAAGATTCTAAGACAATGCCATGATTAACAGTAGAAAGTTCATAGCCAGTGGGAACAATACCACAGCGGATAGTATCAAGTTTACTGACAAAGAATGTAAGAAACTGCTTACATGAAAGAACAGTACTATTTAGTCCTGTCACAAAATGAGGGTGAATGGCCGCATTAATTGAATTAAATAAGACCCTAAGATTCTTAGAATGGTGGGATACTAAATCAACAAAGAAATCATGTTTAGCTTTCTTAACTGCAACCTGGAAGTTGAATAGAGAGTTCTAAAAATTTGTTTAACACTAGATTTACCAGAGCCTACAAAAAAACTCGTAGATCCGTCCCACCTTAAATCGCTTCTTAAAACCGTTCTCACATCTCCGCCAGCATCTTTTGTTAATCTAAATGTGCTGATAAAAGAAAAGCAGCAAGTAGCCGGCTATTCCATCCCCTACCGACTTATAACATGCACAAACTTCTCCCAGCTCATGCCTCGATTATCTGGGAGTGAAGTGGAGTTTTAGAGTGAAAATAATAGATCGTTATTTGGAACACACGCATTTCATGTGTGTTCCGTTTCTACAGTAATCTGTGTAAACACAATGTTTAAAACAGAAACGTTTTTCATATTGTAGTAGTTAATGACAAAATGTAGGCATAAACTGTATAATGTATGAAGCCTGAAGTCCAAGTATCAAAGAAACACTTTCACAAAAGGTACAAATATAACAGAAGAAGTATGGTTTTATTCAAAAATATAACTGCAGAAAAAAGCCGCCTTAGCATGCCACATTGACACATACTTACTATATCTGCACGGCTGTGTAATGGTATCGGCTGCTGACTAGTAATCAAAAGGTCATGAGTTCGATCCCGCACGACTCAGTTTTGAGAAGTAAACTGCTCTTATTCTTACTATTTTAGAATAAAAACATACATTTGATTTCAGTGTGTAACAGCCAGTGTAATTTATGATACTTGTAAAGGTTATTTTTTTTTTTTTAATTCACTTTTCATTATCCCAGTCATGTTCAGGAGCCTTCCCTAGCCCACCACCCCATCTGACACTGCTATTTTCACATAAAGGGAAGCTCCTATATACTGTAATAATAAAATTACTGTTATTACTATATAGATTGACAGGGAGTTCAGGCAAGCAGAACGGTGAAGGTTAAAAATAAGTAAATAAATAAATTTTCTCCCCAGCGGGGAATCAAACTCGGATCTCTTTAGGTATACCAAGTCTGCTGCGCTCTAAGTGACGAAATCTTACCAGTACACCACAGAAGCTGTTGTAAATTTGTTGAACCTTTTAAGAAAGTGTTTATTTGATCTTTGGCTTTCAGGCTTCACACATTTTATAGTTTATGCCTACATTTTGTAACATTTATTAGTAAAATATGAAAATGTTTCTGTTTTAACAATGTGTTTACACAGAGTACTGTAGAAACGGAACACACATGAAATGTGTGTGTTCCAAATAACAATCTATTATTTCCACTCTAAAACTCCACTTCACTCCCAGATAATCGAGGCATGAGCTCAGAGAAGTTCGTTCACGTTCTAAGTCAGTGGGGGGATGGAATAGCCTGCTGCTTGCAGTTTGTTTTTATCGGCACATTTACAGGACAAAGGAGGCTGGAGTTTTTTCGTAGACTCTGGTAATTCTAGGGTTAAAAACAATCAGTCCATCATTTTTTCAACACCATTCCGCAGTTCGACAGGCACAGCGTAATGGTTGCGTAGTTTCATTTAGCCAGGGAGTAGGTCTTCCCTTATTACTATGTATCTTGAGCAGAGCAATTGAGTCTAAAACCGTTTTACAAGAATTAAATTCTAAAACAGAATCATCGATACCATCATATTGAACATGTACATCAAGACTAGAGAATATGGTTTTAAAATCAGCATGGAGCACAACTAGTACTAAGAACATCAACAGTAATATTCAAATCCATTATTACAGAAAAGTGATCAGTACAAGAAACATTACATAAATCAATATTATTAACTGAAATATCACGTGTAAGAACAAGATCAAGGGTGTGACCGAGAGTGTGAGCTGGTGTAATATTCTGGATAAAATCAAATGAGTCCAATAGTGATAAAAAGGTCATTAATCAAAGGTTTCGATTGACATCAAATGTGTATGTTAAAATCACCAACAATAAATGCTTTGTCATGGGAGAGGGTAATATCAGCCAGAAGATCAGAGAATTTGGAAATGAAGATATCATTAATTAC
Organism: Polypterus senegalus; assembly: GCF_016835505.1. Taxonomy (NCBI): domain Eukaryota; kingdom Metazoa; phylum Chordata; class Cladistia; order Polypteriformes; family Polypteridae; genus Polypterus; species Polypterus senegalus. The sequence goes on along the minus strand of NC_053155.1, from coordinate 138,387,545 downwards.
TTGAGGTCTATAAACCACAGCAAACAACTGAAGTTTGGGAGCTACACACTTTGAAAAGTTGCAGTTCAAAGCTACTAAACGGACCACTTGTAAGGCTCCAACACAAGAACATACTTTTAAAAACAGTGGCAATGCCCCCACCACAAGGAGTCAGCAGAGGAGAGTTTCAAAATGAATCACCTGATGGTACCAAGTCAGTAAAACATAAAGAGTCACCATTTACAATCCAGGTCTCACTGATGAATGATGATGAATCCATTTATTTGAGATAATAAATTCTTGCAGAATAAAAGTTTTATTAGACACTGATCTCACTTTCAAGAGAGCAACCTTGATAGAAGTAGAAGAGCTTGCTGCGGGACGAGCACGGGTGAGCGTGCGAAGATTAGCAGCATTTACTCCCCGAAAGCACACTGAGGAAGAGTGATGTCGCCTTGAGATAGAGAAATGAAATCCAGTATCCAGAGCCCATGGACCAGGGATGGAGTCCTGTGCAGGAGAAGATGGGTTATAGATGACTCGCAGGCATCGGAAATCCAAGCTCTGGGACATGAGTCGCCGTTGTTAAAGAACCGGCTCTTCTTCCACAGCGGTGGCAGGTGCATTTGCGTCTCTGAGAGGCATTCAGCTCACTGATACAGCTGAACACCGGCGTCCAGGTGAAGAAGTCAGGAAATTAATAAAACAAAGGTGGAGGTTCACATAATATCCCATCAGGAGATGAAAATTGAGAGGAAAGCAAGCAAGAAAATATGAGATAAACTAATACATAAAAACAAAGTTAAAACATAGACTAGCAAGATGAACAGACGGCCAGCCACACGAAGATGAAACAGGAGCATTCAGTCAGTGGAAAGAAAATTTGCTTATTTGACTGAAAATTTATGAACATTTTTAGACAAAATTATAAATGCTGATCAAAAATGAACTTTGTCTTTATATACATAAGAAACTAATTCATATTGAGCTTTCCGTTCAACTCAAGCTAGTGCAATATTACACAATTTTAAGTCCGAGGGAATGTCAAACCTGATGACTGCAGTTGTTGATCTCGTCACCTCAGGATGTCAGATTATATGACTAGAATTCACAGGGGATCTTTTCTATTTGCAACATTCAACATACCTGCATTCCTTATTACTCGTAACTGCATTATGTGCCTTGTACTTCTAGGGGAGCATTCATTGCTGCCACCTCTCGCATACACAAAAGCTTACATTAACGACTGAGTCACAGAGTAGTTGGACTGAGTCGCTGGTGATGTTAAACTACACAATTGGCGGTCATGGGAGTACAGCATGACTGCTGTTGCTCACTAGATTATGTATATGAAGTCTCTGACTTAAAATTGCTGGAAAAATTGTCTAATGTGTCACGGCCTGTAGGTAGGGGAGGAATGTTGTTTGATGATTAAACATAAATGATAAGTATGTGATGTTGATCGTATATTCAATTCTACTGCATCTCACTTATTGACATTTATTTATAAAATCAATGCAATAAATACAAAAATGTTGAAAGCCAAAATGATAGAGGATTTTTTTATACAATTAGGATTCCAGTTGTAATATGTCAGCTGCATTCCTAAATGTATCACTCTCCGGACCAACTCAGGCAATTTCAGTTGAAAACAAAATCTCTGAAAATAGATCCATTACTTGTGACAACACATCTGCTCCAAGGAAGATCAAGTGATACCCAAGAAGACACAAAGGAAAGGAAAATGGGAGAAACTTAAAAGCAGACAATTAAAACAAATAACTAGCAATGTGCACTGACTCGGTAGCAGCTCTAACGAGAGTATGCTTTATTAAAATAAGGCTTAAGCACTGATTTAAATGGTGAGAATGAATTTATTATTGGTAGGTAGATCGTTACCTATTCAGGGTCTGAATTAGTGACAACCATCCATCCATTTTCCAACCCTCTGAATCCAATCCCAGCCAACACAGGGCACAAGGCAGGAACCAATCCTGGGCAGGGTGCCAACCCACCGCAGGAATTAGTGACATGGTTAGTTTATTGTAACTGCTCTTGACGTGTATTGTACACTTTGAGAATATTGTCATTCTTGTGGAAAATGCAAGCCTCTGGTCCTCAAATCAAAGGAAATTGAATGGGGTGAAGTCCAACAACTTGATAAACATGCAGGTACCATGCTCAAGGGATTATCACTAGAGGACCCTTGGAATATAAAAGTTAGGGAGATGATGATACAGTGTCTGTGTTGTGAATAATTTCTTCTTGTACTTCCTGAGAAAGTTCTAATGTCTTTGAGTACATGTGGTAGGTTATATAGGGGTAGCAGTAGTTTTCCATTTTGGTTATACAGAATTTTGTTTTCCACCGAAAAAATAATGCTCCATAGTGAGCAACATTCTCAAGCAGTGTTCATCCAACAAACATTGATTTAAGGATGTAACACCAACTCTCACTAAGCATGATCTCTTAGTTCATCTGCAGACATTTGTTTGAGGTTGTCATTCTGTTGTGGTGATTCTAGAGACTTGGGGAGCCCTATGCAAATAACACCATTGGGCTCTCTAACTCACCCTCCCTCGATTCCTGACATGGTAAAATTTCTTACCGTTATTTTAGTGCAAAGTCTATATTAATAAATTCAACAGGACAAATTTAATAAACACAAATTTTGTGTATGTAAAACATTACAATAAACATATTTGTATAGAAAGTAGACAAAATAATAGGATAAACCAAATTTTACAAATCTAAATAAATGAAAAAGTAAATGAAATGCAAAAAATGCATGGTTCACATGGTAATAAAGAACTAAATATAAAGTGCAGATAATAGAAATATAAAAAACAAAAAATTATCATCTTAACTTTCAAAGCTTCTGTTTACAGGCTTTGGCTGCAGCAATTGCAGCCGCTATGTCCCCCAACTCCAAAGACTTTTAAACATTGTGCTCTGTTGTAATTAAAGCTATGGTGAATGCCTCTCTTGTCACATGGTACATCTCAAGTAAGATCTGATCAGCTTTAAATATGAAAAACGTCTCCCTGTGGAGGACACGGTAATTAGAAGAGTTAACACTGCTGAGGGGATATGTTCTAACTTCCTGGACTCACATTGTTGCTGAATTGATGCTGCTGATTTTGGCTGTGCACTGACACAGTGGGGCTTAGAGAAACTGTCTGAAGTGAACCAGAAATGGAGGAATTGTCTAAGCAAACCAAGTCAATCAATCCAGTGTTTGCTTTGTCACAAAAATGACACAAAGTCATCAAAAAGGTTTGGGACAGCCACCTGTATAATGTACCTTGGCTGCAAAAGAGTTAAATAATTGTGAGATGTTCATAAAACAGAACTAACTTTGGTTGCTAAAGATGGCGGCTTTATATGCCCAGATCGGAAGTGACGTCAGCAGTGGTGCCAGGACCGGAAATGGCATCATCAGTGGCGCCGGAACCATGCGGGATTTCCCGTGGATGGTCTGCAAGGGATTGAGAAAGAATGTCAGTGCACCTCGCCACCCCCTGGTCTGGCATGGAATTACTATCATTCAGGCCTTTTAATTTGATTCCCAATCATTTTGCTCATGTGTGACAGCTTCTAGACATGTAACTCCGCTTACTGATTTAATAGTCAGCACTGATTACATTTAATGTTACTAAAAAAAGTAACTTTCATCACAAACACTCTCACAACAGACGTTGGAGCTCTCCTTAGAACGATTTCTGACAGTGTCATTGCAGTGTGTCGATGGTATGCTTCAAGGGTGTTTCCCACAGATTTGTTATTTAAATGAGTACCTATGTAAATGGATGCATTGGAGGCTCCTTCCAAGCTTGGGCTCCAGAAAATTGCCTGCCTTGCATCTCCTATCACTACACCTATGCATGTATGTAGTCTCTGTCACAGGGTGAGTCAGCACAATGGCTCTATATTTAGTCCTACCTATTGCTTTGTTATGCGTGGCAGTATCTTTTCATCTTATTGTTTCTCATTGTTCATCACTGAAGAGGTTCTTGAGTTTGGCTCTAGTCTGTGCAGTGGTTGCTAGTCTCAATTTTCTTTCTGGCATGCCGGTATGAATTACTTGCCTTTATAATGAAGTGCATTTCTTTTAGTTGATGGTCAGTAGATGACATTCCTGTTGTTCATATTGTTTGTACGATATACAGTGCATCCGGAAAGTATTCACAGCGCATCACTTTTTCCACATTTTGTTATGTTACAGCCTTATTCCAAAATGGGTTAAATTAATTTTTTTCCTCATAATTCTATACACAACACCCTATAATGACAACATGAAAAAGTTTACTTGAGATTTTTGCAAATTTATTAAAAATGAAACAATTGAGAAAGCACATGTAAATTTGTATTTACAGCCTTTCCCATGATGCTCATAAACAGGTGCATCCTGTTTCCCCTGATCATCCTTGAGATGTTTCTGCAGCTTAATTAGAGTCCACCTGTGGTAAATTCAGTTGATTGGACATGATTTGGAAAGGCATACACCTGTCTATATAAGGTCCCACAGCTGACAGTTCATGTCAGAGCACAAACCAAGCATGAAGTCAAAGGAATTATCTGTAGACCTCCGAGACAGGATTATCTCGAGGCACAAATCTGGGGAAGGTTACAGAAAAATTTCTGCTGCTTTGAAGGTCCCAATGAGCACAGTGGCCTCCATCATCCGTAAGTGGAAGAAGATTGAAACCACCAGGACTCTTCCTAGAGCTGGCCGGCCAGAGCTCCAGAGGTCCTCTGTGGAGAGAAGAGAACCTTCTAGAAGAACAATCATCTCTGCAGCAATCCACCAATCAGACCTGTATGGTAGAGTGGTCAGACGGAACCCACTCCTTAGTAAAAGGCACATGGCAGCCCACCTGGAGTTTGCCAAAAGGCACCTGAAGGACTCTCAGATCATGAGAAACAAAATTCTCTGGTCTGATAAGACAAAGATTGAACTCTTTGGTGTGAATGCCAGGCGTCACGTTTGGAGGAAACCAGGCACCGCTCATCACCAGGCCAACACCATCCCTACAGTGAAGCATGGTGGTGGCAACATCATGCTGTGGGGAAGTTTTTTAGCGGCAGGAAATAGGAGACTATTCAGGATAAAGGGAAAGATGACTGCAGCAATGTACAGAGACATCCTGAATGAAAACCTGCTCCAGAGCGCTCTTGACCTCAGCCTGGGCGACGGTTCATCTTTCAGCAGGACAACGACCCTAAGCACACAGCTAAGATATCAAAGGAGTGGCTTCAGGACAACTCTGTGAATGTCCTTGAGTGGCCCAGCCAGAGCCCAGACTTGAATCCGATTGAACATCTCTGGAGAGATCTTAAAATGGCTGTGGACTGACGCTTCCCATCCAACCTGATGGAGCTTGAGAGGTGTTGCAAAGAGGAATGGGTGAAACTGGCCAAGGATAGGTGTGCCAAGCTTGTGGCATCATATTCAAAAAGACTTGAGGCTGTAATTGCTGCCAAAGGTGCATCAACAAAGTATTGAGCAAAGGCTGTGAATACTTATGTACATGTGATTTCTCAGTTTTTTTATTTTTAATAAATTTGCAAAAGCCTCAAGTAAACTTTTTTCATGTTGTCATTATGGGATGTTGTGTGTAGAATTCTGAGGAAAAAAATGAATTTAGTCAATTTTGGAATAAGGCTGTAACATAACAAAATGTGGAAAAAGTGATGCGCTGTGAATACTTTCCCGATGCACTGTAATCAGCCCGTGCAATAACATCCGCCATGTTGAACTTTCTTATTTACGGCCCCATCTTCACGAAATTTGGTAGGTGGCTTCCCTGCGCTAACCGAAACCGATGTACGTACTTATTTCGGTGGTATGACACCACTGTCGGCCACCATATTGAACTTTCCAACGTCACTAATTCTCCAACTTCCCGTGTAGGTAGAAGGCTGAAATTTGGCATGCTCATTCCGTACAGCTTACTTACAAAAGTTAAGCAGGTTTCATTTCAAAATTCTACGCGTAACGGTCATAACGGTTGACAACGTTCGCCATGTTGAACTTTCTTATTTATGGCCCCATCTTCCCAAAATTTGGTAGGTGGCTTCACTGCGCTAACCGAAACCAATGTACGTACTTATTTCGGTGGTATGATGCCACTGTCGGCCGCCATATTGAACTTTCCATCGGTCTTTGTTACTTATGGGCCCATCTTCAAAAAATTTGGTACACGGGTTCCCAACGCTAACTGAATCCTACTTACGTACATATATACATCCATAGCCTGCAGCTCGGTCACCGTGTGAGGCGGCGTTGGGTCCCCCATCCCTACGCCTCCCACATTGTTGGCTGCCTGCCTACATAAGGCTGTCCGTCGCTCCGGTCTCTACATTCCCTTCCTTGCTTCGCCACAGGATTCACGTCTCCCTGCTGATAACTACAGCCGTTTTATTTAATCCACGGTTTCTCCGCTGTTTTATTGCTCTTTTATTACGATTCTAGTTATTGTTTAGGTATTTTAGACTTGCTTTACATTGTTCAGGTACCCATTTCCTTTATCATTCCAACCGTACTCTCATTAACATGTCTATCGAGGTGATCACCATTGATCAAAGAACTGTCACTTATCGAGTGGTTTCCATGCCTGGAGATGGCACCTACCTTTTCCATTCTCTGTGTTACATATTGCACGGCCATATCAGGCTCACTCTTGATATCCGGAGGAACATTGTGTCTTATGTATTGAATGACTAGGACAGGTTCAAGGTGTGGACTGATGATGGTACAGGAGATAATTATACTACACAGCAAGGTTATTATAGTTTTGCCTTTTTATATTAGTTTTTATTTCTATATTTTTTCTGACCTTACTTAGAAATTCAGTTTAGTTTTAGTTTTCCTTCATCATGTATTTTTAGTTTTAGTTTTAGTTTAGTTTTTATTTCACAGAGACATTTCTGTTTTATTTTTATATATATTAGTTTCAGTTTTAGTTTTAGTAATTATCGCATGGAGCGCCTAGTTTTGTGTCACAATCAGACAGAACTGTACACTTAACAGATTTGGATATGAGTTTAATGTTAGTGGAAGCTTACTGCCTGGTTTACTATCTGGTTTTGTTTTTGTCTGATAAAAACAAGCATAATCAAAACTAGACACTGAATATGAACAATTTTACACAATTTTATAATTTTTTAAATATTTTCTCTTGAAAATCACAGGGGCTTAGGAAGAACAGGGCTCTGGGATGTGAATCAGTGTGCAGACCCCACTTAGCTGTATTAAGGGAAACAAAGAACAACAAGCATGCAGTGTCAAGGTTAGGGGTGGTAAGTCTTGAATAGCCCACCATAAGAACAGTTAACCCATAATGAGCATGGCAAGAGTAGGTAATAAGAGTATGGACAGGCACAAAACAACAGAGACAGTATCTGAGATTAAGAACAACATATTCATTATCTAAACCTGTTTATCCAGACTAGGATTGCAGGAAACCTGGAGCCTACCGCAGCAGGTTTGGATGCAAGGCAGGAAAAATCCCTGGTATGTAATATGTATGATATGGCTGATGTTAAAAACAAAAAGAATATGATATTTCAACTATCTATTTTGAGAGAGAGAGACAGAAAAACATTGAAAAAAGGGAGACAAATATTTTAAAATATAATTCAGCTAATTAATTACTTTCACAATATCAGGTATTTTGAGTTGTGAATATGAATTAAAAATGATAAATTAATAAATATGGAATAAATACAAAAACCCATTAGTAGTTTTTCATCACTTGTCAGGCTCTACCTTTGTTTGCATTGCTTCATTGTTAAATGAAGTTTTTAAAGCAAAAGTGATTGGTTAGTAACAATATGCTGATCTTGTATGATGACCTAGTCAGTATCTCGATTAGTGGCATTTTATTTTCAAAAACCAGGAGAGGTCTTCCCTCAACTTTCTTGTATACTCAGATATGGGGATGGATATTTGAAGAGTAAACCGCAAGACAATGATTATGTTTTTATATTATGTACATTAAGGAACCATCAACAACAAATCAAATTAATAATATATTGAACAATTATTATAAAAGTAAAGTTGAATAAATCGGACTCTGCAGCATAAATAAAAAACATTGAGTATGTGTTCAGGTAAAGTACCACTTCTGGGTGATGGATTTGGCTCAAAAGTTAATACAGATCTGCAATTATGGTGTAACAACCACATGCCGAACTTCATCCATCTATCTAGTTTCGTTTTTGAGTTATCGTGTATACACACAGACACACGCACACACAATTCCAAAAAACAGTATTGTTGGACACTGGTTAGTCTATAATGTTAAGATTCAGCAAAATATCGAGGTCGAATTTTTTCATGATTACTATACCTTCTCTATACTTCACACAAGAGAAATCATTTTTACTTTCTCATATACAAAGTGGCAGGTGAATTGCTATCAACAAAAAGCAGACACCTGAGAAATAAACTGAAACGTTACTCACTCGTGATTTTTCTATCAAAATGGTTAATATTTTGTTGACCAGCACATTCTGATTTCAGCCATTTGAATTACATCTTGATATATAACAAGCACAAAGAAAGGCGACACACAAATCAATTTCTATTTCTCACGCTTTACACACCCGCACGCAGCTCGCTCTGTCACCGCAAATGCTGTGTGAACAGCTGCCGTTCACTGGATGAATATGTGAGGGCGGCTTGTGGTGGATGACTCTGTTTTAGAATTAAAACTTATAAGGTTTAAAGACTAACGGTAAGAATATTCATTCAAAAACGAAAACTAAAAATATTTTAGTATATTATTATTTTATTTCAGTTAGTCTTTCCAGCGACTTTAATAGTTTCGTTTAGTTTTAGTTTTTCATTTCAGTTTTGTTAATTATTTTATTTCAGTTTACGAAAATGTTTTTTTAATAGTAGTTTCAGTTTTGATTTTAGTTTTCGTTAACTATAATAACCTTGCTACACTGGAGCACTATAAGAGTGAAATGCTTAAGCCCTTCACCTATGGTTCTAGATGTGAGTTGATGGCTGCCGCTGAATTGTTCGGTTGTCGCTTTCAAGTGTACCGAAATGGCCAAATATTTTACACCTTTCGACAACTGCCAATGCCTTTTAAACATCTTAGACTCACAGGTGACTATTTCAGTAGTGGACTCTTTGATGTTTATGAATGTTTAAACTCTCAAAAGCTGGATGTGAAGTTATCGATAAAACCAGTTGTATGCTTACAACGCTTGACAGATGCCGAATGTCACTTCAACACAAGTCCTGCAAATACTGTCGTAATTAAAACAAACCATGAAACTCAAACCGATTATGACAGCAGCAATCCAAGCTGTGAGATTTGAAACAAGATTACTGTTCACATGGCCAACTGTACGTTGCATGCTCAAGAGTAAGCTCAGCGCACAGCTTGGTCATATTACAACCTGAGGGCTGAACTCACAATGTTGTATACAAAGAGATCCTTAACAAATAATTATTGGCATATTTTCCCTCAGTTTAAAAAGGTTTAATTTTCTTCTTAATAAAAATTTTAAGGCAGTACTTCGCCGCTGCGAAGCGCGGGTATTTTGCTAGTGTAACAATAAATGTAATTGGTTGGATGTCTGTATTTGACTGAATTATAAATCATTTCTTAAAGCTGCAAATATTAATCATGCATATCATTCTCTTATAATAAATAGAGGATATCGAATCAGCTACAGTACAAACATTGAAAATAGTGGAACTCACACTTTCAAAATACCTTCTATTTATACACAAATGCACACTTTATATAAGTTTAAGTTACACCACTCATTAACATTGTTTAAAGAAACAATAAAGTGGACCTTAAGTTAGTGCAGGATATATACAAGTTTGGATTGAAATGTTAAAAGCATAGAAGTTTTATTGGATACTGAATCAGAGTTTAATTCCCAACCAATAACTGTAAGTAACTTTTGCATGTTCTGTCAATGTCATGTTCTTACCCACAAATCCTCAACACTGGCAACCCTAGGAGCAGCAAGCTAAACTCCATGCTATACTGCTTGTTCACTTGTATCTGTGTGGCCAGAACAACTCCTGCTCCATTATTACAATTACCGATGAAACTATGGTCATAGGCCTGACTACCAACAATAATTAGACTACTTACAAAGAAGAGATTTGCCTTTTGATTCTAAGGCACTGGGAAAATGGTCTTTCCTTTATTTTCAGCAGAATCAAAGAGTTGGTTGTAGACTTCAGGAAGCACAAGGCAGATCATACTTCTGTATACTTCAAAGGGGTTGCTGTGAAGAGCATCAACAGTTTTAAATTTCTTGTAGTTATTTTCATCGAGGAACGGAAGTGGGCACAACACCTCTCTGCTATAGTCACGAAGGCTTACCATAGACTTCTAGGGAAAGCCTAGATATCTCCATCTATGCTCACCTATATCTACAGGTGCACAGTTTAGTCTGTACTAAGTGGTTACATAACATCCTGCCTGGACACTTGCTCAGCTTAGGAATGAAAAGTGCTATACAGGGTGATGAAAATGATACATCCATCCATCCATCCATTATCCAACCCGCTATATTCTAACTACAGGGTCACAGGGGTCTGCTGGAGCCTAACCCAGCCAACACAGGGGGCAAGGCAAGAAACAAACCTTGGGCAGGGTGCCAGCCTACCACAGGAAAATGACACATACTGTAGTATTACTGATACACAACTGCCTTTGTTTCAGAATATACAGAACACATGCCACCTTATAAAGTCAAACAGTATTATTAAGATTTCAGCCATCTTGCACAACCATCCTGCACAGTTCCTCCTCCATTCTACCACCCAGTATGGGATGAATTCTTTGGGACTCCATCCGTGAGGTAGAATATACAGAGAAAAAATTACACAGAGGAGAAAGATTCCACACAGATAATAAGTGTAAAGTTCATTGACTACTTTGAATTGATAGTATATGAATAAGTGTGTGCTTTTGTATGCATGAGTGTGTCCTGAAATTAACTAATGTTCCAGCCAGAGTTGGGCCTTCTTTGCATCCAAGGCTGCTGGGATATGCTCACCCAGTTTCATCCTATAACTGAATTAAGATGGCTCAGGAAATGGATAACTGGTATATTAAATGTCTATAGACAATGACAGTGATGAATATTATGTCTTTAAATCTAGTTAATGCAAACCTAGGCTTTCAAAAATTTCAGTCTTAATGGAATATAAAAAAATAAAAGTAGCCCCCTTATATGCTTAACCTGTTGTCACTTAAAGAACATAAGCAGTATTATTGCTCATAAAATTACTAATAATGACTAACTAATACACATAGTAAAATGACCACAATTGAAACCTTTTAAAATATACTAAAATAAGATATGCTTATCTCATTATTGATAGCATATAAACCGATTATTTTCTAACACACATTTTTTGTCATTTAAAATAGCAATTCAATTTTATCACACAAGCAGGTATAGAGTTATATGGGAATCATTTCGTCCACTGCAATTTCATATCTAATACACCTAAAAAATATTTATATTATAATATAAGTTGGAATAAAATGTTCATTTGGGTTAGTCCAGCTCTACTAAATAGATCAGATGACACTGCAGTTCACCATTCAAACAGAATCTTTAACTGAATCTTGCTTACAGTTGCTGGTCTGTTCTGAGTTATGTTTTTATTATATACTTTGGATTTCATGCTGATGGAATTGGAACTCTGCATTATAACAACCTTAGCTTCCGAACTGATTGAATCATTTGCTATCTTTTTTCATTCCTGGTGCTGTTGCATGACATTGCATGACCTCCAACCTATCTTAAATCTAAATAAACTGTAAACTATCCTGAGGCAGATGGTCATTTTAGGATGAAAAGGAAAATAATATTTTTGCTTATATTGTTTTAGGTTATAGGAAAGGACACTGTATCATTACCGCTATTTCCAGTACTTTCCAGCATTATTACTGTTGGCTTTAAAGGTATTCTTTAATGCATTAGTAAACTCTGACTAATGTCTCTTGTGGCTCTTGTGTGGTAGTTGGATAAAACTTCTTTGACAGTCACTATTTTATGTGATAAATCGGTTCAAAGTTTAATATTGCAAAGTCATACAAGTGCCTTAAAGAAAGAACAGAAAATAACACCAAAATGATATATCATATACAGTAAGTATACCTAATAAGAGCTGTAATACAAGAAATAACGTCTCGGGTAAACATCAAGACGGATTTGCAGAAAGATACAGCTTGATATTTTAAAATATTACATTCTGGTGATTCACCTCTTTTCAGTTTTCATCATTTATGACACATGTGTTTTGCTGGTCTGTGTCATCATGATTCTGACAATCTTTTCATGTTACTATGACCATCCTTTATGTTGTGTTATTTACATTACCACAAGCGAGTCCTTTGACTATAAAGAATTTTATAAAAAGTGGATTCTGGTTGAAAATCATGAGAGGGAAATGTAATTGGCTGTTACTATTGAGAAGAAATTTCTTCCTGTTACTACAGGCAATTAAGCTTTGGAGAGCATGTTATTTTAAGCAAATCTCTTAGAAGGTCTGTTTTTAGTTTACCTTTGATTAGTATGAAAAGTAGATCTTCTGGGAAAACCAAGAGGTTTAATAATACAACTGTAACATTTTTAGACAAATATAGAGTATATAGAGTTTATTGAAAATCATTTTTCAACAAAGTGCTGTAGGTTAATAACACACCTAGTCTAATGGCCACATGTCTGTTTTTCACAACCATGTCATTCGCATCTTCATTATTGTCACTAGTACCAGTTGTGAAGTGTACAGAACACAATAAAATTCTTACTTGCAAATCTGAACAAGAAGTAACATGATGCCACATTCTTGTAGCCAATATATTGGAAGACATAACTCAACTTTAACTAATGGAAAACACAAATCATCTTACCTGATATATTTCTGACAACCCCTTGTTGGAAAAATTCCCATAACTGTACAGGATAAGAAGTGGATGTGGATCAGTGACATTTGTGTGCCAATTTTAATATTACCTCATAATCGTGATGGAAAGAAGCTGATGCAATGCAACACAATCTTGATGGCTTATTGGTAACTTGAACTCACACAGTGCAGTGCTCTGCCATTTTAGATTTGAAGCCAAGGTCAAACAAACATGGATACTCCACTATGGGATTGCAACATTTTTGAACAATGTGCCATAATGAGATTTCTTTGGACCCAGGGAGTGAAACCTGCTAAAATTTACCAAAGGATATTTGCTTACACAGATAACTAAGCTGTTTGAGTACCCATCTTGTGCAAACTTTAAGGTGCCCCAAGTCATCTTGCATATGATATCCAAATGTGCAGCAACAGCAGGCAACATAATCTGTCGATCCATGTTGATATGGCCTTGTGTGCGCGATGTTGATTGTAGCTGTCGCAAAATGTGTGTATATATATATATATATATGTATATGTAGATTTGGTGTTTAAATTTGTAAAATATATTTTGTAAATTATGTTGTATATAATAATAATTGTGCAATCGTATTTTTGATAATATTTGCTTTTCTAATTGTAATTTTATTTATGTTGTAATCAGTGTATTTGTATATAAGTTTGCAAGTTGGTCTGAACGGAAGAGCGCAGTGGTCACATGATAAGGTCAGAGGTGGAGCGGAAATGCACATAGTGACATGCTTAATGAACGCTGAGCTGTTTAGTTTTAATAAGATAGTAAGAAGAGAAGAAGCAGAGAGACTGTAACAGAGATTCCTGAATTTCTGGTCAGAAGGCGCACACGGTATGTTTAATTTGTTATCCTGACACCTGCGCAATTCATTAATTGTTTAATTTACTAGTTTTATTGTATTTTAGTTTTCACGGTGTTTGAGAGCGGAGAAAGAGAGAGAGCAAATAAATACTCTTTAAACATCAGTCGGAGCGTGGTCTCATCTGTACCAGGAGAAAAGATTCAGGAGCAGCTACATTGATGGTTGACCAGATCTACCTTCATCGATTACACTTGTTCTTCCAGCTTTAAAAATTTCTAGTCATTAATTTTTTGTTGAGTCATGCTTTTTTCACTTCTGTACCTAGCTAAAATCGTTCCGTAAATTTCAGCAAGTTTCACTCCCTCTACCAAAAGAAATCTAACTACAGCGCATTGCTCAACAATGGTACAATACAGCAGTGGGCCATCAATATCCATTTGACCTTGGCCTCAACTTGACTAATGGCAGAATGCTGTGCTGTGTGTGTTTAAACTACCCATAAGCCATTGCAAAAGTGTTGTATTGTGTCAGTTTCTGTCCAATGTGGTTACCACATAATTTTCAAATTGCCTTTACTTTTTGATTTAACTTCGTATGAATAATATAGCATGTTTAAAACTTGTATTCAGGTTTTCCATTTATTTTTCATTATAAATAATTATATATTTATGGAATAACCAGGTGAAAACTGAACAGACCCTGCCTATAAATTCAAGATAATTCAATATAGCAAATTAAGTACTCTTTAAGAGGGATTTAAAAGGGAACAATTGGTTCCAAAAGCCTTAAAACAAGCATTTTGTTTTCTTAATAAATTTTCATATGCACATGAATTTTTTTATTATTGCTATGTTGCCTGTTGGACATAAAAAAATACTTTTATCATTGTTTTAAACATTCTTGAAGCATGAATTCAATAAAAGAATTTTACAACTTTTTTAATGTACATTATATGCTATACTTTTCAACATCCTCACACTCACTTCCATCAAGTCAAGCTGGAGCTGGTACCTCAGCATCACCCACATTAATGTTTCTTCTTCTCCTATTCTGTTCCTCTTTTACAGAGAAGATTTCTGAGAAGAAGTTGGAAGTAAGGGAGAATGAACAACATACAGTTAAATTGTAGGGGTGGCTTCAGATAAGTAATCCTTTCAGGTCACAGAAGTGGAGTCATAGCCAGAAACAAGAATAATGTCAAAACTCAAAATATGTTGCTACCTAAACACTTTTTAAAAAAAAGCAGGTAGTCACATTGTCAAGATCCTGTAAGAGATCTAACCCTGAGATGGATAGGCAATGAAGAAGCTATGTAAGGAACAAAGTTAAAGTTAAAAGCTAGCAAAATGTCATACAAGGTCTTAAAGAGAGATCAGATACACAAAACGTAAAGGGAGAAATCAGTGATGGGACAAGGAGGCAGTATTGAAAGCTCTATAAAGGAATATCGGTGTGTGTGTCCTTCCCCAAACTACTTAATTTTGTTTTAGTGCATTCCTGTCCTTTGAACTCCTACATGTCTTTTAGTGGTTAAAATAACTGTATACATACAAAGCATGTGAAAATGTACTACTGAGAAACAAACACTGCAACTCGCCTTTCCTTTATCTGTTTGGAATTTACCTGACCATTTTCTTATTAGGATCACGCAACTACAGGAGATGAAGTGTTAAACATAAAATGAACCACCACAATACAAGGACCTTGCTTTTTAAAATACTTCATTGTCATTGTTCTGATTAAAATTTTAATTCTGTATCTGTCATTGATGGACAAAAATAATTGCAACCACTAACCATGTGGCAAAAAAACTGGGTCTAAGATTTGAATTACATGAAGAGGGTGATTTATATAGAAAGTTTGTATAATTCTAAAAAGAATTTTGGATGTATTTTAACTTTTAAAAGAAGTAAGTTTAAACATTCAGCAAAGCACAAAACACACATACACATTTGTGTGTTACAGACCTGCCGGCTGCCCTGCTCAGTGTTCAGAAAAAAGCAGAAAAACCTCATGTGGCTTTTACATAATCTTATATTGATTCTGTTTCTCACTCAAATTATTTTTACTGTGTACTACCACCTTCACAACACCCCCTGATCTTGATATATGAATGTAGCTTACAGTGAAACAATCTGATATTATAAGCCTACTCTGTTTTTTCTTTTAAAACCTAATGCACAAGGCTTACCTGAACTGGTTGAAAAGACCAATAGATGTTTGATCTTTGAGGCTTAGCATCACAGCAGAATTAATTTATATAAAAACAGGTTGATTTCCTCCTCACTTGGAGTTACCAAACTACTTTGATCAGACATTGATTTATTCAATACTATAAATAAATGTGAATTCATATGATATTGTTTGCTCGCCCTGGGACTTCTGAATGTAGTCAAAATGGTTGTCATAGAATTTATTGTGTAGCACTGGGCAAGGCATCAGGAAAACTAAATGAAAACTCACATCCCTAAACACTGCTCCTTCTGGATTAAGTGCTCAGACAATTACTTAAATACTCCTTGTCTTTTAAATTAACAATAACTCCTTAAATTGGATATTTTCATCCCTCATCCACGAGAGGGACCATGGTAGATATGTGGAATCCAGAGGGGTATGATGGGACTTGCGGTGTTGAGAGTTAGCTCTGCTGGGTCTCATACAAGTTGCTAGGGGGCACTGCGGGGATACGAGATCTCTACTTTTCAGGGTTTCCAACGGACCTGGAAGTGCTTCCTTTGGGCTACGACCTGGCACTAGAAGTACTCTTGGAACCAACATAGAAGGAAGCTGTCCGACATCCACCAGTGAGTCAAAGCTGGGGGGACAGGAGGCAACACTCGCTGGAAGGAGGTGGTTGGACAAAGACAAGATGAAAAGAGAAAGAAAGAAAGAAAGAAAGAAAGAAAGAAACTATTGTGTTTATTGTGACTGTGTGCTAGTTATTTCTGGGGAATGGGGCTCAGGATTGCCCACTATCTGTCATAAAGCTAAGCTTAATATCTATTGGACAAGACCAAAACTGCAATGATTTTATGTTTTCTTATTACCAAAACCATCAAGGTATCCAAGTGTTTAATTTCTCTGATTGATAAAATCTGAGTTTTCATATATCATTTCAGTTATAATATACTTCTGACATTGTTATTTTTTTTTCCCTGAATAAATTAATTATTTTTCAGTCTGATATCATGTAACCTGGAAGAAACACAGTATCTATGTTATGACTAAAGGATTGTGTTGACTGAAAACAAAAGCACTATCTCAGGCTTCCTAGATCTACTCCAGTTTGCTCACCAGTTTAAAAAGTACCCTGAGTCACTTCAGTATCTATCCACACAACCCTATTCATTCACATCTCCTCCAAGCCATCTATATGTGATTTTTTTCTTTGTTGTTCGTTTTTAATAAAAGCACTGTCTACACTTTTCACCTTCCCCTTCCTTTGTTTGGTGTCCTCGCTTTCCAGCTCATCCAGTTACGTTACCAACGGTGTTGGGTTCATGGGCTCCCAAAAGAGAATTGGGAGCATGGAGCAGACCCACATTGTCACAGTAATCAACATGGTGGTCATTTGGGAGCACTCTCAAACTGTTCCCAAACCCAAATGATTCCAACTCATAGCAAAGGAAAATGGCTTTTTTAAACAAAAATGATAACAGAAGGGTGCAGGCTTTTAAAGATAGTACTGAAAAAAACAAACAAATAAACAACAGATTGGTAGCCACAATGGGCCTGCCTATAAAAGGATTTGTGCCCTATTTGTCTGGTAGGGCGGAAGCCCCACTTGCCATCCTATTCATATTGTACCTACCCTACCTGCCAACCAGTTCACACTCTTTTCTCTCTTCCTCCCACCAGTGAAACTCTTGTCAGCTACAAACCTCTTGACTACAGTCTTGATTACTGATGGACCAGAAAGGGCTTTTAAGATGCTCCTGTCATGTACTTCTTCTAGGAACTTCCCAACATTAACCACCATCGTATTACTCTCTCCAATGCCCTCAGAGGTCCCTGCAGTCCACCTCAGGTTGACTATGTAATTGCATGGGCAGCAGACAGCCATGAGTAAAAATGTCCTCCCTGTCACCACCCACCTGATTGGGAGAATTACATTCTAAGTCCTTCCATCTTTGCCTTCCATCCTCCTTGTCCTGCTGTACTTTATGGTGTCCAAGACTCTGGGTTCTCACTCCTGCCTCCAGCAACATTCTCTTACTTAGCAGAAGCTCAGCCATCCCTGTTAAATAATCAGTTGACTGCTCTCTGGCTCAGCTGTTAATGATATTCTGAAAGAATCTTGCATCACAAGTAAAGTATATTGTTCCCTGTTGCTGTGTGATACCTGTTATCTGTGAAGTGGAGTTACAATATATTACAGTATATACTCAATTAATTTTGTATCATTTTGGAAGGTTTGATATGGATTATGTGGGGCATTGTTAAATGGGAGCATTGTATTGAGAAAATATTTACAGTGTTATTATTTAGATAGAGTTGTTATACTATCTAAATTTAGTGTATAAATTGTATAAGTATGTGTGTATATTAGATTGTAAAATTTGCATTTATGGCAAAACTTGGAATGGTACAGTAGGAAATTGTTATGCAGTAGCTTCGGTTACTAACTGACGCTTGTCATGCTATACAGTATTTGTTTTATCAGGCTTAAGGCATCAAGTTTAACATCATAAATTCAAATCAAAAGGACACTGTAATTTGAAATTTTAGTACAAAATATAGAAAATAACTGCAACATTTTCACATATAAGATTTGCCTAAAAGTTGTGCTTGACCAATTGTTTCAGCATTTAGACAGGGCTGACTAGTCAGTAAAAAAATATAACACATTTTCAAGTTGTGGGTCTGCACACCATACAGATTTAATTAAGGATGTTTTATAGAGAAAGGAAAAAGTTGGAGAAAGCACTGAGTACATTTTGTAGGGGTTGCCAGCAGAATTCGAATAACTAGACAATGAAACAAACCTAGTCTTCCTCTTTAAAGAACCTTTCTTTTATGCATATTTGCTTCTCTTTGACTATTAGAAAAGAGAGTGTATCTTAGCAGCTCATGGTGCCCTAAATTAATTTGTTCTAAAGTATTTCCACTTGATATCATATTATATAAAAGACTGTTAATATTCCAACCTGATTAAATGCATGAAACCTAATCAGTCCTGCCAAACTCTGCTTTGAACTACAAGGTCTCCAGATGGCTGCTGTTTTGAAGGAGTTTCTAATAGAGTATGACATAAACAGCTCTTCAGATTGAAAACAAATCACAGAGCACATGTATTTAAGCATCTGTAGATCTTCATATTGCTAACAAATTATTTATGAATGAACGTGATTTCCTATTTCTAACCAAAAAAGGTAAGAAAAAATGTCAGTGGATTTTAGATTGTCAGTAGTTATAAAATAGGTATCTTTTTACAACATGAGACATAAAATGCTTCCACATGTTTAACCAAACCTAGTATTTTGCCTTTATGCTATTGGATTGCTAAGGCCTTCTGTGTTTAGCTTTAGCATTTTAGTAGTAAATGTTAAAGCAGAAGGTGGCATGGCACTACCTAACTTTTAATTTTATTATTGTACAAGCTATAAAAACATGTAAGTTAAAAAAGGCTTTACATCTTGATGCCTCCACAGTCTCCAGTATAATGGACTACCTGACCAACAGACAGCAGCTTGTGAGGCTGAGGGACTGTGTGTAAGAAATAGTGGTGTGTAATACTGGAGCACTTCCAGTCCTGTCTCCTTTCCTGTTTACCCTCTACACAACAGACATCCAGTACAATACCAGCACTTGCCACCAGTTGAGGTCTTTGGGTGTGATTGGAACTAGCTGCTAGGGGATGCTACCCTATCATATACAACTACTTTTATGTGACAGCTGAAGAACATTTTCAGTTACCTGAATGCTTATTTAACAACTAATCAATTTAAAGGCAATACTTAAAATTAGATTTTTTTTAATAATGTCAGCCTCTCTGGGGCTATTGCCCCCAGTTTGAAAACCATTGGCTTAGATAGCAAAGGGTTATGGTTACATCTGTATTAGGGTTAGGGCTAGGATAAGGAAGGGGTGCCAAACAACACATGCACTAAACGTGATTAAGGAAAATGCTTCTCTCAATTTTTTAACTTTAATAATTTGTAATTGCCTCAAAATTGGAAGTGCACCTAATAAGAATACGTTGAAGTGAATTAATATATGGAGCTGGTAAAAATTGCAATTGCCTTTCATTTCTAACATTAATTATCTAATATTAATTCAGGCAGTTCCTGTAACTGTTAACTGCAGGTCAGAGCAGCTGTTACATTATAACATTGAATGCTCAACAAATAATAAGACCTTTAAACTGGGCAATAAAAATTGGTGTAACATGCTTATCTGTTGAAAAGATCCATTAAAACTTTGAGGCAGATCTGACAGTGTTTTTTCTTGAAGATATATCTGGTAGCACTACATTTTACATATTACAGAAATGCATCTCATTTACTATTATGTAACAAGACCTTAACATACACTTCTGTGAGTCTTCATAACACTTACAAAGCATCAATAAACTGTTTATTTATCTCTGAAATGTGTCCTACTATAAAAAAACACTTCCTTGTAGTGGTCTGAGATGACTTAACTGAGAAGCATTTCTCTTGATATTACATATTTAGTATAAAACCTGTGAATCCTTCATATTAACATTATGTCAATATGCCACACTGAACAGAGATGAATCTACTGATGTTTTACAGTTGTTATAAAGAATATATAAGTAATAGGTGCATTTTTGCAGTACCTAAATTAAAGTTTTGATAGATACCCGTGACAATGGAAGTCCAAGTAGAATGAAAGAGATCAATCATTTAAAGTCCTGGCTCAAACTTTGGAAAGGTAAGGCATAATGTAGAGTGATTAAAAATGCCTCCTTACAGCTCTGGGGATTTGTGTTATATTCCCCACCAAGCAACTGTCTCTCCATATGTGAAAAAGTTTTCTTTGTACACTCCTGGTTCCTGTCATATTCCAAAGTCAGACATTTTAAATTAATCACACTTGAAACCACAAGGTTCCTATTCGCTGACTTTATTACTTTGACTGTCTCATTTAAAAATCAGTGGGTGCAGATGTATAGTCAACTTGTGAGCTGCCTTGGGTAAAGGCACCTGTTCATTGCGAGCAATAATATAAGTCATTTGACTTGGCATGAATGATAATAGTTGTAGCTGAGTAGTTGAGTGGGTCTGCAGTGTACTAGCATTTCATTGGACGAGTTCATTTTTTATACCCAGTACTATAAGGATAGGTTCAAACTCTTGCCAGTCCTTCAATAGAGAAAGCTGGTCCAAAACAAAAATGTTTTTATTTTCCTTACAATGCAATTGAGTCAATAAAAATGAAAAATATAATATAATATAATATAATATAATATAATATAATATAATATAATATAATATAATATAATATAATATAATATAATATAATATAATATAATACAGGGTGTCCCAAAAGTCACTATACACTTCCTTTTTTCTATTTCATTTCAGGTATCATTCGGACTTGAGCCATCTGCATATGACAACTTAGGCTTTGCAGTTTTTGTAAGCGTATCATTCCCTTAGCTATGGCACCCCTCCCCACTTTGCCAGGTTAGTCAGAAACTTTCCTGACCAATGGATCAGTCGAAGGGGTCCCCTCAAATGGGTCCCCCTGACCTTACACCTTGTGACTTTTTTTTGTGGGGCTATATCAAAAGCAAGGTGTATGCCATTAAGTCCCGTAACCTGTCACAGGTTGAGGAAAGAATCCACATGGCCTGCAGCAAGGTCGGAGAAGAGATGCTGCAAAATGTCGGAGAGGCTTGTGTCCGAAAGGTGGCTGAAAGTTGTCGAAAACGGAGGTGCTCATATGGAGGTATACAACTAGTCTTCAAGGCGTTGGAACGTGATAGCAAGCCTAGCAAGTAAAACTGCAACGACACCTTTGTAGATGCTAGAAATATTAATATTTCAAAGAACCAAAACCAAACCTAGCGCTAGGCCTGCTTGTTCAGAAACTACTCTAAAGTCTATGCTTGTTTATCCAACTAAGGGATACTATAACACGGAAATGCTGCCCTCTTTACATCATCACTGCTTGTGACAATCATGGTCACATGACTAGTCTCCTGTGTCACATAAACAAAGAATTAGACCAACAAAACCAAAACTAAACTTTGCATAATTGTATTAAATCAGATATACATCTCCATAAATAGATTCTCCATTCTGAATATATCTAAAATAATGCAAAACACACAAATAACCATGCACCATTACAACACCATGAATATGGAAGCAGATCTGTTACTATACCCAGGTCCACCTACTTGTTCATCAGTACCACATCACCTACCTTTAAATTGAATTTCCTAGTGAGATGCCAGCTGTATAATGACTTCAAGTATAAGAAGATTCATTTCTCATTTGAGTGCATGCTTTGGCTTTTGCTAGTGAAATGTTGTACTCCATCCTATCATCGAAAAAGGTTTTCTCCTGGCACCCCAAGCACTTTTCAGTCTTCTGTTCAATTGTCTTTTTAAAACGGCTCATCAGTCTTTCACACACATAAAGTATATTATATCAAAGGTGAATAACCAAGATTATAGTCAGACAAAGCTTTGGCCATAGACCAGCTGCCCTCAGCAGAATTCAAAGCTTCTAAAATTGCTCTGAACCTCAATCCTGACCAGGCATAACAGGGTTAAAGCTGAACAGCACAGGACATCTTAACTGAAGGGGAACCAGAATTATAATCACAGATAGTAAGGGTCAAAAGGCTGCAGAAGTAAATTGTCGTTGTTCATTGTATGTACAGGATGTGTATTGGACAGTTGTGCCAATAACAGGTAGTGGTTACATCACAGTGGGTGAGCATACTGCACAGACAAAACATAATGGATAACAACAGAGTGGATTGTGTTGTCTGATGCCTCAGGTGGACAAAGGAAACAAAAACAGAAGACCTGCCAGGTAAACTGCTTGCCTGGCTCAAGGGAATTGGACTGGTGCTTTTCAAACTTAACATAGCGTTGACAAACTGGATGGACACCAACTGGATGAAATGTGCTGCTCAGTGAGAGAACCAGAGAAGAAAATGTATAGAAAATAGAGTCTATAAGAGATTTTAAGTCTTTTAAATTGTGAAAGAAATAAGTAATGTGGGTGACCACACTTACTTCCTTCATGTACATTGGTACATATTTTAAAGTAAGTTAATTTTTGAAATTCCTTAACACAGACAATTGTCGCTGCATGGAAAAAAAAAAAAATGTAAACGAAAGTATTATTTCGAGAACATTTTAAGTAAACATAGACTGCTGAGTGCAGCATGATCATACAGTATTTAGTGCTCAGAATTCATAGCTGCACTATCCTAGATTTACATCCCAGGTGTATGATAGTGGACCTCTCGTACTGAACTTCACTGGGTGTGAGTAAGTTACAATTAGTGCCGAGCGAAAACGCACAGGTTCATTTTCAACATAGTTTCGCAAAATTTACCTAAAAGTTCATTATGCATGCAATTTTGTAATTGCAAACACAAAACTCAGTAAAAAATGTTATTTTGGGGTTTAAAGTTTTAAAGTTGTTTGGGGTCGGAGATCAATGAATTCTGCTCTATAAAGGGTATTCTGCAGTCAAAACCGCTGTCTTGATCCTCAGCTGCCTTTCAATGCCTCTGTCTTGATCCTCGTGGTCTTCTTCCACTAGCTCTATGCACTCTCATCTGCCCCTTTAACTGCCTGTTTGCATGTTCATGCCTTCAGTTCCACCAGATAATGTTAATTTTGGGTAAGAGGTGCACATAATCTGTGCTCACTTTCCCAATTGTAAGCTGATCTAAACCAGGCTTTTCCCAGAGACTCAAAAGCAATTACACACCCAGGAAATCAGAGTTCATCCCAAGTGCCCCCAAAGTGCTTGCAAATATGCAGATATTATCTACACCCCAGTTCCCATGGTTTCCAACAGAATATACTTCCCCATCCTATTAGCACTTCAAAAATAGGTTGCATATGAAACTAAAATATATGTTGTAATGCAGTTTCTTAAACTATGGAGCATAACAAAACTGGGTCATTGGTTACCATCTTTAGGTTGAGTAGTGTTACAAGTCACCATTGTATCTAATAAGAATGGGCTTAGGCTTTGCGAGGAGTGTTGTGCAGGGTTGCCATAGGTTGTTTAAGCATTTGACATTGCTCTGCTTCGATGATCTGCAGTGATTCTCGAACAGGGACCCACAACCCCCTGATGATTAGAATTGGCCTGCTACCTTTTTAGTTGCTTTTGCCACTTGTACATACCTCTTATATTGTATCAAGGCTTATGCAATGCATTAAAGTCAGACAGCTTTGTCAATTCCACTGCACTACACCAGGAAAGACATTGTCTGTAGGAAGTTTCTGCGTTATGCCTGTTGCTACATGCGTTTTCCTCTAGGCGCTCCAGTGTGAATGGCAGTAGTAACATGTTTGAGTATGTCCCATAATGGACTGATGCCATGCCTTAATGTGGTTCCTCCCATGTGTCTTATGGTGCCAGAATAAGTTGATACCCTAGCAAATCTCAACAGTATTAAGCTGGTCTGATAATGGATGGATTGAATTTGAAGAGCTATAAACTTCTTATTAACATTTTTATATACATACACCACATTCCTCAACCTTATCAACTCCATTTAAGATTTGGAGAACTGAATCTTACCTGGTAGCCCTGGATGCAATGTGATGAACAACCCTGGATGGAACTCCGGTCTATCACAGGGAAAATACCCACAGAATCAATTCAGAGTTGCCAACTAACCTAGCATACAGACTTTCTTAACTTATATATGGCCAATTTAGAGTCACCAGTCAACCATACAGTATGTGTATGTGCTTGGGATATGGGAGAAAAACAATGTACCTGGAGGAAAACCCACAAAAACAATGGCATTTGATCCCATGATGCTGCATTTGTGAAGTGAAAATACCAATCACTCCCCTTCTTTGCAGTTTGTCTTATATTCTAGTCAAATCAAAATGTAACCTTCAAAAATTAAATTCAGTCAATGTACTGGGGTTTCCTATTTTTGCATACAAGATAAATAAGAAGCTACATTTGCTTACTGCTTTCTATTACTGATCACTAAAAAGAAAGGAAAAAAAAAAGTCACAAGATTTTATTTACAGTTCTAATGTTGTTGCTCTCACTCCCTAATCGAAGGCAATTACATGCTTTGGGTTTTCCGAGTGAATATTTGAATCAAAGCATGGCAGGGGATCCAGCAGAAAGGTCCAAATCCTTTTAGAAAAGCAAACCAAATTGTTTTCAGGTTATACAGCAGAGAAGCACAGAATGCCAGCTGAGGCAGTCAACAAAGAGCATGCTCTAAATCTGTCAGACACAGCTGGAACAAACACTCGGGCTGTCTTGTATTAACAATGTGTTCCCCTGTATTTCATTCTTGAGTGCATTTTGTTTCATATACCTTGCTTTTTTTCCCATGGAACCTCTTTCTTGTAGTGATCATTTATATGTCTAGATGCCATACACATGGCACAGATAAAGCTTGTTAAAGCAATGCACTATGATGTCAGCTTCATGCAGGCAGCCAACCGAGATCACTCCTAGGTCTCACTCAAGTGACAGAGATGATGACTGTTTAGTAGCCACTTAAAACCCAACATGGGTACAAAGGACAAGGAGAACAAAAAAGTTGTCCAACCAACCTTTATCCAACCTGCTATATCCTAACTACAGGGTCACAGGGGTCTGCTGGAGCCAAACACAGCCAACACAGGGCGCAAGGCAGGAAACAAACCCCGGGCAGGGCGCCAGCCCACTGCAGGGTGCTCATCCACACACACCAAGCACACACTAGGGACAATTTAGAATCGCCAATGCACCTAACCTGCATATACTTTACATATTAACCTTAAATAGGGTGAGTAAAGTTCTGATTTTGTTTATGATGCATCTGTGAAAAAAGTTAATTGCATAGCTTGTTAGTTGTAACTGCAAATAAATGCTGTTAATACATGAAATGTTAAAAAGAAAAGAATTATAGAGTGCAATAATAAATTGCAAAAACATAAAATTCTCCTTATTTTTATCATAGTAAAATGTTACTCTTTATTCATGTAATTTTTGTAAAAAAGTTTAATCAACACAGACTACAGATTATATTTTGCAATACAGTAGATTTTAGTTCTTAAACTAGAGATCTACCAGCAGGTGGCACCAAAAATCAATATAATTAAAGAAAACAAACAATTTAAATCAATTTTTAAGCTTTTATTTGGTCTGATTATTAGAGCCTTTTGCATTGAAGCCTCCTTCCAGTACACCGAAAAATTATGTTTATTCGTTATTTTTATTTATGTGTGTACTGTACATTTTGTTGGACATTATTAGCCTACCATATAGGGATTTAATGTCTGTAAAAACTATATACCTTTTTGGTTATTAGCAGACTCTTTGTAAAACTTACACATATCGCTGTATACATTTACATGACAGATTTGAATTGCAATAACTCCACTCACTCATATTTACATATACTGTATATCAAGTACGCACATTTTACTTGAGACTGTTTTAAAGGTATTTAACTGGATCTCTTAACAGTGGAATATCTCAAGGGTTATCATTATACTAATACAATTAGTATAAAATCTCTTTTTAGTGAATGATTCCAAGCAGACCTGCATTGCCAGTCGTAAAGTTAAAACACACTACACCATATAATTGCAAGAAGTGCACAGAATATTGAATCTCTATTAACTTTTGAAATCCTATTATTCCAAAGCAGGGTTTGAGAGCCTATCTAAGCAACTAAAGCCATAAAAGTCTTACTGATTATTGCACATTCTATGTAGAGTGTGATTACAGTGCCTATAAAACAATATTCACATTCTTGGAGGTTTTCACATTTTATTTTTATAAAATGATGAATCATAATGGATTTAACTGAACTTTTTTGACACTGATCAACAGAAAAAGACTCTTCATGTCAAAATGAAAACCAATCACTTCAAAGTGATCTAAGTTAACTACAAATATGCAATCCATTATTTGCGTTTTATAAGTATTCAAGGCTGTATTCAGTAGATCCACTTTTGTCAGACATTATAGATTTGAGTCAGTGTGTACATTTCTCTTTCTTTATCAGATTTGCACATCTTGACACTGCAGTTTTTTCCAATTGTTCATTGTAAAATTGCTCAAGCTCTGTCAGGTTGCTTGGGAATTGTAAGCGAACAGCCTTTTTCACATCCAGCCACAGAACTTCTCAGTTCCATTGGAATCTGGATTTTGACTGGGTACTCCATTACATTAACATTGTTTTTAATCAATTTCCTCTCCAGCTTTGGCCTGCGGTCATTATCCTTTTGGAAAATAAATCTCCTGCTAAGGTGTAAATTTGTTTTGGACTGCATAAGGTTTTCCACCAGGAGTCCCCTGTATTTTGCAGCATTCACCTTCTACCCTCACAAGCCTTTTTGGGGCCTGTTGCATAGAAGCATCACCATAGCATGATGCCGCCACCACCATGCTTCACGGTTGGGATGGTGTGTTTCTGATAATGTTTAATGTTCAAACATGGCATTTAGTCTAATGGCCAAAAACCTCAATTTTGGTTTAATCAGACTACAAAACCTTTAGAGTCTCCCATGTACTAACAGTGGCTTTCTCTTTTCCACTCTCCAATAAAAGCTATGGATGGTGAAGCACCTGGGCAACAGTTGCAGTCTGCAGTCTCTCCACTCTCATCCCATGTAGCTTGCAACGATCTTTTAATTTCACAGTGATTCAGTGTTGTAAAACAATAAAATGTGAAAACCTTCAAGACGGTGAAAACTTTTTATAGACACAGTATATTAGGACATATCATAATCCCTGTGTGCATTACAGCATATCTAACCATCTGTAATGCTCCTTAAAACAACAAAAAACAGGAACCACTGAAAATGCTTGTTACTTTCTCTGCTGTAGTTTGTAATTCAGAATGTTTTACTCTACTGTATTCTGTATGGATGAAGATATCATCGTGGAATTCTGATTCCTCCAACTCCAGTTAATCAAAGGTTATATGATTGTTTTGTGAGAAAAGTAAATTACAGCCATCAACTAACACATCATGTACTGTCTGCACAAGGCAGCAGATGTTTTATGTAGAATGCGTATAACCAAACCGTAATAAAAAGCCAATGTTATAACTGGGAAGATGTGATTCAAGTCAGCAATGGTTAAGACATGAGACTAAATCAAAATCAAGAGATGTATAGAGAGAGAGTCAAAAAACTAAATATTTCACGTTGAAAAATATAAATCCAAATTGAAAAACAGAAAACCATTCATAGAAAGAGAGATACCTAACAACGATGACACTAAGACTTTATGTTTTTATTAGTTGCAAACTCAGACAGTAAAAGAGTTTATAATGCTGGCCTAAATTTCATCACTGTAATTATGTCACCTGTTACACACTCCTGGACATTCTATCCAGCAACAGCCTGGCAACCCAGCATTACAAACCACAAACAATGGTTGCACTGATAAAAAACCCCAAAATATTTCAAAATGAACGCTCTCAAAAATGAAATAAATTAAAACAACAGACGAGAGCAGTACATTTCATGATTTCTAAAACCCCCAAAATGCTACCGGTATTATTTTTACAGGCCAAGTAAAAGCCTGTGAAAAACATATAAATAAATAAAAATAGAAAATGTCCACATCATGATACATCCAAGATGTTGTGGAATGGAGTGTAGGAAATTCTCTTCTAAAATATTAAATACTTTTAAATCACTATCTGAGTTTAATTTTATAACATTCAGTACATCTAGTTCACATTGCAACTACTTTGGTTGCCTCACCGCTAGTGCCAACATCTCATGGTTACACCAGACAGGGTTTGAATTCTAGCCCAGTCATGGTGTGTGTGGAGTTTACATGTTTTCCCCATGTTTGTATGGATTTTCACTAGGTATTTCTGCATTTTTTCCTTAATTCTAGGGATCCGGAATTGGAATAAGCAAGTTCAGTAAAGGGATGGTGTAGTGAAGCTATAAGAATTAGCGAGGGATAGACAGCTACATAAGAATAGCTCTCTGGATAGAAGCCCAGCTGCATGTTGGGGCTGAATGAGTTTTTGTTCAGCTCCATTGGTGAAAAGGATTGTTCTCTAATCTAAAGGCTATGACTTCAAGGTCAAAAGGTACTAAACATGAGAAAATTCATCAGGAGAAATAAAAAGTGCTACAACCTGGTTTTGTGAAAGGTGGAACAAGTGTAGCAAACCTCAGAGATAGAGCCTGCTGCTATATAAGAGTCAGTCTTCAGGTTAGAAGCCCATTTGTCACTGCACTGAATGGGATGACCTGTAATCTTAAGGACCTTCATGTTGTATCACTGCTGTCTCCTGGAGGATGAGCAGTAAATTTGGGCTGTAACCCTGAGAAAATCAACACAGATAGATGGGTTCCGATAATCAGTGGAATATGCAGTAAACACTAATGCTATATATAAAAAAGTATTAAGGAAAAATGAGCATGCAGAACTAATTATTCTTTGCCACTAGCCAATTCTCATTTGTAATGGGGTTTCTGATATATAATCCTACTATGAAAACCTTCTTTCCTGTTTGAAATGTTGCTTTTGGCAAGAAACAATTTCTTCATCACGTCACTGCACCTCATGCTGAGCGAAAAGATGCAATACTGCCAGAATAAAGAAGGTATTCATCACATAATAGCCGATTTTTAGGTTTAAGCCAATCCCTTTTCTGATAGCAAAAACAACTGAAGAATCAAACATACAGAGATTATAGAATCACTGTTTGATATATTGTAAATTACATTTAAATGATTTTATGCAGCCAGGATTTGAAAATGGAACTAAATGAAAAATTCAATTTTTTTATAATGTGTTTCCTTAACATCAATGCATCTGAATGCAGCAGCTTTGGGTGTGAGACATGAAGTAACACTAGAAGGGATTTACAGTTAAGCACACACCCACGCTCACGCTCAGTTGTAGCATTGCTTTATAGATCTGCAACATATCTTAACAGGTGCTTTTTGGAAGTGGTAGAAGCAAGGCCACAGATTTAAGTCTGTGGGACAGCAGTTCTTACCCTGTGCCACCATCTAATTTGTTTTCCCCAGTTAAATTAAGATACTAAATATTATAATAAGAGTTCTAAAAGATCACATACTATGCACTAATTTAATCAACAATTTAAGACAAAAAATGTAGTGTCCTAATAAAGTGTGCATAAAAATGCCTGTTAGATAGAAGAAGTGTAAGTTATGATTGGATAAGAAAAGGGCGGCAACTCTTTGGCCCAAGGACTCATCACAGAAGACAATGGCATGTACAATGGTACTGCCAATAGGCAAAAAGCCATGTGTGAGCAGAAGTTACTCAGGTATGAAATTATTTAGAGACAACAGTTTATAAAATATTGTATGCCATGGGGGAATAGTAGACTATCACCTTAACTCATACTTTGCTTCTATCTGTCAGATTGTATGAATAATAATTCCCCAATGGCTTTTTGATGAACCTCTCAGGGGAAACTTCTTCACAGTGAGGGCTAATCACCTCCTGCTAGGACTTGTACATTTGCAGTGGCTTTTAGAGGGTCAATCCAATCACCAGTATAGGATTTCTAAAATATAAGGACTGTTGGGAATTATTCTTGTGCCATACTGTCTTGTTTCCTCCTTCTACTTCTAACAATTACTTGATATAAAGGTAAATTCTTACTATATATAAGGTGTATATATTTTTACCTCTTGAGATAAATATAAATAGCATATTATTTTTTATATAAATAAAAATGGATGATTAATGGAAAATGATTAATTGAGAAGGAGGCTGCTGAGACTTTCCTGTTGTTTACACAATAGTTAACTGCATTTCAGAGCTGAAATTCACTGTACTGGATCTGTGCTTCTTATCTGTATTCTTGCTTGAAAATGTTGTTATCACAAACTACTGTACCTGAGCCATTCTTGTGACCTGATTTGATATATCTCTAAATATAATGCACTGTATGTTTTCTTCACAGTGCACTAGAGCAAACAATGATTACACAAGGGAACTTAAATTGCCATAGCTATTGAGTGTGCTACTGCAATCTTTTTTTGTTCTTTCTATTTCTATCCATTACCTGTTACCAGGTTTCTTAGTGCTAGTTTTCTATTAGTAATTAAGGAGCCATGCCATACTTGTGTATTTTACTTCAATAAGAATGTTTTTTCCCCGTGTTTCTTCTCTATCTATATTAACTACATTCAGACATTGTAAGTAATGCCCTGTTCAATTGCCATTTCATGTGTGCCCTTTGTACTCTATTGAAACATTAAAAAATATTGGCTATTGAAATGATAGGCTCACTGTGGCTAGCAGATGTTTCCATTTC
This sequence comes from Polypterus senegalus, assembly GCF_016835505.1. Classification (NCBI taxonomy): domain Eukaryota; kingdom Metazoa; phylum Chordata; class Cladistia; order Polypteriformes; family Polypteridae; genus Polypterus; species Polypterus senegalus. Next base: position 138,356,360 of record NC_053155.1, on the reverse strand, counting down.
AAGCTATGGCTATTTATAATGCCTGTTAATTGCGTAATAAAGTGTAATGTATATCAATCAATCAATCAACAAAATGAAAAATAGAAAAATAGAAGACACAATAAAAAATAAACATAAGTCAACATTAATTAACATAGAATAAGTAAGGTCCGATGGCCAGGGTGGACAGAAAAACAAAAAAAACTCCAAAAGCTGGAGAAAAAAATAAAATCTGTAGGGGTTCCAGACCACGAGACCGCCCAGTCCCCTCTGTCCCATGTCATAAATGGGCGTGGCTCCTGGCATTTTTGCATACCCTGAGTAATGACACTGGAGTCCAAGCACATAAACATGATGTGACTTTATTCACTAGAGCACATGCAAAAGAGGGTAAGCAAAGGAAGAGCAGAGCAGAAAGTATAAAAGTCAATAGGCCCCACACAATGCAGGCAACTTGATGTGGCACTACAGCTGATCACTTTCTATTTGTGTATGTAATAATAAAGGTTTACTTCAGCCTGGAGCTAAAGTAGATTTCATTTGAGAAAAGCATTACAATATGCAAATTTTGATTAAGCAAGCTGACCTGTTTTCAGCTGTTTCTTAATCAATACCAATAGATTTAATAACACTGAGCTAGTTGTTATTCCCTTGCATAAAAATTGGAATTACCTGCAAGCAGAAACTTGCCTTTTAATAAATACCATAGCTAAGAGAAATTCAAGAAACATTTTTCATGGTAAGGCAATCTGATTATGCCGGGCATTAACCCCATTATGTTTTTCTTATTCAATCTGTAGGACAGTATTCCAAAAATTATGTGAGATCGTTTACAACAAAAATTTCTGCACCAACACGTTCCATCATAGATACTTTCAAATCAAAATGTTATATTAATGAAAAGTAAGATAAAATTGTCCTTTTTTTTTAAAAAAAAAAAGATTGGGATTATCTCCTCTTTCTCTTATTCAGACTTTAACTCTATTTACAAAAAGGTCTCTTAAAAAGGGAGAATCACCTCAGGCCTATCTCTAGTTAGACTCGAAGCCAATTTACAGCAAAAATCTTGAAGTGAGAAGCTGAAGTAATTGAAATCATATTGTTTTACATGAAATTTTTATGAAAAGGCAAGTACCCCCCTTTTGTTCTATGGTTTTAAATATCAGGATGCAACTAACAATCATCCAGTCCTCACCAAGTCCCAAAATTAGAAAAATCTATTCTCAGGTCAGAAAAAGGTCAACACATAACTGATTTTAAGTTGTTAGTTTTTATTCAAGAAATACTAAATCATGAGAGCAAAATGAAATACACCCATAAGAACATAAGACATCTGACAAACGAGAGGAGACAATTTAGTCCATCAGGCTCGTTTGTTTATCTAATCACGTACAGTAGATGGTCCAAAATCTCAACCAGCTACTTCTTAAAGCTTGTCAAGTTTTCTGTTGCAATTGTATGTCTCAATAGGCTGTTCCAGATTTCCACAACTTTTTCAGTCAAGAAGTGTTTCCTAGCTTCAGTTCTAAATGCTCTTTCTCTTAATTTCATTAAAGTCAGTTAGTACCAAGTGCAATTGACGAGTTGATGACCAGGAAGTGTTAACACTGAATTGCATTATTCATTTTTTATGAATTATATTATACATTCAGCATATTGTAAAAAGTATACGCTAAAATGCATTGCTAATAAATTATTTATCTTTCATATGCCTTTCTATTTATTCTTTTATTAATTTATTTTGAACTGCTTTTAATCTTGTATAATTATAAAGTAAATATAACTATGCATCATTTTCTTAGTCAATGTATTTTACATATATATTGATATCTATCTTTCCATAACTTTCTTGAATCTGCACAATGCATTTTAGTAGTATAAGGGAGCTGGAGCCTACCTTAGAATTCGGCACAATACAGGAACTTCAGTTTTTAAAAGAGGTCAATCACACACCTATCAATGTAGTCTTATGCTGAGCCAGGCAAGTTTTGCCAATTAATGCAAAATGTATCCCTGTGGTGTTTAGGAAAAAAAAACCGAGTATATGGATAAAAACCCATGCAGACACTATTAGAATGAGCAAACTTTAAAACTTTAACTGGTCTGTGCTAAAGACTGTAACTGTGAGGCAGCAGTTCCAACCTTGGTGTCACCCTTCATCCATCTGTTGAAATATATAATTACCGTATTTTTCACTCCATAAGATGCATTTTTTTCCCCAAAAGAAGGGTGGAAATAACTGTGCATCTTGTGGAGCGAATATTGCGTCACAGACCGTGATGTGTATTACCTGACAAAAGTCGACATCTAGGGGTAGAGGGCTACAATCAGCTGTTAATGGCGACAAAACTCACCGTTACTTTACAGGCATTCCCTCTCTGCTTGGAGGAATGTTAGACTCATTGATTCGGCATCTAATCCTTGCGTGTGCATGAGTTACGAAATGTAAACAAAGGCAAGATGGCATCAACATCTCACGAAGGAGCGATGCGAGTGCAGAAAACAAAATACTCAGCAGATGATGTTTTGCACATTATCGCTTAGTCAGACTTTCATTTTTCAGAATCTGATTTTGTTGAGAGTGATCAGGAGATTGAGCAAGAGAGTGAAGAACTGACATCAGCTGATTGGACACCAGCCAGTACCACCCTAGCTGAATGCATTCACGCAGCCAATGCACCTACGGCAACGTTCGTGTGGAAGGAATACCCAGACATTGATCTGTGGGAGCCAAACTGGCTACCAGACTTCGCAACACAGCATAGCTTGCTGTTGGACTCGACAGATTACCAGCCGCTGGAATACTTCAGGCTGTGCTTTCTTGAGGCTGCCTTTCAGCTACTGTCAGATGACACAAACGGGTATACAGAACAAATTTTTGAATAGTGGGCTGCGCTTGCACTGCATTTTCGTTTTTCAAAGTGGAAGCCCACAACACAAGACGAGATGAAGGGCTTTGTGGCATTACAAACAGAGATGGCACTAGACTGGCGATATAACTTCAGGGAGCATTGGTCCAAATGTGTTTCGTCCCCTGGTGGCTTTGGACAAGTTATGCCACGTGATAGATAGATAGATAGATAGATACTTTATTAATCCCAAGGGGAAATTCACATAATCCAGCAGCAGTATACTGATACAAAGAAACAATGTTAAATTAAATAGTAATAAAAATGAAAAGAATTAAAACAAAATTAATGTTCGCATTTACTCCCCCGGGTGGAATTGAAGAGTCGCATAGTGTGGGGGAGGAACGATCTCCTCAGTCTGTCAGTGGAACAGGACAGTGACAAAAGTCTGTCACTGAAGCTACTCCTCTGCCTGGAGATGATCCTGTTAAGTGGATGCAGTGGATTCTTCATGATTGACAGGAGTTTGCTTAGTGCCCGTCGCTCTGCCACAGATGTTAAACTGTCCAACTTTAATCCTATGATAGGTACGTGCTCCAGAAAAGTGATTGTGAGCAACTGAGCCTTATAAATTCTGACACTAGTGATGAGGAGTTCTTGGGGTTTCCAGAAAAGTAGAAGAGTGTTTGAAGCTTAAAGTCTCTCCTCATTTGTTAATGACAGTGATGATGGTTCTTAATACCGCTGTTGACTTTACATGGTTGAAATATTATTCTGCTATATTTTATTAAATATATTAGTGCACCATTTGGTTCAGAATATTTTTTTTTCTTGTTCTCCTCCTCTAAACCTAGGTGCGTCTTATGGTCAGGTGCATCCTAAGGAGCGAAAAATACGGTATACGACCATCCAGGTGGCTCTATTGATTTTCAGTTGGTTCTTGAAAATAAACCTCTTTACAAAGCATTTTGGGACTACTTAGACTGTTTATGTGCTTTCAACATTAATATCTAGAGATGTACTGGCCCAGTCAATACATATATTTGAAATATATTTCTTTTGTGTTAATATCTCTTGCCATGATTACTGAGAAGGGATATCTACAGGTTCAAAGTATGAGCCGCATATCTAAAAGAACACACTCCCAGGGAGAACATGCTCCTGGTTGATACAACATCTAGTTAAGGTATAACTTATAAGACTGCATTTATTAAAAACAATAATAAACAACACAATATTTTGATTTATACAAATATAATATTATGTTTCCTAATTGTGTAGGTTATTAAATCAATTACTATATCAAAGTAAATGCCATTGACACTTCATAACACTTCTGCTTAAGGATTATTATTATGTTTGGGATTTTACAATGTGCTATCACTCATTAATATACTGATTAACCTCTTTAACCTTCCAGCATGCTCAGAAGGACATTATGGTCCACTTAAGAATTTATAAACGCCAATCATATCCTTTCAATGGAGTGACCACAAATAGGTGAACTAGGTGAACTGGCATTTCATGCAGGGCATATTCTTACCTTCTGTCATTAACTGTCGAGTTAAAGTCTACTCCCCTGCCACCTTGATCAGGAAAAGTAGACATATTGCTATTGTCCTAAATAAGGTTTAGGTTTTGTAATTATCTATATAGTGGTATAATGAAAATGAAATATTGCTTGGAAAAGTAAATCCAATATATCAAAAAAGGAATCAGAATGGAGAACGTTGCTTTACTTTGAGCATTCTTGTGCTGAACGATAAACAATGCAGTCAACATGTTTCAGCACTGTAGCTCACCACATTCTATTTGGCCATTTAATAATAAAGGTTTACTTTAGCCTGGAGCTGAAGCAGAATTCAGTTGAGAAAGTGTTATAATCCTCTAATTTTTATTTGGCAAGGTGACCTGTTTTCAACTCTTTCCAGTAGATTTAATAACACAGAGCTATTTCTTATTCCTTAACGTACAAAGCTCAATTACCTTTGAGTTGACTCTTGCCTTTCATAAATAATGCAGCTAGCAATATTTTATGGTAAGACAAACAGATATTTCTCAAAGGGGTCATCAACCCAGTTGTGTTTTATTAGGTTAACTGGTGGCTCCAAATAGGCCAAGTCTGAGTGACTGGGTGTGTACATGAGTTTGCCTTACAATGGACGGGCACCTCTTGGGCAGAGCTGGTTTCTGCACTGGAACGCTAGATTGGATTAAGTGGGTTTAATGTTTAATGGATGAGTCAATAGATAAAGACAACAAATGAACACAGCCTCAAAACATCATAGATTACTACAAGCATGAACTCCAGGATGCCTCGTTGGTCACTTTGCCTTATTATAATAAGCATCCTCCCATCTTTATTTGGTTATTTTACTCATTGTCTTAGGAAAATGAAGCTTAACCTTATAATTTACAGAGACAAGAAAGGAAACTGCATTGATAAGTGGGGATTAAAGATAAGCAAGACATCAAATTATGGGACATGGATGGAATCAAGGCTAATCACTGATGCTAAAACCCAGGAACACAAGCTGGTTATACTATGGGGTGTCTAACAAGAAAACTGGACTCTGATGCCCCTGTTTTGGTTACTGGTTTATAGACTGTGGCTAGCCTTAACTTAAGAACTGGAGTGAGAAAGGAGTCTTAACCCATGATATAATTCCTCAGAAGTCTGAACTTTATTCTTCAAGCAATCCCCCATCCTTTTAATGTACCAGCACCATGTCTTTTATTAACATTCACATTCTTTTTGTCCGTACTCATTAAACATAACCCAGTTATTAAGTTATGAGCTATGGACTACTGACTTTTTCATTTTTTTCAATATTAACTTTAAAGTTAATTTTAATATTTTAAATACAGTTATGATAAAATTTAACTTGGATTATCTTCTGCTGAAAAAAAACTAATGAAAATTTTAGTTGTTTATAATCCATCCATTCATTCTTAAACTCAATTAATCTAATACAAAGTAATCCGGAGCTGGAGTATACAGTGGTGGACTGTGTATATAGTACATATGTATATATATTAGTGTAGGAAGTCAACTGTCCAGGATTTTCATGTATATTGTTTGAGAGAAAAAAAACTTGCCAACATTTTTTCTGATCTATCCTTGTGTTACTCATAGAAACTTTTCATAAGCGAGATGCAGAATATATGCAATGTAGAACAATGTAGCATTATAGAAATGTATAAAAGTGGTTAAGTCTAAAGAAGGGATGTCCTTTTCTTTATAGGTTAATTTAAAGGCATTTAAATATACTACAACTCCTTTGGGACTTATTGATTCAAATAAAATGCGCATTCTAGTTCACATATAAAACACTTTTTCTGTAATCCTCCCGACCTTGCCAACGTTTCAGTAATATTTTATATTTATTTAAGAATTTTTTGTGTTCACATAATTTGATGCTATAAATTATGCAGTAAAGTTACTCTTTACTTGCATTAGGACCTGTGCCAATCAGTAATGATCTATAGATGATGTTAAGAATGCTGGCTACTGCCAGAACAGTCATTGAGCTCTTTTCACTATTTTGTTGAGACTGGGTTGAAAGAACAGGTGGTAGGTTTCATTTTCAAAATTAACTTTTGATTTTCTCTTCTGTTATAAAGTTACAATTATTAAGGTAGTATGCACAAAACAGAAATGCTTCAACACCACACTACTGTTTATGAGATGCCTATGAATATTGGAACTTGCATTATCGATATATTATTGTTATCATGCTATTTTGTGATGTCATTGCATCTTTATTATTTGATTTTTTTTCTTGTAGTAATCCAGCACCATTGTGATGGTTGCTTTCATGTTGGCAGAAACATTCTTTATAGCAAAGACACCCACCCAAAGGCACAGAAATCATGTGAGAAACGTTTTACATCTCATCCTATATTTAAACTGGTGGTGTGTAGTACCCAGCATCCAAGAATTTGAATACAATCTTCTTTTGTCTATTTAGTGAGGGACAGACACACTTGTTAGTTAAGGCTTATGATTTGCTTTTTGGGGGGAGTTTTTGATTTAGCATTTTTAAATTTTTAATTTGCTTTTTGGGGGGAGTTTTTGATTCAGCATTTTTCAATTTTTGTTTGTTTTGCTGGTACTTTTTTAGCACAAAAATCTGATTCTGTTACTGGTGATTCCTTTTGGTTTTCCCTCATAATTTTCTTTCACTGGTCAACTTAAACATAAACATACAATTTAAACAAATGATGAGGGTCAAAGTGGTTCAGGAGTTATTGAAAATCTAACCACACTTCTGCAAATGACTACTAGTGTAATCTAAAAAGAATTAATGTAATCCTTGGTAATTAAGCTTGTATACCCCAAGGTAACTTTAAGGTTTCCCTGGGATAGCTGAAGTAAGTCCAAAATTAACTGTGAATCAAATAAATTGTAACCCTGATTAAAAAATGTTTTATGGTTGTATCTTTAAAATTGAAATGCCTAATCATACTTTAATAGACTAGACTTCTTAGCTGTCTTCAGTAAATAACCTGAGAAATAAACTTCTCATATCTATTTATCCATTTGGTTTACTAGCACAAAAGTCCCAAACTTGTCATTTCTTTAATATACAGTACAAAGTTACTTCATAATGACTGATAACTACAGTACATGCTTTACTTCACTTTATTTTTCATTTTACTTACCCAAACAGCATGAAATGTACAGAATGTTAGCAATAATTAGTGTGTCTGGAAATCCAAAACAATACTGTAAATAAGAGAAACTAAAAATATCCTACCTTCTTTACATTTTTTGTATTGAGATATATATATCTATATGTTAGAAAATTTTGTAGGGACCTTTAAAAAGCTTATATAGATAAGGAATAATGAATATATCATTGATTTGAATTACTTTTTGTACCATTAGATTCCTCAGTAAATAGCACCATATTTCTTTCTTTTTGATAGTAAACCAAGGTGATCTTCACAGATGCAGTAAAACAATCTTGAACTCAGGTGTACCACATCACGTTAAGCCTTAAACCATTTCAATTGAAGAAGCCATAATAGTGCTTGTACTTTAGTCTTAGTAGTAAATCATACTGAGAAAGACTTGGTTTCTGTTGATTTCTCATATATAAGACATTATTACACAATAATAAAAATACATTATAGTATAACATGCAGTATAAAACATTTTAAAAGAATATGAGGCCAATTCACACTTCTGCAATCAGGCAATATAATACAATGATAAGAGACATGACATCAACATAATACACAAGTGTCTGATGCATTAACGTTGAAGAAACAGAAAGTTTACAGCACCAGTTCTTAAGATGGAGGTTGTTGAGAAGCAAGTGCAGGCAAAAGACAACTAAAACCTCATTTTGAGTGGATCAAGCTGTATGTTTGTGGCATCTGCTTCAGAACAATATAAAAAAATGTAGCATTTATTAATATAAAATTGTTCTTTTTCCTATAGTATTCGTTGGTGTTTCTGCTTGGGGCACACACACATTAGCTCTAATGCCATTCTGTCCACAGAGAGCAACCCTTTCAGAAATTGGAGAGCTGCAAAACACTGCATGGAGATCTAATGGAAAACATTTTGGATGCAGGTTTGGGGTTTGGGTGGGTGGTGCTGGGTGGTCTTGTCACCTTCCACTTTAGCTTTCCATATTCACAATTGACTTTATATACTTAGAATTTGACTTTTTATATTCATATGTTGACCATATATTCAGGTCATGATTTTATACCTCAGGACAGTCATATTATATATTCAGACTTCTAATTTACATATTCAGACATTGATTTTATATATTCTACATTGACTTTGTATATTCAAAATTGGTGTTATATATTCTGAAATGACTTTATGTATTCAAATGCTGCATTTATATTCTCCAAAATGACTTTATATATTTTAAATGCTCAATTTATTTTTTCCAAAATTACTTTATGTATTCAAATGTTGAATTTATGTTTAAAATTTGCTGTATATATTCAAAACTTTATTTATTAATGCGCTGACCTGAGTATATATTTAAAACTACCATTATACTGTATATTCAGACATTGACTCTAAACACTATTTTCAGAACTGACATTATATATTCAGAATTGACTTTTCTTTTCATCCAGAGTTTAAAACAGAATAAAAGACTGAACAGATCTTAAAATAAGCAGAAACCAGCAGAAACAACTGGTCTGCCTCCGAAACAGGTCTAAACACAGGCAATCTGGCCCCAAACTCTTATGTCTTAATTATTAAACAATTTTTTGAATAAACAGAAGAAGTATGAGGGATGGGGGTTGATTTGCCTTCGATCTTATGTTTGTAAAAAAAGTTTTATTTGTATGGAATGTTGTGTGCTTTTAATAAAATAAAAAAGAAGTATTAAACACTGGGGTATCAAAGGAAAAACTAAGACAAAACAATTTTCTGAAAAGGTAACCCATAGCCAGTTTGTAATCTAATTGACAAAAATCCAAAGATCATGGCATAATTTACCAAAAAAAATGCAGAAATCTAAACAGCAAAGAACCCATCTGCTCTGGTCTGAATTTTCAGCAGTAATGGATCCACTTCTTGGTGTACCTCCCATAAGGAACATGCCAACAAAATATATATTTACTATACATAAACAGTAAATAATATTTAAACAGAATAATATTAACAGAAATTACTGTACATAATAACCAAAAAATAATTCCAATACAGAAATGAAAGTAAAAAGGAAAATATCCTTAAACCAGGAACATTCCCTATCTAAAACATAACAACCTTACATATCTAGAATATGAGTTAACATATAGAGATTTGACTTTTGACTATATTCAGACTTATATTTTCAATATATTTACCTGTTTAGCAAATCATTTATATATATATATATATATATATATATATATATATATATATATATATACAGTTTATATATATATATATATATATTGTGACATGTGGCCGGCTTATCATCCCGGCCATACTGCCCTCCCTGCAGTATGGAGGTGCCCTGAAGACCAGCAGGGAGTCATGGGACATGGAGTTTTTATACAAGATTCTGCTGGATACCTCAGGGGCCGCAAGAGGGAGCTGCAGGGAGGACCGAAGACTTCCTCGTGCCCTATGACCCGGAAGCTTGTCATAGGAAGAGCGACGGGCTTCCGGGATGAAGAAAAGAACTTGTACCTGACCCGGAAGTGATTGAGAGTCACATGGACTGGGGATTAGGAACACTTCCGGGTCAAGAGATATAAAAGGACTGTGGGAGCTCCCACACGGCGAGCTGAGCTGGGTGGAAGGGTGGCAACGCGTCTGGGAGTGGAGGATTAATTTATTGTAGTATTTGTGAGTATTTATGAGTATAGTGGTGTGCTTTGTGCACTGTGGCAATTTAATAAAGTCAGAATTTGGACTTTTACCTGGTGTTTGGAGTCATGGACAGGGGTTCAAGGGAGCGAGAGTGCCCCCTATCTACCACTATATATATATATATATATATATATATATATATATATATATATATATACACACCTGGTGAATCAAAAAGCAGTACCACATTTCTAATTTTTATTCTACAAAAACATTACAAGTTAAAATAAATTTCATTACAACGTAAGAAAGCGTATACAAAATAGATTTTTTCACTGTGTGTTAATGATGTCTTCAAGGTGGTGGCCATCATTAGCAATACACACTTCGAGACAATTTCAATGCTCACTTGACTCATTTGGCCATTTCAAGGGGAATAGCGAAGATTTTGTGGCGAATAGCATTGTAATAAAGCGCTATATAGGTGCCAGACCCAGCACAGACTACACGGAGGCACGTACAAAATAAACACAGGCTTTTACTTTTTCCTTCAGCTGTGGGACATGTCTTCCCCGTGTCACATAGCCCAACGCAGTCCCAATAGCAAAACACAACACCACCAAAACACTCTTTTTCATCCACCACTCTTCCTCACCAAGCTTAGTCCTCCTCCTCCCGACTCTGGCTCTCGAGTGGTGGTGGCTGGCCCCTTTTATAGACCACCCAGAAGCGTTCCAGGTGCTTGACTACCTGGTCCTAATTGCACTTCTGGGTGGGGCTGAAGACTTGTCCAGCCGGGCTGATGATTCCAGGCAGCACCCCCTAGCGGCCACCCCAGCTCCCAACCAGGATGTGGAGGACTCCATCTCCCATGGAGCCATGCAGAAGGTTGGGGAATCACCATCGGCCAGGGAGGCTGCCACCAAGCGTCCTGGGGGAGGTATTGAGCTGTACATGGTTGCTCCCCCGGAACATATGCAGCAGGGGCGTCCTGGCCGGGCCTTGAGGTCTTCAAGGTTTTGAGGTCGGTGTGTGTATGCCTTTGACTTCAGATAGCCCCACAAGAAGAAATCACACAGAGTGAGATCAGGTGAACGTGAAGGCCACCCGACATCGCCGTGCAGGGAGCTCAGCTTCCCTGGAAAACATCTCCTGCAAAACTTGCATGGATCTCCTTGCTATATGAGCTGTTGCTCCATTCTGTTGAAACCAGGCCTCCACCACATCCATTTCTTCCAGTTGGTGCTGTAAAAAGGTCTCTAGCATTTCAATATAATGTTCTGAAGTGACGGTGACCATTGCTCCCCCTCCTCAAAATAGTAAGAGCCTACAAGGCCAAATTCTGCAAAATGCCAAATTCTGCAATGGCGCACCAAACTGTTACATGCTAACTCTGCACGGGTCTCTGATGAAGTTCACGAGGGTTGGTTTCAGAGAAAATGTAGCTTATTTATGCAACCACTGAAATGGAACTGTACCTTCTCGCTGCACATGATGATGGCATCTCAATTAACTATTTGCAGAAACTCTCTACGGCTCTCCCAGTCTCTCTCAGTGAGTTGCTGTACTACTATCATTATGTATGGATGGAAATTAAGGTCCTCGTGCAAAATCCTCCTCAAAGACTTGTTGGAAATGTCTAGTCAGAAGCATGTTTACGTGCCGAACATTTAGGAGACTGCAAAATTGATGCCCTTACAGTTTGCATGTTTTCAGGCATTCGTACAGTCCGAGGACAGCCTGGAGAGTTTCTACTCAATGTTGTACCCATCTGCCTAAATTTAGCCACCCACTGAAGAATTGTTTTACGATTTGGGACGTCACTGTTAAGAGGAAAATTGAAGTGCGATCAGAAGGTGCATTGCGTAGTAATGATGAATTTGTTGTTTCTGAATAATGCTTCGACAGTGACAGCATAGTGCGCATCAGACCAAGGCATGTTGCCAACTGAAAACTACAAAGGATCACCTATCAAAGGACCCCCACCACAACCCACTCAGCTGCCTCCACCTTGCACAATGACTTTGAGAAATGTAGTACTTTATTTTGGCTCACCCTGTGTATATATATGTATAGGGTGGTCTAGATCTAATTATGCAATTTTAATTATGCTATAACTTAAGTTTATAACATAGAAAATCACCCGAAAAAATCCCAGACCATCGAAAAGTGTGCGAACTGACGACATGAAGAATCGTTTTCACGCCGAACTAGAATCATCCCCGCATAAATCAAAGTCATCCAGATGATTTGGATCTGCATAATTAAATCTGGACCACCCTGTATATATATATACATACATATATATATATATATATACATACATATATGTATATATATATTGTGGTCCCCGGCCGGGGCAGGAGCCCAGCCGGGACGCCCAGGAGGACCAGAGGAGGGCTTGTGCCTCCTCCAGACCGCAAGGGGGCGTCCATCCTGGCTATGTTGGGGGCCAGGCGGCGCCCAGGTGCCTGAGGAACCCTGGAGCCCAGCGCTTCCGCCACACCAGGAAGTGCTGGGGAAGACGACAGGGACACCCGGACGGCTTCCGGTGCGCAGCGGCACTTCCGCCACACTGGGGTGTGGCTAGGACTGATTGCCGGAAGCAACTGGAGCCCATCCGGTTCCTATAAAAGGGCCGCCTCCCTCCAGTCATTGGCAGAAGTCGGGTGGAAGAGGACGGAGCTGGAGTGAGGACTGGAGGCGGCCAGGAGAAAGAGAGGCACAGGACTGTGTGGCCTGGACATTGGGGAATCGGTGCTGGAGGCACTGGGGATTGGAGTGCATGGTAAATTTGTATATAGTGTTGTATTGTAACAGTGTGTTGGGTGAACTATGTTGTCCGTCTGTCTGTGTCCGAGTCCCAGTTCACAATATATATATATATATATATATATATATATACAGTGGAACCTCGGTTTACGAGTAACTTGGTTTATGAGTGTTTTGCAAGACGAGCCAAAAGTTTTAATACATTTTGACTTGATAAAAGAGCGATGTCTTGCAATACGAGTAGTATGGATACACTTTGTCTGCTGAGCGTTATGTGTTCACAACTGAGCTGATGGTTCTTCTCTTTCTTCTTATCTCGCTCGCTCGCCCAGCGCATCTCTCTCTCTCTCTCATCTCGCTCCCCCAGCGCGTCTCTCTCGCCCAGCACGTCTCTCTCTCATCTCGCTCGCCCAGCGCGTCTCTCATCTCGCTCGCCCAGCGTGTCTCTGTCTCTCTCTCTCCTAATCTCGTTTGCTCGCCCAGCACGTCTCTCTCTCTCTCTCTCCTTATCTATCTTGCTCACCCTCGCGTCTCTCTCTCTCTCTCTCTCTGGCAATCGTCTCCTATTCTCCGTCTAAGTCTGTGTGCCTCACTCATATAGTCACATCTGTTTACTACAGCATTGTGACTGTGTGTGTCTGCGCTGTGAAGTGCGAGTCCCCGTCTTGCTCCCCAAAACACGAAGCTGAGTCTCAGTGTTTTAACACCAGCTTTATTCAGCTTGAGACCACAACAGCGCTGTTATTTATTGTACCGGGATCTTTATAATGTTCCTTGTATGACCCATTGACAACAGGCGCTTATAGCATGTCTGCGATCTTTTTGGATGCGCTTATACGGCGAACTGCTACAGCGCTGGGAGACTGCGATTGCTTTGGGACGCTCTTCCGCGTGTTGTCCCATTGGGTGGAATCCCACATGAGTTTAGAAACTCACACCAGCCATGATTCTTTATAAAGGTAAAGTGCAGGTTAATTTGTATTATGTATTTTACTTTATATTTTGTATTAATCATTTTTATATGAATAGTTTTGGACTGTGGAACGAATCATCTGAGTTTCCATTATTTCTTATGGGGAAATTTCCGGAACGAATTATGCTCGCAAACCGAGGTTCCACTGTATATATATTGTGTATATATACACAAACGCACATACAGTGATGTGCCTGCTGCTGGCAGTTTGGCCATATGTCAATCACAAAATACACATTTCAACTGAGGCTCTGGTGTGGGTCACCGGTACGCAATCTTTGCATCTCGGTGGCTGCACATCATGTTTGTGTAAGGCTGTGTTTCTCAACCATTCTATTTCAGGTTGATGTTGTTGGTTCACAAGTGGGTTGTGGTGAGTTACCTAATGCAGTGTTTCCACTGGGTCGTAACCCGAGTTGTAACTGGTGGATCATGGGCAGCCACTGTTGGTTCATGTATGGGTATGTGAGTTCTGAGTGGGTAATCTAAGCGATCAGCAGTGCTGTATGGTATGTTTTCTCCAATTTTAAGTGAGCTTGTTTCACAAACGGGGATCCCTGATCAAACTTGTTTCACCAAGTAGGTGGTTTGCAATTGCTGTAAGTGGGTTATCAATGAATTTAAAAGGAAAAACTTGGATGCGGTGACCACAAAGATGTGGGACGAATGCATTGGCCAAGTAGAGTGGCACCTATCCAAGAGTTAGAAACCATATAGGGCCTTGTAAAATAATTATAATAATAATAACAAAAGATTTATTACTGCAGCTGGGTTTGGAAATTTCTAGAACATTATTACACTATTGTTTTCCTGTGTCTTTCAGCTGTAAGTACGTATCACCTCAACTCAATTAACTGATACAAACATACATCTGGATACCTTTATCCTGGGTTTAATATCACATAGGCGAGATTTCTGCAAGATTAAGAGATCATGTTAATATCCCAGAAAGTGCAAACACATTTTGTTTAAAACACAATATGAAAACAATGGCAGTGTGCCGCTGACACTAAGAAAAAACAAAAAAAATTATTTTAAGGTCTGCTCGCATTGTGTCATTACACATCTTTATCGTATAATATTTCCTTTATCAGCTGTATTTTATGTTTGAGAAAAAGGTTAGTGTTATTTTTTTTGTCATTTAATCATTGTAATGTGTAATTTTCATATACAGTATTTTTAAGACAGAAACGCCCCAAAACACGAAGCTGAGTCTTAGTACTTTAACAACACCAGCTTTATTCAGCTTGAAACAGCAACAGCACTGTTATTTATTGTAGCGGGATCTTTATAATGTTCCTTATATCATCCATCGATGGCAGCCGCTTATAGCATGTCTGCGATCTTTTAGAATGCGTTTATACGGCGAACTGCTACAGCGCTGGGAGACTGCAATTACTTTCGGACACTCTTCCGCGTGTCGTCCTGTTGGGTGGAATCCCACATGAGTTTAGAAACTCACTCACACCAGCCATGATTTTTTTTAAAGGTAAAGTGCAGGTTAATTTGTTTTATGTATTTTTACTTTATATTTTGTATTAATCATTTTTATATGAATAGTTTTGGGTTGTGGAACGAATCATCTGAGTTTCCATTATTTCTTATGGGGAAATTCGCTTTGATATACGAGTGCTTTGGATTCCGAGCACGTTTCCGGAACGAATTATGCTCGCAAACCGAAGTTCCACTGTATTTTCCTTTTTCCGTTTAGGGCTTATATATATATATATATATATATATATATATATATATATATATATATATATATACAGTGGAACTTCTGTTCACGACCATAATTTGTTCCAAAACTCTGGTCATAAACCGAGTTGGTCGTGAACTGAAGCAATTTTTCCCATAGGATTGTATGTAAATACAATTGATCCATTCCAGACCGTACGAACTGTATGTAAATATATATGTAAATATATAAAGATTAAGCATTAAGCATATTAAAGATTAATAGTCAGCTAATGTAAAAACATTGAATAACACTGACACAAAACACCCAGGATCCCTGCTCAGCTACACGAGCAGGCTCTCTCTCTCTCTTTCACTCTCTCTCAGCAGCATGCGCTCGGTCGCTCTCTCTCTCTCTCTCTCTCTCTTCTCTGTTCTGAGAGAGAGAAACATTTGAACAAATCCGAACTTTAATTTAAAAACCAACCACAAGCAACCAAGAAAGTAACAGTGCAGGAGATCACGCTATTAGCCTTACAGCCCAATCGCTGTAAACACTTTTTTTTAAATGAGTTTTAAGCACAGCGGAAAAAAAGGAACATTAGAACAAATCCGAAATTTATTCAAAAACCAACCACAAGCAACCAAAAAAGTAACAGTGCAGGAGATCACGCTATTAGTCTTACAGCCCGATTGATGTATTGTACAGTACAGTAAACAATTTTTTTTAAAATGAGTTTTAAGCACAGGGAAAAAAGGAACATTTAAAAAAAGAGAAAAGTAACATTGCAACAATTCATGCCACGAACTGAAAAATTAACTTTTGAAAAATCAGTAATACAAAAACCACCAAGAAAACTAACCTTGCATGAGTCAAGTTCTGGCATGAAGTGAGGAGGAACTGGGTGGAGAGGTGGGAGAGTCTGACTCCGCAATGGAGGGATGTTTTCCTTCAGGTGTTTTCACTCTTGTGATTTCTTGGGTTTCTGGTGTTTTTAGCTGTTTAGCTGGTGGGAGCAAAAGCCTCATGCAGCCATTCCAAAAACAAAGTCCTTGTGACCCAACCCTTCGTGTTTGCCCTCCACATTACTGGTAGTCTGGCTTTGTTTACATTGTGCTGCTTGAAAGCACGAGGGTTCTCAAATTGGTAAATGAGTAAACCGGTAAACAGTTTTTCCACCTCTTCCAGCATTTGAAGCCTCTGCCTGGTTAACACTGTTACTCATTTTGCAATGTCAGCTGCTTTAATAGATTTTTTTCTGCTTTAGAATACTCAAAATTGTAGATTTTGACTTCTTGTACACGGCGGCAAGATCAGTAACACGAACGCCACGCTCAAACTTTTCAATAATTTCTTTCTTTAATTTGATTTCAATTTTCATCAAAACTTTCTTCTCACCATTCTTCACTTGCTTAGAAGTCATAGTTAACTGCAAAAGCACACGAAATACTGTAGAGCACAAAGAGAGCGCAGGTAAAGCACGCACGTCTAACTGAGAACAATGAACAGGGAGCGGCTCTGCTTAAACACAGTAATCGGCGCGTATGAACCAGCCAAGCAGGCACGCACGTGCAGGCTCGCTCTCTCTCAGCAGCACGCACCCTCCCCCTCCCCCTCTCTCAGCAGCAGGCAGGCACGTCTGACCGAGAACAATGCAACATGTGCGGAAATCATCGCCGCACACAAACCGAAAGGGAAACTGGCTTGTTCGTATACCGAGTGTGTGGTCGTGAACTGAGGCAAAAGTTTGGCGAACTTTTTGGTCGTGAACCGAGTTGTACGTTTACTGAGACGTTCATGAACCGAGGTTCCACTGTATATTTACATATATATATATATATATATATATATATATATATATATTGTCACACATGTGCGAGTAGGAGACAATAAACAGGTCCAGAGGTGAGTGAATGGCTACAAGATGTAGGGTGGTGCTAATGCCTCTCTTTCTGACCCTGCAGAACTAAAGAAGAAAAATAATCATTTCATATCCACAACAACCCATATTTCAAACAGTTAACCATATACTCCAGATCCCACTATGATGACGTCACTTCCGGCTCCCGCAGATGACATTACTTCCGGCTCTACCATGATGATGTCACTTCCGGCTCCAGCAGATGACGTCACTTCCTGCTTCTGTCATTTCCTGTACCCATCTTATAAAAGCCGACGGAATGAAACAACTGATGTCGGTCTGATAATATTTATTTAATTATCAACTTGACCATAGAAAAAACATTATACAGGGCCAATCCCCAAACCTTTATATTTGTTTTGTGTGACTAATTATATCACAATATATACATATCCAATCTATATATATATATATATATATATATATATATATATATATATATCTAGAGAGAGAGAGAGAGATTACTTGCAGCTATACTACATCAAAAATGTTTTTATGCTTTCAAGTTGTCCTTAAATAACCCGCTGAAAGTATATCCAGAGTGTGATGCTTGGGTTCCCTGCAGCAGGCATACCATCCTTTAACCTGGGACATCAATAGTCCCAACTTAGGATGGACTGGGCAATGAGGACATAGTACAACAAAAGGTAGGTGTGAAAGTGCTCAGTGCATTTTATTAGCAAGAATTGTTCATCAATAAATCAAATGTGTGCAATCTTCATTTAAAAAAAATAGTCTTTCATAAAAACAGTGTTTCTGGAAGGTAAAATCAATCAAGAAATAAACAACCCAAGAAACGGTCTAAAATCCAATGTTAAAATACAGTCAATACATTCATGAGCCTCAGTGGCTCCTCCCAAAACGTCTCCTCTGCTCACCCTTTCTGGTCGCCTCAGCAAGAGGAATCTGACAAACACAGTCAAACATTTTATCTGGCGTGTGCAGGGACCCATTGAGTCCTGCTCCCTTCATCCACTACCATCCCTCAGCATTTAGTGGGACTTCCCAGAGTAATTCGTTTGGAGTGACCCTACCCCATGAGCATGACTGTTTCACTTGGGGCATCATTCCTGACCGCTTGCCTCCTCACTTCATTCTTTTCTTTTCTTTCTTTCAATTTAACCTCTTGACTCCATCCATCCATCCATCATCCATCTCACTATATCCGAACTACAGGGTCACAGTGGTCGGCTAGAGCCAATACCTCTGGACTCTATCTTTTCTTTTTTGTTTTTTTTTTTCATTTTTAACTCAGACTCTTTTATACTGATCTGGTTGCAGCATCTTAATTACTAACCAAGGACTGCTGATGTGGAACAGTTGAGCTAATCAAGGAATCCACTCCCCTCCTTAACAAACCCCCCATAGCCCTGCTCCACACCCATATATATATATAATGGTATATATAAACTCACTCACAGCCTTGAAGCCCTAAACTGCATCACCACACAGATTCATTTGTCTGATTCTTCACAGCCTACATCCTGAAGATCCAACTGTTTTAACAAATCAGTTCCATTAAGATACACTGAAGATGTGATCATGTGTAGACTTCAGTTCCATCCATAGTTATTTCAGCATCTTTCAGAGAAAAAATGATGGTGATAATTTTTTTTAGACATTGCCATAAGCTTCTAATTTTAAGACATATCAATCAAAAACTTTAATACACAAAAAGCTCAGTGGTCAAGGACAAAAAGAATTAGCTGTTTTACAGTGCTGCTTGACATTTTTAATGGTTTCGTCTAAATGTACAATAATATAATAAAGTACTTTAAAGAAAATTATGTCTGACAAGAACATCTATTTTTCTATACAGAAAGTAAGTAATTGTATTTCATTTTCAGAATTAATCATAAAATCACTAAATGGAACAAAGAAGGTCTAGAGTAAGTTTCTAGGGGCAGATAGCCTTATTCAGTTCAGCTAAGTGTGTTGCTAACATGACCCTTGTCAGAACTGTGGAAAGAAGATGAAGATGATCATAATCCCAGAAAATATGTTAAAAGGGTGCTTTATTTTATATGGCTGTCTTATTCTGGTAATTTCATTCTACAGTAGATGAAAAAGATGCACCATTTTTTGGAATCCAATTTTTCAATAAGCAGAAGCATTTCATACCTTTTCACTTTTGCACTTAATTACACAATGTTAAAACCTCAATATTATATTTTGTATTTTGTTTCCTCCTAACAAAATAGGATGTTTTCCTAATCTGGTAAATGATTAGATGATTCTGTTTTATTCTATTCTGATTAATCTTGTTTGTCCTAAGGTATGGACACCAACATATACATCGGAGACACCAAGAGACTTCTTTTGATCATTTTCAGTAGTCTGCCTCTGTGCTATTTGAGACTCATCACTTGCTACACCCAGCTGAAGTCTTACTTCTGTCAAATTATTCCTACTTATGCACACAGCATATATGAACAATCTCAATTTTACAACTAAATTGATTCAGTCTATTTATACTGAGAAAGCAAATTTGTTTCCTAAGTTTCACTCTCTTTTCATTATTATAAGGAAACAAAGTTAAATGTGAAGGACAGCACACAGATGATGTTGCCTCACCTATTTAATTTTTGCCTACAGTACAGTGGAATTTTTCCCTGCAATTTTTCCTTCATTTTCCCAACCATCTTAAATACCTGTGGAGAGAATAGTCTTGGCAAGTCTGACTTCATACACACTCAGTCCCTCTTTATTTAGTAGTATAGTTGTCTGATTTATACAACATTATATAATACTACCAAACCTGTTTCATTTAAGGATAAATTGGCACTGGAACCCCTCCATGTGGAACTGAGGGTGCTTAAGTACACAACTACACTAAACTCAATTAATTTAGAGCCAATAATCAACTTAACAAGCAGGTTTTGTTAAGCAGGTCAGATTGCAATTAGGGACCCTAGAGTAAGATCTACATTAACAACATAAGAATGTGCAAACTTAATACAAATAGCACCATCCTGTTCATGATTCATACAGTACACTGTTTGGTGTTCTTCAAGCAAGTGCCAGCAGGATGGTGTGTACAATATTTTACATACATTATGATGTTGGTGGTGTAGTGCATATTAAATGCATGCCTCAAAAGACCCACATAATTGGTCAATACAGTGCTGGTGTACTTTGGAGTTTGAGGCAGGTATTCAGGGAAAGCTGGTGAGGAAGGCTGTCAGCCATTCCATTTCTGCAGTATGACAAAGCCTCTGATCACACTGCATGAGATACAAGGACTATTCTGCAACACTGTGGCATTAATTCACCAGACCTAGCCATGTGTGATTACCAACTCTTTCTAAGGGCTACCTCCATGGAATGTGTTATTCAAATGATGAAGATGTCAAATCAGCTACAGATGAGTGTTTGCACAAGGCAAAATATTGTCTAAATGCCACAGGAAAAGATCTGTGAACTTTATAACCAGTGAATTATTGTTCACAAGAACTATGTTAAGAAATTAAACTTATTTAGTTTTACTGATGTTTGTCTTAATAGGTCAGGCTTATTGCTTGCCCCTTTTACAGTACATTTTATATATATATAGTGATGGACGGCTGGGTCCCATGCCCGGCTGGTACTCCCCTGCTGCATATGTGCCGGGAGAGAAAACATGGACAGCTCAATTTTGTTATTTTTATTGTTATTTTTAAAATGTTTCCTTTTCTTAGCACAAGCACAGCTGAGAAGCTTTGATGCATGTGCTCCATAACGTGTTAAAAAATAATGCATTTAATCACACTTTGCAATACAAGCAAAGGGGAACTTATGTCAATGCATGATTTCATGGTACACCGATTACATTGATCAGCGCTTCCCGATTCATTTTACCCTCACACACCCTTGGTTTGAGAAGAAGTATGAAAAAATATGACGTTAACACAGAAAAACAGATCACCAATTGAAGCTTTATGAATAATCGATTCGCCATCAATAATTGTTTTGGTAAAGCCGTACTCAGTGTAATCCTCCTTCCATTTTATAATTTTTCCGCCACTAGCCATGATTAAATGAATGGTAAAAAAAGTAAGATCGAAGCGAGATTGACTTATTCAGGCAGGCAGGCGACGTCTCAATAGCTCGAATTTGGATATATGTAGGTTCTATTTAGTGGCCAGAAATATCTTTGTTAGGAATGGAAGTTGAATTTAGTCTTTAAATTTCTATGGTAAAGAAAAAGTTATGCAATGATGACTACATTTAACTATATAAAGTCAAAGCTTGATTATATAAAGTCACTGTCGGAATATATAAAGTCAAAGCTTGAATATATAAAGTCATTCCCAAATATATAAAGTCAAAACCTGAGTATATAAAGACAGCGTTGGAATATTTGAGAATATATAAAGTAAGCGCTAGAATATAAAAAGTCAAAACTTCAATATATAAAGTCAGCATCAGAATATATAAAGTAAGCGCTGGAATATCCATCCATTTCCCAACCCATTGAATCCGACCACAGGGTCACGGGGGTCTGCTGGAGCTGCGTGCAAGGCAGGAACCAATCCTGGGCAGGGCACATGCATCATTTTCAAAACATTAACAGAACAGTGTTTTTTTAAATTATTTTTCTGAATACGTTTTTGTTCACTTAGTTCAGTTCAGAGTCGTTTCAATCAATATATTTTGACTTTGAGTTTATATATTCAGGAATGAGTTTATATACTCCGATGTTGACTTTATATAATCAGGAATGACTTTATAAATTCCGACGCTGACTTTATATATTCCAGCGATGACTTTATATATTCAACTTTTGACTTTATATATTCAGAAACAAGTTTGACTTTATATAAACCGACGCTGACTTTATATATTCAAGTTTTGACTTTATATATTCTGACGCTGACTTTATATATTCACAAAATCAATTTATTTGCCTGTTTGGCACCCCATAGTATATGTGTGTATATTATATATATATATATATATATATATATATATATATATATATATATATATATATATGCCAGCAACACTCATGACAATGACAAAACAATTACATTGTCAATCATGTTACGTTATTATTAAAATGTTTCCTTTTCTTTTTACTTCTCCGCTGCCAAGCGCAGGTATTTTGCTATATATACTCAGCAAAAAAAGAAACGTCCCTTTTTCAGGACTGTGTATTTCAACAATAATGTTTAAAAAATCCAAATAACTTTACAGATCTTCATTGTAAAGGGTTTAAACAATGTTTTCCATGCATGTTCAATTAACCATAATCAATTAATTAACATGCACCTGTGGAATGGTCGTTAAGACACTAACAGCTTACAGAAAGTAGGCATTTAAGGTCACAGTTCTAAAAACGCAGGACACTAAAGAGACTTGTCTACCGACTGTGAAAAACACCCAAAGAAAGATGCCCAGGGTCCCTGCTCATCTGTGTGAACGTGCATTAGGCATGCTGCAGGGAGGCATGAGGACTGCTGATGTGCCTAGGGCAATAAATTGCCATGTCCATACTGTGAGACGCCTAAGACAGCGCTACAGGGAGACAGGAAGGACAGCTGATCATCCTCGCAGTGGAAGACCACGTGTAACAACACCTGCACAGGATCGGTACATCCGAATATCACACCTGCGTGACAGGTACAGGATGGCCACAACAACTGCCCGAGTCACACCAGGAACACACAATCCCTCCATCAGTGCTCAGACTGTCCGCAATAGGCTGAGAGAGGCTGGACTGAGGGCTTGTAGGCCTGTTGTAAGGCAGGTCCTTACCAGACATCACCAGCAACAACGC
This sequence comes from Polypterus senegalus, assembly GCF_016835505.1. Taxonomy (NCBI): domain Eukaryota; kingdom Metazoa; phylum Chordata; class Cladistia; order Polypteriformes; family Polypteridae; genus Polypterus; species Polypterus senegalus. The sequence goes on along the minus strand of NC_053155.1, from coordinate 138,333,145 downwards.
CGCCTATGGGCACAAACCCACTTTCGCTGGACCAGACAGGAGTGGCAAAAAGTGCTCTTCACTTATGAGTCACGGTTTTGTCTCACCAGGGGTGATGGACAGATTCGTGTTTATCATCGAAGGAATGAGCGTTACACCGAGGCCTGTACCCTGGAGCGGGATCGATTTGGATCGATGGCTAGGGCCATTCCCCCCAGAAATGTCCAGAAACTTGCAGGTGCCTTGGTGGAAGAGTGGGGTAACATCTCACAGCAAGAACTGACAAATCTGGTCCAGTCCATGAGGAGGAGATGCACTGCAGTACCTCAAGCAGCTGGTGGCCACACCAGATACTGACTGGTACTTTTGATTTTGAGCCTCCCTTCATTCAGGGACACATTGTGAAACATTTTTAGTTTATGTCTTATGGTGTTGACTCTTTTAGTGTTCATACAAATATTTACACTTTAAGTTTACTGAAAGTAAAAACAGTTGAAAGTCAGAGGACGTTTCTTTTTTTGCTGAGTATATATATATATAGATATAGAGATATAGATATAGATACGAGAACAACACTCATATCAATGACAATACAATTACATTAACAATCATGTTACGTTATTTTTAAAATTATTCCTTTTCTTTTTCATAACTTCTTTAACACACTACTTCTCTGCTGCAAAGCGCGGGTATTCTGCTAGTATATATATATATATATATATATATATATATATATATATATATATATATATATATATATATATATATATATATATATATATATATATATATATAGTGACAGTTTAGGGCATTCTTGCTCCCTTGTACCCTCAGACCAAACAAGCACCAGATAAAAGTCCAAATAATTATTTATTATAATAATAATGTGCACAAAGCATGCTCCTCTCCACAATTCTCCACTAAACAATACACAATAAACAATCCTCCAAACTCCCAGACGCTTAGCCACCCTGCCTCCCAACTCAGCTCCCTACTGAGATTTCCCAGAGTCCTTTTTTTGACCCCGAAGTGTTTGTCCCTCAGTCCATGTGACTTCTAGCACTTCCGGGTCAGATCAAAACTCCTCTCTTCTTCAGCCCGGAAGTATATCATTTCTTCCATTTCCGTAATTGTGAATTACTTCCGGGCTATAAGGAAAGTATAAGTCCCTGGGCCTCCCTGCATCATCCTCCGGTGGCCCCCATGGTATCCAGCAAGGCTGTGACTAAAAACTCCAATTTCCATGATGCCCTGCTGGAATTCGACGCCCTTCCATTTTGCAGGGATGGCTCCATCTGGCGGTTTGGGGGTGTTGGCCAGGATACACGGCCGGCAGTCCCTCACAATATATATACCTACCAAGTAATGCTTGTAGTTGGTCGGCCAGTTGTCAAATATCCACCATGTCATGCCCTTTCATACTCCAATCTACACCCTGTCAAGTAAACGAACCAGCCACTGTGGCACAACATCTGAGGCTTTACAGTGTTCTCCCTAGCGTCTTTTAGCCAGGCCCGCCCGCCTAATTTAGTTGAGTGCCCGGCTGTCTTCTCACATGAATTTGTGAGATGAGAGCTGCATATCTGCAGGCACAGGCAGATCTAATGATCTGCAGAGATGGCAAGGGACAAGCGGGTGGGTGGGCAAATACTGCTAAAACTAATAGTGGGTGTCGAGGTGGAGCAGAGTTCACAAGCAAAGAGTATGAGGAGGTGGGGTGTCGAGAGTGGGCTGTACATGGTAATAGCGCGGGTGTAGCAACATAATACAGTTGCAAGGAGTATGGAGAGGTGGGCGGGCGAGAGGGGGCTGTACATGCTAATAGCGGGAGCGAAGCGGCAGTTCACAAGCAAAGAGGATGTGGAGGTGGGGGAGTAAGAGGGAGGTCTGATAAAATAAAAAAAAAATCTAGTGAAACCAGCCTATCAGATATCAGAAGAAATGTGTCAGGAAGTGTTATCTCTGTTCTCAGCGTCAGCACAGTCTGTATAGTGCGGCTGAGCATACAGCAGCTCTCTTCTTGTAAAGTACATAGCAAACCAACACATAAACATACAGTTGTTTAAGCATTAGGTGTGTTCTGTGTGCAAAAATCCTTGTAGCACTCACTGTTGTTCCTGTTTAAAGTGACCCCATCTGCCGTTCTTATATTTGCTCATATTTGGACCTACGTCCATATTGCAAGAAGTGTGCAGAAACCCTTGCAGTACACACTGTGTCCTGAGCAAAAGTTTTTTCACTGAATTGCTGTGGGTTTTGTACGGAAGCGTATTAGGGCCACGGTGAAGAAAAACAAATATGGACAAAGTGAAGAAAAAAACCTATATGTCAAGAATAAAGTCGAGATGTTGACTTTATTCTCAACATTTCCACTTTAATCTTGATGCTTATGACGACAATAAAGTCAACATGTTGCTACATAACTTATAACAGGAAGAAAATCTAGTAAATTAAACATTCATTTTAAGATGAAGTTTAGTTTACGAAGTTCTACTTTTATGACAACGAGAATAAAGTCAACATGTCGAATTTAATCTGGAGATAAACGGTGAGAATAAAGTAGAAATGTTGAGAATAAAGTGGAAATGTCGACTTTATTCTCAACATAAGTGTTGAAATTAAAGTGGAAATGTCGAGAATGCGTACCTGCCGTAGTGCAAGTGTTAATTGAATATTCAACATGCTCACACTTTCCCACTCAAAAGTCTTATTCATAGGTACTTTAAATTTTTTCTCAAACGTTTTAACAACATGAGCAAAAGAAGTATTCAGAAAACAACACTGCTCAGTTATTTCAGAAAAGAGACATCGCAAACTAATGAAGGTGCGGCGTCAAATCATCATGTGGCAATTTCAGACAAAGACATTGCAGAGGCTGGTCCACCTGGAAAGTCTCTTCAGCACACACTCTGCCAGTTGATAAATCTAAGCACCGCTTATCCAGCATAAACAAACAATGGTTTAAAGATTTTGATTGGCTAACGGTCAAAGAAAATGTTATGTGGTGCTCATTGTGCATGAAATACTCAAACAAACAACCCCCAAGGAAGAGTTACTTTGGGTAAACGTGCCATGCACAAGAATTAAAAAAAAAAGTTGCTGGACCATGAAAAAAGTAAATTGCACATTGAGTCTTCTGCTGACCTTTTAGGAAAGCGTGTACAAGAGCAAACTGGAATTGGTCAAAGTGAAAGATCTGTATCTGTGTTAAATAATTGTGTTAAAAGAGATGCCTTTGTCGTAGCTTTAGGATCCATGCATTGTTTGGCAAAAAATGAGTTGCCACTATACAACGTTGTTTGAAAAGCTGTTGGAACACTGTAAAAAAATAGGATGTTCCTTTTTACAACATCTCAATGTTGGTAAAAATGCACATTACACCTCTGAAAGAATAATGCAAGAGCTGCTGGATGTCTTAGCATCAGAAATAAAATCTAACATACTGAAAAATATAAACACAGAAAAGTTTTTCAGTATTCTGTGTGATGAAGCCACAGATATTTCAGATGTGAAACAATTAATTATTTACATTAAATATGTTTGTCAGGTCACTAAAGAGGTCGGAGTTAGTTTTTGTATCAACCCGCAATATGATTGACGGCAAAGCGGAGACTATAACCAACACACTGAGTGAGACTATGGACACTCTAGGTTTGAAAACTGCTAATCTGGTTGGACTAGCGTCAGATTGAGCGGCTGTTATGATTGGGAAACAGAAAGGTGTGGCAAAACTGCTTAGAGATAAAACATCTGGACTCTTGGTCAACTGCCACTGTGTAAAACCACCGATTGGCCCTTGCCAGTGCCCAAGCAGCAGCTGCTGTACCTTATTTAACAAAACTGAACATCTTAAGGCAGCTGTTCTATTTCTTCCAGAATTCTTCAGCTAGGATGGCTGGTTTAACAGAAATTCAAAATATTCTGAACATTCCCCAGATTAAGCTGAAAATGGCCAGTGACACTAGATGGTTGTCTGATGACTTTGCAGTACAGTCACTACGACAGTGTATGAGTGATCTCCTTGGAGGGCCCAGATCCTGGGAACTTTGATTATGGGAAAGCTTCAGACAACTGGGCCTCTAGGAAGAAAAGAAGAATAAATATTTAACTGAAGACACCTTCTGCATATGCAAGTTGGCTTTAAAGAATGTTTTTAAATTTTTCTTCATTAGGTTTCCTATTCGTTTTTTTTCATTGTTTTCATTTTTCTTCCCGACAGCGACAATACTTGTGCCTCTTGGTTTATGTCATAACAATTGTTATTTAAAATTTTTGTTAGGGTTGCAGGATCCTGAATTGGATACTTCTTAAATTTAATAAAAATATTCTTTCACAAGTGTCAAACCTTAAAAAAGGAAGTCATATTGAGCTTTGGAAAATAATTAATAATAATTAACCAATAAAAATAGTGCACATTTAATTCTCCGCACCACCAAATTTCCCCGTCCCGCCCCACCCAGCTACTTTTTCTTGCCACCTGGCTGGAAAAAATTTCAGGGGAGAACACTGCTTTACCTCAGGCTGCATCTGAGGTTCAATCCCCGCAATGGAAAACAAAGGTACATATACCTGATGAGTCCCAGTTAGGGTGAAACATGTGTCATGTACTCTTTGTATTATTTGATGGGTACTCTATAAACTATATATTATATATTATCTATACTAATAAAAGGCAAAGCCCTCACTGACTCATTCACTCACTCACTCACTCATCACTAATTCTCCAACTTCCCGTGTAGGTAGAAGGCTGAAATTTGGCGGGCTTATTCCTTACAGCTTACTTACAAAAGTTAAGTATGTTTCATTTCAAAATTCTACACGTAACGGTCATAACGGTTGACAAATGTCCACCATGTTGAACTTTCTTATTTATGGCCCCATCTTCATGAAATTTGGTAGGTGGCTTCCCTGCGCTAACCGAAACCGATGTACGTACTTATTTCGATGGTATGGCGCCACTGTTGGCCGCCATATTGAACTTTCCAACATCACTAATTTTACAACTTCCCGTGTAGGTAGAAGGCTGACCCCATCTTCACGAAATTTGGTAGGTGGATTCCCTGCGCTAACCAAAACTAATGTACATACTTATTTTGGTGGTATGATGCCACTGTCAGCTGCCATATTGAACTTTCCAACATCACTAATTCTCCAACTTCTCGTGTAGGTAGAAGGCTGAAATTTGGCAGGCTCATTCCTTACAGCTTACTTACAAAAGTTAAGCAGGTTTCATTTTGAAATTCTATGCGTAATGGTCATAACGGTCAACAACGTCCGCCATGTTGAACTTTCTTATTCATGGCCCCATCTTCACGAAATTTGGTAGGCGGCTTCCCTGCGCTAACCGAAACCAATGTACATACTTATTTCGGTGGTATGACGCCACTGTCAGCCACCATATTGAACTTTCCAACGTTACTAATTCTCCAACTTCCCGTGTAGGTAGAAGGCTGAAATTTGGCAGGCTCATTCCTTACAACTTACTTACAAAAGTTAAGCAGGTTTCATTTCCAAATTCTATGCATAACGGTCATAACAGTTGACAACGTTCGCCATGTTGAGCTTTCTTATTTATGGCCCCATCTTCACGAAATTTGGTAGGTGGCTTTGCTGCGCTAACCAAAACCGATGTACGCACTTATTTCAGTGGTATGATACCACTGTCGGCCGCCATATTGAAGTTTCCAATGTCACTAATTCTCCAACTTCCCGTGTAGGTAGAAGGCTGAAATTAGGCAGGCTCATTCCTTACAGCTTACTTACAAAAGTTAAGCAGGTTTCATTTCGAAATTCTACGCGTAACGGTCATAACGGTCAACAACATCCGCCATGTTGAACTTTCTTACTCATGGCCCCATCTTCACGAAATTTGGTGGGAGGCTTCCCTGCGCTAACCGAAACCAATGTATGTACTTATTTCGGTGGTATGACGCCACTGTCACCCGCCATATTGAACTTTCCAACATCACTAATTCTCCAACTTTCCGTGTAGGTAGAAGGCTAAAATTTGGTACTTATTTCGGTGGTATGATGCCAGTCGGCCGCCATATTGAACTTTTCAACGGTCTTTGTTACTTATGGGCCCATCTTCAAGAAATCTGGTACGCGGGTTCCCAACGCTAACTGAATCCTACTTACGTACATATATACATCCATAGCTTGCAGCTCGGTCACCGTGTGAGGCGGCATTGGGTCCCCCATCCCAACGCCTCCCACGTTGTTGGCTGCCTGCCTATATAAGGCCTTCCGTCGCTCCAGTCTCTACATTCCCATCCTTGCTTCGCCACAGGATTCACGTCTCCCTGCTGATAACTACAGCCTTTTTATTTAATCCACGGCTTCTCCGCTGTTTTATTGTTCATTTATTACGATTATAGTTATTGTTTAGGTATTTTACACTTACTTTACATTGTTCAGGTACCCATTTCCTTTATCATTCCAACCGTACCCCCATTAACATGTCTATCGAGGTGATCACCATCGATCAAAGAACTGTCACTTACCGAATGGTTTCCATGCCCAGAGATGGCACCTACCTTTTCCATTCTCTTTGTTACATATTGCACGCCCATATCAGGCTCATTCTTGATATCCGGAGGAACATTGTGTCTTATGTATTGAATGACAGGGACAGGTTCAAGGTGTGGACTGATGACGGTACAGGAGATAATTATACTACACAGGAGCACTATAAGAATGAAATGCTTAAGCTCTTAACCTATGCATCTGCATGTGAATTGATGACTGCTGCTGAATTGTTCGGTTGTCGCTTTCAAGTGTACCGAAATGGCCATATATTTTACACCTTTTCGACAACCGACAAAGCCTCTTAAACATCTTAGATTGACAGGTGACGATTTCAGTATTGGACACTTTGATATTTATGAATGTTTAAATTCTCAAAAGCTGGATGTGAAGTCATCGATGAAACCGGTTGTATACTTACAACGCTTGACAGATGCCGAATGTCTCTTCAACACAAGTCCTACAAATACTGTCGTAATTGAAACAAACCATGAAACTCAAACCGATTATGACAACAGCAATCCAAGCTGTGAGATTTGAAACAAAATTACTGTTCACATGGCCAACTATACGTTGCATGCTCAAGAGTAAGCTCAGCGCACAGCTTGGTCATATTAAAACCGGAGGGCGGAACTCACAATGTGGTAGACAAAGAGATCCTTAACAAATAATTATTGGTATATTTTCCCTCAGTTTAAAAAGGTTTAATTTTCTTCTTAAAAACACTCTGGGTGTCCCTGCTCCTCTTCCCCCCATCACTTCTGGGTGTGGCGGGAGTGCTGAGGTCCAGGGCTCCAAAGGCATAGGGACCCCCCCTGACGGTGACCATAGGACCCTACAGGGTTGAGCTTCAAAGCTCTGTACCCGTGGCCCCCAAAGGTACCAGGGTGGTTGCCCCCACATGGTCTGGGGAAGGTGTAAGCCCTCCTGGGTGTCCCGGGCAGGTAGCCCCCTCAGCCATCTCTAACTATATATATATTGTGGAAGACTGCCGGCTTCCGAGGCCGGGTCCGCACCCCCAGGCCGACAGGAGGAGCTCTCCCGACAGCGGGATCGTGCCCCGAGGTCCAGCAGGGCCTTATGGACTCTGTGGTGTTTATACACAGCCCTGCTGGATACCTTGGGCGCCACCAGGAGTCGCTGTGGGGGGACTTATGGGCTCTGTTGTGCCTTATGACCGGGAGCGCCACGGTCACGTGACAGGAAGGTATGGCGTGCTCCCGGTTGAAGTAATAGACTGATTGCCCTGACCCGGAAGGAATAACAGACTGCTGGGACAGGAACACCTCCGGTCGGGGCCTATAAAAGGACGGTGCCTCAGTCCAGACACTGAGCTGTGCTGGGTGGGAGAGGAGCAAAGTGTCTGGGCGAGGAGGAGAGGTTATTGTGCGTGTTTAAAGAGATTTGTGAGGAGTGTGGTAGGTGCTTGGTGCACTGGAAGAAAATAAAAGATTCTTGGACTATTACCTGGTCTCCGGAGTTGTACCTGAGGGTTCGAGGGTGCACTACTGCCCCCTACTGCCACAATATATATATATATATATATATATATATATATATAGTGGAAACCAAGGGCACTGTAGCTGCCCCAACCCCGACATAGACAGCTAGAGACACAAGTTTGCCACACAACACATTTTTATTCACATGGAAAGCATTTTTCCCTTGTTGCCCACATTACCACAGTATAAGCACCAAATGCACAGGCCAGCACAAAACCCTTTCCTTCTTCTTTCTCCGCCTCCACTCCTCTCCTGACAACCTTCTTCCCGACTCTGGCTCTCAAAGTAGTGGCTGCTGGCTCCTTTTATCAGGTACCAAGGTGCACGTTGAGCTACTTCCAGCAGCACTTCCAGGGCTCAACAATTTTCCAGGCACTCTCTGGCTTCCATGTTTCAAACCTGTGGCACTGCTGCATGCCAAGGGGGCTGCCCTCTAGCACCCCGGGGAGGTAATGGCTTAATTAGGTTCTCTCCCCCAGACCTTTCATTTTAAGGACGTCCTGGCTGGGCTAGCTTTCCCGCCACAAGCTCTGCCCACGTAGCAGTGAAACAGGACAATCTTTAAAAATCAATAAAAATAAACTTTAAAAATGTTATTTGTATTGAGAAGAATTATATTTAGAAGATAGCTTTCATATCTAAGGACCTCTTGATAGACAATATTTTTAGTTTTGCTATCAGGGGCAAGGACGTATAGGTTTCTTGGGTAACTAACAAGGGAGAAAGCATCCTTAAAGATGACCATGCAAGAAGCATGGTGAGCTAAGATCAACCCCTGTCAACTTGAGTGTCTGTCACTGGACCTTGTTAATTTACATTGCAAAGAAAGCTTCACGGGAACTGTAATCTCTTGAATTGAAAGGGCATGTCTGTCGTGATTATAGGAATGCGAGGGAGGCTGGCTTGTGAGTCAGGAGGCCCCTGTCTGCATCCCCCTACCCTCGGCCCGCAGCCTCTCTCATGAATTTGCACGCATAAATTGCTGCCACAAGCAAACTATAACATTTAGTGCGATGGGAGAAGTCACAGAATCAAACAGAATATTCAAGCAAATTATAGAAAAAAACAGGAGGAAGAAGAGAATAAGAAACTTAAAAGAATTGCACTGAAGGAAAGTAAGAGAAATGAGGAGGTTAGGAGAAAGATAAGAGTGGTAAAAGCAGTGAAAAAACTGGGGAAGCTAGATTGAGGTGTGACGGATATTTGATTAAGAGAAATTAGAAAGGAATGATTGAGAGAATGTCGAGAAGGCCAGTCATTGAGAGAAGCTAGAGGATGAGATAAAGAACAGTGTAGTTAGTGTCACACATGCGTGATTACGGAGCAGCCAACAGGTTCAATGAAGCGTGATAACTCAAAGAAAACAGCTTTAGCAAGCAGTAGTAATACCACTCTCTTTTATTTAGCAGAAAACCAAGTGAATAAATGCACTGCTTTGAAGACTCACCGATGATTCTTCTTCCGTGTTCATAACAGCAACTACCTTTCTTCCGACCCAATCTGATGACCTCACTTCTGGCTCCGCATTTCCACGTCATCCCTGACACTTTTTTGTTTTCCCATCTTTCCTTATGTAAATCATTTCCTGTCCATCCTGCATATAAATCCAGTCATCTCATGATCATGTTGTACTTGTGATGATTAAGAATCACTGTTTCAGCCTATATCGATTTCTCAGACCTTCCAGTATACGGGGAAATCAACTCCAAACCTTTATGAGTGTGACATTTCTCATTTATATCTTAACAGTAGGTATAGGAGGACTGAGAGAGGAGGATGTGAAGTACTGGCAAAGATGAAGTAGATGTATGAAGACAGCCAACCCCTAGCAATGTTAGAAAAAACCACAAGAAGAGGTCTTTGGGGAAAAAGACAAACAATAACATTACCTTGTTTGGTTGGATTGTTATTTCTACCATACCACACTGAATCACTGGCTCATGTGCATCCAGAAAAATATGATGTTTTGGATAGGAACTAATAATTTTATATTTGGACATCCCTTGATTTAATCTTCTCTGATCAAATTCCTACAATGCACAAAATGGAGAAATAAGGAATCATCAGCTATACTAAGTGGCCATCTGCTTTCAAATATTTGGAAGAATCTGATTAGAATTATGTAGGATATGCTATTGTCTATCAATACTGATCTCAACACATAATAGCGCTTAAGTTATGAGGAATATGCAAGGAACACTAAGCAACCTGCCAGGATGACATTCCTCTCTGGCATAAAGAGTGAGGAGCAGGTTGACCTTCTGGATAGAAGTGGTAAAAAATAAAGAGAACTTTACATTGTGTGCATTAAACACTGCAAAAATATGATGCACAGCATGAGAAGATGGTTATATGATTGAAAAGTGACACTGTATTGACTCAGTTTGAATGAATGTTAGTGCATGGTTCAATAGTACCTACATATGAATGTACCTTCGTGTTAACAGGTGGTTCCAGTCCTGTGTCCAATGTTACCTGTAAACATTATATTTCATCTACAACACTTATCCTAAACTAGGTAAGCAGATTACAAAACGGGTAGAGAGTCAAGTAAAAAAAAACAAATCGTTCACTCAAGTGCTCTTTATCTATTATTATCTCATTTTAGATCCTGAAAATTTGAAAATATTCAGTGTAAAAAAAAGTGCAATTAGGAGATCAGGAGGGGGTAAATATTGCATGTTCAAAGATAAATAATTTATGCTTCTTTAAAACACTAATTTGGAAATGGCTGATGGAAAATGATTAGAAATGTGATGGACCTGGTCAGTAACACTAAGCACTATGTAAAACAAAATCAAAAGGTACACACATAAATCAAATTCTTTTTGCAAAGGCAAACAATGTTAAACCAGAAACAAAACCAAACAAATAAAAAAAAAAAAACATTTTTCATTGCTAGTTATTGCTAGACTTCTTCAGCAGATACATATTTTTTAAATAATGAGCAGATAACAAGGTAAATTTGCCCTGATCTTTAATATTAGGCTCAGTCCTGAAATGTAGTGAGGACGAAATGTACTCCGAAAAATGCACCAAAATGGAGCCACTGATGGTGGCAATGACAAAGTGAAAAATAACAACAGAATATAATTATCACACAAAATAAAAAAGGAGTAAACAATAATTCTCAGAAACACCCTGGCCATTCAAAGAAGTTATTATAATTACTAAAATGTTTCAACCAACAAAAGTTAATCCAAAAAAAAATCTAAATACAACATTGAATCAGCAGGGGCTCCAAAAAGGAAACGTCTACAATGGTTCAAGCAAAAATGCCAAATTAATACCAAATATTTTAAAAGAAGAAAGACTTTCAAATAAAGTAAAAATATAAAAGAATTCAAACATGGAAACAGAAGGGAGACAAGTAATGAATCAAAGTAAATATAAAACTACATTCTAATTCCAAAAAGAACAAAAATACAAAGATACAAAAAGTTAGAAACTGTACGCAGAGCATAACGTTCCAGTGTGTTTAATGGCTTAGTTCAGTGAAGGATTTTAAAAGTTCTTTAGTAACTTCATCCAAGACTTCTTCATTGAATTTTTTTTAGTTAATATTTTAGTAATAGTGAATCATATTAAAAATACCAGTGATAACAGAATTCAAATGAATGTGTTAGTAGACTAAACTAACTACAGGCTTTTAAACACTGCAATATCATGTAGTTAAAAATGAGCTGGATTAAATTTCTGGTGGCTCAACAGGTGACATAGAGAGCAGATTACAATTCAAATGATGGACACATGGCATCAGTTTATGTCCTGTTCGTTATTAGTTGTGAAAAGGTCTATGCCTTACTATAGTTTACCTTTCTCAAGCATAACATTTTTGAATGACGTACTTGATGGATAGTTAAAATCTCTTTAGCATTGTCAAGATGATATTGGTCTCTGCTTCGGACCACGATGGAAAGAAGATCAGGAACTTTGCCAGTAAACTATATTGTGCTATAAATTGCTTTCTATGCCTACTTCTTCATTCTTTTCTGGACAAACATTACATGTCCAAAATTCAGTTTGGGTTTTTGGGGACATAAATATGATTCTGGTGTTTATTTTTGATTTTCTTGTTTACTTTAAGTTTCATTTTCTATTTTGATGTGGTTGAGTTACCACTTTGTTTTTTATGATCATCGCTGCTCATCATTAGGGCAGCTGCCCACATTGTTAGGGGCATGCCCTCTGAGGTTGTGGCCTTTGAATATCGACACAACAGGTTAAAAGGCTGGACCAAGAGATCATTTCCTAAATCGATCTGTGGATAACAAACCCACTTCTTCAATGCACTTGCTACAATTTTATTTTGTTAAACCTTCCTTCTGGTTTTGAATTTTGTTACCATATTTTGACTACATAATTTATTTCTTGTTTTGGTTTTATCATATATACTTTTGATCTTCTGGTTTTGACTCTTTTCTGTCTAGAAAACTATATCCTGCTTGCCACTCAAATCCTCATTTGTACACTGATGTAACAGTGCCAGACAAACAGCTGAATCATTATAATAACAGGCACTGGGTGGCAGTGAAGAGTTACCAGACAGCTGGGAAGCTACAGCAGATGCAGTAAGGGTGACAGCAAGAAGGGTACTTGGAGTGACATCTGGACAGAGGAAGGAGGAAAAGGAAACCTGGTGGTGGAATGAGGAAATACAGGAGAGTATACAGAGGAAGAGGATGGCAAAGGTGAAGTGGGATAGTTAGAGAGATGCAGAAAGTAGACAAGAGTACAAGGAGATACGGCGCAAGATGAAGAGAGAGGTAGCAAAGGCTAAAGAAAAGGCATATGATGAGTTGTATGAGAGATTGGACACTAAGAAGGGAGAAAAGGACCTGTACCGATTGGCTAGACAGAGGGACCGAGCTGGGAAAGATATGCAGCAGGTTAGGGTGATAAAGGATAAAGATGGAAACGTACCCACAAGCAAGGAGAGTGTGTTGAGCAGATGGAAAGAGTACTTTGAGAGGCTGATGAATGAAGAGAACGAGAGAGAGAAGAGGTTGGATGTTGTGGAGATAGTGAATCAGGAAGTGCAATGGATTAGCAAGGAGGAAGTAAGGACAGCTTTGAAGAGGATGAAAAACGGAAAGGCCGTTAGTCCAGATGACATATCTATGTAAGCATGGAGGTGTTTAGGAGAGATGGCAGTGGAGTTTTTAACCAGATTGTTTAATGGAATCTTGGAAAGTGAGAGGATGCCTGGGGAGTGGAGAAGAAGTGTACTGGTGCCAATATTTAAGAATAAGGGGGATGTGCAGGACTTCATTAACTACAGGGGAATAAAATTGATGAGCCACAGCATGAAGTTATGGGAAAGAGTAGTGGAAGCTAGGTTAAGACGTGAGGTGATGATTAGTGAGTAGCAGTATGGTTTAATGCCAAGAAAAAGCACCACAGATGCAATGTTTGCTCTGAGGATGTTGATGGAGAAGTTTAGAGAAGGCCAAAAGGAGTTGCATTGCGTCTTTGTGGACCTGGAGAAAGCGTATGACAGGGTGCCTAGAGCTGTGGTATTGTATGAGGAAGTCGGGAGTGGCAGAGAAGTATGTAAGAGTTGTACAGGATATGTACAACGGAAGTGTGGCAGTGGTGAGGTAGGAGTGACGGATGCATTCAAGTTGGAGGTGGGATTACATCAGGGATCGGCTCTGAGCCCCTTGTTATTTGCAATGGTGATGGACAGGTTGACAGACGAGATTAGTCAGGAGTCCCATGGACTATGATGTTTACTGATGACATTGTTATCTGTAGCGATAGTAGGGAGCAGGTTGCGGAGTCCCTGGAGAGGTTGAGATATGCTCTGGAGAGGAGAAGAATGAAGGTCAGTAGGAACAAGACAGAATACATGTGTGTAAATGAGAGGGAGGTCAGTGGAATGGTGAGGATACAGGTAGTAGAGTTGGCGAAGGTGGACGAGTTTAAATACTTGGGATCAACAGTACAGGGTAATGGGGATTGTGGAAGAGAGGTGAAATAGAGAATGCAGGCAGGGTGGAATGGGTGGAGAAGATTGTCAGTAGTAATTTGTGACAGAGAGGTATCAGCAAGAGTAAAAGGGAAGGTCAACAGGATGGTAGAGAGACCAGCTATGTTATATGTGTTTGAGACGGTAGCATTGACAAAATAGCAGGAGACAGAGCTGGAGGTGGCAGAGTTAAAGATGCTAAGATTTGCATTGGGTGTGACGAGGATGGATAGGATTAGAAATGAGTACATTAGAAGATCAGCTCAAGTTGGACGGTTGTGAGACAAAGTCAGAGAGGCGACATTGCGTTGGTTTGGACAGAGGAGAGATGTTGGGTATATTGGGAGAAGAATGCTAAGGATAGAGCTTTTAGGGAAGAGGAAAAGAGGAAGGTCTAAGAGAAGGTTTATGGATGTGGTGAGAGAGGACATGCAGGTGATGGGTGTAACGGAACAAGATGCAGAGGACAGAAAGATATGGAAGAAGATGATTCGCTGTGGCAAATCCCAACGGGAGCAGCTGAAAGAAGAAGTAATAATGGCAGGTAATGCTTTTAGTGTGCTTCATGAAAGGTTACTTTGTAATGTTTTATCCTTTCCTAAGAATATTGGGTATGTACAATAGTAAGTATGTCATTTGCTGTTATTGTAAAAAAGGAAAACAAAGTACTGATTTAATATTACTTCTTACTGATATTAATGCAAAATTATGTTAAATAAAAAGCTAGAATGTCACAAATGCTTTTTTGGAAGCCCCTTGCCATTATTTTTTCTTCTAGTAATGGTAATGGCCAATATACAATAATATAGCACAGTGTGCCCAGGTAGCCTGATCAAAGAATTATTCTTTTTGTTTTGTACATGGCTGCAAATTAGTTACACAGCAAACATAATCGAAATTGTAAAGAACATTTGTTAGTGCTGCTTGGTTCAAATCTCAAGAGTGATTGTTTTTCTCACACTTCCATAAAGACACACATATGTACTGAATAAAAGAGTTATTTTCTACAGCCTTCTGCACAGTGTTACAGAGATTCATTTCCAATCATAACCTTTATTATGAGTGATTTCAATTAAAGTAGCACTGTGTGAGTAAGTAAGGATACTAGTATGTGGGGGTAAGTGTGCTCAGCAAAGAAATGGATTTTGGCTTCTACTTGATGCTACTGGGAAAAGCTTTTTTTGCACAATATTGTACTGGGCTTAAGTGGATTAATAATATGCAGGGTGAGGAAGTCTCTTGGGAACTCCTGGAGCATTCGTAGAAATTTCCTGTACTGACCTCAGGTACCCCTGCCATCTTGAACCACTCCATTCTCTTTGAAGCACCAAGACCCAGATCATCTGTCCAGTACACATGGTAACAGTGGCCATGTACTGTATATTTTAATGGGCCATCCTGCTACAAACTATTTGCATAGGTTATTCCTAATAAATTTCAGGTCAGTCTCCACTACCCCATACTGTATAGCCCTGAATTAATTAGCTCAGGAACAATAAGCAGTGGACCAGGGCAAAGCACTTCCTAATGATGATGGACTAGTGTCACCAAAAATCTTTACATTACCACTGCACTTACAACATGACTTGAGTCTGTAGTATTGTGTCCTGTCTGAAATGTTACACCTTTTATTTAACTAAAGTGGACAATAAAAGTAGTAAGAATAGGACTAAGGTGACTTTGACCATATCGAATAAACTGTTCATTTTGTCATCTCTTATCTTATTTTCAATCTTATATTTCTTTTAAAGTTGGCAATGGGGTAACTGTGTCATAACAGACTTCCCTAACCTTAGGAGCAATACCTCAGTTCCTTCTGGGGTGTTTAAAGGTGAATCCATTCTGAATGAGAGATACAGTATGCCAGTCAATGAGATTCTAGTCAGGGAACATGCATGTGTGGGACAAATCCAGACATGCTGCCTTTTTAATAAGTGGTAAATTCTTTGGGTGAGTGTTCAATATTTTACAAAAATGAAAAATATTATTTGCTTGATTGAATCAGTCTCAGCTGTCCAGGGAAGTGCATTAATTTGGTGTGAGAAACGAGTGTGTGAAATTTACTGGCTGAATGAGAACATTTGTCCTTTTCTATAACAGTTTGAGCTTTTGTACTGCTTCTGGAGAAATGTGTACACATTTGGATAACTGTAGTTGTTTCTGACACAATACTAGATAATGAGCACATAAATACACTCAAAATTGTATTGTTTTCAAGTAATATTTTTTTGATATTTTGACTGTCAATAAAAATGTAAAAACAGAAGAAATCCATGCTATTAAATGTATTAAGACTGACAACATTATAGAAAAAAGATGCCATGGATGAATTTATATTGCACCATAATTTCTAAACAGATAGCTTCCATTGGTAAAGCAATTCATCTTACTGCGCCACCTCAGCTGATACCTCATTCTTCACCCAGTGGGCAGTGAGTTGACGTGATGGGTATATAAAAGTTTTTTATACTGAGCCCAACTGAGCTACCTGCTTCACTGGGTACTAACTTGCAAAACCCTTCGTACATCTTACTGCAGAAGTGGGTCCTAGTATCCCTGTCCCGGGCAACATTCTCTTAAGTTAATTTAATATGAGAGTTGTTAATGTTTTGCAGCTATCCTGATACCTCTCATTATGCTAGTTTGTTATAAGAAACCCTTTCACAAACAACCATCCAGAACATACTATATAGTGGTAAGGAACTCTCAGCTGACCTGAAAGTGTCTGTGAATTTCTCAGCATATGTAGGAAGAAGATGCCTAGGAATAGTGTCACCTGGAGCCTCATGTATAAAGCCGTGCGTAGAATTCACACTGAAACATGGCACACAGACAAAAGTGGAAATGTGCGTATGCACAAAAAATGCCTGCCGTCCCACCCAGACTCCTCCCAGAATTATGCCTCTTTGAATATGCAAATCAATATAAATAGCCCCTTGTGTTTTCCATTCTGTGAAAAGACAATGGCAAAAGCACGGGAAAAAAGAAGAATTCCAGTGAATACCAAGTAGAGAGAAGGAAAAACATACTATTTGTTGGTTTCAGCAGTAATATAAACAAAAAAGGGAGTTGATAAAGTAACAGAGTGGCGGAGAAACTTGAAAGTTCAAGTTCAGAAAGTCGCAAAAAAGTGCCCGAAATAAATAAGAAGTGGTCAAATATCAAAGTCGGCATGAAAGGGCGAGTCGTAGCCCAACGTCTGAGTGTCATAAGGAAGCGTATTAGGGTACAGAGAAAAGAAACATAAAATAGGGACTTAGTTAAAAAAAATGTCCAAATGTCAACTTTAAACTCGAAATTTCCACTTTAATCACGTAGTTCATTTTGTCATTAAAATAGAATGTCATAAACTTCATCTTAAAATCATTTAATTTACTAGTTTCTCAGATCCCATCGTAATTAAAGTAGTACATTAAATACTTCATATTCTATGTGTTCTTTTTATGTGTGTGAATCACTACTTGCTTCTTAAACGGGCTTTCTCTTCCGCCGACAAGACACAGAATACATTACATTCATGATATTACAGATCTCTGAACAATTTAAATATTAAGATGCATTCTTGATATTATTTTCATAATGATAGGAATTAAAGCATGTGTTAAACATGGGAACATGGTGACGCAGTACTAGCGATGAGCTGGCGTCCTGTCCAGAGACTGTTCCTGCCTCCCGCAAAATGCTTGCTGTGCCGTGCGCGTCCTTCGATTAAATAATTTATTGCAGCAGTACTGTCTCTCTCAAATGTAATAACCTCCTAATCCTGTCCTTCCATTTTTTTCTCCAAGTAACCAATTGTCACAACGATCAGCTCTGTAATAGATGCCAAGCCATCTGTAAGCACAGAATACACATTCTTTAAAGCTTTTATGGAACATTGAAATATCCTCATAGTACATGTTTAATTATTCCATCCATCTATCCATGCAGGGTCGCACCAGTCCCAGCGAGCATACAGTGAGAGGCAGGGACAATCCCTGAACGGGGCACTAGCTCATCACTACCGTGTCCTCACATGTTTAATTATTAACAGTAGGCCTATACATTATTTAAATGAAGTTTAAAATGTATCTGCATAATTTATAAACACGCTTTACTGCATTTATAATAATAAAATTATAAAATTTGTTATGACCTGCGTATAAGTCGAGGGTAAAACTTGGGTTTTTTCATGGCCTGTTGTCTTAATAAGTACAGTCTTCTCACCAATACCTGCTACAGTTCGATTCCCCGGCATATCAAATGTCATTGGCGTTTCATCAATGTTACCAACGTTACTGAGATCAAAGTCATGCCTTTGTCTTTGCTTGATAATAAATTTATGAAAAGAACTGACCTTTTCTTCTAGATCTTTCAGCAGCTTCTGCGCGATTTTTGTTCGCTGAAGAAGGTACAGCACATATCTGTTCATAAACCACGTACACCTGCCAGCCGGTGATTGAAATTCCAACAAAGGCTTATGTGGTGTTATGGGTCCACTGATCTCTTAGCAAAGGCCGTTTTAGTTTTTAAATAAATAATCACCGCGCTCGTGACTTAGCGAGCCGCAGGGCGATCTGCGGTGTGGGCATTTCTCACCTAGAAAATTTCCAAATGATCTCCTTGACTTCCTTCATCAGAAAAATCTGAATGAGAGCATGGGGCAGCTGTACACATTGTTATATTTGGCGGTGACCATTTCCGTGTACACTGCTTCTGTCGAGTGGACATTTTCAGCCCTAAAGCCAATTAAAACTTATGCCAGAAATACGACAGGGCAGGTTCGACTTTCAGCATTAGCATTAGAAAGGGACTTTTTGATGGAACTGAAGCACACGGATAATCTGTACGACAGAGTGATTGAACTTTTTTTGAGGAAAGAGAGGAGGTTGGATTTTGTTTACAAATAATCCAAATTTTTGGTGAGTAAAATGTTGCGATTTTCCTAAATAACATTGCAAGTTTATGAGTTATTATTGATGTTTTTTATGTGTGTCGTGGCTGTAGCTGCAGTAGAAAGGAACTTGTTCACCCCTGGTTTGTCTATTCAATAAAGACATTTATTGTGGCTATAGGAGTTACCTATCTGCGATGAAGCGGCTCTTTATCCTGTATGTCTGCATATTAAGATGGTTTTTATAACCATAAATTAGTTTTTAAGGGGCGGGTTGATTCAGACGGAGCACTACTGAAGGCCTAGGTGTGAAATGCACGGTCCGCCACTGTCGATGATACGTAAATTTGATGAACATTATAACCCGAAAATAAACGAAACTGTAAATTGGTTCAGATTATACTTCTCCCAGTGCATCTCCCTAAATCCTCCGTGCGGGAACATTATCATAAGGCTTAACAATCTTATTGTTACACCTTCTACGTGCACTGAACCGTCCTTATTATGATGTCTTCCTTGCTTTACCGCTGGCTGCTTCTTGAATGTAATTACCCTGATCTACATACTGTCAAATAAATGAACCACATGCGCAACGTAAGAGGCTTTGCCGCTGACGCCCGAGGTTCGATTCCCGAGAGGCAGTGCAGTGAATGTGTACGCCTGATGAGCCCAGAATTAGGGCGAAACATGTGTTGAGTACTCTTTTGCATTATTTGACAGTAAAAACTATTTCAACCATTCTATGATCTGCTTCTCGCAACTGAAAGAGGGAACCGTGGCGGACGTTAGCCTACTTGCTGACCAACCACAAGCATTGCCTGGAAGGTAACCACCCATACAATCGGATTGTGATTCAGACTATGAATGCCTTGAATGTAATTACCCCGATCTACATACTGTCAAATAAACGAACCACACGTCATGGCACAACATAAGAGGCTTCGCCTCTGAAGCTGATGCCCGAGTTTCGATTCCCAAGAGGGAGCGCAGTGAGTGTGTACACCTGATCAGCCCAGAATTAGGGTGAAACACATGTCGCGTACTCTTTGCATTATTTGACAGTAAAAACTATTTCAACCATATATATGTGTGTATATGTACAGTGGAACCTCGGTTTGCGAGCATAATTCGTTCCGGAAACGTGCTTGCAATCCAAAGCACTCGTATATCAAAGCGAATTTCCCCATAAGAAATAATGGAAACTCAGATGATTCATTCCACAACCCAAAACTATTCATATAAAAATGATTAATACAAAATATAAAGTAAAATACATAATACAAATTAACCTGCACTTTACCTTTAAAAAGAATCATGGCTGGTGTAAGTTTCTAAACTCATGTGGGATTCCACCCAACGGGACGACACGCGGAAGAGCGTCCCAAAGCAATCGCAGTCTCCCAGCGCTGTAGAAGTTTGCCGTATAAGCGCATCCAAAAAGATTTCAGACATGCTATAAGCACCTGTCGTCAATGGGTCATACAAGGAACATTATAAAGATCCCGCTACAATAAATAACAGCGCTGTTGCTGTTTCAAGCTGAATAAAGCTGGTGTTAAAGTACTGAGGCTCAGCTTCGTGTTTTGGGGAGCAAGATGGGGACTCGCACTTCACAGCGCACACCAACACAGTCACAATGCTGTAGTAAACAGTATATGCTCGTATGGATGTTGACTATATGAGTGAGGCACACAGACTCAGACGGAGAATAGGTGACGATTGCCAGAGAGAGAGAGAGAGACAGGTGAGCGAGATAAGGAGAGAGAGAGAGACGAGCGAGCGAGCGAGATAAGGAGAGAGAGAGAGAGAGCAGCTGGGCGGCGGGCGAGATAAGGAGAGAGAGAGAGAGAGACGCGCTGGGCGAGCGAGATAAGGAGAGAGAGAGAAGAACCATCAGCTCAGTTGTGATCACATGACACTCAGCAGACAAAGTATATCTATACTACTCGTATTGCAAGACATCGCTCGTTTATCAAGTCAAAATTTATTACAAATTTTTGCTCGTCTTGCAAAACACTCGTAAACCAAGTTACTCGTAAAACAAGGTTCCACTGTATATATATGTAGATATGTATATATGTATATATATGTGGATGTATGTGTATATATATATATCTGTATGTATATATGTAGATATGTACATGTATAAATGTATGTGTATATGTATATATATGTTTATATATGTGTGTGTATGTATATATATATTTGTGTGTTTGTGTATGTATGTGTATGTATATATATGTTTATATGTATATGTGTATATGTATATATACTGTATGTTTATATGTGTGTGTGCGTGTGTATATATATATATATACAGTAATCCCTCCTCGATCGCGGGGGTTGCGTTCCAGACCCCCGATAGGTGAAAATCATGAAGTAGAAACCATATGTTTCTGTGGTTATTTTTATATATTTTAAGCCCTTATAAACTCTCCCACCCTGTTAACATTATTAGAGCCCTCTAGACATGAAATAACTGTTCTCAATGACAAGACAGAGATGACAGTTCTTTCTCACAATTAAAAGAAAGCAACAACAAAGGGCTTGATGATGATGATGGTCACGTAGACTTCTTCCTTTTAATCCGTCCATCATTGTTGGAGCATCATGAAGCTTTGAGTAGGTGGAGGTGGCGCAGGCCACCACCACAAAGAAACCGGAAAAAGAAACAGAAAAGAGAGTAGGGGTCAGTACCGATTTTAGAGCCACCATGAATAGTTGTTATGATGAATTGAACATAGAGTATCAGGATTAAGTTAAATTACGATTAAAATGAAGTTATAAAAAGGCCATGTTAAAGTAATGTGTTTTCAGCAGTGTTTTAAAGTGCTCTACTGTATCAGCCTGGCGAATTCCTATTGGCAGGCTATTCCAGATTTTAGGTGCATAACAGCAGAAGGCCGCCTCACCACTTCTTTTAAGTTTTGTTCTTGGAATTCTAAGGAGAAGGAAAAGCAAACATATCTTATCTTCAAAGGAGCGCCGTCATAAAGGAGCGCGTCAGGAGCAGAGAATGTCAGAGAGAGCTCGCAAAGAAAAGCAAACAATCAAAAATCAATACATGCTTTTAAGTATACAGAAGCACCGCGATAAAGCGGCATTTTGTAGAGGAGCGTCCGTGTCCTCTGTGCAAACAGCCCCTCTGCTCACACCCCCTCCGTCAGGCAGAGAGAGCGAGAAAGATAGAGAGAAGCAAACAAGCACCGCGCGGTAAGCATATCTTATAGCATTGAGGAGTTTTAGTTAATATGCAATACATGCTCTGATTGGGTAGCTTCTAAGCTATCCACCAATAGCGTCCCTTGTATGAAATCAACTGGGCAATCAAACTGAGGAAGCATGTAACCTAAATTAAAAGACCCATTGTCCGCAGAAAGCGGCGAACCAGCGAAAAATCTGTGATATATGTTTAGATGTGCTTACATTTAAAATCCGCGATAGAGTGAAACCGCGAAAGTCAAAGAGCGCTATATAGCGAGGGATTACTGTATATATATATATATATATATGACAGCAACACTCATAACGGTGACAAAACAATTACATTGACAATCATGTTATGTTATTTTTAAATGTTTCCTTTTCTTTTACATTAATTCTTTAACACACTAATTCTCCGCTGCGAAGCACGGGTATTTTGCTAGTTGAATATAAAACAGAAAGAGAAAATAACAACACAGCTAAAAACGCAGCGGCAACTTTCGACAAAAGTTAAACGCTTGTGTCATGAGCACGAGGTGCCTATGTAGTGTCCGCAACGGACGTGGCCATCCACCGTGCATAAGATACCATTTTGACATTGGCGGGCGAAGGAGCCACCGATTCTTTCTCTGCCCAGGGCCACCACAAGCCTCGAGCCGCCCATGAGTACTGCTGCAATAAATAATTTCATCGAAGGTCGCGCACAATCACTGCGTTGTGAAACCCATGTTTAATAACGTGCTTTAACTCCTATCATCATGAAAATGATATCACAGATACATCTCAGTACAGTATTTTAGTTATTCAGAGAGCTGTAATATCACAAATGTAATGGCTTCTGTGTCCAGTCGGAGGAAGAGAGCCAGTTTAAGAAGCAAGTAGTGATTCACACATAGAAGATCACATAAAAAACAAAGCATTTAATGTGCTACTTTAATTACGATGTGATTTGAGAAACTGGTTAATTAAACAATGTTAAGATGACGTTTATGATGTTCTACTGTAATGACAAGATAAACTACGTGATTAAAGTGGAAATTTCGAGATTGAAGTTGACATTTCGTGTTTTTCCCCACTGTATGCCTTGTTTTTCTCTGTATTCAAATAAGATTCCATTTGACACTCAGACGGAGGGCTACAACTCGCCTTTTAATGGCGACTGATATCTGAGCTTTCAAGTTTCTCTAACACGCTATGTCACTCGATCAACTTCCTTTTGTTGATTATACCACGGTTTAATTAAACAAATAGTATGTTTTTCCTTTGCCTCCACTTGGTATTTGCTGAAATTCTTATATTTCCCCCTGTGCTTTTCCCATTGTCTTTTAAAAGAAGGCTGAGCATAAGGCTGATTTATATTGATTTGCATATTCAAGGAGGCGTAATTCTGGGAGGAGTTGGGGAGGGACATAAGGCACGTGCACGAGCGTTACTTTTCCCACTGACCTGGATTTATGTAGCGGAAGAACGCGGAAGTTGGAGTACGCACAGATTCCTGCATCTGGATTTTTCTGTGCGTAAGCACATTTCGGCTTTTGTGCTTATGCCATGTTATAGTGCGAGTTCTACACACGGTGTTATACATGAGGCCCCTGGTCTGCTTTTGCCAGGATACAACATGGCAGAGACAGAACACGCCTTTGCAAGGCTCTTTCCTTATTGTTACTGTGTAGCTCCTGATAAACACATCTTCCTGGGTCAAACTGGTTTGATGCATGCTTCATTCCCCCCTGCCATAAATTTCACATCCCGAGTCCATCCTAATGACTGGGTGGGTGGCAGTTTGTTAGGTAAACATCAAAGTACTTCTGTTCCCATCAATAAAGTAAAAATCATAAGTCATATACAATGGCAGGCCATTAAGGCAAGTAAAATGACTAGATGATGAAAACACAACTGTGGGGCAGGTGAGGTCAAAACCAGATCAGTATTATGTTGGCCACAACTCAATACAGGGCCCAAACTCCTATATAGTGGAACCTCGGTTCACGACTATAATTCGTTCCAAATCGGTCGTAAACCGATTTGGTCATGAACCAAAGCAAATTCCACCATAGGATTGTATGTAAATACAATTAATCTGTTCCAGACCGTACGAACTGTATGTAAATATATATTTTTTTTAGTTTTTAAGCACAAATATATTTAATTAAACCATAGAACCTTCTAAATGTATTATTTATTTTAATTGATTTATTTTTTTAGTTGTTTAATGGGCAGAAGTGTGGAACAATGTTTATTGTTGTTGCCTTATAGTTTAAAAGTTGTTCTCTAGGTGTTCACTATGTGGACTTTGCCAATTCTTTCTAATTTTGTAAGGGTTTTCCTAATGGTACTGAATCCTAAAGATGTTTTTTTATTTTGATTTTAAAACTCTAAAATTGACCCTGTGTGAGTAATTATCTGTGTGAAGTGCTGTGCATTGGGGCTCTGGAACCCTGTTACCCCAAGCATGTAAGAAAATAATAAGTGGATTATGGGCACATGGATCTTTATTATTATTTTTTTTTTTATTGAACGTTACTTTTTTTTAAATACACTATTTTGAAATACATTTGTATTTTGACTGAAAAATTTTGTTTTTCCTTTTTTACAGGATACATCTGAAAGTCCTAAAATACTAGTGGGGTGTGGTTTGAAAGCCTGTCATTTCTTTAAGTATTTTAAAAATATATGATTTTTTTTTTTTGGCTGAAATTAAACCTCCAGAATAAATCTAAACAGAGATGTGTGTTGAAGTGGGAAATTATATGAACCAAAAAAATGACAAAGATCTCCTTAGCAACCGAAAATTGCTTGAAATTTTCACTCTTCAATTATAAAAGGGAATATCAAAATTCTGTATGTAATTTAATGGCACAGTTTGTCCTTTAGATAAAATAAGGACCTCACTGCAGGAATCACTTTCTTAAAGTAAGATACTAAAAGCATATTTTTCTAGGATTTTTATTCTTTTAGGGGAAATGTACAGTAGAATTACAATGTATTTTAAAAGACTAAGATGCCGTCCACACATTAGCCACTGAGAAAAAATTATAGCATTTGGGTAGGTGTGATAGATTTGGTATTTCAAGCATGCACATTAAAATGAATTTCCTATAAAGCCGGAGAGAGTTTCAGTAATTACTTTCAGACGTAATGTTACAGTAGATAATCACAAAATATCACTGACATAAAAAAGTCGCACTTAATGCTACAAAAGATAGTATATCACTATTGTATGGATGATTTCATGAGTCGTGAGAGTTCAAACTTTATTCATTTGTAAAAAAGAGAAAACGAGCTGCTGTTCATACTTATTTTTTAACATTTCTGGTCCTGAGTGGGTGGACCCCTAAAGGGATTATACTGCAGCTGTGCTCCCACAAGCATAGGACTCAGTCTTCTGCTGCCAGGATTTCCTGAGCAACATATTGTTGCCTAGGACACAGAGTGACCCAGACATTTAAAAATAGCATATTAATGCAGTCACATTAAACTTGCCTTTCAAAGTTAGCTAAATGAGGAGAGTGGAGTCAGAGCTCATGGTAGTATATCTGATTTGCTCTCCTATCAATATGAATAGCAAAACAATTGTATTTATTCATCTGCTGTGAAGGGAGCCATTTTTGCAAAAGGGACATGTGTTCACTGGTGTTTATTAACTTACATGTCATAAATGTATAAAATGAAGTCATACTTTGTTAATTTTAAGACATTGGGAAAATAGTTATATAATTTAGAAAATCTGGCCAATATTTCCAAAAGTAAATGCATATGTTTATACATATATATATGATACATATCAATATATATACATACATTTTATACTTATACACTCTATATAGGGTGGCATAGTGGTAGCGCTGCTGCCTCACAGTAAGGAGACCAAAGTTCGCCTAACAGGGCCTCCATGTGTGGAGTTTGCATATTCTCTCTGTGCCTTTGTGGCTTTCTTCCAGGTGCTCCTGTTTCCTTCCAAGGTCCAAAGACATGTCAGTTAGGTGAATTGGCGATCCTAAATTGGCCTTAGTGTGTGATTGAGGTGTGTGCTTTACCTGCGATGGACAGGTGCCCTGTCCAGGGTTTGTTCCTGCCTAACACCCCATTCTAGCTAAGGACTAAGCAGGTTGGAAAATGATTGACTGACTGACACTAGACATAGAGTGACATTTTCCAGTATTCTACCAATAAGAAGGCTTGGACAATTTTTAAAATTGCTTTATAGTGTATGAAAGAATATTTATTCTAAATGACTTTTAGAATTCATGGTAATCATAATGTTGCGTGAATGAAAAAATGATTAAATAATTTTGTCACCAAGCAAAACACTGAGATTACATCCATTAATAATTAAAATCAACTGATACTTTTGCACACAAACAAGTTGCATCCGAATATTTATGGTGATCCTTTATATTCTCTAAAAGCAATTTGTACACCTCCTTCAGTCAATGATACAACAAAATGTGAACAAAGCACTTCATCAAAAGAGACCCGAGTGTAATAAATGGTAGCGAGTCTTTGTCACTATAGTTTAGTTTTTAAAGTGGGAGACACATTTACCACCTGCTACTACACAACTCTGAAAATCATAAATTTCCACAAGTAGTTAGAAAATGAGAAAACATCAACACTGCATCAGAAAACAAAACTTTAGAAGATGCAGCATACTGGATAAAATGATATTTTCCATAAATCATTAACTATAGGGAATCTAAACAAAATATATAGGATAAAAAATCTCATATTGACTGCCATGTTAGGAAAGGCTTAAAAACAGTCAACTACAATAAAAGTAGTTAAAATATATATATATATTTTTGGGTAGAGTGTTCCTTTATTTGTTACATACCTCATGTACTCTGTAGTTGTAACCAAGAAAAAATCTGAATCTTGTTTTCATGCAGATTGGAGAGAAATAAGTTTATGATATAACCAGCCTCAATGGTGGCTAGTGCGGTACTACTGCAAACAGTGTGAAAAACTTCCATGGAAAAAAGAAAAAAAAAAAGTCACGTTATTCGTGTCTCATAATCTACGTGTGTTATCAGGTCCCTTGCTCATAACATGCAAAGCAAATGCTTTTTTGCTAAACAATTGTTAAACATACAGTATGCACATGGAACAGAATTATTTGAATTGCAGTCAGGACTCAACCAACAACTGACAGGGAGAGATAGACCTTCAAGTTAAAAAGTCAATCCCATGAGTCTTTGGGCTTACTGTTTACATAGAAACTGACAATTACAGAAGTATATAATTTATATGTATTTATATATTTGCAGAACTGGCCACCATTGAGTTCTCTTGTGTGATAAACGTTTTTCTCTCCATTCTGCAAGAAAATATGACATTATTTTTTTTTCTCAGCCATTATTACAAAGTATATGGGATAAGTAACATATGAAAAAATATAACTTTTGGCTGGGATATTTATTTAATAAAAGAGGCACAACTTTCATTCCAGATGTGTGTATGAGGACAACACGGGATGATATATTGACACAGCAGTCTAGATAACAGCTTCTAAAGCCCCTAGCTGGCCGCTGCCTAGAGTTGATTCTACAATAAAATAAAATAAAAATAAAAAGAGGAATAACCTTGGATGTCAATCATCATCCCGAATGCAGATAGTAGACTTCGCGTAGTATATCTGTACCAAATTTCAGGTCAGTAGGTCAGACGGTTTCGAGCTACAGTTGATTTAAAATCCTGGACAGACAAATGGACAGCCACGGTGGCGTATTATATAAGAAGATATTGGTATTTCCTAAATTTTAAGTTGGTAGTATACATCTAATCAGTATACATTTTTTTTTTTAGTCAGCAACAGTAAGTTCTGACATTTATTATGTACCTGAAGTTTAACAGATTGTATCTGACAGGTGTTTTTGACAGAAGACAACACACTTGCCTTCAGATATAAGAAAGAATCAGGTTTTTATTTTCTTTCCATTGTTTTTGTTTTTCCAAAGTTTCCTGGAACAAGTTAGTGGAGTTTCATAGCACCATTGATTCTTGCAAATTATGTGAAACTTGAGCCAACTCTGGAATGAAACCATTACTTTCTGTATTTTAAAACACTTTCTTTAGTTGCCTGGGACAGATCTTAAATTTTTTGCTAGCGTAATGGCGGCTCAGTGGTTAAGAATCCGCGCTGATATCAAGAAGGTTGCTGGTTCAAATCCTACCAGAAGGGATCCTTCACCATTGTGTCCTTTATCAGGGTCATTAAGCTGAAAAGTTTCAGGGGTGCTGTACAGTGGCTGACCCTGCA
Source organism: Polypterus senegalus (assembly GCF_016835505.1). Classification (NCBI taxonomy): domain Eukaryota; kingdom Metazoa; phylum Chordata; class Cladistia; order Polypteriformes; family Polypteridae; genus Polypterus; species Polypterus senegalus. Next base: position 138,304,832 of record NC_053155.1, on the reverse strand, counting down.
CTCTGATCTCCAAAAAGTCATGTGAAAAAACAACTTCCCCTCATGAATGAGCAAAATATGTCAAATTAAAAAAAAAAAGTACCACCCAAAAACAAATTGCAAGCTGTTGTTCTGTCAGTCATATACAATGGCAGGACATTAAGGCAAGTAAAATGACTAGATGATGAAAACACAACTGTGGGGCAGGTGAGGTCAAAACCAGATCAGTATTATGTTGGCCACAGCTCAATACAGGGCCCAAACTCATATATAGTAGAACCTCGGTTCACGACTATAATTTGTTCCAAAACTGTGGTCGTAAACCGATTTGGTCGTGAACCAAAGCAATTTCCACCATAGAATTGTATGTAAATACAATTAATCCATTCCAGACCGTACAAACTGTATGTAAATATATATTTTTTTAGTTTTTAAGCACAAATATAGTTCATTAAACCATAGAACCTTCTAAATGTATTATTTATTTTAATTGATTTATTTTTTTTTTAGTTGTTTAATGGGCAGAAGTGTGGAACAATGTTTATTGTTGTTGCCTTATAGCTTAAAAGTTGTTCTCTAGGTGTTCACTATGTGGACTTTGCCAATTTTTTTCTAATTTTGTAAGGGTTTTCCTAATGGTACTGAATCCTAAAGATGTATTTTTTATTTTGATTTTAAAACTCTAAAATTGTGTGTCTCTCTCGCGCGCCTGTGTGTGTGTGTGTGTCGCTCTCTCTCTCTTGCTTGCTTGCTCGCTTACTGCACAGGAAATGCGCAGGGATAGACTGAACATGTACAAACCGAAAGGGAAACTGGCTTGTTCCTATACCGAGTGTGTGGTCGTGAACCAAGGCAAAAGTTTGGCGAAGTTTTTGGTCGTAAAGCGATTTGTACGTGTACCAAGACGTTCATGAACCGAGGTTCCACTGTATATATATAAACTTGAAATATTTTAATAACTCCTAAGCCAAGAATAATATGAAGAAAAAACTGCTCAAAAAAAAAATCATCATGCAGGTTTGTTTTGGTAACCATCTTAAATACCGACATATCTCTGATTTCACAACTGGTAGAAATGGGTACCATTCATGATGCCAATGTGCTAATGTAAAATTGAAAGCAGCAAAAAAAGGCCACCACTGTATTTTTTTCCTGTTTTCTTTGTGGGTAAGTACACAAGTCATCATAGTTTCGAAATAATCATGATAAGACTTTTTGATTATAATGAAAAAAAGAAATTCTAAGAAACATGTCACCAGTCTAGTTCTGGTTCTTGAAGATTGCTTGTGCAGATGGAAAAGCAGCATTAGTGGCATTTATGCCTGTCTGCTTGGCATTACATAAAACCAGATAATAGGGGGAATAAAGAGTCATGGTTTAACACACTGGACTAATAACAAAATAAATAAATAAGAAAAAACACCTTTTGTTGCTAGAAAGCACCACCACAATATCAGAAGTGAGCATGAGTTTAGTTCAGAGAAGCTGCAAACAAATGGCCTATCCACTCAATCTATGAACAAGAGAGTCCACTCTATGTCTAGTTAGGATTTATGGCACAGTTAGGTATTTGCTTCATTTTCTTTTATGTTTTGTTTCCTCCTGAGAACCAGACACTTGAACTAAAAGCAGCTTGTATTTTTTTTTATCCAGCACATCTTATTAGGTCTCTTTTAGCACATTCTTGGGTTGCCATGGTTGTTTCCCTTTTCAACCTATATAAAACAAAGCATCCTGAGAGAAGAGCATTTGATAAAATGGAAAAGCTTACAGCAGTCTCGTCTTCAGTATATCATTATCATAACAGCTAAATCAGCTAATCCAGTGTTGTTTGTTAAAATTAAAGTGAATGGTAAAATAAACACTAGCTGGAAAATACAGAGTACTGAAACATTTGAAGGAAGAGTAGGATTGAGCTCCCTGAAGACTACAGATCTGTCAAGCCAAGTATAAAACATTTGCATAATATTTCACTGTATTTTCCTCCCACGCATATTGCTGTGTCAGTCTCAAATATTTAATACATACCTTCTAAAACATTGACATTTTACTAAGACACAGGACGGTCCTAACAAAGGGAATATCAATATAACAGTAGAAGAGGGGCTTTGACAGTTTGCTGTAGTGCCTCTATTAGTCACTATTGCTACATAATCCTAACAAAGCCTTTTTAAGGTTTTGTAAGATATCAGTAGTGAGTAGTAGATGCCCTATAGGTAGCTCATATTTTAAAGTATCACTGGTGCTTTGTAAGTTTTATGAGGGTGAAACAAAGAGTTTTATGAAGTCTTCTTACAATATTAGTAAATAACAGATAGAGCAGATACAATTAGGTAGCCCCCATTCTAACTGTTATGTATACTGAAAGCATTCTACAGCATGTCGTAACAAATGACAAAATGTGATTCCAAAAGCAATATTTATTAATTACTTTATAATGATATAATATATACATTCCTTAAAAGCTTTCCAGCTTGCTACTACATCATACTGCAGTTAGCTATATCTTAATAGCTAAGTTCAAATTCAGGCTTGGTCAATGTCAAATGTTTTCACACAGTCTGTGTCTATGTGAGGTTTCCTCTGAGTACATCGCTTTGCTTCTGCATTCAAAGATATGCAACTTAGATTGATGGTGTCAGTGCAAATGAGAGTTTCTTTTGTTTGTATGTATGTGATTGAGGAAAGTGATGCAACTGGGATAACCTTCTCTTCTCCCAGTGACCCTATACTGGCATACATTTTTGTGTAAAATGAATGACAGAATGAATGGTTTGTTCATGAAAAACATTTTATTATACTTACACTTGCACAGTAGCTTAAACAATGCAACAGCATGATGAAGGTATGGTGAGGAGCATGAACATATTCAGCTTTGCACTTATGTGTTTATATATTTTAAACACACCAAAAAGACATTCAGTATTCTGTAACACATGTACACAGTTTATATAAGAACACAATGAACAAGGACGCCATAAAAAGTAGGAAAGTTAGGACAATAGGGGCTCCCACAAATACTGGGTTTACTGTTTACATAGGAGCTAATAATTCCAGAAGTATATATTTATGTGCGCTTCTATTTATTTAGAGAACTGACCACCATTGAGTTCTACTATGTAATAAACCGTTTTCTCTCCATTCTGCATGAAAACATGACATTACCATTTATCACAGCCACTATTACAAACTACTTTGGGTATGTAACATATATAAAAATCATCTTTGGGTGGAGTATTCCTTTAATGGGCACCACTTCCATTCCAGATGTGCATATGAGAACAGCATGAGATGATATGACACGGCAGTCTAGATAAGAGTTTCTAAAGCGCTCAGAATTTTATGACACCTTTATTATATCCTGGTGCTTCAAACTTCTTTCACAATATGACTTATAGTTTCCTCTTAATATAAAATATATTGGTATTTCCTGAATTTTAAGTTGCTACCATACATCAAAGCATTATTCAATTGCATTTCAGTCAGCTACAGTACAATCTGGCATTTATTACATATCTAAAGATAAACAGATTGTATCTGATTTTTATTAGCTAATTATTGAAATTACATTAAAAAGAATAATTTGCTTACAATTTGGAAAGTAAAGTTTTTGTTCTCAAAAGTAGAAGTCCAGGTAGTCTCTACATTATATTTGCTTTGCTTAAATTAAAATGGTAAAACAGAAATCTGGGTTCCAGAAAAGAAAGGTAAGAAAAACTTAAATGAGAGAAGAGAGGGTGACAGTTCATCAGTTGATTTTTCTCAGGGAAAGGTCAATTTATTAAAAGTAGTATATTATCCATAAGCTGTGTAAACGAATCAGTTTATAGGATTGGTTATTCTAATCCAGCAGTGAAAAGATCAAAATAATCTAATTAGAAGCAAGTCTGAATATGCTGTTCAGGGAGTAATATACAAGGAAAGGGCTCTGTCATTGTAAGTAAAAAAACGTTTCTGTTACTAATTAATACTAGACAACTTTTTTAACGCTGTTAACTTAGTACTTTCCTGGTAAACACTGCGGAAAATCAGCTCCAGACACACACATACACACAGACACAGATGCCAACATATGTCCTTTTATTTTCCTTTTGCAGACAATGCCCTCAATTATGGCTCAGTTTCTTCCTTCTTTCTCTATTCTTTCTTTCATTCTTCTTCTACTACTGCTATTACTGCCTTCGCTTCTGCACACAAGCTCTATCCTCCACCTCCCAACTTCGGCTCCCTGATTGGAGTGAGGCGACCCCTTTTATGTTTCCCCCAGAAGTGCTCCAGGTGCCCTCTGATGATCACCCGGCAGCACTTCCTTGTGTGGTGGAAGTACTGCATGGGCACCCGGAAGTACTCCCAGTGCACCCGGATCCTCTCCTGGCCACACTTCCGAGTGTGGCTTAAGTGCTGCAGTCCAGGCGCCCCCTTGCGGCAACCACGGGCCCCAGCAGGGTTCAGCTTCTAAGTTCCAATCCCATGGCCCTGATACAAACCAGGGGGGGCTTCCCTCTCCTGTCCCAGGGGAGGTATCGTCTCTCTCCCGGTCCTAACATAAAGGTGTCCCAGCTGGGCAAAGGCCCCAGCCATCCGTCACAACACTTAAACTCATTTTCCAGAATCTATACTAATAAAAGGCAAAGCCCTCACTCACTCACTGACTCACTCACTGACTCATCACTAATTCTCCAACTTCCCGTGTAGGTAGAAGGCTGAAATTTGGCAGGCTTATTCCTTACAGCTTACTTACAAAAGTTGGGCAGGTTTCATTTCGAAATTCTACGCATAAGGGTCATAACTGGAAGCTATTTTTCCCATATAATGTAATGGAGTCTTGAGTTGGAGATGGCCGCGGGGGGCGGAGTTTCGTGTGACATCATCACGCCTCCTACGTAAGTACGTAGAGAACAAGGAAGAACTCCAGCGATGAGCACAAAACGCCATTTCACAATTGAGAAGGCAGAAAAACATTATGAAGCAAATGATGCATATGCGGAAACAAAGCACGGCGTGAACCGTAAGTTTATATTAAATTAAGTTCATAGACAGGCTGCCACTAGCGTTTGTAATTTAGTGCCTGCCCATATAAGGCCGTCCATCAGCGGCAATCCAATACAAACACTGCCGTAAATATTCACGTGTGAAGGACTGTGCTTATGCAGAGGAAGATGAGATGGTCAGAGTGGTGTTTGGCACAAACTCATTGAAACTGCGAGAGAAACTTTTAAGTGCCGGGTCTTAGCTGACATTACACGAGATGGCACCAGTACAGCTGGGAACCTTCGATGCAAGAACACCAAGCGGCTCACGTGAACTGACGCAGTGCACAGACAAAAGCAACAGTTCCAAAGAGTGCTGAACAAAAACCGAATTACACAATTGAGAAGGCAGCAAAAAATATGAAGCGTCTTATACATACAATCATATTCATAAGTGCAGCTACTGCGAAACAAAGCACACGGTGGAAAAAGTGAATGTCCTGCTAAAGGAAGACAGTGTAAAAAAAACCCGTGCATGCAGTTTGTCACATCACAGATAAAAGGAAGACGAGCTGTTTATTGATGCAGTAAGGAACTAATCGATGAATGAAACCTCTTATCTTTACAACGATTGACAAACACGGAATGTAACTTGAACACATCCTACAAATACGAGCCTGATTGAAAGAAATAATGATAATCAAATCCTTGATGACAGCAACATTCAATAACACTCACAAAACAATTACTGTATATTGACAATCATGTTACGTTATTTTTAAAATGTTCCCTTTTCTTTTCATAACTTCTACTTCTCCACTGCGACACGGGTATATATATATAAATGTATATATATACCCGATCTACAATACATACTTTAGCATAGACAAGCCACACGCTGTGGCTAATTGTAGAGTCTTAAGCCTCTAACGCCACATTCGAGGTTCGATTCCCAGAGGGTGTACTGAGTATGTACGCTACCGATTCATTTTACCTTCGATCTCCTTGGTTTGGGACGTATGAAAAATATTAGGTTAACGCAGAATCATGTTACGCTATTTTTAAAATTTTCCCTTTCTTAGCACAAGCACAGCTGAGAAGCTTCGATGCATGTACTCCATAACGCTTTAAAAAAATAACGCATTTAATCACACTTTCAATTCCAAGCAAACGGAACTTTTGTCAATGCATGATTTCCTGGTACATCCATTACACTGATGCACACATCACAGCTACAAAAATGTTAGAGTCGGAATAAAGCGCGTCCTACGACTGATCATTTCGACTACCCGAGCGAAGCCTTGATAAAAGCATGGTTTTGTGCACACTGAAAAGCAAGCAAAATTAGATGCATTACAGAAAGCGGACTTTGTGGCTCTTACTGGGGATCATTGGACTTCCGTGACCGTTAGTAATTCTAAATACATCTAATTACAAAATGTTCAATGATCACACTGTTTTAGCCTAATGTACAAAATAATTTTGGCTAATGTTACTCAGAGTTTAAAGAGTAAGCTGGTCAAATTACCTTTTATGTTTCTGACTTATTTTTTAAGAAGAAAACTGCACTTTATGGTGAAATTTTGGTTATTATTATTTAAAGACAATACTATTCTGAAAATGTACTTAAAGTACTTAAACTACCACTTTATTTTTAAGTCTGCCCAATTTTAACCAGGGATGATATTTTTGTTTCTGTTTTGAATTCAAATGCAGTTTAAAAGCTTTTTTTTCAGAAATTAAAACAGCTTCAGTTTACAATATTCATGTCCATGTCTATTATTTGATTCTGTCGCCCACTAAAACCGTTTTAAATAAAAAAAAAAACATTTGCGATTTGGGGCAAATTTACGTGTGCGATTACATACGATTAATCAAGATTAATTCTTACACAGCCTCTAATTAATTGGATTAATTTTTTTAATCGAGTCCCACCTAATATATATATATGTAGATATATATATGTAGATTTGTATATATATGTGTATATACAGTATATATGTAGATATGTATATGTTGTATATACAGTATGTATATATGTGTGTGTATATATACAGTATGTGTATATATATGTATATGTATATATATGTATGTGTGTATATGTATATATGTATCTATATACTGTATATATGTATGTGTATAGATGTGTATATATATATATATTTATATATATGTTTATATGTATATATATGTTTATATATGTGTCTGTGTGTGTGTGTATATACTGTATATATATATATATATATATATATATATATATATATATGCCAAACACTCATGACAATTACAAAACAATTACATTGTCAATCATGTTACGTTATTATTAAAATGTTTCCTTTTCTTTTTACTTCTCCGCTGCCAATGCAGGTATTTTGCTATATATATATATATATATATATATACAGTATATAAATATATATAAATAGATAGATATGACAACAACACTCATATCAATGACAAAACAATTACATTAACAATCATCTTACGTTATATTTAAAATGTTTGCTTTTCTTTTTCATAACTTCTTTAACACACTACTTCTCCACTGCGAAGCGCGGGTATTCTGCTAGTGTACACTATTTGTTTCCATTGTTTAGAGAGTGTATTTCCAGTTAAGTGGATCAAGAAAATTTTGTTGCACAATAAAATAATTTGGACCCATATTCCAAGAATAACCTTTAAGAGATGCAGTGTGATAACCTTAATTTTCTTCTTTGATGTGACTTTGAACGTGAGAAAGTCCCAGGTCCTTAATCAGAACTTTTTGCTGAAGCACTGCAGGCAGTACAACTGCTTTTCACGTAATGTTTCAACACATAAATGGACTATTTAGAATTATAATTGTATTTCATATAAAAATGTTTTATTTTTAGATGACTGGGTTAATAACAATATTTTTATTTTTGCTTTATTTGACATTGATGGCAATGTTTTAGATTACCATACATGTCAAAATATAGTCTCTCTGTATCTTTTCCGTAATTTATTTTAATTTGAAATGCCACTCCAGTGAACGTGTTATAGTTATGTAAGCTCTAACATACAATTGTCACAATCCTTGATGATCTGTTTATTTGTATTCCAAATATTTTGGAACAAAACTATAACAGTAAATTTATCAGGATTCATATCACTTTATTAAATCAAATTAATCCAAAAGCATATAGTTTATGAGGGGAGCATCATTAAAGATAAAATTAAGTGGCAGAAAGCTTGGTTAATTGCTAAGAATTATCCTCTGTTACCAAATGTTTTTGAAATATTATGTAAATCTCTTTACAAAATTAACCCAGTTAATTATAAGTAAAATACTTCCATATATACTGTGGGTATTAATCACACATTTTTTCATTCACAACCAAAAGAAGTTAAACATTTTTTTTTCTTGTTCCATTTCCAGAAACTCATGGAAAAAATGTATACTTGGATAGCCCAGAAATGTGGTTACTATGTTATTATTTTTTTAAATAAAGAATATTATTTTATTTTATGAGAACAAATCAATTAACTATATTAATATACAATATTTTGTGAAATATTTCATCCATAAGTGTAAACAGAACAGATGCAGCCTCTTTTTTAACTTATTCATTATTGAATATTTAGGATACGTGAAGTCTTGAGTTAATTAAGAGCCGCAAAGCTCTTAGCTTTTTTAAAGCTTTATAATCTGTTAATGCATGACTTTTACCCTTAGAGTATTTTTATTGATGTCCTTTTTGTTACTTGTTTCCTTTGTTATACTTTAATATGTTAACATTTTATTTGTATTTTCATATAAATAAATAATTTTAAATTATTATTAAAAAAGTAAATAATTTTATATAATTTTTGTATGTGAATTTTATTTTTTATTAAAGAATAAAAACATGAAAGGTGTTTAAGTTGCTTTAAAAATGTCTGCTAAATAAAACCTGTAATGAGGGCTAACCCATGTACAAATCAATATAATGCAGTATTTAGTATATTCAGTTACTTCATTTGGGAGACACAAACACTGATATCATCTTGTTCAACTGTGTCACAGTGCCTCAATTTATATAAAGCAGATTTAATTCGGGCCTCAAATAGCAAAACCCCACTTAGCTGAGGAAAAATAAAGCATTTAGTTTTTTAACCGTAACGATTCGTACCATTTCTCCTCTTATAAGTACTCACGTGGTGTACTTTATGTACCATTGTTAAAATGGCTATTTATATGCACGCTGTGAGGTTGTAATAAAAAATATTGCAATAATTTTAAATTGTACCTATTTTTAATGTGATTTAATATCATATTACTGAATAGTATGACACAATCTAGGACTATCTGAAAATAAACCACATGCACTTCTCCAGTGCTCATTTGTCACTGGTCACACTTTTCATCCACTGAAGGATTTGCATATGAATCACATTTCACGTCAGTTGTTGAATATTCTTTGTAGATAAAGTCATTGCAAGAAAAACATCTCATCGTTGTCATACATACATAAGTACCCGCACGGTGTACCAAATGCACCATATAGAATTTGCCACTGTGCATCCACTCATAAAACTGGCTGGGGCATACTGGAGGGAAACACTGTACTTGTAGTGAATCAAGCTGAGGATAGATAGTAGATGATGCTGGTTCGTTCAAGTAAAAGGATACTGGACAAAAATAACTGAGATTGGTGTACAAAATACACCAGCACAAGTAGTTAAAGGTTAAGCAATCCTGGACAATTTTGTCTCGGCTTCATATAAGCATTACCGACAATATGTGCATATTTCTTTTTGATCACACCGGTTAGCACACACAGGTGTTTTCAAGCGTCTTTACATTTGAAGGCTGCAATATGTACTGTATGTAACGGTGTCATAAATGCTTCATGAACATAAAAAAGATCAAAATATGAATAATAATGTAAAGAAGTGTGATGCCAGTGTACGTGGCATGCAAGGATTTAAGCTCCTTTTGATGACTGAAATATTGGCTCATTATTCCTAAAAGATTTTGCTCACCCAAGTGGTCAGTTCTAGAAAGAAGACAAGACAGCTGTGCAGATACTTCATTTTTATAAAATGCACCTGTGTGGGATTTTGGTGGCTATAATATTTAAATGACCGTTGCTATAGTTTTTTTCTGCTGGTTTTTGTTGCTGCTTTTGCCACAGTTAATAATAATAATAATAACCTATAAAAAAGTGCATAAAAACAACTTCTACGATTGGTAATCTAATTTCTAATATATGCTAATATTTACTTATTTTTGACTAATATTTACTAATATTTGAATATCCAAATGTTATTTTTTGGCTAATTTTACTGCCCTAGTAAGTATGTGACTCAACTACAGCTATGCCGGCCTGCGAAGTAAGGTTATCAAAAGATTTTTTTAGATTTCACCACCAGTTGTTGTGGTGACACAGCCATTGTACAGGGTTGATTTTTTTGGGGGACAGTCAACACCTCTAAATCCAAGGCCATGGTCCTCAGCCGGAAAAGGGTGGAATGCTCTCTCTGGGTTGGGAACAATTTACTGCCTCGAGTGGAGGAGTTCAATTATCTCGGGGTCTTGTTCACGAGTGAGGGAGGTTGACAGTCAGATTGGTGCAGCATCCGCAGTAATGCAGGCTCTGCAATGGTCTGTCATGGTGAAGAGAGAGCTGAGCCAAAAGGCGAGGCTGTCGATTTTCCAGTTGATCTACACTCCTACCCTCACCTATGGCCACGAGCTTTGGGTAGTGACCGAAAGATCAAGATCGCAGATACAAGCAGCCGAAATGAGCAGGGTGGCTGGACTTTCCCTTAGAGATAGGGTGAGGAGTTCAGTTATTTGGGAAAGACAGAGTAGAGTCGCTGCTCCTCCGCATTGAGAGGAGTCAGTTGAGGTGGTTTGGGCATCTGGTCAGGATGCCCCCTGGACGCCTCCCTTTGGGGTGTTCTTGGCATGTCCCACTGGAAGAAGGCTACGGGGCAGACCCAGGACATGCTGGAGGGATTATATTTCCTGGCTGGCCTGGGAACGCCTCGGTGTCCTCCCACAGGAGCTGGAGGAGGTGGCTGGGGAAAGGGAGGTCTGGGCTACACTGTTTAGGCTGCTTCCCCGCAACCCGACCCTGGATAAGCGGTGGATAATGGATGGATGGATGGGAATTGTTTGGCGGGGGGGGAGATATGATATCCTTTCAAGGTACACAAAATCTCTGACCATGAACAATGAGGCTACACTTATTTTTCTCCCACACAACTGCTACTATGTTAAGGCCCAATTGCCACAACACACCACATTCTTGCTATATAATATAGTAGTTGGCCACATCAGAGTTGAATATCCAGTTTAAAAATACCCGGCCAGATAGACCACATTGAGGAAAATTATAAGACATATCTGTGGAAAACATGCAAGTAAGAATTCTATCTTACTATGTATGCATAACAATGAGCTTCAAGTCAATTTAGAAACTGATACACACTGAAATGGAGGATTACAGAATCAGTTGTAATGCTCACTTCATGTACACTATAGTTTCCCCTAATCCCTAATAATATTAAATAACAGGAACAGTATTACATATTCACAACACTCCCTTATTCTGTTATTTTGGCTTGCTCATATTCTTCACTTAAATATCCATACAAAGAAACTTTCTTACTTTCACCTCCGTAACATATCCCGTGTTTGCTCCTTCCTCTCCTTTTCTAATGCTGATCAACTTGTCCATGCTTTTATCACATCCCACATCGATTATTGTAATTTCCTGCTGGCAGGTGCCCCTTCTAGTCTTATATCACTGCTTCAGCTTATTCAAAACTCAGCTGCAGGAGTCCTTACTTGAACCAGCAGCAGCAAAAACATAACACCCATCCTGCTTCGCCTTCACTGGCTCCCTGTGTCTTACAGAATCGAATATAAAATCCTACTAATAACCTACAAAGCCTTAAACGACCTTGTGCCAAACTATAGTGACCTCCTCCATCACGATGTGCCTGCCCGCCCACTAAGCTCCTCTGATTCTGGCAATCTTGTTGTGCCCCACACTAAACTACACTCCATGGGTGACAGGGCCTTCAGCTGTATAGCGCCAAGACTCTGGAATGACATCCCGAAATTAATCAGGTTAGCTGACTCCATGAATTCTTTTAAAAAACAACTCAAAACTCATCTGTTTAGGAAGGCTTGTAGCTCTACTTGACTCTATTACCCTTATTTCAGTTTACCTCTCTGCCAAGATGCTCATGTAACCTATGTTTTGTTTTTTTTTTGCAACCAATTATGTTGTCTGTTAGGATTTTTCTCTGAATTTACTGTCTTAATCTTCTTTATTTATCTGGTTTGTACAATGCTACATACTGTATACCCTGCCATTCTATCTTAAACTCTGTGAAGTGCCTTGAGCATGGGAAAGGTGCTATATAAATAAAATGTATTATTATTATTATTACATATTCAACTTGGTACACAGAAAAATAACTTGCTGCTCATACTGTATATTTAGATTTTTCATATATTTGTTTCAAAAGTGTTCATAGAGTTAAACTTTGATTAACATACATAACTATATGAAAACAGTTTTCAAAACTTGCTTTTTATGAAAGTTTAGAAAGTCATTTGTTTGGATGAAAAAGAATATACAAAAAATCATTGCCCTCCTCTCCACCAATTTCCATACCCATTTAGTTCAATATGAGGTCATGGAAAGCAGCAAGCACAAGTACATAAACTCTCTCAGGACAAGATAGCAGGAGAATGCTGAGAATAACTTATTCTAAACAACAACATGCCTTAAATGATCCTAGCAGAGACCTAATAAGTTCTTAAATTATTTTCAGCTATTTATTCTTTTTGATTCTCTTTTGTAAATATAAAATATTTTGAATTTGCTAAACATGCCTTGGTGGTAATAATACAGATTTTGTTTTCTACATAATTCACCATTATAATCCAAATTGATTTAATACCTACAGTCATCTTTTTTAATTGTGATCATCACCACACTGCTGTATTTAAAAAAAAATAAAACAATGATAATATCATTTGGACATGCAACAATCTGTCTTTCTAATCAACAGGCAACAATCAATGCGTATATCCAATGTGGTGAAATTGAATTTTTGAACTTTGATGACAATCTTACTAATTTTTTGAAGTACTCACAAAGTAAAAAAATTCTAATGACACCTCTTGACACTATATTAACCCTGTCTGCTTGGGACACTTTCAGTGCAGACAGATGGGTTGTTACCATCACCTTTGTATTTTCTGTTCCCTATCAGAATAAGTTAGGATCATATAAAGCAGATGTTCTTTTTGTTTTGCTTTTTGTTTTTAATTTTAATGAAAGTGATTAATGACACTTCAATTAATTTTTAATCAGCTTGTGAACCTTATCAATCTTGTAAAATTCACTGTCATAAAATCATGTCTCACTACCGTACAAAAAAAAAGGCTATTGCATACATTATAGGCAATTATTGCTTAGTTAATGTTGCATGGTGTTGTAACTGAAATAATTATACAACAAATGAGATTGAAAACAGCATTCAAGTAAATATGACTAAAATAAAACCAAAATATATGGTGTAGTTAATTTGATACAGGAAGGTACATGGCTAATTGAGAGAAGTCTCTTTCATTCTTAAGATACAACAATAACATGTTTAGGAAAGCATGGAGCAGGTGTGATAGATAGATAGATCGATAGATCGATAGTGGACAGTTTGTTTTTTTACAGCAGCTCTTTAAATAATTATATACATAAATAAATATACTGCATATACACACACAATGGTCTGAACACACACTGGAAAGACCACAAAGGCTGAAAAATTTGAAAAGAAAGAACATTTCTGACTTGCCAGTTGTCAATTGCAGTAAGCCATTATACAGACATGGTATAAAATTGTTGGCATAAAGGAGTACCAGTAGTGTTTCTTCACATACTTTTGCTGAATAATTTGTTGGCTTAAAGTACTCAGTGGTAAGAGTGTCAGAGAGAGGATATGCAACATGGTTAATAATTTTGCTTTAATTCCCTCCTTCGCTTTGACCTCAAGGGGGTCCACAGTGTGTCCCATAACTGAGCCTGCCCTTTTAATTAGCTTGTTGATTTGGTGGGTCACTCTTGAATTTATGTTACTAGTCCAGCATACCACAATTCAGAAAATCACACTGGCCATCACATAGATGTAGAAGATGTGAAAGATGTTACTTCCCACATTTAAGGAATGCAGTCACCTAAGGAAATAGAACCTGCTGTGCCCTGTCTTATATAGTTCCTCAGTGCTATGAGATCTGTCATTGTTGTGGATCTCCAAATGCTTGTAGGAGTGCATCTTCTCCCTGCATAGTGACTGGGCATAGAGCTGTTTGGTACAGCAAAGTCAATAACCAGGTCCTTGTGTCACTCCCGTGTGCATATGGGACAGTTTAACGACTCTGGAGATGGTAATTTCCTGCTGCTCCAATAATATGTACTGTGTCCTAATGCCTTTTCTCTTCCTCCCTCTGCAGACTGGCAGATTGACAGCAATACCACCACTTGATGTCACTTCCGGTGTCTGCCTACCTAGCCCTGATTCTTCCTGGTGGAAGGATGACTAAATGGAACATCTGCCATTTTTGTTCAGTTCAATCTGGAACTCTCATCTGAGAATACATCTCCACACTTGTTGTTGACTTTTTTGTGTGATTTTTTTTAAAACCTTTAACTATATAGGGTCACAAGGGTTTTTTCTTATGTTAAGATGCAGACAATTCTCTTGTCACCAACAAACAAAGTTCTCCACCTGACTCCTGTACTCTGTCTTATCCTTTATCAATACATCCCATAAATGCAGAATCATCTGTGAATTTCTGTAAGTGACATGATCTGGAGTATAAGACTGAAACCAGCCCTGAACAAATCCTCTTTGACAAGTGTTTTTTTAGGGGTTAAAGAAAAGTGTAAGATATCCAGAGGAAAAGCCACACAGATAGGGGGAGACTTCCCACAGGCAATACCTGGTCTGAGATTCAAGATCAGACACTAAGAGCTGTTAGGCCAAAGCGAAGAATTAAAATAAAATCATGCATATTGAGTATTAAGTAAGAATAATTGTATTGTGAAGCAAATATTAACATAAATAGTATGCCACTATGGTGTGTATTTTAAATAGTTATACAAACATCTAGGAGACCTTTTGCTACTGTATATTACCATATTGCATTACAGGTTGCTATATTAGCAGCAGAGATAAACCAGAAAACCAAACAAGAGGTGGAAATCTTGAAAATCCCCAAATTTCTGATTATAAAGGGAAAGAATGGGAAGAATGAGCATGCTGTACATGGAACTGTATGTTGTAAACAGATGATTAAAACGGACAGCTGCAACACCCTGCTGGTGTCTGTTTGTCACAATGCTTTACATTTAAAAGCTGTCTTGTTGAAAGTCATCTGGCCACACAGGATCATGTTTGGAAAATTGATTTTAAATGGTTCTTAGTAAGGTAAGAAGTAATTTGTGACCAGGAGGTCTTTTAAGATGTGCTGTTCAAAAGGGTATTTAGAAATCAAGCTGGGGTCAAAGCACAATAAGAGAAAAGAAAAAACATGAAACTAAGACAAAGCCCAAAATAAATATCAGAGAAGCAAAGCAACTTAAAGTCACAATTCCACCCTATAAAGGTTTGTTTTAGAAACCCTTTTAGCCTATATTGTTAAAGCCTATATATTAGCCTATAAACTCTATATTAAGTCTTTACTTTGATATTAAGTCAAAGATCAGGTTTCAGTTTAAGGTTACGACCTTCTAGTACTAAAAAAAATATTTGACAATATCAACAATAAAAATCTCTCCAGGCCTGAATCACGAATTAAAGAGAAAGAAAGTATTCTTTCACCTAACAGGTCTAAACTCTAAAATAGTTTTTTTACAGGAGACCCACTTATTAAGCAAAGATCAATTCCGGCTGCAAAAAGACTGGACTGGCCAAATGTTCCATTCCAGCTTTACAAAGAAAACTAGAGGTGTGGGAATTCTCATACATAGAACAGTACCGTTTGTAGCATCAGATGTAGTATTGGATCCTGAAGGGAGATACTGTATGTGATTGTCATGGGCAACTTATTTAACTGTAAAGTGATTTTGATAAATGTTCATGCACCCAACCAATGATAGGGAATTCATGCAAAATGTATTTGCATCTATTTCCAATGTGAACACTCAGAAAATTATAATGGCTGGGGGCTTTAATTGTGTTTTAAATCCACACTTAGATAGGTCTCTTGTCACAGGGGGGATGACATCTAACACTGCAAAGACAATTACACAGTTTGTAACTGACCACAACTTATCAGACCCCTGGAGGTTTCTAAACCCAAACTCAAGAACATTTTCCTTCTACTCACCAGTGCATCATTGCTATTCAAGAATTAAATCTTGCAAGTACGACGCTATTGTTATTTCTGACCATGCCCCTCTGATCTTGGAGCTGAAATTATTATGCCCCACATACTCATCTCACAGATGGCATCTTAACCCACTTCTATTATCAGATGAGAATTGTACAGAATTTATATCAAAACAAATCAGTTTCTTCCTAGAGAGAAATACATCTTCAGAGGTCTCTGCAGGAAAACTCCGGGAAACTCTAAAGGCCTTCTTAAGAGGACAGATTATTTCATATCTTTCCCACAGAAATAAATTAGAAACCAAGAAGGTATCAGAGCTAACCAGTGAAATGACTAGAATAGATCAAGAACATGCCAGGTGTCCAAGTGAAGCTCTTCATAGGAAAAGACAGGCTCTGCATTCAGAGCTCAACCTCTTAACAACCAAAGAAACTGAACAACTCATTTTTAAATCAAGACATCATTACTATGAACACGGAGAGAAAGCTAATAAGCTCTTAGCTCAACAAATCCACAAACAAGAAGTTTGCAATACAATCCCAGCAATCACCAACACGAACAGAGATAAAATCATTGACCATAAAAATATAATGCACATATTTAGAGACTACTATAAATCCTTATATTCTACTGAGTTTAAAGAAGACAAACACAATCTAATGCATTTCTGGATACATTACAGATACCACTAATATATACTTTTATTGCAGAGGAATTGGATAAACCTCTGGTGCTATCAAAATTACTAAATGCTAAAAAGTCACTTCAGAGCGGGAAGCAGCAGGCCCTGATACCTACCCTGCCGAATTTTATAAGAAATTCTCCACTCAACTATCTCCCCTCTTATTAGCAAAATTTACAGAAGCTAGAGACAATCAAATTCTACCTCAAACTCTTCGCCAAGCATTATTCACTATCTTTCCTAAACAAAACAAGGACTTATTACAATGTGCATCATACAGACCAATTTCACTTCTGAATAATGATGTTAAGATACTCTCAAAGTCCTAGCTAGAAGGATGGAGAAAGTGCTGCCTTCAGTAATATCACAAGATCAAACTGGATTTATTTAAGGCCGACACTTAGCTTCCAATCTCCGACGCCTGTTTAATGTAATATATTCACCTGCAAAGTCAAACACCCCAGAGTTATTATTATCGTTGGATGCAGAAAAAGCATTTGATATGATTGAATGGAACTACCTTTTCACTACATTAGAGAAATTTGGGTTTGGCCCGAATATTTGTGCATGGATCAAACTACTGTATACCAATCCAGAAGCTTCAGTTTGTATTAACAACATTTGCTCAGACTACTTTAAACTAGAACGTGGTACCAGACAAGGATGCCCCTTGTCACCACTGCTATTTGCAATCACCATTGAACCACTGGCAGTTCACTGTCGAAATGCTTATCAGATAAAGGGGATTATCAGAGAAGGACTGAACAGAAAATTTCTCTATATGCAGATGATATGGTACTGTATATATCAGACCCACAAAATACTGTGCCTGCAGTCTTAACAGCACTTACAGAATTTCAAAAGATCTCTGGTCTCAGAATTAATTTGAATAAAAGTGTGCTCTTTCCAGTGAATTCTCAAGCATACAATATTAGATTGGACACCTTCCCTTTTATCATTGCAGATCAGTTTAAATACCTAGGGGTAAATATCACAAGTAAACATAAAGCTCTTTATCAACAAAATTTTGCCGTCTGTATGGAAAAAATTAAGCAAGACTTGCATAGATGGTCAACCCTTCATCTCACTCTAGCTGGAAGAATTAACGTTGTTAAGATGAATATCCTTCCTAAGCTTCTTTTTATTTCAAAACATTCTAATATACATCAATAAATCATTCTTTGAGCAATTAGATTCAACCATAACCTCATTTATTTGGAAGCTAAAACATCCATATATCCAAAGAGCGACTCTACAAAGACTTAAGACAGAAGGTGGCATGGCTCTACCTAACTTTCAGTTTTATTATTGGGCAGCAACCATGCAAACTATAAAAACCTGGACACATACACAGGCTTGGTCTGCAATAGAAGTAAAATCCTGCAGTACTTCTCAGTATTCCCTGCTTTGTGCCCCAATAAATGCAAGTTATCGCCAATATACTAATAACCCAATTGTGCTTCACTCACTCAGAATATGGAACCATTGTAGAAAGCATTTTAAGATGGAGAATCTTTTATCTGTGGCACCTCTGCATGAGAACCACATTTCTCAACCCTCGCAAACATACGCAGTTTTTAATATCTGGAAAACATTTGGGATTAAATCACTTAGAGATCTTTATATAGACAACATCTTTGCATCCTATGAACAATTACATTCCAAATTTAACTTTCCAGCAACACATTTCTTTCACTATCTTCAAATTAGAAACTTTGTTAAACAGAACCTGCCCGATTTTCCTCATCTCCCACCTTCCTGTATGCTGGAAAAAATATTGCTCAGTCTCGAGGACTCATACAGCATTTCTGCAATATATAAAAATATTTTACAGTCCCTCCCTTTCAAAGATCCAAGAGGACAATGGGAAAAGGATCTCTCACTCGACATATCAGAAAAGGAGTGCAAGGTAGCATAGCAATGCAGAGAATTCCCTCGAGCTCCATATGCGCAAAGCATGCAATTATTTAACTCAAAATTATATATCGAGCACATCTGTCTTGCTTAAAATTGTCTAAAATGTTTCCAGGGCAAGATCCAACCTGTGAACACTGCAATCAAGCTCCAGCCTCACTGGGTCACATGTTTTGGGCCTGCACCAAATTAACATCATTCTGGACAAAACTTTTTAAGTGCCTTTCAGACAGCCTTAGTGTCACAATCCCTCCTAATCCACTAATAGCTGTGTTTGGTGTTCTTCCAGATGGGTTTAAAGTGGAGAAGGACAAACAAACTGTGATTGCCTTCACTACATTACTGGCAGCAGACTTATTTTGCTAAACTGGAAGTATCCTAACTCTCCTCTTTTAAGTCAGTGGGTAACTGATGTTTTATACTATTTGAAATTGGAAAAAATCTAATTCTCACTTAGAGGATCTGTGCAGAACTTTTTCAAAACCTGGCAGGATCTAATCAATAATATTTTAGAATAAGCTCTTAAAACACTGATGAAGCAGATTCTCCTCCCATTTCTTTTTCTTCTCCATTTATCTGTATCTGCCTAATAAGCTCATCAATTTATTCATTTTTACTATTTTTAAGTTTTAGTCCATTGCCCATGCTCTCTTTCTCAGAGGTGGGGGTTGATTTGTTTTCAATCCTATTTTTTTGTAAAAATTGATCTATTTGTAAAGAATGATTACAATAAAATCAATAAAATTAAAAAAAAACTCTCCACAATTATTTCTTTTGTTGATTATTCATGTGTATTGCCTCTAACTAGTTTGCTTTTTAGTCTGCTTCCACCTGCCTTTTAAAGATACGGTGAGGTGTTAGAAAGGCAGAGCCAATCAAATTTGCTAACAATGGTCCAGTTGTGTGGGTGATAAGGAAGTGTACAGCAGAGTAGCAGGGATGTGTTGAAATGAAATCAGCAGCATGATGTGTATTTAGATATTTTTGAAAATATGTTATGTTGGATTACCTGAATCTAATCTGCCAATGTCGATGTTTCTCTGTAACAATTAAATGGACAAGACAGGGAGTTGCTGGGCTCATATTATGTAATGTTAAGAGTATGAATACTGCTGGAGTGCTCCGATAAAGGTAAAGAAGAATAAGAAAGCAGCACATGGTCTTTACTATCCTGTGACTGTTCAGATTAAGAAAGCCTCACCTGAAACATCCTGTCCTGTCTTTTGAATGACACTCTGCTGTGGATGGAGCAGCCTAATTCTGCATCTGACTTTCCTTCTTTACACATGGAATGTTTAAAAGAAGAGAGAGCTGCTGACAGAAATTACATTTTAAAAAATAGCGAACTATGCAAACATGTTTTGCAGAAATATAACCAAGCATTGACTGTACTGGTTATTAAGTAAACTGGTTTGACCTGTAGAAGTGTACCGGAAGCCCCAAACCCCAGACACGGCTGCCAACACACAGTCCTAGGTTCAAATAAAGGTTCTTTTATTTCACAGTACTTTGACAGGCTTCTTTTAAACAGTCCTTCCTTTTTCTTTCCTTCCACTCCTCCTTCACTAGCCTTATTCACCCCCTTCTGACTCCCACTCTCTAAATGAGGCAGATGGGCTCCTTGTATGTCTGACCCAAGAGTACTTCTGGTGTTACAGCATTGTACCCTGGAGGCACTTCCAGGTCAGGCTGAGCTGCCATAAAGCAGTGGTGACCTACCATGACAGCACCCCCTTGTCAGCCAGCAGGGCTATCTTTTCAATAAACCTCTGTTGGAGCCCAAACTGACAGCACACCAGTGGAATACTCTTTGCCCCAACAGAGCAGTCTCCCATTGTCCTTCCTCTACATTGTCCTCTCTGCCTATTATTGGTGCAGGGTTCAGATGGGATGCCCGTCACACTGGGCACACACAAATCAGGGGTATTTATGTAGGAAATCCACGCATCTTTGACAGGAATTTTGTCCTGTTTTCTAGCAGGAACATGCACAATATAAGGGACCCTGATTTTCACAGGGCTCTGAATTCGGCTACAACAAGTGCTAAATGGGAAACAGTCCTGGATGGGATTATTGCAGATTAATTGGACACAGCACATCCACAATCACTCACGCTGGACAAATTTTTCACTGGGTAATCAGAAATTGCCTACTGATTTACAATGTGACACTATGCACAACCTGGACAAACAGGGATATCAGAGAGAGATTAAACTTCACTAAAATATATTTTCTCTGTAAAACTCAAAGTTAAAAATACATCCTGCAAAATCTTTTTGTTTTTCATCTACTCTAGATCATCACAAGACTTGAAATTTTCTCCCCAAGAGCACTTAGACTATCAATATTTAACAAGCCATCTACTGAAATGAACATGTAAGCTGCCTTGTATATGTACTGAATGTGTTACCTTCAATTTTAGGAGCATCGGAAGATAAGAACACCTAAGAAGCTTTACAAATGAAAAACAAATCCACAGCTCTTGCATTATTATGAACAAATGTTTTAATGTTTCTGTTGGCTAATAATTATTATTAGGCCACTATTTGTAACAAAAATCTAAATACTGTACATTTCTTATCAGAACTCCAGTATTTGATAGAAAACTGTTTTTGTGACTCACGATTAGTTATTGCTTATTTTCACTGAATGGAATAACTCTGTTCCACTGAGCTGTTTTAAACACTACAACTTGACAGCAGTTTTTCTTTATACCATTACTGTTCATAATTTTGGGGCAATGTGTACACTAGTGCTGTTTGTTGTTATTTTGTTGTATGTGCCAGTTTAGTTTGTCTTTCTACAGCAAGGCATTAACCACAAAGTAAAATGACTGTCATAGGCATGATTTCTATTTGGTTTTTTAATGACTTTAAAATTGCCAATTTTAAGAGCATGTTTCGTGTCGCTAATACTAAAAGAAAA
This sequence comes from Polypterus senegalus, assembly GCF_016835505.1. Taxonomy (NCBI): domain Eukaryota; kingdom Metazoa; phylum Chordata; class Cladistia; order Polypteriformes; family Polypteridae; genus Polypterus; species Polypterus senegalus. Next base: position 138,283,003 of record NC_053155.1, on the reverse strand, counting down.
ACCAAATAACCTAATTTGTGATATAACTGGCACACAAATTATCCTGAGCACCTGGACAGAGAGGAAAACTGAAAGAAAGGGCAGAATGTTGTTAAGTTAAAAGCCTTCCGAAATAGATGAGTTTTAAGTTGTTTTTTTAAACAGAATGAATGGAGTCAGCTGATCTAATTAATTTTGGGATGTCATTCCAAAGTCTGGGTGCTATGGAGCTGAAGGCCCTGTCACCCACAGAGTGCAGGTTAGTGTGAGGCACAACAAGATTACCAGAATCAGAGGACCTTAGTAGGCGGACAGGCAAATAGTGATTTAGAAGGTGGCTGATGTAGTCCGGTGCAAGGCCATTTAAAGCTTTGTAGGTTATTAATAAAATTTTATATTCAGTCCTGTCAGACTGTGGGTGGAATAAGAAATGGAGGAATCAAAAATGACACTGAGATGCCTTGCATCAGAAGAAGGTCTGATGAGATCACCATCAAGAGTGACTGAAAAGAAGCTCATTTTCTTAAGTAGGCTTTAAATGAATAGAACTGAGCAAACACTTGGAAAATGCAGTTCAATAGAGAAAAGTCCAACATGTTACATGTGGGAAAAAGGAACTTCAATTATAAGTATAAGAACGGACGCAGTGTCATACAGGAAGCAACCTCTGAAAATTATTTAGGAGTATATGTTCACACAACACTGATTAGTCATTAATATACAGAAGCAACTTAAAAGGCAAATAAAATGCTAGGTTATATCATAAAAACTGTTGAATTTAAGTTAAGTGGCACTATGCTCAAACTAAATAATCCACTAGTAAGACCACATCTGGAATATTGTGTTTCAGTTCTGGTCAGAACAAAGAAAGACATAGCAGCATTTGAAGCTGTACAGAGGAGAGCAACAAAGTGCATCTGAGGACTTAAGAACATGTCCTACTCTGACAGACTCAGATTTAAACCTGTTTGGTTTTCAGCAGAGGAGACTACATGGGGACCTAATCCAGGTATTGAAAATCCTTAAAGGTACTGATAGAATAGATCCAGCAGCATTCTTTTAACTTAAGAGTCATTCACATACTTGATGACATCAGTGAAATTAAGGGGAAGTGCATTAAAGACAGGAAACACTTAATTACACAAAGAACTGTGGGACTTTAGAACAAGCTACTGAGACATGTAGTCAAAGCAGAATCCTTGATAACCTTTAAGAAAAATCTGGATTAGATATTGTCTTAGCTATTAGCTAAACAAACAAACTTGATGGAATGAATAGTCTTGTTTGTCAAATTTATTATGTTCGTAATAGAACAGAATTCAATAGCAGATCTAGTTGGGAAAAGCTAAAGAACTTAACATGGCAGTGATGAATAAGTGTTTTCCAGGGTAAAAGCACTCCCGAGGGATGATAAGGGTGTATGTAAACAGACTGATGAACAACAGGTTGATAGGATATATACAAATAATAAAAAGCATCCTCAAACATGCACTTATATAGTGCCAGAATTAATACATTAGGCAAGCTTGAAGCTTCAGATAAAATAGTGTGCATAGGGTTAAAAGAAGGTAAACTGAAAATGCTTGAGACATTTTTAGTTATCTGATTATGTCGTGCTAATAACAGACAAGTAAAAAGGTCATGGGAAAAGACAATTTCCTCTCGGTGATTAATAAAGTATTTCAAAACCAAAAAAAAAAAAATCAAAAGACCATTGATCAAGTATCAGTTGTCTGATTTTAGTTGATGTAACTTTTAGGCTGTTTAACAATATTTTTTCAAAAGGAATCTCATTAAGGGTCTCTGTATAAAAGCAAAGAATCTGAGACTACTTGATGACAGTGTTTGTTATGAGAATGTAGTAGAGTGACACAGTTTTGGAGATGCAAGGAACCACCATGCTGTCTGGAGATGAAAGTAACACTTTTTGATAAGCTTACCACCTATTAGATGAAAATGTACCCTAAAGGAGACAAGTATTAAGAGGGAAAAGACTGTGCAATGGTTTGCACTTTAAAAGAAGAACTTAGTTGGATTACAAAGAAAATATTCTCAATGTACAGAAACATCTACACTGGCTTATAGTGAACTCTACGTAACTTCTCAAGGCAAACTAAAGGATGCAAAGCTTGCCTTGTAACATTGATTTGAATAATTCAACTTTTCATCCATTTTAAATTCTAGTGGTTGATATGTCTGGTTTCTTTGCTAATAAACTTCCATAGGTTTAGATGAAATAATATAATAAACTTTATTGCTTGCTCACACTAGCAATTTCCGCAGGCGATGTTCATATTTAACCCAGGTCCTGCAGGAAAATAGAGAGATGTCCTTGTTAGTCCTCTCATTGGTTGAAAACTGGGAGCAGATGTGTGCTGTGGTTCCAGCAGCACGCAGCCTGCCTTTCCTGAAGTTTCCAGGAGTGAATATTGTGTGGTGTAAAAAGCTAGGGTACAGTATAGGGCATTTCATATTCACCAATAAAAAAGAACCCAGGATGTTAGTATAGTATCCTTCATGTCACACTTTTCATAAAACAACCACCAAAAAGAGAATTAAGGATACTGTAGGGGAAAGGAACACAAAACATAAGGGCTATAGTATATAAGCAAGAATTATCCAGAAAACCTAAATTGGCCCCTTGGTGCAACACAAGAGGAGAACCCTTAGAAATAAAGATATAATAACAGACACACAGGCACTACACCTTTTAATCCATGCTACCCAGAGGAACATCTCTAACTGCCAAATACAGGTCTACTGTACAGTATATAGCAGGAAGCAGTTCTGAGCTCCCTTTGATGTAATCAAATGCTAATTTTATTGCACTATATGACAAATCACAGAGTATAATTTTCTATATTTCATTAAGCTGCATGACAAACTGCCTCAGGCCAACAAGCAGAATGAAATGGGTGCACAAGGACCTTTTCTATGATATATAATAGAGTCTTACATGTGGCATAAATCTCATTTTCATTTTTTTTATTTTTCTGTGGGTGGTTCTTCGCATTAATACTGAGAACTCCTCAATGGGTGTAACTATGCTACTTATAGGTAGATAATAATCTGCATTTATCTTTTAATGTGTTTCTTCATTGAATATATTTTGAACAGTGCAAAAAAAAAGAAGGAATGGTCTCACGACACACATTGTTCCCACTTAAAATATAACAGGAAAAGTGATGAAAATTTGATGTGCTGATTGGGAATGCATAAACATTGAAGGAGTGAGGGCGAACACAGCACACTAACCACACCTATTGCCAAAGATCAGTCTTCGTCAGGGCACACTAAAAGACACACTCAAACAAAGTGTACCAATTTAGAGTTGAAAGCAACTGAAATAAACAGAGGAAAATTGTAACACACACATAGATTAGTAAACAGGGACTCAAGCCCAGTTCTCTTAATCTGTGAAGTATGGGTGTTAAGCACTATATACAATTTCTCTGTTACACAAATACAATGGCTAACCCTGTACTCTGACTCCCCAAAGGTCACCCAAAAAGACGATTTCCCCTTGGGGATCAGCAAAATATATCATATATATACTTTTATCTCTAGCACATCATATATGCATAATGTAGTATATGAAAGTTCCAAGTGTTGCAAGAGCAGCTAGTCTATATCAAAAGAAAAAAATTGTGATGTTTACAGTACAGTCAAAATCTGAGATTATAAGCAAAAAAGCCATCTCTTTTAGTGGTTGATGGAGAGGGGAGATCAGTGAAATAGCAATGCAACAGTGGTCGTGCAAGAAATTATCATTCAGAGCAGTAAAACATTCTTCACCTTAACAAAGGAGTGACCCAAGGAAGTTAAAAGAACAGGCACCAGTCACCATAATTAAACCCCTACGGTTAAGCTCCTTTGGTCTCTCAGGACAAATAAAATATACTAAGATGACACTCTAATTCACTATTAATAAAAGAAAAAATATTCATTAAAGATATGATGAAAGGTAGTTGAGACAGAGGAACCACGCAGACTGAAATATGTAGAAAAGAAGCAAAAATGAACCATAAATAAATAAAGTATTTGGAAATGTTGTCCGTCTTATTTGAACTACTTGAAAGAAGCAGCAGGAAGTAAGATAATTGAATATATTCTAAAGAAATCTTAATATTTAAGAAACTCCAAAGGGTAAGATACATCAAATGCTTTTAAAAATGGGAAAAACATTAATATTAATTAAACAAATTTAAAAGGGAATATCTCTGCAACAAAACAAATACCAAATAATTTAATTTTCTATTGTAAAAATTTCAATGTAAATTAGGAATGTAATGCATAATAAAGGACAGGTAGTTTAAACTGAAACAGAGAAAAAAAAAATTGCTTTTTCAGATTTTTGCACTGTGATATATTTATATATGAGAGAAACTGAACAATAAAGGTAAATGAATTAAGTTATGTTTGAGAATGTACACATAAACCATCAAGGGAAGTTATATTCTAATGCTGCCTAGGCCACTTAATTATTGTATGGTCCTGAATAAGTGGCTTCATTTGTCTGTATTCTAATAATAAAAAAATAATAATTATGCGAACACAATTATATTTTAGCTTAATACATGTTGTTGTGCTTACAATATTATTCGTTGGTAAGAGAAACTACATTTGTAGAGTTCTATACAATTCCATTATACAGACTGACTTGGCATCACTAAGCTGTCCAAACAAGAACAGTTAGGCGTACTTCTTGATTAAAGGCCATCTTCTGTTCTAAGAGACTGAATAAACCTTGGTTATACTGTAGAACAGGGGCTTTAAGGGCCTGCTATAGTGCATGTATTAGTCCCACATGGCACAAAGAAAGCCTTTGTTATAAAGCAGAATGTGACTAAGACATACCTTAGGTAGCCCCTGTTGTAAAGTGTTGTCACTGGTGCCTTAAAAGTCTTAAGAAGTGTTTGTTAAGGACATGATACATAGCAGCAGCTAACTGACAGAGGCACCTAGATAACCTGTACTCTAAAGTGTTACTGAAACATTATCACACAGAAGGCTGTGTGTCACAACAGTGCGTGCTCTGGCCGGTCCATGATGGATCATCACTTCCTCCATCACACTTACTTTTAACTCTTTTTTTCAGTGGAGAGCTTTTTGTGAGTTTTGCCTAAGTGTTGTAATCCTAAAATAGCTGGCAACATTGTCAAAGGGTGGATTCATATTAATAAGTCCGACAGTCAGAAACTGAATAGACACAGTCAAGCTGAACAAAGGTCAGTGTGCCAATTAGGAAGAAAAACAAGAACTAAAAAAGCAGACAAACAAATAGGTAGGCATACAGTTAAAAAAGTACAATAAATAAATAAGCAAACACAAGCAAAAAACAAAAATGGAGTTAAAAAACACAAAGATTAGGAGCAGATGGACAAACTGTATAAAACTCAGTGACTGCCAGGCAAAGCGAGGCAACAAGCCTTTGTAAATTCCTTAGTAAATTAGCAAACCAGTTCTACATGGGCTAGAAAATAATTGCAGATATGAAGCAAATGGAACTGGAAGGTGTGGCCAAAGAAAAGCAGCATTTGGGAGGTTTAGTTAAAGAATATCAAAATATCTCTTTAAAAACAAACAATATTTTAGAGGTGCTGCCAGAGGAACAGTACTTGGAAAAGGCTGTAAGTACATGGCAAATGGTTAATGTAACAAGTCAGTGGAAATCTATTTAAATGTTCCAAATTCTCCAAAATATCAGTAGAGAAATAGGCAAGATAGTTAAACTCACACCAAAAGTAAAGGTTGAAGAATAATAAACATAATTAAAGTGTCCAGCCCTGTAGATTAAACAGGTAATCTTTTAACAATGGGTAGGTGAGATAGTGGGATGTCTTAAGTATCAGATTAATATTAATTATGTTGGATAGGTGAAATGGTGGATGGAATGGCTACCTGTAAGTGTGTCATAATAACTATTCGATTTGGAACAATATTTGGACTTAATGGTTTAGAAGTAAGATATTTTATTGGAACCTTAGAATAATCTGGTCGAGAACAGGCCTTTCAGCTCAACAAAGCTTTCCAGTTCTATCTACTTAAATCTTCTAAAATGACATCAATGCTAGTTTTAAAAGATCTTAAAGTCCTACTGTCCTAACTTATTCCCCTGTGTCTATGGTTCACTGTGTATAAAAAAACATAGACTTACTAATGTTTTTTCCTAATCTTTGTGAAAAATTTACCCTTACCAAGTTTCCAGCTGTGTCCCTATGTTCTTGTTAAGCTCATTTTAAAATGACTGTCTCAATCCACTGTATTAATTCCCGTCATAATTTTAAATAATTCAATTATGACTCCTCTTAATCTTCTTTTGTGTACCCTAGCTCTTTTAATCTTACCTTATAACTCATCCCCTATAACCCTGGAATCAGCCTAGTTGCTCTTCTCTGGACATTTTCTAGTGCTGCTATGTCCTTTTTGTAGCCTGGAGACCAAAACTGTACACAGTACTCTAGATGACGTCAAACTGGTATGTTATAAAGCTTGAGCACAACCTCCTTGGACTTGTACTCTACAAGTCATGCTATAAAACCTAAGTTAGCCTTCTTAATGGCTTCTTAAAATATCATTACTTTTAAATAAATATTGAGAAAATTTTAGGACATTTATCGCATTTTTGAATGTCAGATTCATTTTTTAAATCTACTGGTATGTTCATGTAAAGTGTTGTGTGAAAATTAATTTTTTCAATGTTTATTAATTATATCATCATTGGAAAAGTTCATAAAACACTACATAATCTTCTCAGAGTAATCATTAATTGCTTAGACAATATAGGTGTACAGTAATAACCGGGAAGCTGCAAGTCTGCTAATAGAACACTTTGATTCATGCAGTGAGAGTTCACGGTGTTGTACTTCTCTCATATGGTAACCCTGAAGTTGTCCTCAGACATGATCCCCAATTAAAACTCCTCACTTAGCATGTCAATGGACCTCAAATACCAACCCACATGCTTTTTAAAGTACTATGACTCTTGACAGAAAAATGTAATTCTAATAGCTGAATTATATCTTGGAGTGCCTGTCCTTCCTGCACTCTTAGATCTTCTAATAGTGGTCTGCTTTTAATTCCAGGAGCCAGGCTTAAAAGAAGAGGTTAGGCAGTCTTTTCCTATTATGCACCTAAAATGTGGAATACTTTACCAATAGAGATACTCCAAGCTAACACTGTGGAACATTTTAAGAAACCCCTAAAATTCCACTTTTTTAATTTAGTTGAAGCTTTTTTGTAGCTTCAATTTAGTTATACTCTTAATACAATGGATATGCTTAGAATTATTATTCTTTTCATTGAACCTGCAATCTTTATTAATCTTTACTTTTCTCTGTTTCCTTATCTGGTCCTTCTGTAGTGGCGTTCTACACCACCACCACCACCACCACCTGATCAAAGTTCTATGCAGTGGCCTGTGATTTCTGAATGAAATCAGGTACCTTGACTTGTCATGACACCCACTGTGTTAAATCCTCCAAGATAAAGCCTAAAAATAACCAATAAAGAAATACTTAAGAACATTTATGTTAGGCAGAATGCTCTCTGGGGGCTGGGCAGTCATTTGGGTTTGGAAGCCCTGCAGATTTTGTTTTTTCTGCAGCCTAACTGAATTTTTTTTGTCCACCCTGGCCATTTGACCTTATCACCTGACTGTCATTTAGAAATTTAAGAGAAACAATTATATGTTCAATATTTAAAATATGTTATGTCTCTTAACTATATATCTTTCTTACAATATACACTCACATATAAATTGTGTCTTGAAACCAGAAAAATTGATCATAAAATCAGACCCCTACTTGTATGCCCGTTCAAAAACACAACACTTACATTTTTTTTAACATGATTGATTCCTCCAATCTTACACCAGTTTCTCAGACACATCGAATTTTGTTGCAGCAGCGCAGTTACCTATTTCTTTTGCCACTTCAATGACTTTTAATTTAAAACCAGCTTCATATTTTCTTCCAATCGAGCACTACATCGTAGATAAGGGATGCTCTTATGATAAGGGTGTATGAGGGTGTTAGAAATACAAAACAGTGCAAACTTTGCTTTGGAATAGTTTGGGTATTACCGTGTGGTCACGTAGGCACAATACAATACATAGAAAAAAAAGGCAGTGTGATCCATGGTTACTCACTCAAGTGGGCATTAGCATATTATAATCTCTTGGACCAATAGCGTGAGTTTTCCACAGTTGACTTATACAACCGACATTATAAAATACCAGAAATTATATGGTAAAATCAAGCCCTGACTTATCTGTGGGAGAACTTAAACACAAGTATATACAGTATGCATGTGTGCATTATTTATATCTGTTGTATACTATTTATTAATCTAAATTTAATTTGCTTTTCTTTTCATGTCACTTCTTTGAAATGTTGTAAAGCTCTTTGAGCTAAATCCTTTGTATTAAAATGTGCAATAGAAATAAATGTTGTTGCTTTCATTGCTAAATGACCTCCCTACATCAGACAATTTTTTTTATACATTGTTACCTTATGTTGTTTCCCTTTTGCTTTTCAAAGTCTTTCTCAGTCAATAAATACTGTAGTTTATGTAACTAAACAAGCCACAAAAATATTCCATACATGAACCCCATCAAGCACAAGAATTGATGCACAGACAGGATGACAGTTCACTGTATAGCATATTTATACAATTAGCAAATAGTTCTCTCCGTAAAAAGGTAAACCTGGTTATCCAGTGCATCATCATAAGAAAGCTGAGGCTGTCAGGGCTGGAGGAGAGACCTCTCTATCACTAAGCAGACTCATACACACAACCCACACACTTTTACAGGGACAATGCAGATCCTCCATTTAATCACACACATACATATTTGCAATATGACAGGAAAACACTAGTAACAAGCAGACAAGTGAAGAAGGTGCAAACTTCACACACATAGTGTCAAAGCTGATGTTTGCATACACTTCTCTGTATCTGTGAGGCAGCAGTGCTACCCACACTGCCAGTGTTTCATTTCTTAAGAAAAGTAAAAAGACCTGGCTTTAATTTCATTCTAAACACTCTCAAACCCACGTAATCCAATTCCTGCTACCAAGAACCCAGAACCCTAAAACAAGTCACTGTAAAATAGCAAATAGCAAGAGGTTTTAATTTGCCAAATGAACAATTGATATAAAATAGATATAAATTTGCTGTAAGAATTAGTACTGGTCAGAAAAATAAATAACTCCATCACCAATACCGATATAAAGACATAGTTAATTTATTAAATGTCATGTCCCAAAGACACCAAAATATTCTTCAACAGAGGCAAAGACACACCATAGAAGCAAATGAATTATGAAAAAGTACTGAAAATATATTTGTCAGAAAAGTGAGAAGGAAGTAATAAAAAAGCAGGATATTTACATGTGGTTATAAAGAAAACCAAATGGCAATGTGTGCTGACCAGTGAAGTGTAAGAGCTTATTAGTGTAAGAATGAGTACATCCTTAGTAAGATACACAGTCAAAGAAGTTTTCATGCAATTTGTGGGTTTCCAAATGTGATTGGCGCTATTAAAGACACACATATTAGGATTAAGTTTGATGAGCCTCACAACTATTGTATGGTTTTGGGACAGAATATTCTTACCCTTATTGTGCAAAATATTTGTAAGGTTAAGCTAATTATGAAGAATGTCATGGCCAAGTGGCCACTTACAATGCAGCCATATTGGTATTTCTAAGTATCTTGCTGGAGGTGGTGGGTTTTATGGCATGTGACTTTTGGAAGACAGTAGGTATATTCTGTCTCTGATGAACACACACAATATTATTCACTTCAGCACCATCAACCTTGAAGAAATGGACTTGGAAGAACCTAAGGATAATTAACACAACAATACTGAAGTGGATGAACATGCAGGGGCATGTGCTGTAATTTTCTTGGTGCCCACAGCCTTGGCATCTTCCATTTACTGGGACTTCGATAGTGTGAATAATAACATAAACAACAAGATGTGGTGCAAAAATTCCAAAGTGCTTAAACAATCAAAATAGTGTAAAAAGCAAAGTGTGGTCCAGAATATGTCTTTATTTATTAATCCTTTTAAAACAGAGCCATTGTGAGGAAGTTAAAATCAGTAACTAAATACCTCAATAAATTAATAAAACCAGAATCAGAATAGTCTCATTACATTTCATTCTGAAACTGTTTCCTACTCCCTCCTATCTCACACTGCTCACCCCTCAGGCATGCTCATCAGGGCCGAGACACTAGTGAATTCCTTGGCATCTGCAAGACCACCGTTGGAGCACTCTGGCTGCTCATGTTCCTTTGCTGCACCCTGGAGCATCCTGACCGCTTTGCCTTCCTTCATCATGCACTGACTCCATTCTAGTTCTGCACCCTTCTTGTCTTTCCTTTCATTTTCTTCCTTGTTTTTTCTCTTTCTTTTCATTCTTTTCTCATTTTTGTCTCTTTTGACTTACTCAGCCCTTTTTTATACTCTTTGTGAGTGCACACACACTAAATAAGCCCTGGAGCCTCATTGAGGGATGGCTGAGCCAATTAGTATTCAGCACATGAATATCTAATCACGGACACTTGTTGCTCCTGCACACTCACACACACAATCATGACATTTCAGATGCACTGTTTTAAAAACTACCTGCACCTTCTCCAATCCACCATAGATCCTGAAAACGCTTCGCCACATGAGCAATCGGAAACATTATCATAAATAATAAATGTGGTTGCCTTTTATGCTTCCCCTCCAAGTAAACTTTATGACTAAAGAGACTCTGCATTAAAGATATAAGCTATCAACTGTTTTCACACAACCTTTTTCCCCTTGTATTAATTTTCTTTTAATGGCACCACTACAGTCTCCCCTTTCGATTATAGTCTTATGCCAACTAATTGGTTTGCCACTATCAGCCACTGTCATTTTATTGGCTATTTCTATTTACAGCCTCGGCCTTGCTAACCATTCATGAGCACTTTTACTTTTCATTATTATAGTACCCTTGGACTTTTCCACTTCTGCGTCTAACACAGAAAACTAATTTTCCCCATATAGTTGCCTTTTTTGTTCTGTGCCATCTTTGCAAAATATCCCTTCTCCTATGTAGAAATTTATTTATATGCATTAACAAGAGTCAATAATTTCATTGCTACAGTGTTCTAAAATGTTCATGTTTGTGGGTGTAGAGATTATGCTTTAATTTTCTCATACACTTCATGTACACTTCATTCATTGCAGTATTTTTGACATTGATATTTGGAATGCCATCTTTATTTCATTATTTACTTTGCATTGATTCACATCACACCCCTATTTCCTGCTCCTACTTTCATCAAAGCTCTAGGGGATTATGCCCCTTAAAGGGAATGATATTTTTTTCAGATGTGGTTTTATGATACCAGTGTGAGGCTGTCTTCTAACCATTCTTCTTCTTGCAAACCTTCAATAAAATGGCAGAAGAGCTTGGTGAGAAATTAGTCAGAAGAGAGTCAGTCAATCTCAGGGTTCAGTCCTTGGGCCATTACTTTTTCTAGTTTATATCCTTTGGGCCAGATTATTCGCAGACATGGACTTAACTTCCACTGTTATGCAGACGATATACAGTTTTATCTTAGTACAGACTCCCCTACAGATTCACCTCCCAGCACACTCACTGACTGCATCACTGTTCTTAAGCTATGGATGGAAAATAACTTTCTCAAACTTAATGCCAATAAAACTGAAGTGTTACTGGTAGGTTCAAAATCCCACCTTTCTAAGGCACCCAATTTCACTATTTCTGTTGATGGTACACTTGTCAAACCTGCTCCTGTTGTCAGAAATCTTGGTGTATTGTTTGATTCATCACTTAACTTTGAGCTACACATTAGGTCTCTTTCCAAATTTTTATTCTGTCATCTCCGTAACACTGCCCACCTCCATCCATGTCTGTCCTTTACTCATGTTCAAACTCTGGTTTATTGTTTCATAATGTCTTATGGCCACCCTGCAAAATCTATACAGAAGCTACAGTATATTCAGAACTTCGCAGCTAGAGTCCTCACCCACACAAAGCTTTTTGCTCACATCTCCCCTGTTATCTCCCAGCTTCACTGGTTACTGGTTCCATCAAGGATTACATTCAAGATTCTGCTTCGCACCTTCAAAACCCTACATAACCTTGCCCCCTCTACCTCACTCAGCTACTACCTCCTTACACTCCTTGTCACTCTCTCTGGTCCTCAAGCAGTAATCTCCTTACTGTCCCACGCACCAGACTATCCACCCTAGGAGGCAGGACCTTTCAATGTTATAGCCCCTCAAATCTGGAACTCTCTTCCTCAGTCTCTCCAAGATTGCTCCTTCTGAAAACTTTCCTCTTTTACGAACTTTTGTCATCTGTGTAATTTATTTTTTACTCTGTCTGTAAAGCGACCTTGAGTTGGTGAAAGGCGTTCAATAAATGTAACATTATTATTATTATTATTATTATTATTATCTGTTACCATTTGTTATTAAGAAATTAGGCCCATATTTATAGAAAGAACAAAATGCTGAAAAAGTTTTTTAAATATTTAATTTTCTTTGTATGGAAAGTATTCTTGGATGAATGTTTCAGACACTGCTATTATAAAATCTCCTAGTCTAACAGGTACATATGGTAGCTCTGTTTAAACATTGCTGCACAAACATATCAAATATTTCAGGTGGCTTATCATGCCTATTAAATCAAAGCCCAAAGCAGAAAAGAATTGTTCAATGTAACCAGATGTTAATAATAATAAATCGGGTAAAAAACCTTAATAATAATCCACAAGTCACTAATGTATTTTTGATAATAAAAGTTTGTGACAGATGTACTGGAAATAACTACAGCTGTATCTTTTATTAAAAAGAGCAATACCAAATGAAGACTTTCCTATACAGCCTATAAAATAAAACAAAACAAGAGGGGAGTTTAACCACAGGAAAAAAGGGCAAATGGAATGCTTTTCCTGAAAAGGAAGAAAAGAAATTAAAATTCAAGCAAGCTAAGGGGTACTTATTCTTAATTGCTTCAACAGCTATTCTGAAAAAGGAAAGCTGATTAAATATTGCTGGAAACCTTCAGAGCTTTTCTTTTCCTTTTTTATGTGCAGCTACTTAAACATTTAAATAATTTCAGTATCTAATTCCTTCAGCTGTGTTTAGATGTTTTAGCTGTTATAATCTCAGTTATGTCGATTGGATTTTTGCTTCGCCATTTTATATACAGTATTGTACATCTGATAAAGCACCCTAACAAATGGATTCTTGGAAACAGACAAATACTCCCTGACAGATGTAACTGCATTAATGATAAAGGATCACCTTTTCAACCATATTTTTTTTACAATGGCTTGAGCATACTAAATAGGTATGTGTTGTATTTTAAATAGATTTCATAAACATATAAATTAAAAACAGATTAATAAAAAATAGACCTTATTTAAGGCAGTTTACAAGATCAAGCTACATTATAACTGTTTACAGGCACCTTTTACAGTACGGGTATGTTAAGTGGCTTGCTCAAGGACATACAGTAAGACTGTGCCAGGAATTGACGCAGCAACCTTAGATTTAAGGTGCAGTGCCTTAGCTACTATGCCATATTAACTTTTAAACAAAATTTTAGCAAAATATTACATTTTTTCCCTGTACTAGTATAAAAAGTACCATTTCCTATTACTGTTTAATGTTTCTTTAAAACTAATAAATCTGTGAATTGTATGAATGGTTTTTATGTTTAATTTTTTGGAATATTCTTAAACTTTTATTCAGAAAATACAGTTTATGTATGCTGGTTATGGAAATGTAAATTAAGCTTTTATCTTGGGTGAGAATGTTCCAGAATAAATTTGAAGATGGAGCAGGAAATGAAAAATGGGTTTCCAGAAAAGCTGAAAAAAATATCAATATGTTTTATATAAATATCATGAGGGCTGAAGTAAACATAGAACTATATTATTATGAACAATAGTGAAAGCCCATGTATAGATTGTAATAAAGATGGCAATGTAAAATTGTAATGATCCAGGTTGGATCTCCTGCCTTGCATTCTCCTAATCTAAACTGAAAATGGAGTGATTGTTGGCCAATAATAAGTTAAAGCCTACTACTGGTTAAGTACTAATTGGTCGAGTTAATATTTCAGTATATTCAAAAGAACATAACAATGTATCTTATGAAATACCAATGTCTTGGTATTAATTTAATTATATCTATAAAATGATTTTCATTTTAACTTGAATTTCAAATCAAAATGCAAGTATTGACAAGAATGAGATAGATAGATAGATAGATAGATAGATAGATAGATAGATAGATAGATAGATAGATAGATAGATAGATAGATAGATAGATAGATAGATAGATAGTACTTTATTTGTCCCAAAGAAAATCAGGAAATAGTATAACAAGTAATACAACCTCTATTAAACTTAAACAAGAATTACAAAAAGTAGAAAATATCTCAAATAGCTAAAGATAACAGGATAGTCATAGTTTGGCATGTTGTAGGTATGAAGGGGCTCCAGTAGCCTTTCCTGATAGGTGTATTCTGAATAATTCATTGGCTGAAAGAACTCAACATCAGTGTGTCAGAGAGAGGGTGTGTAGCATGGTTCATTATGACCACCAGTTTCGTCATCATACTCTCCTCTGCTACTACTTCAAATTGGTTGAGAATGCGTCCCCTAACTGTGCATGCCTGTTTGATCGACTTGGTGTTCCTCTCTTTAAGTGATATTACCAGCCCAGCACACTACAACATTGAAAATTATGCTGACACAGAGATGTAGATAATGTAAAGGATGGTCCTATCCATTTTAAAGGAATACAGCTTCCTAAGAAAAAAAGTGAGCTCTTCTCTTTCTCATGTAGTTCCTCTGTGTTGCGTGACTAGTCCAGACTGTCACTGATGTGGAGCCTCGGGTATCTGTAGCAGTACACCGCTTTCACATCCACACCATGAATAGTGATTATTTAATAAATACATCCAACAAAGTGCATTACAAATTGTCCATATGCTTAATCCTTGAGACTGTGGCCAGAAGGCAGTTTCATTACACCTCGGCAGGCCCTAAGGAGGAAGAGCGGCTAGTAGGTCCATTTGGCCCAGCCTCGCCTCACAGGGGAATCTCTCAAAAGCCAATAGTGCATAATCCTTCATCTTAACCCTTTGCTGTGCTGCTTAAAATTTTAATTTTTTCCATATCCACTACATTCTTAGCAGGAAAAAAATAGTGGTATCATTTTTTAAGCTTGTGTTCACATTTCTGTAAACAGTGCTCTTAAACAATGGCCCACAAAACGTCTGTCACTAATTTCTCTGCTTGTGAGTCTCATCAGCATTTTCGTGAGAAGTGAAATGCAATCCTGATCAAGTTTAAACTTGTAGCAGAAGGCTCAATAATATAGGCATGCGGAGTGTTGTTTTATACTATTTTTGAGGTTGCTGAACACTAATAAGATAATCTTTTTGATATTTAATTCTTTACCGATGGTCTGAACAATCTAAGAATCACTCCCAGAAGGTGAAAGTTCAAGCATAAGCACATGGGGCATTGTTATAGACTATTTCAAGGTCATTGATTATAAATATGATGTTATATTTGGTTTTTGATCGTTTACTGGGGATCTAGCCCTCCTGGGCCTCTATCACAGGTTGACAAATTTCTTTTACATTCGCAATTATTCGCGAATATTTAGACTTTATAAACATTTAAATTGAAGCACTCATTTTAATAATTCAAACATCTGATGCAACTATTCTGATTTATGATGTACTTCTGCTGTACATTAAGAAGTAAATCATTACGTTTCTTATGAAAAACCCAAGTTGGTGGCATATGTGAATACAGACTTTTTATGTTTCTTTTTTATTTGTATAAGTAATTTTAATTTTCAGTTGTGCATTGTTTTACTTATATACACTATACAAAATAGTCAGGCCAGAGTGCCTAAAGCTAACTCTGTATACAATTACAATGTCATCCATTCTATCTTGGACCCAGTGGCGTAGCTCGAGTTCGTGCTGCGCGGGGGCGGTGCTTCAATTTGCTGCCCTCCAACATATCTGAATATGTTAAACTATTTAAATAGAAAATTAAAATGACGTATAGAGAAAAATTAAGATACATTTTGCATAGATTTATTCATATATAAAGAAACAGCAATATTTTTTATATACATTTATAAGCATCAACTAGACAAGAATATAGTATAGACGCACTGATAAGCCGTGTTCTAATTATTAGTTTAACATAATTACGCTACGAAAACCACAACCAATGTACGATACAAGTGATAGGTGGGGATGTTTTCTGCGCAGAGCAAGAACGCATTCAGATTAATAACGAAATTATAAATTGTAAATTAGTTGTTTATCTTCCTAGAAATTATTATCGGTGTAATTTTTATGTTTATTTTTGTCATTGCCTCATACATTTCAACTGCTGTGTCTGATGCAGAAGGACAGTCTGAACATTATTTTTTGTGGTTAAAAAATCTGAGAATTTGACTTTTTTCATACATGAGTGATATTTTTCCGAACCCTGCTGCTTACACACAAATTGTACTAGGCCTCGTGGCCAATAATGCCGCCCCCAAAAATGTGCCACCCGGGGGCGGTCAGCACCACAACCCCGCCCCCCCCGGGCTACGCCACTGCTTGGACCTTGGATATTATTAATAATTATTCTCTCATCAGACCTTAACTACTATACAGTGATTAGTGGACACTGTATGCTTCAGTGCCATTAGCTTACTACTGTATATCTTGTTTGAACGAGCATTAATCTTCATCACACCCAGCAGCAAGATGTTACTTAGTTAAAGCATCCCCCAAAAACAATAATAATACCCTAGCTATAATTAAATGAATGCTAGCTTATTATTGGCTTTTTCACTTTAACTCTGACAATGACTTCCTCTGTCTCTGTCTTGGAATTACAAACATAGCAAATTTTGATTGTCATGACTGCCTACATTGATTGCTGACAGCAAAAACTGAAAATTGACAAATTACATAGACTTAATATTGGATACTGTTAAACAGTACTACAATTTTAAAAATACTGTGTATTTTTATCAAATGTTTTAATGTAGAAATTAGGCATTCCTACCAAGTTTTGTCATGCTATGGGGTTAGAGATATTGGAGTGCATAAGAAAGAAACAAAATAAATACACATACAACTTGCTATTTATTTACATTAAAATATAAATAATACATTTATTTTTTCTATACTTAACAGAGTTTAATGTTGGGTCCACAAAAGCCATTAGTGTGCTGGAATTCTATGCTTCAAACTAAGCCACTGTGTTAGTAGCTGAGTACTGCCATTAAGAAGGGAGAGTTTCTAGAAAGAATCTCTCCAGTATACTGTAAATGAATATGACTAATGTGCAAAAAAGTTCTTACCTTATTGCAAAATATTCTATATCATTTTTTCAAAGAATGAAAAATAGTATGTCATAATGTATGGAGAGTAAGTAAGCAGACTGTCTGATTGTAGCTCCTTTTATGTGACTGCTATGCTTTTCTGGTGTTTATTTAAGTTTTACATATGAAATAAGTCAAAGGAGATTTCCAATTGTCATGGGTCAACAAAACACATCTGTGTAGTGCCGTACCCACAAAAAAAGCTGCCAGACAGAAGTGAGTTCAAATTAAATGGTGGTGTTTGGTGACATAAATCACAATACAAAAAAAAACCAACAACAACAAGTCAAATTTCACAACAACAGCAAATAAGACAATTACTATTCTCTGGAACTGACTTCCAGCTAACTAACTGCCATTGGAAGGTGCTTTATGTAAATTCTAGACCAGCGTGTTTCCAAAGACAAGATGAAACTTGTAGAATCCCATAAAATGCTTGTCAAAAGGCCCTTCAATTAAAACCACACTAAAGGAGTTCTGTACTACAGTTGTGGTTTTAGAAACGTAAGGTGACACATTATTGTGATGGCCAGTAACACCACAAAAATAGGTGACCATGTCAGTTACTATTGGCAGCAGATCTTTGTGACATTTAGGGGACATAAAAAAAGACATCTCTATGTTAGGATGGAAAGTATGCAGGGTTGTGGTAAAAATTATGGTGAGGAAGGAAACTGACACACTGTGGGAAGCATATGGGTTGTCCAGTAAGCACTGCTGGAAAGCTTGGGAAGAAGCACATGAAGGAATGCAAGTTAATGCCAGGAATGCAAGCTAAGAGATGGCCATTTCAGAGTGGTGTGACATCAGGATAGTGCCAGAATTTTTCATATTTTATAAGCAGTGGGATGGAAGCAAAAACAATGATCTACAGGGATTCATAAGTGGTATTATTGAGCCTCTCACAACTGGCAGCGTGACCAATGTGAGCACTAACCAAGGCTGCAGACACATTTTGGATATATTCTCTGTGCAGGAGGGAAACTGATGAGGTTACAGTGTGATCTAGGAAGAACATGCAAAAAGCTTAAAGGTCTAGGAGTTCTAAGGAAGACAATGATGTGTGGGCTGGTTCCAACCCCATAGCAGTGATTGAGTGATAGCAGCAAGATATTAAAGTGGGCAAAGGATTGTGGAGCTCAATCAGTCTCAAAGAGATCAGTATTCCTGCCAGGCAATAGAAGATTTAGACAAAATGACACTGCTCAAAACACTGAGAAGCAAGCATTAAATTAAATCAAATTGTAAAGTTTATGCCACAGAAAAGAGGAACAGAGGGCAACTGATAAACATGAAGGTGAAGAAACATAGAAAAATGAAGAAGCATTTGTGAATGAGGGAACTGGCAAAGAAGTAGTAAGATGCATTAAGGTATTCAACAAGAAGAGACTGGAGAAGCTACATGCAGTGCAGGATGACATCAAGACATATCCAAAATACAAAATGAGGTGTGAGTAGGAGAGATGCGAGTGCAAAACAATAAAGCAGCCACTGAGTCACAAGAAATCCAATTCAAGCAGCAAGTAGGCTGCAGATGGTTTGAAGGTGTGCTGTATTCCAAATAATGAGAAACTTTTGTAGAGCTTGTGGTTACAAAGCTGGAGAATTGCCACACTAGGAAAGCCTCAGCATCAATATTTCTGATTCTTCTTTCTGCAGTGGTTAACACTGAGCTTTATATTTGTAGTCAAATCAATGTTTTCGAAATAAGGAAGATAGGCAAACATATGAAACATGGCTGTCAGGAAAATAAAAACATATCCTCCAAATACTGCTTTATAGGTCAATTCAGACACATAAAACCATTGAAGATTCTTCTGATGGCACACAAAATGATTGACAACCTTTGATTTTTCAAAGGAAAAAGGAAGTTTCATACTGTCAAAGCCTACTCTCAAGTGCCTGAATGATGGAAGTAGGGAGATGTTGAATGGGGAAGGTAATCCTTAGAGATTGTGGCAGAGAAAGAGGCAGATGTGTATTTTATTTCAGACATTGAATACAATTTTTGAATATTTTACACATTTTAAGGTATAAAAATTAATTGTATACATTTAAACCATAAAAAACAGTTAATATTAATTATTTTGAATAAGATTTATTTAGATTGAATACTGGCACACCCTCCATTGTCTGATATAATTATACATTCAATTTTGAGAGAATTAAACAAACTATATGTAATATCTGAGGTTAGATACCATCACTGTGAAGCTTTAGAAGTTCACTGACAAAACTGTTAGGTTAAGTGATGAGTGTGTGTGTGCATATGTGTGTGGGTGTGAGTGAGGCTATTCAATTATGTCCATAATATTTGATGTGATTTTTAGCCTGTGCAAGCTCAGCGTCCAGCCTCATACTGATTGCTGCTGAGACGTCATCCAGCTCCCCATGACTGTGATGGAGACTAAAATGGTTAACAATGAACAGCTCTATTTTGAAATGCTTTAAAACAGTACTGTATGCACAAGGGACTAAGAAAGTGTATTTTCAGCAAATTAACTAAAAGTTAAAAAGAAAGCTAGTGTAATTAGGGTGTTTTAGCTACTATTAGGTTTCAAATGCTCAGTGTGTCATTATGGCTGTGGCGGCATGCCAGCATTACAGGAAATCTCTTGTGGAATATTGTGTCTAGGCTGCAAAAACAAAATGTTCACAGTCTTACAGATAATGCTGCTGTCTTGCCAGCTACAGTATATAAAAAAAGACTGAACCTGTTGATATCACATTTGAATTCTTTAGGGCACAGGAATGTTCTTTTTTTATTTACATATTAATATTTCTTTAGGTGAAATTAGCAGATGCTATACAATTATGCTGTGTTTCTTAATTAAGGCAGTGGTTTTAGTCATATGTCATCTAAACTTTCTTTGTATTTTCCATTTCTAAATTGAGCTAAGATTTAACATTTTCTTAATGGTTTGTAGATCTGTTTGAGTGACATGTTCAAGTTTCATCGGATATCATAAATATGAATTGTGAGAGACGTTGAGGAACCTTGACCCACCGGGACGCCACCGGAAGGGAAGGACTGGGAAAAGGGCAGTGTTTTCCCTGGAATGGAAGAGGGCAGCCACCCTGGATTGTATGGGGGCCACTCAACCCTGTGTGGCGACATGGCCATTGCCAGGGGATGCCTGGGCAGCTCTGGAACTGGCGTATGCAGCACTTACGCCATACCGGAAGTGCTGCCGGAAGAGGAGCTGAACTCACTTGCAGCACTTCCACCACACCCGGAAGTGCTGCCGGATGTTAACTGGGAAGCACCTGGAGCACTTCCAGGTGGTGTATAAAAGAGGTCGCCTCGCGCCACTTGTGAGTGTAGTTGGGTGGAAGAGGACAGAGCTTGTGAGTGAGAAGTTGGAGGTGACAGAAGAGAGAGCGAAAGGAACTTTATTGTGGTTATTTTGTGCACTGTGGTGTGGCCCTGTAAATAAACACTGGTGTTTTGGGACATTCTGTGTCTTCCTGTTTGTGTCTGGGTCTGAATATTCCACAGAACCTATATAATCCTGTCACATGATTGGTGTGAACATGGGCAAATGTCAAAGAGTCCCATAATTAAACACAAGCTTAGAGAGGTGAGGAATAATTATTCATGAGATAGAACATCAAGCTTTGTGCTCACCTCTTGACGGCACCCAAAAAACACTTCTTTCCATTTTCTGCCCCTCTTTCCTGCCAATCATTCTCTCTTATTCAATTCCCATCAAAGGTTAACTTCCAGTCTGTCCCTTAAAGTCGCAGGGCATAATAAATCTTCACAGCCCCTACCTATACACACATTGTAATTCAGAGGTTATTGCCAATTGCAGTGTAGATCTTTCTCTCCATTTCTTTCTCCTGATTTGTCTTGCCCACCCTGATGCCACCTCTGCCCATGATGACTTCATAACAGCCACAATCATTCTTCATTTACCTGAGTTTTTTACTTCTTCTTTAGCTATTATTATTTTTATATGGGTTCACTATTTTTGACCAGACTTCTCAAGTACTAATTATGTAGCGGTGTCAGCATCTACCTGGATAGAATTTTGAAATTCATTATGAATAATATAAGGTTTTTAAAACAGTCATAAGACCAGCAGCAGTATATGGAGCTGAGATATCGGCAGTAAAGGGAGCACAGGAGAAATTAGATGTGGCAGAAAGGAGACAGGTGAGATGGATGTGTGGAGTTACATGAAAGGACAGAATAAGAAATGAGAAATCAGAAGTACAACAGAAGTGGAAGAAATAAGAAAGTACAGGAAAGTAGGTTGAAGTGGTATGGACATGGGAGGAGGAAAGACAATAAAATGTGGGCAAAATAGTGATGGGAATGGAAGAATAGGGGAAGAGAAAGTGAGTGAGGCCAAAGTAAAAGAAGATCAGAATGAAATGGGCTTGACTGGTGAAGATTTGCAGGACTGAGCTATTTGGAGAAGGTTGATCAAGCACATTGACCCCACCAATCAGTGGGAAAGATGAAGAGGATGAAGAAGATTACAAAATGATATAAAGGTGCATACTGCTGAGATAGACGCCATTCATCCAAAAACCAGTTTGAAATCATTTTTTTAAATAGCCTAATTAAGAGTATTCCTAATGAAGGAAAGAGAAGGCAGGGGCATCAGACTAACTCTATCCAGATAATTCCACCTAGACAGCAGAATTTAAGAAAATGCAGGAAGTCATGCCTAACTACCGTTTTGTTTAGCTGTGGAAAAAGGAAACAGAACGTCACTTGAATTTTGCAACAACAGTAATGTAAAAGAAAAATCAGTGAGTATGTGAAAAACAAAAAGAAACAAACAGAAAAACTGGCCTCTTTACAAAATGGTACTTAAAGATGAAATCCTCGTTAGTGTTACTAATTGAGTATACTAGGTAAAAACAGAGTAAGTACATGCAATATTGGAATTTATAATATGAGTAGATAAACAACAAAATGCAAGATACAAATGTAAATTCAAAGCTGCAAAGAACTGTACAATATTACATGTTAGCAATCATATTATTAACATTCTTTTGGATGTTTTGCATGGAGATTAAGCCATGCTGTAGAAACACTGTTACTGTACTTCAGTATGTTTTAAAAATATTTGTAACTTTAAGTTTAACCTTTTCTGTCCACTTTTACTGCACTATATTTTCAGATGCAAAGGGCTAATTTTGCTCAGATATATTCTGCTCGAAAACTTTGTTATTGCAAATAAAACAAAAGGGCTATGCAAAAAGGCACAATGTTACATGCAGTCAGTTATCTAAAAAGCAGGTTTACCCTGCTTTAGGAAAATCTGCATATCTAAAGAATCTGGAATGATTTTCAAACCACCGCTGACAAGTGGGTCATGTACAGTTGTTTTAACCACATTTTGCCACAGTGTGCAGAAATGAGATGGGCTGCATGTTGGTCATGCACATTTCCAGTTTCAATTAATGAAGTAGATGTTGCTGCAGAGGCACATTATAGGCACATATATGGGGTAGGACAACTGTCAATCAAAGTTGACTTTAACAAATCATTTTGTTTCGTATTTAGACATTGTCCTTATGGTACCCTGAGGAATGGAGTGCAATTCACATCAGAGTTACCAAAAAAAAATACTTCTGATTTGTCTAATGATAAAAATACTTCGAAAGTTCAGTTTAAAATATGCACATGCAAAGTACTAAATGATGGTAATGTGGATATTAGGTACGATTACAATATTTATGCTGACTTCCGAAAAGGGTTTAGAAGTTCTCAATACTGTGCAATTCCACAGCAACTACTAAAAAGTAAATCAAATATGTTCAGTTATGAAAATAGATGGAGTTGTTTTTAACAAATAAGAAATCTCATCTCAAAGGAAAAGCAATGATAAATATATGCAAGCTAAGTGTTGTCTATTAAAGTGATGGATAGGTATAGACTATTCAGACTCCTTCTGGTCTAACAATGGTGCCATACATTCATCTACAGTAGCCAGTGTGTCCCATGCCTGCATACATTTCACTTATACTACTGTAAACACACTGATTCAAATATTTGTGAGCCACAAAAACAGTAACATAGTTTACATAACCAATATACTGCATGATTTTCATATTAAAAGCAGAGTTACTGATCATTCTTTAAAAGTTTCTCTTATGCATCACTTTGTCAAACTACTCTTGCATAAAATACAGTAAAATAACAATTTTAATCTTACAGCTTGATATGTTTTAATGTGGTTATTGTTTAATGTTTATGGACGCCTCTCAGTAATCCTTGTGTCTGATCTATTTGGTCAGAATCAGGAAATCCTGTTGTTTCAGCAGTCTTTAACTTTGTGTGTCATTTCACACTTCCAATGCTAATCAACACTGTTTTCATCATTCCAACGATTTGTCTTTTACAGTGAGGTTTGAGGACTGACACAAGCTCTCAACACATCTTCATGAGTCAGTAAATGGTGCCAGTGTTCAGAACTAAACCTTTGTCTTTTTGGTAATCAGCATGACACTTTACTGGGTTGCATAGTTTCTTGTAGAACCACTGTATGACACAGAACCATTTCATTCTGGGCAGTTTCTCTGAATATGACATTGGCTCTTTGAGCTTTGAAAAGGTTTGTATTATATAGATAAAACAGAAATCTTTAATGTATAGTAGGTTACCTAGCAGGATCCAACAGATCAAGAAAATCTAAACTTAGCACGTGTAATTGTATGCAGTGGGAGTTGTTTTACAATTATGAGCCCATTAGCATTTCAAAAATTTGTTATAATCTATTTATGGGTATGTATGGAGCTTGTTACAGATCTAAATAAATTTGGGTTCTTTCTGGAACCATTATGTGGATAGTTCCACTATGACATTGCTCTGAAGAACCACTATGCCACCTTTATTCTTAAGAGAGTGCCTGGACTCTACACCAATTAATTTAATATTTATAAGATATTCTGTTATCCACTATAAATGATTCTGATTTTTTGGCACACTTGTTGGTTGATTTTATAGACCCATATTGGAAAGATTTAGCAGCAGTGGACGGCAGTAGTGATTTTATTTAAAATTAAACATTAAAAAAGGAGCACAAATCTTGAATACTTATTGAAAGTATCATTACATCATTACATTAATTACATATTAGGAATTAAAACAACATTCATTTACGTTATTTGCTTGAAACTTGCATTTGTAGTGCTTCATTTGTCAAAAAAACAACCAAAGTAGCATAATAGACACAGATGCAGCAAAATCTGTGATCATCAGAGGAGATTGTGTGCAGAGGGTGCAGACCTATAAATACCTGGGAGTGCAGCTGGATGACAAATTGGACTGGACTGCCAATACTGCAGCTCTGTGTAAGAAAGGTCAGAGCCGACTATACTATCTTAGAAGGTTGGCGTCCTTCAACAACTGCAATAAGATGTTGCAGATGTTCTACCAGACGGTTGTGGCGAGTGCCCTCTTCTACGCGGTGGTGTGCAAGGCAGGCTCTATTGTAGGAGTAAAGTTGGACAGTTTAACATCTGTGGCAGAGCGACGGGCATTAAGCAAACTCCTGTCAATCATGAAGAATCCACTGCATCCACTGAACAGTGTCATCTCCAGGCAGAGGAGTAGCTTCAGTGATAGACTTTTGTCACTGTCTTGCTCCACTGACAGACTGAAATAAAATGAAACAAATAACTTAGAATCTGTAACACTAGATTTGAATGCATTGATTTAATTTAAAGTTGAAATATAAAAATCACTACCACCTGCAAACAAATTGAGAATACTCTTCATATTTGCATCTGCTTTCCTGTAGTTGACATCTCATTTGACAAGCTTTCTGATATCGTACTGTAAGGTTTCTAAACTGTTTTGGGACTCCCCCCAACAGGACGACACGCCAAAGATCACCCCAAAGTGCAAATTGCAGCATCTGTGGAAGATTGGCTCCCAGCACTGTAGTGACTTGCAGCAAATCATGTTTGCGCTACAAGTGCTTGGCGTCGATGGGTGATACAAGGAACATTAAAAATGCAGGGAACAGTAGTACTTGACCACGGCCCTCTCTGATTGCTGTGCTTGTGTATAGGAGAGTGGTGATCTTGCTACAATAAATAACACTGCTGTTCCTCTTTTCAAGCTGAGTAAAGCTGATTTTGCTAAAGTACTGAGCCTCAGCCTCATGTTTTGGGGTGCAAGACAGGGGCTCACACATCACAGTACATTTAGCTGATGGTTACACTGTATTCTCTGAAAAAATTGCCAAAGATACAGTAAACAGAAATCATGGGTCACTGTTTAAAGGTAATCATTATATTTCCATTGCATAATTGTTCTGATTATATTGGACTAGGCAGTTTATTTCTGGGACCTACAGTCCTTTACATGTATATGTTTATGGTGCTGGTTTGATATGATCATGATTTTGGTCATTCTGGGATTTGTGAACCCACGTGACAGAAGATCCAATGCCTGCCATAGAAGGCATCTGTTGGGCTTGTTATGATATCACGTGTTTATGTATTTTATTGTTGTTTTTGAGTGATTATGTGTCTTATTTGTACCTGTTTTCTGTTATGTGTATTATTTTGTTCTGTCTTTTTAAATGTTCTGATGTCTCTTGTGTTTTGATAGTGGTATCCCAGGAGGCGGGGCCTCCCTGACATCACAATGTCTGAGCCCTCCGAGATCTATTGGAGTTATAGTGAATGCTGTGTTTCTTGTTGATTTTTCTTTTTTTCTTTATTATTTTTTACTCTATTACTGGTTTATTCTTGGGGATTGTATATTGTGACTTGTTTTTTGTGGATTGCCTTTTTTTTAAGTTTTCTAATAAATATTTATGTACAGTATAAATATTACTCATTTGGTTGGTCTCTTGAGCCAAATAATTTTACTTTTTCCTTTTATGCACTTTTCAAGGCTGAAATCCCTTTGTGGTTCTGCAAGGCCTGAGGCAAGCCAGTGGAACTGGAATTAAGCCCACGGTGTGAGGTATTTTCCAGGTATGTAAATGAGGCCTGGCCAAGTTAGTAAAGCTTTTTTGAAGGCCTCTCATTCAATTCTTATTGTTGTTCTGACTGTTTTCATGATAGTGCTGGATGTATAGGATCCCTGGCCAAAATAAGGATGTTTGACAAAACTCAATAACTATAAGTACATATCCAGTGTCTGTTACTATTTATTCTGGCCTTCACATGCAAAAAACTGACTCTTCAGCTTTCTGTGTAGTGGTCTGAGAGGCTTTGTAACATATGATACACTTGCAACCATTTAGAATGCATATTAGCTATTACCATATACATAACTTTGAAAAAGACCCTCAAAGTCTATGTGTATTCTTTGTCAGGACTTACCATGTAATGGCACTTGTTGTGATGTTTTCTGCTTCATTTGGCTTATTTCAAAAACTTTGTAGATTTGGTCAATATATGCATCATGCTTTGGCCACCAAGCATATGAGATAGTGCTGTTACTTTTACAATATATGTATGTTCTGTATTGATTTCTTTATACACTACTCTCTCCTCGGTTTGGCTGAAGCTATGTCCTAGGTGCCTCATAAAAGATTTGCTTGTTTTGATGACAGTTCATCTTGTTTTGTGCAGACTCTTTGCTATTTGCGCTGACACTGCTTCTGATCCAACACCACTACTCTTTTGAATCCGTCAGTTCTGATATAAGCTCTGATTTGTAATAAGGTATATAACACAGTGGATCACTACTTGGTGTGTGCAAATGGCCATTGTGTGAAGGAGATTGCGTTCTGTACACAATGACGGTAAAAGTTACTATTCAGAACTGTCTGCTACACAAAAAATTGAAAATTGTTTTTCGTGTTTGAAAATACTTTGTCTCTCTGCTGATTATGGTGCCTAATAAAATCAATCATTCAATTAATTTTGCATAATGTGAGGAAGGACTTCTCTGATAACATGAGAACTTGTATCATATGTCAGTGAAAAAAGCACTTGTAAATAGCTAAGACGTTATCGTGTTTCAAAAGTTCCTTACCACTTGTCAAACATGCTTTGTTCTGATCTGTGAACTGGCACAAGCACGTCACTTTGGTTTTGCAAAATTTGTCGATAATTGAAAGGGCTCCTGGATAACTTTCACCTTGTCCTTGGAAGCAAAGACTACTCATCTGTCAAAAATATGTCCCAGATATTTTACTCATGTCTTATCAAATTCAGATTTAGATTTTAAAAAATCTTTATTTATTCCACATTTACAAAATCAGGTAAATAATACAAAATTCAAGCATACATTTTAGTAAAACAAAATTGTGAAATTTAAAAAAATCCATTCAATCAGAACTACAAACAGTCTAATATAAAATTGAAACAATTAAAATATGTAATCATAAACCACACTAAAACCCCACCCTTAACCAGAGCTGATAGCAAATTAGTAATAAAATGACCAAAAAAAAGAGAAAAATGAGGCACACTGTGTTACACAGCCTCTTATCAATTAAACCAACAGGAGTGTAACAGAGATACAAGCAGGAGCTTAGGAAAGTTAATTTAAAATAGCATTAATGGAATCATGCCACAATCTTGCTGTGCCCAGTTCTATATAAAATAAATTAGTTTTTGTTTTTCTAGTTTTATATAATGTAAGATATCTTTTTGCCATTGATTTATGGTGGGTATGTAAAGATTCGCCTAGTTAAGGTGAATTAGTTGACATGCTAAAAATGTAGCATTGGAAATAATAGTTTATCACTGGTGTCACACACGTGCACATGGGAGGCAGCTAAAGGGCTTGAGTAAGGGCAATTCCGATTCAGACCAGGATGTGACAGAGTGCACTGACACTTTTTCTCCTTTTCTTGCAGACCAGTCATGGCAGATGACACCTGGTCCTCTTGATATCACTTCTGGGACCGAGCCTATGGAAGAACACCTTGCCGGCTCTGGCCCCTGTGATGTCACGTCTCGGCTCGAGCCTATGGTTGAAGACCCTCATAAGCCCAATCCCTTTGACCTCACTTGCTGTCTTCCCCTTTAAAAGCCTCCACCTTTTCCCTATTCCCTCAGTTCCGTTTTGGTCTCGGTTTTGTGCACATCAGTGCTGTATTCATGTTTACGACATTGCAGCCAGGATACCAATTATACGAGTGGCTACACCAACCCTTGCTATGACTCTGTGTGGAGTTTGTAACACTGGATAATCAACTAAAAAGGATGCTATTAAAGGATGTGCAGTGATCAGTAATCCTACAGTGACGGAGCGGGTCAGCTCCACACTCCTAGATGTCTAGGGAACCTCTTGAACTCACCACCATCTGTAATGTAACCAAGGGATGAGCCAGCAGATGAGGACACAACACACATTTAGTAAGGTGTAGGTATACAAATGCTTCAGAGCTTTTATAAAAAAAGAAGTCAAAAACAATCAGTGTTCCAAAGTGCAGTGTAAAAATTCAATAAATAAATAATTCATAAAACAAAGTAATGGTGGAAGTTAAAATCAAACAAAAATAATCCTTTTAAAAATTGAGGTTAAAACAACTGGCAGAAAACTGTTTTTTAAAATCTAGTCCTCAATGCATCCCTTTGATACTGATGTCTCCTCTGCTCATCCTGCACGGGGCCTCGCAGCAGAGAAGACACCCTGCCGACAGACAGCTGACTTTCCACATGTCTGGGTCCTCGTCGTTCCATGGCTACAACACGGCTCCCCATCTTAACCCAAGGCTTGGGTGCCCAAAGGCCATGGCACTCTGTGGTGTTATGGGTCCACAGCTCACTGAGCTCGTTTAGCAAAGGCCATTTTAAATAAATAATCACCGCTCTTGCGGCGGCTTAGCGAGGGGGCGTTGGGCCATGGCAAGCCGCGGGACGATCGGCGGTGTGGGCGTTTCTCACCGAGTGCACAGGTGAGGGACTGCCCACATCCGTGATTGTTCTGTGGCTAATTTGCTGCAGCTGCTATGGTCCTTCGTTGCTTAAATAGAAGCGCGAGCCAGTTGAAAGGGGGGAAAAAAAAACGAGAGAGAAAAGGAAGAGGACGGAGGTTAAAGGGAGCGAGGAAGCAAGTCGGAGAGAGAGACAGAGACACGTGGAGCGTGTGGGCAAGCGAACGAGCGCTCGCGGGCAGTTGTGAGGAAGCCGGGTGCTAGGCCGACACCCACGCGTTTGAGTTGTTGTTGCTCCCGCTGAGCGACTACATAGCGGGAGTGACCAGGGGAAAGCGACGAGCCGCAGAAGGCCGTGGAAAGGCAGCAGAAGTCGGGAGGCTTGGTGGTTGAAGTCCCTAACATGAGCGACCTGGCTGTTGATGGAAACCAAGTCTCGGGGATTGGGATGAGTGCCAGACCGGAGCCAGGGATCGGGAGGTCTCGAGTAAGTGCTGAGAAAATGGCAGCTGCAGAGTGAGAGTGGCTCCCCTGTTGCGAATCCTGGACAGGGAGAAGCAGGGGAGTCGCAAGTTAAAAGAAGCACTGGGTTTGTCATTTGTTTTTAAAGACTGCTTCCTAAGAAACATTTTAACCTCTGGTTTTATAGGATTGGTTTTTGTAGTGGTTTTAATCTCCAATTTCTTTTATGGATTATTTATTTATTGAAGAACTTTGACAAGCACTGCACTTTATTTAAACACTATTTTTGTTGACTGTTTTAATAAAAGCACTTTTCACTTTTTACCATCCCCTTGCTCAATTCTTTATTGCCTTCACTGATTAGCTCATCGGTAACATTATCGATGGTGTTGGGTTGAAGGGCTCCCGAATAGCAATGGGAGTGTGGAGCCAGAACCTGCTTCGTCACACACTCACTATGGGGGTGTCAATCCATGCCTCGCCGACCCCCACTGCCTTCCTGAACTTTGTGATGATGCGGGTTCTGCTCCATGCTCCCATCTGCTGTTCAGGAGGCCTTGAACCCTACACCGTCGGTAATGTTACCGATGAGCTAGACAGTGAGGCAACAACATAGCAAGGGGATGGTACAAAAGTGCTTTATTTATAATCTAACAAAACAAAAAAGTGTTCAAATAAAGTGCAGTGTCTTAGAAAATAGTCAATAAATAAATAATCCACAAAACAAACGTGAAGGTAAAAATCAATAAATAGAAAAAACAATCCTTAAAAACGAGGTTAAAAACAACGCTGGAAGCAGTCCTTTAAAATACCATTCAGAGCCTGCTGCTTTTACACTAGCATCTCACGTGCTTCTCCCATTTGGGCCCTGAAGCAGGTGAGATGCTCTCTCTGCAACTGACCTTCTTTCATTCACACACTGGTCTGGAGGACTCCCGATTCTGGCTTCGGTTGTGCACTTATCCCAGGCCCGAGACTTGGTTTTCACCCAACGGCCAGGATGCACATGCTGGGGAATCCACCACCAAAGCCTCCTGACTCCCGCTGCCTTCCAGGCCGTACGCGGACAGTCTCTCTTCACTAGTCATTCCCACTACTCAATCACTCAGCGGGAGAAACCACTACTACAACTCCGGTGTCGGCCTAACACCCAGGCTTCCATACTGCTGCCTGCGAGCATTCTCTCGCTCGCTCGCTCATCCGCACCGTCTCTCTCTCTCGCGTCCTGCTTTCTCCTGCCACCTCCATATTTTCATCCTCTCTCTTTCTTTTTTTTTTTTTAGCCGACTCGCGCTTCTATATAGGTCGAGAGGGCATAACAGCTGCGACAAATTAGCAGCCCCAGGAACAATCACGGATGTGGGCAGTCTCTCACCTGTGCACTTAGAAGAGAAACGCCCACACCACAGATCGCCCCGCGAACTGCTTCAGCCACAACTACCACGCCCCTTCACTAAGCCGCGAGCGCGGTGATTATTTATCTAAAACGGGCCTCTGCTGAGAGAGCTGTGGACCCGCTATACCACAAACTTATGCTGTAAGTAGCCTCTTTCAGTACTACATCATTCCGGCTCTTGTAATCGCTCAGTCAAAGTGATCACTTCTTCAGCTCCAGAGCATTGGCCACATGCTCAGCTGAAGGGGCGCTCCTTCTGGCTGTCTGCTTCCTCTTTCTCTTTTACTCGCACCAGCACTCACTCGTCTTCCAGCCTGCTTCTCCTTCTCCCTCTCTCTTCTCTTTAACCTCCATTCTCCTGATCAATCCTCCTTTCATCTTCTCTCAACCTGTTTTTTTCTTTTTCTCATGCCGGCTAATCCTTATATGACTCCATGGGTGCAGCATCCCAATTGTGCACCAAAGGAAGCCGATGAAGCAACGGAGACAGACCGCACCCTCATGTGCAGGTACTTCTTGCCCCAGTTACTCCACCGACCCCCGGTAGCTGCATGAGCATGCACACCTCAGAGATCAAGCCAGTCAATTCATTATTTATTCAAAATCGGCCACCTTTTTCTAAGCCATGGACCCGTTATACCATACCTACACAAAAAAACTTTTCCCAGAATTTGCTTTAAATTTGGACAGTCCCATAACAAATGCTCAGGCAAGCCAGGGGTTACCTGGCATTTTTCACATTTAGGGTCCAATCCCATTATAATTTCAGATCATTTTAAATATCAAAGGTGTGTTCAGTGGATGATTGTTAGTGTGTTTTGCACAAACCAAAGAAGAATGTTGCAAATTATCACCTTCCACTCCTTGTCTAAGATATTGATAGAGAAGGCCACACTTCTAGCATAGCTGAAGGTGGTCTAATGGTTAGATTTTTTTTAACCTATCTACGTCATTTTGTAGACATT
This sequence comes from Polypterus senegalus, assembly GCF_016835505.1. Classification (NCBI taxonomy): domain Eukaryota; kingdom Metazoa; phylum Chordata; class Cladistia; order Polypteriformes; family Polypteridae; genus Polypterus; species Polypterus senegalus. The sequence goes on along the minus strand of NC_053155.1, from coordinate 138,250,954 downwards.
GTAGGATCTTTTTTTGGAATATTGCAAATGAGACTATTCATCTCTGTCAGTAACCAGAACTTCATCAAAGTAGACCATGATATATAATGAAAGATAGATTTCCCATCATTTAAAAAAAAGAATATGCTGCACTGAAACTATAGACTTGTCTATTATAAACAAACAGGCATTTTCAGCCCCCTTTATATTTTTTGAGAAATCATCATCTAGCAACTCGTGGTAAGCTGGGTCCAAATAAATTTGATGAATGTCTTACCTTAAAGATATTAAATCATTATCAAGTGGGAATGGGTATGTTTCAGTATTGGGTAGTTGGTTATAGTCAACTTCTATGTTCCTCTAATAAACAAATTGACTCACCTCGTATAACAATTGGTACTTTTGGTGTGACCTATTCATTCTGTCTCACTAGTTTAAATATATTAGTCTGCTCTAGTCTTGTTATTTCCTTATCAGATGGCTCCTAAGAGATTTAGTAGTCATTTTAACAACTTTCAACAAGCCTAGTTCCTGTTCTAGATATAATATTTAGATAGATATTATATATAGGTTTGGTCCCCTAATGCTGGTGATTTTCCTATCACCAGTATCAGTGATATTGAATCCTTTTGGTCATTTTATGTCACAATATCCCAACACAAGAATGTTTCACTAGTTTACTTCTTATGTTTTACATTTGCTCCCTTTTGTAGCAGATATGCAGAAACCTGATGATATAATTCTTAAGAGATTATGCTGATGGCAGTTCTTGTATCTATTTCCAAATTCTTCAATTGTTTTGAAATTTGCTTTGAAACAATGCCTTTCAGTTATTAGCATGTTTACTCTGTTGTCTTTTGCAATTTGATATATTAACATTCCACTGATGGCGTCCCTTACCTTGACATGCCTTTTTAGTATGTCTTACTCTGCTGCAAGTGTGACATTTACCGTCCTTGAAATTACATTAATTTGTGTTGTGATTCATTCCCTTGCAACAGTGGCATTTCTTGTTTTCTCAGGCAGGGCTTTCATGGACTTCATTTACATTTGCAACCTTTTTACCGATTGTTTATAGTGCGAACGCCATGGCTTAACATGTGGAGTTGTGCAGGAAACATTTAAACTTCTAAACAGCAGTACCCATAGAGAAACAGGGACAACATAGTGATGTCATGACTTTAGTGTAATAAAAATAAAGTGTATAAATAAAATTTAATTTATAAGTTAAAAAAAACAAAGCAAAATAAAATGTAACAGATTAATTCATAACATGCTTAATTTGTAAAATGCTATATGCACTTGTCTGTTACTGCTAAAATACATATCTTATGCATCAACAGCCAAAGTCTCAATGGTTAAATGCTTCTCCCCGTAGCAGCATATGGCTGACTAAACCTGATTGTGTGTTGAAATCAAATAAAGACAGAAAAGAAGGATTACTTGTGAAGGCAGTGATGCTTGAAAAATGGTAAAATATAAAGAGGGAGACAAAAAACAAGAAAGCCAGATACCATCATGGACGGTGATGAAACACAAAACAGCACAATAGCTTGAAGACACTGAGAGAAAAAGTCTGATAAGCTATAGTATTATCCAATATCTAAAAGTGAGTCAGAAATCAGTAAACAGGTAAAACAACTCCCTTTAAGACACTACGCAAGGCGGAACAACGTTAATGTTTAGATATGTTGTAAATGCAAACCTTTGCCTACTTACAGTACATAAAGCAGACCCCCTCTTTTCATGTTTTTATTTCAGTGACAATAGCATTTTTGTTAATTATATTTTATTTTTCAGTCTTGTTACATGTGATTTTTTTCAGTATTATTTCAGCCATGAAATTAGAGCATTTGACTGGAGGATGCTGTGATAATTATGAGCGCTTTTTTCATGCAAGTGTTATGTTTTCCTTGACTAACAAGTCCCCAGGTATTCACAGTTATAAACTCACACTGTGGCTTCTATTCCCACCTGAACTCAATCCATTATTTTAATCAACCTCTGTGTCGTCTTGAAAAGAAACATTAAGAGATGAAAGTTTCAAAAAATGTAGTGGAAGACCAAGTTATGGGTCTTATGGAGGAAAGGTGGTGGTGATGGTGGTGGTGATATCACCTTCTATAAATATTTCTTTCTCTCCTGTGTGTGTCTTCCTAATTTTCCAATTAAAGGCTCACATCTAAAGATGTCTATATGGCATGTCCCTCTTTGTGCATTTTTGAACACCTTCATATTTGTGTGCATCTCAACCAATTTCCTCTGTTCTCTTAATATTGATTAACACTAAAACAGTATTAACATGGGAAAAAAATAGTTTACTGTATACTCTCTTAACATATAAATATTATTGGGTTGATTACATGTTTTATGTATGGAAATGCAGCTCAATAATTTAGCAAAGTCACTGATAGAACTATTTCAGCTTTACTTAATAAAATCTGCGTAACTTAGTTTTCTTCATAAGTACAGTATGTCTCCATTCACCACCCATTTATTTATAACTCTCCATTTCATCCATTATAGTGGTCAGCACTGCTGCTTCACAGTGCCACGCTCCAAGCCAATGAAGGATGTGCATGCTCCCTGAATGCTGCCATATCCTTCCAAATCCCAATGACTGTAATGCTAGTTTAACTGAGGCCTGCCATTAGTGAATGTGGCTATGGACATGGACTGATATTGCATCAAGGGCTTGCCTCTTGCAATCTAGTAATGAGAGCAACCTTGGTCTTTCACTTAGTCTAAAACTATCAATTGAACAGACAGCATGCTGACATGTGTGACATATCCTGTAAATGCCTGCAAATTCACTGATTTTTATTGAAGGCCAAATGGTTCACTTTAAAAATGTGCTGGCATTTCAAATAGAAATAGACTAAGAGAACAGGGGCGGCCCTAGCTTTTAGTATGGTCATAACAATGCAATTAGTTCTTAAATACCTTTTAAAAATTAACTTCAAATAATTGCACTTCACAAAAACCTATTATATATACAAACAACTTCTATTTGATCTATTTGTTGCATACTTCAATGTCCCATTTGTCCAAATATACAGTTTGTACACTCATATAACATTAATTTAGATATCAGACTGAAGAAAACATATGTTACTATAGCTAGCACTTAATAAACAGGACGCAATTATTAATAAAACAATTGTATTAATTACACCAAAATGCAAAATTACTAAATGCATAAAAACTATGACTTAGCAGGAGAATAATTAAATGACAAAATTGATAATGAAACATAATAACCACAGAATAACAGAATTTTATAAACAGTGGGAGTTAAAGTACCAGTAGAACAGAGAGTTGTGTCAATGATATTTGAGCAGTGCATGATAAAACTGCTAGGGACAAAATTAAAGTAATTTTGAATGTACATTATTTTGTTAAATGGAAGATGCTCTCAATGTTAAAAAATATTGGACATGACCCAGTTCTGCACATCATACATTCTAATATATTTATTGAATAACAACATACTATGGAGGAATATTTTGGACAAAAATAAATAAATGCACAAATAAAACATGTGAGCATAAATGAATAAATATGTCATGAAATGTGAGCATAAATAAATAATTGGATCATGAAAATTAAGCATAAATAAATTAATTTGTCACAAAATATGTTTTTTGTTGTTTATTTATTTCATTTTGTCTGTAACATTCCTCCAAATGCATCATGAAATACAGTTTGAAATAATACTGTTACTATCACTCTTCAAAATTGAGATGGCAAGCTGTAGCACTTACTGTGGTTTGATTGGCGAATTATCTTCTGTAGATTGCGAATACCTAATTTAATAAGTCTGTGTAGGATATGGACATAAAGGAGACAGAACAAGAATTAATTAGAAAAATGCTTAAGATTGCCGATAATATGAATTCTGCCTAATCCATGTATTTTCAGAGAGAAAACTGAAGATTTACAATGTTGGCGGCCCTTTTAGACTACAATATCGATGAAAAAAATTTTGAAAATATCAAAGACCTGGTGCAATGGACTAGGCTACACGCCAGTTCAGGTGACGAAGTTACCTGCCCTGGATGCCCATCCTTTAAGATTACTGCTGGGTCAATAGAACACTTTCTCTTATGCGGTTTAAAAGTATGACAGATTGCAGATCTATATGGTGTATCAGAGAAGACGATCACAAGGTGAATGAGGCAGAGTGAGATATAGTGAACTGCATCTGTATCAGTTAAGACACTTTGTCACGGAAAGCCCAAAGCAGGGCCAACTAATATTTTGAATAGAATATTTGTTTTACAAGTCTAAAGTCAGGTGCATATTCACAGTTACCTTTTTAAACAACATTACAGCTCTGATAAGTGGCAAAAATTATAGTTTCTTATCTACCACAATGACCTGTGATATTTAGCTGGCACTGTAAATGGTTTTAATGTCATTAGGCCATCATTGGCCATCATCTCATTTATATTCATCTCCCCCACAGATGAATTGAGTTAGGCATGAGCAATCTACAGAAGATGTTTCACCAATCAAAGTACAGCATGTTCTAGAGCCCATCCTCTCAACTTTGACGAGTGAAAGTGACAGTTATTTCAAATTGTACTTCATGATGTGTTTGGAGGAATATTACAGACAAAATTAGACAAATTAATAAGTAACAAAAATATTTTTTGACATTTATTTATGCTCACATTTCTTGACATATTTATTTACTTATACTCACATTTCACAACACATTTATTTATTTGTGCTTACATTTCACAGTTCTTTTATTTATTTGCACATTTATTTATTTATTAAATATTCCTCAATAGCAAATTTTTATTCAGCACAAATAATAGGAAATTTGCTAGGTTTCCCAAATTACTTTGTCATGCATTTGAAATATAGGAAATTCACACTAATCACAGATTTTACTCAAATGCCAACATACAATGTGTGTAATAAGGCAATGGGTGATAAAGCAACGTGTGTAATAAGTACAGTAAGTTTAACTGGCTACTTGTGGATTTGATCCATCATATTTCAAAAGTGCTCCTGGGAAGATCAATTAAAACAGTTGGAGATTTATCATAATAACCACATTATTAGAAAAGTATCATTTTTAAATTATATTGTGAGCCATAAATAATGCATTGACTTTCCACCCATGCTATGGTCGAGAAGGCTAACTTGAAAAATCTTGGCTAAGATTACCCCACGCTGAGCCTACCATCATGGTTCTAGAATTGTCACCACAGATATATAACAACATTACTACTGCACAATTAGGACCTAATTAAAGAAACAAGTATGTAAGTAACATTTCTGGAAACCACTAGCTTGCAAATGTGTGCTATAATTTGACTTGTTATGTTGATACGGAATGCTGCTGATGACTAAACAGATGATCATTACCTATCTAAAGTTATTCACTACACCATGCTTCTCAATTCACTGTTATTCTCCAACTATACTATATACACACATATAAATCAGGTCTTTAAACCCGAAAAAGTAAATCATAAAATCAGACCCTGACTTATACGTCCATTTAATAATACAACACTTAATTTTTTTTTACATCTTGCTTCCTCCAATCTCACACCAGTTTCTCATACACACTGAATTTTGTTGCAGCAGCGCAATTACCAATTTCTTTCGTCAGTTCAACTTTTAATTTAAAACCAGCTTCATATTTTCTTCTGATTGAATGCTCCATCACAGGTAAGGGATGTTCTTACGATAAAGGTGTGTGAGGTTGTGAGATACAAAAAAAACAGTATAAAACTTTTTTTCGGAATAGTTCGGTTACCGAGTGGTCATGTAGGTACAATACATAGAAAAAAAGGCAATGTGCTCGGTGGTTAATCTCTCAGGTGGGCGTTAGCATATCATAATCTCTTGTATCAATAACGTGAGTTTTCAGCATTTGACTTATACGACTGACATTACAAAATACCAGAAGTTATATGGTAAAATCAAGTCCGCGGGAGAACTTAAACGTGAGCATATACGGTAAAATAAAACAGAAAAAAATTTAAATAATGTTTCTTTTCTTTTTATTGCTTCTTCATCTTCTTTGGTTATGATAAGGCATATCTTTTTGGTGGTATCATTGACATTTAGTGCCATTGCTACAGCAAACTCTATTGAACAAATCATTTGCTTAGGGGGTCCCCACAGTCTATGCCACTAATTAGCTAGGAGCAGCCCTGAAAGACAGTTATCATGTGTATATTTTAAGTACAGCAAAAAAACTAAAATATGGTCTTGGAAGCGCTATTTACTTTTCTCAGGACAATTAAATCGCAATAGACTGTGTGTAGATATACTGTATATTGAATTAAATAAAAATCAATTAATCAATTAGTGATTACAATTTCCATTTGCTTCTTTGAGCAATAAATGGAATAAGGCTGGCAATAAATAACCCCCTATTTGTTGCAGTATAATATGGCTGTGGTTTCTGAAGAACACCATATATTTATTACCATATGTCTTTTTGTGATAAATTTTTTATAGTTAAAAAGAAAAAAAATCAGTAAAAGAAAGCCAACAATGACTGATTTTTGGGCTACGTAAGAACAAAAAGAAAAACACTTCCAAAGCTCACCATATTAACACATTTCTATTATGTATTATTTCTTTTACAATTTTCATATGTTTGATTTTGTGTAATTTCTCTTAAACCTAAATCTTTTCAAGTCTGTCATCTTTTATTCTTGTCATTTTAATGAATTTAAACTGTTTGTGTACAGTCAATCAATCACTCAGTTATTTTCTAACCCACTTATTCCTGAACAGAGTTACAGGAGTCTCATCTCATCTGCCACAGGGGGCACGGCATGAATAAACCCTGGACTGGGTACCAAATGCCTGGAGTAGTAAAAGAGGGAGACATAAGAGTAACACATGTACAATCCTAACTTGTTTTTTTTAACACTTTTTTAACACTTTTAACACTTCATACTAGTAACAAGCAAAATACTGATATTTTGTTTAAATAACTTTACATACTGTAATGGCTTCAAGGTTCTGCAATACCTTACTCACATTCCTTTAAGAACAATCAAATCTATTTACTAGTTATCAGTAAACCTCCATAACACCCTGTGTATTTCAAAATTCTACATTGAGGTTCAGATTCAACAACACTAAGCAACATAAACATATTAAAATATAAAATACTGTACTATTAAGTGAGATTGACTGCCGAGTGTTTACAGCACAGCAGAGCATTTACTTGTTTCTAACACAGTACAGAATAAATTGTAGCTTACATGGAGAAAGCTGATGTAAAACAAATGTCAAATGTGTGTTTTGTCAAGAATTGTAGCTATGTAGAAATATCCTGTACACAAGGTTCTAGGTCTATAGTCCAAGCAGTCAGCAGGACACTGTCTCCAAGAAAGTATACTTCTTGCTGCTTTTTCTGGCATGTACCCTTTAAAGCATTTAACCTTCTTGTAGTATTCTTACAATCATGACGAAATAGCTAGTCATTACTAAGTTCACATTGGGATTCCTCGGTGAGTAAACAAGTTCAAATTGGATTTATGTATCTTACCACAGAGCAAACCGCTTACCATCTTTGCAGATCTCATATTGTAGCTGAACAACAAGCAGCACCTACAGCATCTGTTCCACACAGGAAAGGTGGTCTATCTAAGTCAAGTGTTATATCAAAACTACAAAGCTCTTTCATTTCACCGGCATATTGATTAAGATTATCCTAGTCCAGTTCATTAGAGTGTGCCGAGTAACATATGTGTCATCATTAAACAGTATATGTGGAAAACAGGACAGAAAGTGAATAAATTAATAAAAAGACAGTGAGACAAGACATGTCCCTCATGATTCCAGTAGCTTCAGAAATTAAAATGATTACTTTAGGATTTATATATAAATAAAAATAAATATTAATTTAGTCCTTCAATACAAAAAGAAGAATAGGAATTAGTTTAGGACACAATAATATTAAGAAATGACAGGCGATTTTCCTTATTTCCCTGTACGAATTCTTTCATTTTTGATTCAGGTCTGGCTTTCCTTTAACGCGAGGACTACATTTCTCATAAAATGTAGCATGAATTGGGAATCGTGTAAGAGCAGAGTTGAGTTAGTGTGTGGGTCCAGACCTTGCCAGTTTTAACATCTACAATTGATACCTGAAGGAAATCAGTTATTCTTGCAGGTTTTGAGACCAATAATTTTGGCTTTGACAAAGGCTTTGGCAAGTCAAGACTTTAGTCAGTAAGCAGAGTGAATTACTGACAGAGAAAATAAAATGATTGTGAGGTTTGTAGAAAGTTACCCAAGGAAGTATTACTGAGAAAAAAATATTAAAAAAGAAATCTGAATGGCAATGGCATAGCATCATGTGGCACAACTGCTCAGTGACTTCTGATATATTTTTTATTTCCACATTAAAAGGTAAATCATGTGAACTGCACAGTTTTTTTATTTTATTTTATGAATGATGCATTTGTCAGGCACATTTCAATAAAAAACTTTGTTTATACCAGCTGCAGTCTTATTTACGTGATCAGAATGCCAAGAAATACTTCCAAACCATCCTTGCTTAGTTACAAAAATTTCTTTACAAAACAGAATTCTACAAATGTAATATTTGTTGGGAATCTCTACCTCAGCCACTTTGGGAAACAAAGAAAATTCAGAATGAACATGCTTTATTTGTTTAATTTTTTACATTTAATTTTTTATAAAAGTGCCATTACATGTCAGGTGTATGAAACTGATCTTGTCTACTTGCCGTAGTTTGTAGAAAAAAAATATTTGTTAGAGTACAAAAGTCCATCCATCCATCCATCCTCTTCCGCTTATTCGGGGTCGGGTCGCGGGGGCAGCAGCTTAAGCAGAGAGGCCCAGACTTCCCTCTCCCCGGCCACTTCTTCAAGCTCTTCCGGGAGAATCCCAAAGCGATCCCAGGCCAGCCGGGAGACATAGTCCCTCTAGCGTGTCCTGGGTCTTCCCCGGGGCCTCCTCCCGGTTGGACGTGCCTGGAACACCTCACCAGGCGTGCAGGAGGCATCCTGATCAGATGTCTGAGCCACCTCATCTGACTCCTCTCAATGCGGAGGAGCAGCGGCTCTACTCTGAGCCCCTCCCAGATGATTGAGCTTCTCACCCTGGCTTTAAGGGAAAGCCCAGACACCCTGCGGAGGAAACTCATTTCAGCCGCTTGTATTCGCCATCTCGTTCTTTCGGTCTCTACCCATAGCTCATGACCATAAGTGAGTGTAGGAACGTAGATCGACTGGTAAATTGAGAGCTTTGCCTTACGGCTCAGCTCCTTTTTCATCACGACAGACCGATGCAGAACCCGCATCACTGCAGATGGCGCACAGATCTGCCTGTCAATCTCACAGTCCATTCTTCCCTCACTCGTGAACAAGACCCATACAAAAGTATTTTTCTTAATGTTTTAAGGCACCAGTCTGCCCAACTGGAATCCTCTGACCTTTTAGATTTCAATATGGCCTTGTCCTTTGTAAAATTCATAATGATAATGTGCTTTGTGAAAGCAGCTAAATAAAGTAGTCTGATCCATTGTTACACTGTGACAGTTGCGGTAAGAGGACCTGCATCATGATAGGTGGTTTTAATCAATAATTATGCTGTCACAGTGAAGTCATTGCTGTCAGAATAAAACCACAACACTTTGTTGGATATTGTAGATTTAGAAAAATGGCTGATAGAGAACCCCATTGACAAAGAGATTTGCAAAAAAACTGTAGAACAGAAAGAACAAAGATTATTAGAGCTTTGTCAAGACATACAGTACACCGTTTAAGTCTTTTTAAATCTCCTACTTTAATGTAACATATTCTGCTGTAACCAAAGATATTTCGACGCATCTACAGATAAATGAGTAATATGTATGCTGAATGACTGTAACAACGTGTATAATAATTAAATAAACAGCATACCACATACAGTCTTTCATATTTCTTTATAGACATGTGGCAGGAACATTGTAAAATTGATTTCTGTCTTACAGTGTTCACCTATTTGGTTTTAACTGCAAATGGACATTCTTCTCCAGGCAAATGAATAAGTTTTAATGTCTTTCTCTAATTATTAGATGTTGAATTTTGTAGACTGGGAGGCACCTATTGTTGATTGTAGACAGAAAGGGATGAGTCTCTCTGTTTTTGTATTTCCCTTAATAATATTTAAGCTCACTGATAAATGGTATCATCACATCCATGGAATGTATGTTGTTCTTTAGGACACATAAAAAAGAACGTGCTCAATATGAAAATAGAGTGTTGTCTGCTATTGTTTCTTTATCTCTTTAGTTTTTCATTTGTTGGTAAACTTTTTTGTTCCTTTTCACTTTTTTGGATGATTAAAGAACTATAAAAATGCATTTTTCAGTTTATGACTCTGAAGAAGACAGAGATAGAATAGTTACCAAATGTATCTGCAAAACTATGCAAAAAAATGTAAATCTGATACAATAAATTTAAATTCCCTTGTATTACATTCAGTTGTGCAAAAAGTGGTATTAAGCTGTCATTGTAAATTATGTGTTCTGTGTGCTTTTACTTTTTTTTATATAAAAAAGCAAATGCTGTGTTGTGTTTAATTCCACCTTTTGAAGTTTGTAAATGTAGGTCACTTTGTTTTATGCCTCATTTTCATTGTTGGCATCAAAACATTTTCTATTTCTTGTAAGGATATTATCAAAAATCAACACATCAATTTTACATTAAAATAATAATTTGTGGTTACCATTTTCCTTTCAATTTATTAGCTATGTACAAAATTGAACACCAACAAGGAGGTAACTTTTAACTAAAGTTCTGTAATTGACCAGTTCCCCTCATCTTGCGTGTCTGTTTTTTGGTCACATCATATAGACAGTAGCTACTTCTTAACAATGAAATAAGAAGTAAACAATGGAGACTTTTAAGTTAAGGAAAACAAAGTAATCTGTTGAACTTTTTTTGGATTGTATGTTGTTACACATGGCCAACACATTGGCAAAACAAAACTATATGCAAGCTTTGCAAAACTAAGGTTTCTTACTCTGGTAACACAATTGGACACTTAAACAGATCCCCCAATTAACAATGGCAGCAATATGTAAAAAGTAGTAGCTAGATGTAGAAAACTGTAAGAGAAGCCATGAAACAACTAGAAACTTCAGCAAATGTTTCTCTGGAGGGCTGACACAACTATCCACCCAAGACTGTCAAAAGTGGAAGTTTGAATATTAAAGGACCTGACAGAATGTTGTAACCAGGAGATCAATTAAATCAAAAACACAGTAGAAACAACACAGCAATGAATGTCAGAAATGGGTTCTGTGAAAACAAAAAATATGATATGGAAAATAAAAGGTCTTAATCAGAACTTGGAATAATGATTAGAATTTTAAATTGAAGCCAAATAATTGCACCAACCAGATGTGTCTCAGATTTCATCACTGCAGACACGCAACCATAAATGTACAAACCTTTCATGGTACAGATGAGTATGTGATGGTAACAACATTGATTATTGATTCCGATTTTAAGATGATCCGTTTTATATTTTAAACTGCTGACATGGAATGCAATCACACGGCACAAAACCTATGTGACATTGTTCTGGAGCTGGAAAGTCCACTCATTATTATTTAAAAATTGTCCATAAAAATTGATATCTATTTGTAAAATATCTCACTGATCATTATGTGAAATAATCATTGATAGAAATTCTACTTTCTAACTTGATATTACCTTTGGTGAAACAAATTTTCAGTCTCTGTATTCTCAATATTGTTATTCTGTATGTCAACAATGGCTAAGTTAATAAGTAAAACAGAATAATAAACAAAAAGAAGAAATGCAATGAGTCACAGGTGGTGATCCATTGATCACTGGGAAAGCTAAGACTAAAAAGTACAATATAGCAACAATGAGGCTAAGACAAACACTAATTAATTACTCCAATACAACTCTAGCAAAAAAAAGGACAATGCAAGATGGTCAGATTTGCACAAAAAGAAGGAAACAGCACATAAACTAAATTCACCACTGCACTTTGTATCTGTAAATATTTGTAATAAATTAGGTTTAAAACTTATAAAAGAGAGCTAGTTGTTGTTTAGATACTAAGTGCTTTAAACTCAAAGACATCACCAATAAGTTATCACAATTAGTGCGGAAGGGATTGAAAGAAATCTTACAATACAATTTGCTATTATAAATGTGTGCCTATTTTCTAAATTAATGAGATCAAAATAAATAGACCATTTACAACACAATTAGTGCATTTTATTTAATATTTAAAACATATAAATAAGTATTACACTAGCAACAAAAATATTGTGCTTCATATAAAACATCACTTAAATGTCTAACTAACAGAAGCAAATATAAAATTCCCTGCCGATGTACAATAAAACACAATAACAAAATAGTTTCTACTTTCACTATTAGTAGAATGACTTTATTTGTGTTTAGATTCAGAAATCAAGCCGCTTCATGTGGTGTTGGTCAGTATTGATGAGTGAAAAAAGGTAATGCCATAGTTTTGTCTTTTAACTTTTACCACATGTAAACTAAAATAATACGCTGTTTTGACATTTGCTTTTATGATTGCAAACAGTTATGAGCTACATTTTTGAGGTGTAATATATGTTGGTAATATTATTACTTTCAAATTGATATTTAACTGCAGCTTTAAGAGGACAACATGTTTTATTATGGATTCTTTGCAGTTTTTAACTAAGAATAAATTCAGCTATAAGTCACACCACAGCAGCACCAGACCAGAAAACACAGTCAACAACCAGACAGATGTAAGCCAATACTGAAATATACAAAGCATTAAAAATGAAGATGCGATCTTTGCAGATTCAATTCTGTCATCACTGTATACAGTATAAACCTTCCGGAAGTATACTTATTAGAAACATATGATTTATTCAGCTTTTATATGACCATTACTTTGAACTGAATACATAGATAAACAAACTTCAAAACAACAGTTCCATATAAATAATGAACATAAAAGATTAGGAATAAGAATAAGCAGAAGCACATTCACAAAGTGATCAAAAGGTATTAATAACCCACAACAAAACCAAAGGACAGTCAATGCACTCTGCATACCTACTGCTAAAATTATGATTAACTTTTAATATACACGTTCCATTCTTTTTTCTTTAGAGAATTGCTGTGTGCTTACCAAAAAGACATACTGTTCAAACAGCAAGAACTAATACTAACTAGGCCATACAAAATATACTGTAACAAAGACATTATTACCCTCAGCTACAAATAACAAGCAAACAGTCAAACACTTTGCTCTATATACTTCATCTGGTACCATACATAAATAATATTTCTTGTGTTAAACATCAAAATACAGTTATCATTAAAGGACTGCCTACGTTATCCATGATGTTAATTTAATAAATGTTAACAAATACACTATTGGGAGCCAAACATGACTTACCATGTTTATGGATGAAACTGGTCCAATGCTATTTACATAAATGTCCACGTCTATGACTGTTGGTTTAACTGTAAAACAAAAAAAAAGGTAAATGCTAATGTTTGAAGCATTTTTAAAATCTTTTAATACACCATTTCAATGCAAAACTAGAAATCTGTGTAAGGTAACACATTTATTTTTAGCAGTGCTTATACGGTTATTGGGTCACAAGGATTATAACATAAACAAATAACTAGTAATGAATAAAAAGGCAAAAACACATAATGCAAATCTGACTGATTCACTCATCAACAAAAACACTATTCTGTTTAACTAAAACGTTGAAATATGGCAGGATGGTACATCTGGGGCAGTAGATATTCTTACTATATATATTTTTTAGGAGTAAACACCCCCACAATAGAATCCCAAAATCTCAAAAATGCTTGACAGATTTGATTGAAATGTGGCGATGTCGAAGAAAAAAGAAAATTAACCAATATGTGTTTGTTATTTGTTGTTAATAATGCTCTAGTAAGTAGGACATTCTAATGCAATTTGTCTCTGATTCCCCACAGTGCTGACAGCGATTGCATGGAGAAATAGGGCATGTCAGTTGATGCAAATGAAGTATGTCTGCAGAAGCGAAATAAAATGAGCAAAGTTCGGTGAAGCTCAAAAAAGGCACGTTTAGCAAGTGCTTTCCAGAGGCTGTGGCTTTGAGCTTAGTCAATTTCTCACAACTGATCCAGTAAGAAAGGCATTTAATATATATTACCCCCACCTTGCCCCTTTATCTTATCTACAACCTAGTGTAAATGCCAAACTGGGGACTACAATTCCCATCAGCCACTGTGCTGCTCAAGGTGATGTCATCAGCACTTTCAAAGTTTAAATAAGAACACCATCAATAAAAGCATTGTATCATCAAAGGTAGCAACTGCTTTTACCTCCACCACTTTGGGATAACAAATGCATTGTCTTGTTGGATTAGATAGATAGATAGATAGATAGATAGATAGATAGATAGATAGATAGATAGATAGATAGATAGATAGATAGATAGATAGATAGATAGATAGATAGATAACTTTATTAATCCCAAGGGGAAATTCACAATTTCGATTACAGCATATACCTTAGAATATTAGAACATTAGAATAATATAGACAAGAATATGCCATTCAGCCCAACAAAGCTCACCAGTCCTATCCACTTGATACTTCCAAAAAAACATCAAGTCGAGTTTTGAAAGTCTCTAAAATCTTACTGTCTACCATGCTACTTGGTAGCTTATTCCAACTTCCTAATGTTTGTGTGAAATTTACCCTTAACAAGTTTCCAACTGTGTCCCTGTGTTCTTGCTGAACTCATTTTAAAATAACAGTCTCGATCCGCTGTTCTAATTCCCTTCATAATTTTAAACACTTCAGTTATGTCACTTCTTAATCTTCTTTTCCTTAAACTGTATAGGTTCAGCTCTTTTAATCTTTCCTCATAATTCAACCCCTGTAGCCCTGGAATCAGCCTAGTCGCTCTTCTCTGGACCTTTTCTAGCACTGCTATGTCCTTTTTGTAGCTTGGAGACAAAAACTGCTTACAGTACTCCAGCTGAGGCCTCACCAGTGCATTATAAAGCTATAGCATAACCTCCCTGGACTCCACACATCGTGCTATATAACCTAACATTTTGTTTTTCTTCTTAATGGCTTCTGAACACTGTCTGGAAGTCGATAGCTTAGAGTCCACTATGACTCCTAAGTCTTTCTCATAAGGAGTACAGTGATCCCTCGCTATATCGTGCTTCAACTTTTGCAGCTTCACTCCATCGCGGATTTTAAATGTAAGCATATCTAAATATATATCACAGATTTTTCGCAGGTTTGCAGATTTCTGCGGACAGTGGGTCTTTTAATTTATGGAATTTGCTTCCTCAGTTTGTTTGCCCAGTTGATTTCATACAAGGGACGCTATTGGCGTATGGCTTAGAAGCTACCCAATCAGAGCATGTATTATGTATTAAATAAAACTCCTCAATGATATACGATATGCTTCCCGCGCGGTTCTTGATTGTTTGATTTTCTCTGTCTCTCTCACTCTCTCTGCCTGACGGAGGGGGTGTGAGCAGAGGGGATGTTTGCACAAAGGCTGTTTGCCTAGAGGACACGGACGCTCCTCTACAAAATGCTGCTTTATCACGGTGCTTCGGCATACTTAAAATCCCAAAAGCGCGTATTGATTTTTTGATTGTTTGCTTTTTTCTCGCACTCTCTCTCTGACGTTCTCTGCTCCTGACACGCATTCTTTGAAGAGGAAGATATGTTTGCATTCTTTTAATTGTGAGAAAGAACTGTCATCTCTGTCTTGTCATGGAGCACAGTTTAAACTTTTGACTAAAGGGTGTTATTTCATGCCTAGAGGGCTCTAATAATCTTAACAGTGTGGAAGAGTTTATAAGGGCTTAAAATATATAAAAATAACCATACAAACATATGGTTTCTATCGCGGGGGATTCTGGAACGCAACCCCCGCGATCGAGGAGGGATTATTGTACCCTCGATTTTCCAACTGCCAATTGTGCATTCAAACTTAACATTTTTACTTCCTATGTGTAATACTTTACATAATACTTTACTTCACTGGCTGCCGGTTAGATTCAGAATCGATTTTAAGATTCTCCTCCTAACCTATAAGGCATTAAACGGTCTAGCCCCCGCCTATTTGAGTGTCTTGCTCCATTGTCACAATCCCCCTCGTGTTCTTAGATCCACAGATCAGCTGCTCCTAACCGTTCCCAAGGCACGTTTTAAAGCTCGTGGTGAAAGGGCTTTCTCCATCTGTGCACCCAGGCTCTGGAACTCCCTGCCCTTAGTGGTTAGGCAAGCCGCTTCAGTCGCCACATTCAAATCTCGCCTAAAAACGCACTTCTTCACATTGGCTTTTAATTCTTAACCTGTTTCATTTTCCACTTGTCTTTTGCTATTTTCTATTTTATTTGGTCCCTTGACCTGTTTTTAGTATCTCTGTTTTAATTCTCTCTTAATGTTTATTTTTAATATTTTGCTTTTAGTCCTGCTTGTTGTAACTGTACAGCGCTTTGGTCAGTTGTAATGCTGTGTTTTTAAGTGCTCAACAAATAAATATGGTATGGTATGGTATTTACTGACATTAAATTTCATCCACCACAAATTTGCCCAAGCCTGTATGCTATCTAAGTCCTTCTGTAATGATATAACAGATTCCAAATTATCTGCTAATCCACCTATCTTGGTATCATCTGCAAAACATAACCAGCACTGTCAGAGCACTGTTATTCAACTTTTCTGATTTTGGGGCCCTGTTTTACCTTCTTAAGTATCTTGACAATCCACAGACAACATTTGAGGAGAATCAACAATGATTTGAAGAGCAAAGGGAGTGGGTACCCTTGGTGAAATGAACACAGTTCAAAATGAGGAAATATATTGTGCACTGTTGTCAATCTCTTGGGTGAAATACATTCAATTATTGTCACATGTGACAATAATTCTGAGATGAACTGATTAAAATACATTTGTTTAATCAGTTTATAGCCTTGTCTTTTTGAAAAAGCCGACACTGTTGTCAACCTGCATATTGTCATTAACTTCACCATACCAAACAACTTCTTCTTCTTTCATAGCTATTCCTATTTTTATATGGGGGTCACTATTTTTTTTTCAACTAGACTTCTTCAATAGAGGATTTGGCAGATTTATTTCACAATTTTTGCTTTAACTGATGCCAATCCAATCAACAGTAAGCATTAAGCACATTTTGACTTAAAAAAAATGCAAACAGGACAAAAAGAACAACAAAAAAAAATCACTGTAAATTAACCAATGAAAACAATCCACGACTGAATAGAAAGAAGTGCGATATTTCAGGTCTTTTTTTTGTTGTTTTCCAGAATGTGATATGAAGAGAAGGGGACGGTGCTTTTGAGTGAGTAACACTAATTACTAACTTTTGTATGTTTTCTTGGTATATATTTATTCAAAACCACTGAATACTGAGGCAGAACTAATTTCTAGCTTTGATAGTAATAAAGAGTCGACATTTTTGACAATTTTTAGCTTTGAATGAATCAACTTTAAATTATCTTTGTAACATTACCGAATTCTGATTTAATACGGAGTACTGCTGCAATCTGTTTCACACCAATACCACCAAGGACTGTTTGTAGCATGTTCAACAGGAAGCAGCTTACCCTTAATTAAAAAAAAAACTACACAACTACAAGTATTGTATCCAGAAAAGTACTTAGATAGTTATATAGTAATTCCGATACATACAATTAACCAATGGCACTATAGCTGAAGCCTGTTTATTTACAAGTTTATCCATGTCAACTCAGTAGCAGAGTTGATAATGACATAATAATGTCTTTTTCTGAAACTAGCCCATTTTGTTAACTTTCAGTATAGTGCTCATCCTTCCACTATTGGTGACAACAATTTGCTTTCATTACATGTAAATACATTATTAGGATTAATGTTAAAGTACTCAGTGAGAAGGTCTCCTAATGTGCCCACTTGCTTTGACATCATATATTCTCTCTTGAATTCTAATAATAAGTTGAAGTTTGTACTTCACTGGGCTCCTTTCACTCCATTTCTTCATTAACGATGGGACAATGATTTGATTTGAAAAGAAAGATGTTGTAGCAACTCCTATATATCTTCTTTGACAGACCAAATAAAGTAATTTCCCAAATAACAGTGTGATATTTAATGTATTCACATGACCATTTTAAAGGATTTCTTTACAATCTTACATTGAACAGTAGACATTTTTAAATTAATAATATACTGTACTGTTTAGACAACAGGAAAATTAAGAGAAATATCCTACATTCCCCCTTGGGACAAATAAAATACTATATATCTATTTTATTAAATCGTAGTGTGCAACTGTTGTCAACATTATTGTGGTCAACAATACTGGCACCTTTGCATTTGGGTATATCATGTACAATATCTTTACAAATAATTGAAAATGTACCAATTGTTCATCACAATACTTTGATAGGATGCCCTAAGCTGCATATCAAAAAGATGTCTGTTAAAGTAGTTTTCTTTTTCACAGAAGTAAATTAAAATATGACCTGGACAGTTTTAAAGACGCTCCTGTGCAATGACAATGACAACAGCCGTCATACATTACTTGTAGCCATCTATAAGCTTCTTGCATCTTTTTCCAGCTCTTGAATGATGCCTTTTACCAATAGAGGGTTTCAGAACTTTTTAAAAGGTTTTAATAGGATTTAGATCAGAACTTACTGCTGGGCAGCTTAGCACTGTTCATTTCTCCCCTTTTAAACCATCCCTTTATGCTTTTGGACATGTGTTTTGGGTAATTGCCCTGCTGGAGGACCCATGATCTTCAATTTACACCTAGTTTTCTGACACTGGGTTAGATTCTGATCTAAAATGCCCTGGTAATTCACAAATTTCATGATTCCCTTAATGTGCGCTAGGACTCTAGTACCAGAGATATGTAGCCAAGCAGACTCACAACATTATGGGATCTCCATCATATTTAACTATAGCTACGGTGTTAATTCCCTTATAAGCTATATTTTGTTCCTTATAAAAAAAAAAATGACTACCATATATACTCATTCTCCCATGGATAAGTCGGGGCTTGATTTTACCATATAATTTCCCGTATTTTATAATGTCAGTCGTATAAGTTGAACGTGGAAAACTTACACTATTGGTCCAAGAGATTATTATATGCTAACGCTCACTGAGAGAGTAGCCAAGGAGCACACTGCCTTTTTTTTATATGTATTGTACCTATGTGACCACATGGTAATACCCAAACTATTCCAAAGTGACATTTGCATTGTTTTGTGTTTTTTGTATTTCATGCCCTCATACACCTTTATTGTAAGAGCATTCAATCATCAGAAAATATGAAACTAGTTTTAAATTAAAAACTGTTGAAGTGGCGAAAAAAATTGGTACCTGTGCTGCTGCAACAAAATTCAATGTGTCTGAGAAGCTGGTGTGAGACTGGAGGAAGCAAGAAGATGTAAAAAAAACAAAAACTGTTGCATTTTTAAACGGGCATACAGTATAAGTTAGTTTCTGATTTTATGATCATTTTTTTGGGTTTCAAGACCTGACTTATACGCGACATACTTTTTCAGAAAAATTTTGGTTTCTCTAGGTAGACGTGGGCAAAAAAACAATTATGACATTTCCTGTTTATCTTTCAACAGTGGGTTCATATTCACTTTATGCCAAAAAGCCCTATATGATTTAGTGTGTAGTGCATGGTAGAGATTGAAACCACCACTTAAGATCACTTGAGATCAACTTTAACCTCTTCTGATGTTTTACATGATGTGTTTTTAAAGTTCACAACAATCTTCTAACACTTCTTTGATGATTTTTCTTGTTCCTGTCACATGCTGGGACATTCTTGACAGTTCCATGAGCAGGAAATATATTAATGATATTGTTAACTGTGGAAATAGGAATCCCAGGGTCTCTGAAGATGGCCCCGTACCCTGTTGTACTTTAATATTTGCTACTAAGTTTTCTGATCATCTCAGACAGCTTTTTTGTCTTTGATGTTGTCAATAAAAATAGGGAATTATAATTATATTAGAATGATAATGCATGACTTAATTCATGTTATGTGAGTACTAACAATTTATCATAATTTATCAGTTTCACTGCAATGAGAATCTTGAACCGTTCAAAAGGGTGCCAGCTATTCAGTTTTTGTACTATTACAATACATTTACTTTTTTAATTGTTACTGTTTGATCCTATGCTGCTCTGTGCTAAACAAATAAGCTTGTATCTACATACAGGATGTATTTGCCTAGCTATTATATACAACCTGTATTGGTTGTACTTTCTTTCTTGAAATAAAGGAACATTTTTTCTAAATGATTAAAAGAGTAGAAAAATTCATATAAATAACTAAAAATTGAAATTTACACTAAATTAACTTTAAATCATGTTTGCTAAAAACAGATTAGAAAAGTGCAGATCACAAATAACATTATATAAGCCAAATGCTGTAAGGGAAAATAAAGCTACAGCATGCAGGAGTTTTAAAGAAAAAAAGTTTAAAGAAATTAATGTGACTAGCTGTTGTAGATGCCCCAGAGGATGAGTGGTTGTCCTGCCCAGGATGGAGGCGAATTCAATACCCGACCGGGATTCCATTACAGAAGGATAGAATAAGTGTTGGCAATAGCCAGCCAGGACGCCTTATGATTCCCATTATGACTGGGGTGTTCAAAGTTGCCAGTAGGGAAGCAATTCAACCCACACCATTCTAGGTGGTAATGTCCCTCATGTAGGGTCCCAATCTGGATACCCCCAGGGCTGCATGGGAGTTGGAATCTGGAAGTGTAGGGCACCCCGGAAAACAGTAGAGGGAGCTGCCAGGGGAAAAGCTCCCTAACGTTCTTATAGCTTGGAAGTGCTTCCAACTGGCCATGTAATGTTACTGGAAGTACTCCTTCAGTTCACCTTAAAAGCAGCCCAGTTCCATAGCTCTTGGAGTCAGAGTCGGGAGGAAATGGGCAACACTCAGCTGGAGGATGGAAGGAGGAAAATTGATTGTTTAATCATTTTTATAATTGTATTTGTGGCTTGGAAAGGAATAAAAATCCTTTATTTTATCCTATCAACATTTGGTGCTTTACTCTGTCTGTGGTTTGGGGCTTTCTGGCGGCCCCTTATAGTTACAATGCCTAAAATGTATTTCAGCCCATGTAAATGCGAAGAGGAATATGTAGCTTGAAATAAAGATTGACAGATGCATATCTTCTTTCTAATGATAGTAAAAATTGGGCAGATAATGTGTCATAACTGTAAAAATAATTGAAGCTACCATGCCCCCTTCTAAAGCATCCAGCTTGCACATTTCTCATTTTAGCACCAGACATAGCAGGAAGGAGAGAGATGTTGTTGGAGGTAGAAGGTCTGATGCTATTTTGAAAAAGGAAAAGTGAGAAGGAATGTTTTGTCAGAGGACTGATGCAGTTTATGGCAAAGGTTGTAGAAAGGATGGAATTTTGTCAGAGGAAGAAGGATGTCCTAAAATCCTTGAAGTGGAAAAAAAGAAGAGGTGAATTGATTTCTTCAAAAGTTTCAAGATGGATAGATTTAAATTTTAGATACATTTTATGCTTGGAGACTTATAGAGAATTATAGTACTGGTACATACTGGCTAACTTCAAGCACTGCTGATACACACATAAATCCCCCCCAATACTCCAAACAGCATAATGTGGAAATGCTGATACAGAGTATTGATGAGTTCAAACAATTCTAAGATGGACACTGTATGTGCCAGTAATTTTAGCCACAGATACATAGGAATATTTTAAAATTATGTCCACCTGGGGTCTCATTTATACAATTTTATGTGGATTCAGGTGTGAAATTATGCATACGCAAATAAACAGGAACATGCATACACCAAAAAGAAAATTTCATATAAAAAACTGGCATACACACATTTGCATTAAATTTATTTTATAAATCACAACCCTGTTTTAAAGTGCATACATGAATGTACCTCAAACCCCACCCTGTTGCCACCCTGAAATAACAATATATGGACCATGCTAATCAACCCCATAAAGATTCAATCATGACACTGTAGGCCTTCATTGGTTGAGCTATCCAGGCATCACATACACCACCATTAACAAGTAATTTTCCAATGCTACTTTGCCTCAAAATAAATTAATCATGAGTTGACTACCAAGCTACAACATTTGTCAGTTTCATCTTGGCATCACAGGTGACTTGTGGGTTAAGCACTGTTTCTTAATCATTAGGCTGCAACCCAAATGTGAATTGCCAATTAAAGAAAAAAAAATAAAAGAAAAAGCTGTTTCAGTACTTGAGTACTGACAGTAAATTGTTGCATTCTGGTATCTCCCAAACTGCCCTCACCACCCAACCTATGTTCTATATGCATGCTCAAAACCACAAAGGCCCCACCCTCACTCCTTGATATTTCCCCTTGGGATTAATAAAGTATCTATCTATCTATCTATCTATCTATCTATCTCTAAATAAAGTATATCAATGCTCTAGTAATGCACACGGTGGTGTGCTTGAAATATCAAGTGGATACCCCCCCCAATATTATAAATATAAATATTGCGGTAAAACACCCTCCCACTTTTCAATGTTATCTAAGTATAACAAAGTGAATGCAAAAGACCAATCCCTACTTTTGTGTAAAACTGGGTCCCATAGCCAAAAAGGCTGAGGAATGTCATTGCTTACGGTTAACAAGAGCAGCGTCATTCTTGTTATGTGCCCTTCTTGCAATATGGGTACAGTCAATCGCTATGATTATGTTAGCCAAGTCTCACACTGCTGCAAATTGCCTTTAATCAGTCATCGTCATGTTCAAAAAATCCTGATGATCCTTAAAAACTCATTCCCTTAATACCTGACAATTTGTATACTGTTTAAGCAGTGCCAAACAAGCCATGTTGTATCAACCCATTAGAACACGGGTGTCGAACTCCAGTCCTGGAGGGCCACAGTGGCTGCAGGTTTTCATTCTAACCATCTTCTTCATTAGTGACCAGTTTTTGTGGCTAATTTACTTCTTTTGCCTTAGTTTTAGTTAACTTGACTCAGGCCCCTTAGTGGTTTCTTTTTCCTTAATTAGTAGCCAAACAATAATTAGACACAAAACAAGCCGCCACATGAGCAGCTCACCTGTGCCCATCCCAGAATATCTGAAAATAAGGAAAGATGAAGGTGTCAGTAAGGTTGATCTCTCAGGGTACCAAAACATCTTGAATGTATTCTTAGAAAAAACAGAAAAATCAACAGTTTTGGAAGAGTAGGCTGTGGCGGATTGAGAGCAGCAAAGAGTCATGAAATTAAATAACGGGTGTAGTTAATAGCAAGAATTGGCTTCTCATTAATAGAGTTTGAAAGCCCAGTTTAGCTGGTCATCTGTTGGCTTGTTTCATGTCTCATTTCTGCTTGTCATTTAATGAAGAAATGAATCCTTAAGGCTATTAAAATGAAGGGAAAAGAAGTTAATTAGCAGTGAAAACAGGTCACTGATTAAGAAAAGGGTTAGAATGAAAACCTGTAGCCACTGCGGCCCTCCAGCCCCGGAGTTCGACACCCCTGCATTAGACTATGAATAGGCTATAGAGCAGGAGATTTAGAGTTTTCTGAAAGCAGGAAGTGAATCATATCCATGTTTTTTTTTTTTTTACTGTACTTTGATTTCTAATCCAGTGAAGAGACTGCAAACTGAAGAAAAAAACAAAAATGTTCTTCAGTCCAAGTATGCAGCATTGGCCCTCCTTAATAGGAGAGTCTATACATTATATTTATCATTTTTGAGGATTAATATGCTTGTCAGATTATATACATTATGATAACGGCTCAGTGAATTATTGTGTATGTCAGTTGTTATTTAAGCTGGTTTGGCTGCAGTTCCACTATTTATCAAGGGTGGCATCATTTCCCACTTTCTCCGAAATGGTACCTACACATGGGTAGGAGGTGCAGTAAAAATATGTATGTTTTCCTGTCAAGTTTTTCTTTTTATAAATCCTACCAACTTTTTTGTGGAAAGCTGTGTTCACAGATTTCAGGGGTGCATTTAGCATACATAAGCTTTATAAATCTAACCTCAGGTCCTGTTAAATCTTGCTTGAGTTCAGTCTGTCATCAGACAAATAATTCATATTAACCTAAAATGTAGAAGAGCTGTACTGGAATGGCTAGTGCAGCTGATGCTGTGTTTATGTGGGTATTCTCTGAGTATTCTGATTTTTCTCCAAAATACCCAAAATGTGTGTACTGGGTCTATTGGTGAGACTATGTTGGTCCTGTGTCGTGTATATATAAGTCTGTTCTGCTGAGGACTGACAGTGGATTTAGGTGTGGATCTTGCTTAACTTTGATGCTGTAGATATATGCATCAGTTCCTGTGACTCTGAATTGAATTAGGCACATCTGATAATGAATACTGTTATTTGTGAATATTGTAAGGTATCTACTGTATGAGATACTACATATGCTACAATATAATCATTTATTCTTTACTTGATTCCAATATATGGGTACTGTACTACAGTTATTAACAGTTTTTACTTTCTTATTAAACCAATTTTTATTAGGCAAATTGGAAAAACACAATTTTTAAAGTAAGGAATAAATACATTTTTTATCAATTTAATTAATTCGATAATTTGAAAGAGTTTCCTACTTGTTTTAAGTATTTTCTTTGTTTTAAGCTATAGTGATTAAAAAAATGACAAAAAGAAACATTCTATTGACATTTATAATACAGTTGCCCTCCAAGGACTTAGTTCATTACCCACCAAACAGTATTATGAATTATTCTGTTAGTCTGCTAACCATGATGTTTTGAAGGGGATGTCCTAGGGAATCAAGGTAATATTGACTAACTGCAGCATGTCCTGCTGCATCGATTTTTTTTTAGTTATTTAGAGGTTTATAGTGAATATTTTATTACTGTGTTGTCCTGATCAACTTCAGCATGAGTTATACTAATTTAAATATGTACAGTATAATAGAAAAGTAGTTTACATTATTTTTTGAATGTTGCACTGATGAATGGGTGTCCTGTTCAGCAATTGTTGCTACCTTGTGCTCAATGGTTACTAGGGTAGGCTCCCAAAACCCTGCCCTAAACATATGGGTTAGGAAAATGGATTGCATGTGCTGCTGATAATAATGAAGTAGAGCATACAATTTTAATCCCAAGCAGCTAGGCGTTGTTTCTCTATACTGACTTGCTGTTGATGCTATTTAGCTATGGCCATACTTCTGAAATACACCTAGCTTTATCATTTTAGAGTAATATTATGTGCCAGCTGCAGTGGGCTGGCGCCCTGCCCTGGGTTTGTTTCCTGCCTTGCGCCCTGTGTTGGCTGGGATTGGTTCCAGCAGACCTCTGTGACCCTGTAGTTAGGATCTAGCAGGTTGGATAATGGATGGATGGATGGATTATGTGCTAGGCAAATTTCTTTATTGTTGAGATTGCTGATTTTCACATTTATGCTATCAAAACACATATAAATTTGGACTTTTTTGCAAAGCAAGCCATAGTGAAATGCAACTGATCTAACTTTTGTTTGCAGATTATATTACATGGCTTTTTTTTCAAAGTCAACCTAAGATGGCCCTATAATGACCAGTTAAACACATTTTTTAGTTTCTGTTGCAGACATTGCTGCAAAGATGAGCAAGACTTCAGGATGTTATTTCAGTAGCTACGAATACATGGACCTAGTAGAGATAATCACATAGATTAGGTAAAGAAAAAGCATAACATTCTCTAGCCAAATTAATCTAATTAAGAGTCCCAGGCCATTGCAGATTCTATTCAGGCACACACTCACACTCAGCCAATTTGGTATCACCTTTTAACATAACACATGCATCTTTCACAGCTATATAATAGAAGAACATGAAAATTCCATGTGGACAATAGCCTTGATATTCAGATTTGGGACTGTGACAATCCAGGTTAGCTCCACGCTCCCTTGTCACATCCAGGAGCCTCCTCAACCGAAAACTGTCGATAGTCATGTTCCGAGATAAGCCATGCAAATGAGGACACACACATTCAGCAAGGGATTGGTGCAAAAGGTGTCAGTACTTTTTATTAAAACCAAACAAAAAAACAAAGTGAAGTTAGTTTGGCACATCAAAAAGTCCTAATAAATAATCTATAAAACCCATGCAAAATGTGGAGGTAAAAAGTTCAATGAATATATTCCGATAAAAAGAAGCTAAAATCCAACAGCGAACATATTCTTCTAAAACCACAAGCCTCAGTGGTACTTTTTAAAATCTGACATCTCCCTGGCTTACCCTCTTCAGAATCTGCAGCATGGGGAGATGTCAAAGAGCAGGAACAGACAACTCTGTAATATTGTTTGGGGCCCTCTTGCCAATCTGCCGGCGTGGAAAGGTGTCTCATCGAATTGTATTCCCTCTTACTCCTGCTGCCATTCCCTGGTCTTGTGGGGGATCCTCCTTAAGCAACCCTCAGCCCCTCTTGAGTGTCGGCCACATACTCCTTCCCCAGGGCTCACTTTCTCAAATGTCTGGTTTCCCTCTGTATCACACTGGCTCTGTTCTGTTCTTGTCCTTCTCTCCCTTCCTTTAACCTTTCTTTTCTGTGTCTTTCTTTATTTTTGTGCTCTCTTCTCTGATGTGCAGCATTCTCTTTATACTGCCTTATTGGTAACAGGTGTGACTGAGGCATGTGATTGATCACTCGCATTTGCATGTAAGTGTGATCAGCTAAACACCCCAATAACTCTGGAGTGAAAAGCACTCACTCACTTCCACACCTGATCGGAGTGTGTACTTCACAGAATGCGATTATTTATTTAAAAACTGCTGTGCGCCACAGACCTCCCATCACAGGGACACTGGATTTATGAAGCAGCAGTGCTAACAGCTGAAACCACAAGCCATCCAAGTACACAAATACTTTAACAGAAACTGTTATCTGAATTTAGTGTATTAACAGCAGTAATACTGTAATTGCTATTTGTACAGCAATCTTCACAAATAGTTGCACTTTACTAAATACAGTAGAGTCTCGCTTATCCTACCTTCGCTTATCCAACATTCCGTATTATCCAACGTTCCACCTCAAAAAAAAAAAAAATGCATCAAACGGCAACAAGAACTGCAAGTTGCGAGCGTGAGTGTAGTCTATTTTTTGTTGCTACCAACTCTACCGCAGCTAATTACAGTGGAACCTCGGTTTGCGAGCATAATTTTGGAAATGTGCACGCAGTCCAAAGCACTCGTATAGTATATCAATGCGAATTTCCCCATAAGAAATAATGGAAACTCAGATGATTCATTTCACAACCCAAAACTATTCATATAAAAATGATTAATACATAATATAAAGTAAAAATAAATAAAGCAAATTAACCTGCACTTAACCTTTGAAAAGAATTATGGCTGGTTTAAGTGAGTTTCTAAACTCTTGTGGGATTCCATCCAACTGGATGACATGTGGAAGAGCATCCCAAAGCAATCGCAGTCACCCAGCGCTGTAGCAGTTCGCCATAAAGGCCAATCCGAAAAGATCGCGGACATGCTATAAGCGCCTGCCATCGATGGGTGATACAAGGAACAAGGAACATTATAAATGCGCAGGGCACAGTGTTACTTTCCCCCCGACCCTGCCTGACTGCTGTGTCTGTGTATAGGAGTATGGCAGATCCCGCTAAAATAAATAACCGTGCTGTTGCTGTTTCAAACTTAATAAAGCTGGTGTTGCTAAAAGTACGGAGACTCAGCTTCGAGTTTTCAGGTGCAAGACGGGGACTCGCACGTCCCAGCACAAACACACACACGCAGTCACAATGCTGTAGTAAGCAGTATATGATCGTACGGATGTTGACTACATGAATGACGGAGTTAAGGCTCTAGAAACTGCAATTAATTACATTGAGCAACAAGAAAAAGCTACAGGAATCGACATAATGATGCTGCAAAGATGGCGAGACTTGACAGCGAAGAAACGGCACTCGTCAGGAAAGCAGACTACGATCAAAAATTTCTTCTTATTTATCATCATAGGACTGAACTTTTTAAATACAGTACATACTGTATTTAACTCCAGACAATTCTGTAACTGTAGGTTAATTTTTTCAGTTAATTTATTTTGTTGTTTTGTTGTAAAATTATAACATAGTTTGACGTTTAATAGGCTTTTCCTTAACACCTGCATTATCCAACATTTTCGCTTATCCGACGTTCTGCCGGCCCGTTTACGTCGGATAAGCGAAAATCTTGGATAATTGGTTTATGTAGCGAGACTCTACTGTATATACAGTATACTATATATACAGGCAGTCCCCAGGTTACGTATGAGATAGGGACTGTAGGTTTGTACTTAAGTTGAATTTGTATGTAAGTAGGAACAGGTATATTATTTTAATAAATGCTATTGTTGACCAACTGTAACCAAGTGCTCTGCCAATGAACGATGGAGTTTCACCCCCCTCTGACCTTTTTATTATTTCTACTTTATTTTCAACAGTGATGGTTTTTCTCTTCTTTACTGTATCACCAGCACTGCATTAGATTTGTGTTTCAGAGACATTCTTGAAGGGTGAAGACAAAAGGTTAAGATGAGCTCTTCTGCACAGCACTGTCCACACTATCACATCAGGACGGCGCCCGTCAACACATCTGATGTACTGACAAGAGACAACTTCCTGCTATGTGCGTAACAGTACAAGCAGGCTTACTATTGAGAATGACTTGGGGCGGCGAGGAGGGGTTCATCACTCACCCACCACACAGTCACCTCCACTACAGTATACTGCCTGCAGTGTCCTCCCCCCGAGAACAAACACGGTGCGGCCAAAGGCAGGTAGTAAATCGCCCAACCCCAATTCAACAGGCAGCCATCTGAGGCACACTACAATGCTACCCCTGCCGCCCCATTCACCCTCAATGGCCTCCATTCAGCCACAATCGGGTCACCGCTTGCAGCATTATAAGCCGTGTGTACTGGGCGGGCAGTGAAAAGCCCCCCTCCGCTCCATCCAGCCTGCGTCCAGTCAGGAGCAGTAGCTGCGGTGGCATAGTGGGCGGGCAGCGAATCACCGTCCTACACACAAGTGACTATGGACCACGGGTCCCCACTTGTTGCTGGGAGCCGCCCGAGGGACACTACACTGCGCGAGGAGCAAAATCGCCCGCCTCCAGCCACCGCTTGCAGCATCCCCAGGCCGAAGATGACGAAGCAGCAGTTACTGAGGCGCATGCATCGCAGCTGTGGCCTCGTTCATAAGTCATAGGTCGGATGTCCGGAACCTGGAGACTGTGTATGTGTGTGTGTATGCAGTGTCAAAGCAACCTAATGTTTGGGCATAGCAATGGTCGGTGCATTAAAGCAGCCATATATAGTACTTTGTTGCATATCCTTTACATGCAACGACTGCTTGAAAAATGTGTTTCATAGACATAACCAGGTGCTGAGGATGTTCTCTGGCATAATCAGTTGGATTTAAATTTGGTGCTTGGCTTGGCCATTCAAGAATGTCCCATTGTTTAGCTTTGAAAAACCCCTGTGTTGCCTTAGCAGTATGTTTGTATCATTATCTTGTTGCAGGATGAAGCTCCATCCAACGAGTTTGGAGGCATTTACTGGAACTTGAGCAGAAAAGATGTTTCTGTACACCTCAGAATTTATTGTGCAACTGTCATTAACAGTTTTATCATCCATGAAGATGTGTGCCAATACCTGTGGCAGCTATACATGCTCAAGCCATATTTAACAATTGAGGTAGTACTGTATGCTTTTGATCTCGGGCAATTCCTTTTCATCTGTACACTTTGCTCTTGCCATCACTCTTATACAGGTTAGTTTTTGTCTCGTCTGTCCACAAGACCTTTTTCCAGAATTTTGAAGACTCTTTTAAGTACTTGTTCACAAACTGCAATCTGGCCATCCTGTTTTTATGGCTAACTAGTGGTTTACATCTTGCAGTGAGGCCTCTGTATTTCTGTTCATGATGTCTTCTGCAATAGTAGTCTCTGACACATACTTATCTGCCTTCTGAAGACAGTCTCAGATATGTTAGACAGGCGTTTCTTTCTTTACCATAGTGAGAATTCTTTTGTCATCAACAGTGGAGGTCTTCCTTGGCCTACCACATTAATCAGTTTCCCAGTGCATTCTTTCTTCCTAATGATATTCCAGACAGTTGATTTAGGCAATCCTAAGGTTTTACCGATGTGTACTTTGACTTCCATTGGCACAGCCTTTGCCCTTATGTTGAGTAATGGCAACTACTGGTTCCAAACTGTAGAAGCAAGACCAGATATCTTCTACCTGCACTAATGAAGTAATGAAAGATACTGAGTAATTACAAACACCTGTGATGCCAATTGCCCCCTGAAATGGGGGGACCGTGTATGCAAGTGTTGTAATTTCTAAATGATGTGACCAAAATGTATGTAAATATGCTTAAATGAAAGTCTGCAATGTGCACTTTAATCATGTCTGAATTACTGGAATTGTAATTTTAAACTGCGGAGAGTATGGGTAGATCAAGGGAAAATATGTCTTTATCCCAAACATTATGGAGAACACTGTATATATACGCAAACATACAATAAAGTAAATAAAAGTATCCAAAAAATAAAGGTCAGATTCATAGAACTAAAACTTGGACAAATGAACAGTATTTATAGCAAGATTTTGATATTGCACATGAAATTTGGATTAATCACATGGGAAGGCATTTCTGCATTTTGCTTTAATAAGCCTGTCCCTACAAATGAAATCAAAGCTTCAGTGTCACTGACAGGTCCTGTCCTATAAAAGCTGGAGTGCTTTTTAGAGACAATTTTAAATAGCTAGAGTGAAGCAAGACCATTCATATTTTCTTTCCTACTGCTAGCAGCTTAATTTATTTCCTGCAGATTTGTTGAAGTCAAATCATTTGCATTATATTATCAAAAGTTATTTTATCTGCTAAAGCGATTATTGGAATAATCTTCCTTTGGCTGGAAGGCATGAAAGTAAACAGCTTAGAATTGTTCATTCTTTAATCCTTAACTAGTTGTTGTATTATGAGAATTACAAATAAATACGTTGTGGCAATATGCAACAATTGTTAAACAAAAACTGGAATCTATACACTGTATTATTTTTTAATTAACAACATAAAATAGTAAAAAAGTTGTAATATTAAAATTGTGTAAATAAAAACTAAAGGTAATAATACTAGTATGGACCATCGTTGTCCTTTGATCATCTATCTGCTACTTTTTACCTCTTTGGCTTTGTTTACTGTCCTTCTTAATGCTTTTTCCTTACTTTTATTTCTCAATAAAAGAGCACTTCAGCTGAATGAAACTCCTGACTCAAATGTGGCTGAAAATGTATGATAGCATCATTCCTTTCTATTGTAGTGAAGTATTGGCTGCTCTATTTAAGGCTGACTGTGAAAAATGGGATCTAAAGTAAACGGAAAAATTCAATTTTAAATTTTGCAAAATCCTTCTACAGAATCACAGGTATTCAGTGAACACCGCCTGCAATGCCAGGCTCAGCAAATCTTTCCTCCCTTCATTACTAAAATATAAGCCCTATACTACTGTACACCATACAAGATGTTTTTAGAGGTCTGCATTTTCCCTGAAATTCATCTGCTTGGGCCAAATCAGCATAACAGACTTGCCAGCATCAGAAATTAAAGACATATAATTAAATCTCACATGAAACACCAAAGTTAACAGAATACCCAAGGTTTATAAAAATGTATTACATTACAATGCTCTTGGGCAATAAGAACAAAATAAACTGGCAGAACACTTGGCCAAAATAAATAAAAAGATAGAAAGAGAGAGAGACATCTTCATCAAATGCAGAATTAGTGACTACAACATACTTGTTGAAACTATGCTGCTACAGAAAGAGCTGATCACTCAGAAAGCAATGGAGACAGAAAGGTGTTACCATGATTGTTGTTAAAAGGATAAAATCAGGAGGATACCCCAAATGTAAATTATGTTGAAACATTCATTTCTAAATAATGCAAGCAACTCATATTATTAATATTAGATGAAAATGGCCAGGATAATGACCTGGTTTACAGTGCATTCGGAAAGTATGCACAGCGCATCACTTTTTCCACATTTTGTTATGTTACAGCCTTATTCCAAAATGGATTAAATTAATTTTTTTCCTCAAAATTCTACACACAACACCCCATAATGACAATGTGAAAAAAAATTACTTGAGGTTTTTGCAAATTTATTAAAAATAAAAAAACAGAGAAATCTCATGTACATAAATATTCACAGCTTTTGCTCAATACTTTGTCGATGCATCTTTGGCAGCAATTACACCTCAAGTCTTTTTGAATATGATGCCACAAGTATATGTACAGTGGATTCCGAAAGTATACTCTTTTTTAATAATGATAATAATTCTTTACATTTATATAGCGCTTTTCTCACTACTCAAAGTGTTTTCTTATGTTGCAGCTTTGTGCTAAAATCATTTAAATTAGTTTTCTTATTGCACAACACTTACTTCCCCTTGAATGACAAAGTGAACATGTTTTAGTGCAAAATTTATTACAATACAATACAATACATTATAATTTATTTTGTATAGCCCGATATCACACAAGGAGTGCCGCAATGGGTTTTAACAGGCCCTGCCTTTTGACAGCTTCCAAAAAAAAAAACCTTGTAGAAAAAAAATGGAAGAATCCTTGGGAAAGGCCGTTCAAAGAGAGACCCCATATTTCATTATCCCAATGACACAAGTATTCGGACCCTTTGCTGTGACTCTTCAAATCTGGCTCAATTGCATCCCAGTGTATCCCATTGTTTGATTATAACTGAGATGTTTCTACACCGTGTTTGGGGTGCACCTGTGGTCATCTCAATTAAATGCACATGATTAGGAATGGCACACACCTGTCTATATAAGGTCCAACAGTTTCCAATGTGTATCAGACCACAACCCAGGTCAGGAGGTCAATGGAATTGCCTGCTGAGCTTAGAGACAGGATTGTGTCAAGACCACAAAAAATAACCCTGGCAGCATTGAAGGTTCCCAAGAGAACATTAACCTTCATAATTGTTAAGTGGAAAGAGTTTGGAACAACTACAGCTCTTCCTAGAGCTGGCTACTCAACCAAACTGAGCAATCATTTGAGAAGGACCCAGGGTAAGACAGCTAAATGAGAACCTACTGGTCACTCTGTCTGTGCTCTGGAGAACCTGTGTGGAGATTGGAGAAGCAACTAGAAGGACAACTATCAATGAAATACTCTACCGATCTGGCCTTTATGACACAGGGGCTTCACAGAAAAAACACATGGAAGCCCACTTGGAGTTTGCTAAAAGGCATTTAAAGGATTCTCAGACAGAGAAACAACATTCTCTGGTCAAATGAAACCAAGTTTAAAATCATGTCTGGAGGAGATCAGGCAACACTCATCACATTTGTGACACCATTCCAACAGTTAAGCATGGTAATGGCAGGAGCATGATGTGGGGCTGTTTTTCAGTGGCAGGGACTCTGGGTTGAGGGAAAGTAGAACAGAACAAAGAATGGATATCTCCTTAAAGAAAACCTGTTCCAGAGTGGTGGTCAATACGTCCTTTATACTCAACCTCGCCAGAGGCTGCCCATTCCTAAAACTGTAAAATATTTTTGGAATGTCACAGGAAGTATTGACTATTTTATGGATCTGTTAATAAAAGTGTCTGAAACTTCTCCATCACTGTGCAGTGCTGCGACATTTCTCGTTCAGGCAGCCAAACATTGCTTTTAAAAATCACAGGATGTATTTCTGTCTCTCTGGATTCAATCTACTGCTTTGGAATAAAATGTTTAACATTAAAAATCTCACCCTACTGTATTCCACAAATCCTCTCTTCACTCACTATTTAAAACAAAAAAACTAGGCCTGCCAGGTTTTATAATCTTACTTACCCATAAGCTGTGAGTTGCATAAAATTAGCATCATCACCTGAGGGGTCTCTTGAACTGCACATTTTTGTTTCATTTTTCACAATACTTGGAAGGGTTGTCTATTTAATATCAATGAGCAAGTTATTCATTTTTGGATGGTTAATTAGGAAAATGTTATGAAAATGTTAGTTACTATAGTTTCCCTGTTGTATATTTGTTTTAGTGATTTCTTCTCTTTTTTATTTATTCCATTGCTCTTTCCTACAAGAGTTTTATTTTTGGTGTGTGTGTGTTCTTGTTTTCTTAGGGAGTGAATACATGAGGTGTTCTCATAAAAATTGGGCCTGTTAAAGCCCAATGAGATTTTGGGCTATACAAGAAATAAATTGTTTTGTCTATTTGTATAAGCATCTCCAAATTGAATTTCACTCAGTTTACATTATGACAATAAAGTAAAGTAAATAAGCAGTTAAAGACAGAAACCTGACTGGCCATTGGGCTGAAAGGGTTTCCCTTGAGTGTTGATGCTAATGAAGTCTGTTCTGTTATTTCTAGGCCCCAGGTTTTAGTCTTGCTACTGTCATCCTAAGGAGGATGGCAGCAGAGATGAGCCCATTGCCCTGAACGAATTTCTGAGCAGAGAGAATGGTGCCATAAGCTGGATACACTTAGGGATAGGTGAGTGTAACATGAAGGGAGAGCAAAGCAAGGCTGTCAGAGAGACAGCTGTTATTATGTAAGCAGCACCATTGAATGAATGCCTCAGCATTAACAATCTATGCAGGGATATTTCATAATGCCTCCGTGATGCTGATTGATTCAAATTGAAATCTGAAATTGTTTAGCCTAACTAGGTACAATACATTACACCACATTCACAACAAGACAGAATAGATTTAAATACTGTGGTTGTGTAACAAGTGAAAATTTTTAATTTCTCATAGAAGTATAAAGCATCCATCCATCCATCCATTATCCAACCCACTATATCCTAATTTCATGGTCTCAGGGGTCTGCTTAAGCCAATCCCAGCCAACACAGGGCGCAAAGCAGGAAACAAACCCCAGGCAGGTCGCCAGCCCACTGCAGAGTATAAATGATGGATAAGCAAAAATATTAAACAGATTGAAAAGATGTGGTGGATAGATGACTGAATATTTATACTTACTACGTAAACTTTCATTATATGAATAGATATTTGTATATGTTAATAGACATTTTTGTGTACTGTACAAACGTTGTAAAGTAATGCATCCATATATCGAAGAGGAAAAACTCCCACAGGAATTCTGTTTCTTTTTAGCCTCACCTGACAGATCCTCATTTTTGGGGTTGTTTGTGCTGTCGTTATTGTTTGCTGTTTGATGATCACCATATTATAACCTATTATGTTGTGTTTTGACTTAAAGTACACACGTTCACTAAGCTGTGATTATAGTTTCTTCTTAATAAAACTGAGAATAAATTTTGTTTTTATATTTTACGTAAAGTTGGAGCTATACAGGAAGTTTCTAAATTCCTCTTTCCACTCTGTCTGATGTTTTTAGTGTTCTCAGGAGGAAAGCGTCTACTATTGTACATACTGATTTGTGTGAATGATGGTGTACTGATTTCTGAGAGGTTGATTATTCGTATGATAATGAATTGTTATAGCAGATCTCTATTATTCTTTGATCTTTGACAAGAACTTCTTTCTTTACAAGATTATCTTTCCTCTGTCATGAAAGTCAAGCGAGGTCAGTCACCTGTTTTCAGCGTGAATTATGTTACATTGTTGTTTTGACAGGAGGCATGGTGGCACTGTAGTTGTGTTTCTACCTTGCAATAAAGGGGGTTCATGTCTCAGGTGCTACCTGTATGGAGTTTGCATGTTCTCCTTGAGTCTATATAGGTTTCATCCAGGTGTTCTGGGTTTTCCCACAGTCCAAAGACATGCAGGTTCTCAAACAGCTTTTACCACCTCTCCCACTAGAAATTAACGATTCTTCAGACTGTATGGTGGAATCCTTCAAATCTTTGGGCACAGCTACCATAAACACTCTCAGCTGGGACAATAACACCACTTCCATCACAAAAAAGCCATAACAGCCGATACTTCTTACGGCAACTAAACAAATGATACATTTCCCATCCAATCCTAGTTCAGGTTTTACAAAGCCATAATTGAAAGTGTAATCACATTCTCCATTGTTGTCTGGCTTGGTTCAGCAACAGCACATTCCAAAAATAAATTACAGTGTGTTGTGATGTCTGCTGAGAAAATAATTGGCTGTGCTCTTCCATCTGTGGCAGACCTGTAAGCATCTTGTGTCACTAACCATGTCATAAGGATCACTATGGACCCATCACACCTAGCTCATCACCTATTCCAAAAACTCCCCTCTGATAAACGGTTCAGGTCAATTAAAACTAAAACTAACCAAACGCCTCAATAGTTACTTTCCCAGAGCCATAGCTCTCTCAAACCAGTAACTTAGCCTGATTCTTTGTATATTCATGAGCTCTCTCATATACTTTATAAAGTTGTGTGTGTTTACAGTGTATGTACTGTACATGTATGTGTGTGCATGTGCATACTCATTACACACTCACACTTTCACTTGCACATCACATCATCTGCACATATCTTTTATAATTGTACTATTCTGCAACTTTATATGAAGTTTTTCTTTTTACCTTATGCTATTTATGTTATTTGTATGTGATATTGTGTCTGTTATAATCAGCTCCAAATCTACCAAGTAAAATTCCTATACATTAAGTACTGACAAATAAAAGTGATTCTGATTCTGAATTGGTGTTGCTAACCCAAC
Organism: Polypterus senegalus; assembly: GCF_016835505.1. NCBI lineage: Eukaryota > Metazoa > Chordata > Cladistia > Polypteriformes > Polypteridae > Polypterus > Polypterus senegalus. Next base: position 138,214,247 of record NC_053155.1, on the reverse strand, counting down.
TCTAGTGGGTGTGTATGCAAGTTGTCTGTGTGTTTGCCCTGTGATGGAGTGACACCCTGTTCTGGGATTACTGCACTTGATTTTTGCTGGAATAGCCTTCAGATGCTCTGTATAAGTGAACTGAAAAGATGGATGGTTATTCTGATTTATGAAATAAGTGTACTTTTAGGGGTTCCCATAAGTTCAACCTACATTTAAGTAAATAAATATTTTGAAATTTAGCATCAGCACAAAGAGCTCATTTCTTTAACATCAGTCAATCCTTATTTAAAGTTATTCACATTTTAAGTAGGAATTCATATGTATTGATATATTTTTTATTACTTTTTTACTTTCTAACTTTACTTCTATCTACTTTGAGTAGGGAGCAAATCTCAATGAAAATATAACCAACATTTTTATGATACCTCAGAGTTTAGTTTTTAGCTTAAAATAGACAGTTCTGAGTAATTAATAGAAACACTAATAAAAAACAATTTGTTTTACTTTCAACATAATTACCATGAGCACTTTAACACGTTTTATAATACACTAGGGTAGTCTTTCAGATTGGAGAATAGGTACTGGTCACAACAGGGCCATGTTTGGAGAATTGACTATGTGGCACCTCTTTGAATCTTGCTGACTTTGTAACGAAAGAGAAGGAGAATGGGTGATTTTCTTTGGTGCTTTTACCTGATTGACTGCAGCAGATGACAAATTAAATCACCTTAATACTGAACAGTGTCATGTAATCACCCTCAACATCATAGAAATCTCACCACCACTGACTTGGATGTTGAATATTTTTGATATGGTGGAATCACTATGCTTCCATTTTTTCTTTTGTTGTTTGAGTCATAGTGATGTATGCAATTTTACTTCTTATTTAAGAAAATTTCTCCCAGTTCCAATTTATTGGTTTGAGATTTTCTGATGTACCAAATTTTCATTTCCAGTTATGATAAGCTCCTTAAATTTCTCCCAGGTCCAATTCATTCATTCAAGAATTTCATTGCAATGTTTCATGCGGAGATGTTTTATTTTGGTCATCAACATTCTGGGCATTCAATATGCTCAGATCTTTTTCATGCTTCATTGTTCAGGAGAATGGATTCAACTGACCCATAGCTAATCTCAATAGTGTTCACTACTGCATGCTGCATCATTCTTCGATTCCTCATTATGATTTGCTTCATGGTGTCAACATTTTCTTCTGATGTGAATATTTAAGGCAGAGAAGACCTTGGGTCAACATAGAGAGCAGTCTTGCCATGACAGAATACTGCATCCTATCTATTTACTCTAGAAAATGAAGTATGCACAATGGAATATGAAAGATTGAATTTTTGATGGCATACTGGTCTATAATATTACAGATTCAATGATAATTGATTTATCGGTTTTCAGGAAACAAGTTGACTTTGTTCTGAAACAAGAATGATAAAAGCTTGTATTTTACATATTTTAATACCTAGAAATCACAGGAATAGGTTCAGGTTCAGGCTCAAAACTTTTTGATCATCCCTTGTAAATACTGTTCTCATGAATCAGACTCAACTGCTCTCTAATTTATGACTATATTAGTAAACAGAATACAACATGCAAATGTAAGACGTATCAATAATGTTTTGCTGCTGAAGCCACTTCCTTGATATTCCAACTATAAAACAATTAATTGAATTGTTGTTGATGTATTGCTATTTTGAGGTTCATGTGTACACAGTTGAGAATGTGTAAATAATTCTGTTTTCTTTAAAAGATTTTCAGCACTATTTATTTTAAAGATTGACATAAAAAAAGGAAATTTTGAAAAGGTTAAATGAGGCTAAAAACCTCTTCAACCTGTAAAAGGTTTTTAACTTACTTAGGTTTGGTTTCTAGTTAATCTTACTTAAATGAAAGCACAAGAATGAAGGAAGCAAAAAAACAATAACAATCTGGCAACAGCCTGGAAAAGCTCTTCATTTATTTGTATCTTAATTTTAAAAGAGCATATTTACTTTATTGTCCAGCTGACCTTTTACTATACTGTCCCCGGCTGCAGCGATGTTGAGAGTGCTCTGTAACAAGATCTCACACAGAGAAAAAGATTTTATCATAGAACACACAACTGGATAACACACATGAACAGGATACAATCTATGTACTGTACATTGAGATACAATGGCAGGTTGGCAGAAGAAAATTCGTAGCACCAACCAGGTCATCCTGTTTAATATTTGAACAAAAATTTTAAAGAATGCTCCTATAGCCCTTATGTTTTGGCTATAAAGGGTACTGAGAACATCCTGCTTGGGAGTTCCATCTCTTGTTAAAATGGCACCACCTGCCTGGGCTTTTATGGATAGTGCATGATTTGAATACACAACCTCAGCGTTTGAAATCAAAGTCCAAAATCTTAACCACTACAACACACTGCTTGCCCATAATATTAGCCCATAGCAAAAAAGAAAACAAACAAAGTCCCATACAAACAAACACAAACAGCTACATAGTATTTGTGATATACCCGATTAACCAACAGCACTATAATTGACATGCATTATCTTAAGAAATTTCCCCTCTTTGCACTGTTAGTAAATAAATAAAACAAATTTTACTTTGGAGAAGCAATTTAAGAAAACACAAACAACTCATAATCTCTACAGTAAAGGTAATAAGATACCAACAGTTCCAAAATATAAAAGATTAAAGAAATGCAGATTATTTTCAAACGTACAAAGCTGCACCATTCAAATGGTTAGGAAAATACTATTCTAAAGTATAAGTTAGTTAAGCTCTACATCAACTGAAAGCACAACATATTTTTCAAGGTTACTTCAAACTTTCTGATAGTATGGGAGTCTAATGAGACCAATACTGTTCCACAGCAAACAATATAAAAACATCTAACTAAACATCTAGGAAAAAATCTTATGTTACTCGTTTTACATAATCCACATGTAAAGTCATCCAGCCATATGGTCACGATGGGCAAAAAGTATGCAAATATTGTTAAATATATACTTCTGAAAAATCAGGGTAGTGCATGCAAAGGAAATGTGCTCACACATGAACAAGCTTAGGAACTGAACACAGGACTCTTGACCATTCAATAAGGGTGAGAGACAGGTCATCAATTCAAAAGGTCAATCCTACTTGAACACTCTTCCCCTGATAAGTTAGCCATCTTAGTCATAACTACAATTCACATGGGGTGGAATATTTTTCATAAGCACACATTATTCCTGCTTGATCTATAATTTCAATAATGTGGTCATAGCTTCTAAGAGTGATATATCCTAAGATATCAAAATTGCAGAAATGGTGAATCAGATAACTTCTACCAATATAACTTGCATGGTTTGGGTTGGCTGGGTGCAAATGTAATCATGTGCTCTTTGTGACATTTTACACATTTTATTTTTCCATTATTATTATTGTTATTATTATTATTATGATGTAATTTTTGCATTGTGCTTTTTTATTATTTTATGTTCATATGATGGTCCTGGCTCTTGTTGGCAATGCAGTTCATTGCAGTCATGAGGTTAACAATGATGCTGCACATGTCAAGGACATGACACTATTTAAGGAATGATGGAAAACAAAGTTGTTCATGTTTCTGGATTCAAAACAATGATTCACAGTGCATTTAATTATTCAAATCTTTTTAGGAAATCAGGATGTTTGCATATTTATTTTTACAATGATTTATGTTTGCATATTGGGTTTAGCCTCGTTCTGTGACTGTGTTATTCCTTTGGCTCAGATAACTGCTGTTTCTCTTATGTAAATTTTATTTCAGCCTTTAGAAAGACTGTACAAAGATGATAAAAAGTAGTGAAAGGATCATAAGTTTAGACAGCAAAAATTCTAAGGATCATAGACCAGGGAAGATATTAATCCAGGGTCTCAGAATTAATCATAGGAGTTGCACTAAACGTCACTCTAGAATAAACATAAGAAGTGTTTATAAAGCGTCCTGCACCTACTCCCAACTAGAAGAGAGAGTTCAAGTTTGAGAATAAAGCAAATTGGATGTCATGATGACATTTTGTAGTGTTCTAATACTAACATTATGGTTGTACCACAAAGAGAATAATAATAAAATTTAAAGTAATGGTAGAAGAAATTGGAAAACATAATAGGTAGGATGTTTCTCTATGTTGCATTTAATTGTTGCTAATTTGTCACAACATAAAGAATAATGTAATGATTGGCAAGATGGAATAACCAAGACACACAATGAATGAGAGCAAATCCTGAAATCAGGCAAGTTTATTGAACAATGAATACTCCAGGGATTGTTCCTATCTTGCATTCTATTCTATTCTTTTTGGCAGCTTCAAGAGACTTTGGACAGCTCACAAGCTCTTCTAAATTTGGTGATGTAAGGAGTAGTTTCCTAAATTAGGAAAACTGATAAAGTGCCTGTACTCCAACTTCTAAGAGTAGGACCAAATTTGCATCACTCTGAGAATTTTGAACCTGTCAGGAGCCATTTTCCTACTCATAGACTCTTGATAAATAAGGCGCATAGACAACAGATATGAAGTATAAGACCAATTAATGGTTGACAGGATCAGAGCAAGCTGTTGCTTTCTAGAGAGTAGTTCTGAATGTCACAGAAAGATCATTCAACAACTTGGGAACAATTACAGAAAAACTACTTACAATTTTTCAGTTACCTTGAGAGAGGATAGACAGTTATTAGGCTGGCTAAAGCAGAAAATGAACTTTTTAAAGGGATATGTGAAGAGATCAGAGACTTGAGGTAATGAGGAGCAAAACTGTGCAGAGCCCTGGGGCCTCATGCATAACAGAGTGTGAAGAATTCAAACTAAAACATGGCGTGAGGACAAAAGTGGAAATATGCGTACGCACAAAAAAAATCCAGATGCATAAATCTGTACGTTCACCAACTTCCATGTTCTTCCGCTCCATAAATCCCAGTCAGCGTGAAACGTAATGCACATGCTCGCACCTGGTGCCACTCCCAACACTCCTCTCAGAATTACGCCTCTTTGAATATGCAAATCAATATAAGTAGCTTAGTATTCTATGAAAAGACAATGGAAAAATCACAAGGAAAATAGAAGAATTTCAGCGAATACCAAGTGAAGGCAAGGGAAAACGTACTATTTGTTGGTTTAAACAGTGGTACAGACAACAAAAGGAAGTTGATCGAGTGACATAGAGTGTCGGAGAAACTCAAAAGCTCAAGTTCACAAAGTTGCACAGTGCCCAAAATAAAAAAAGTTGTCAGATTATCAAAGTCGCTGTGAAATGGTCATAGTCATAGCCCACCGTCTGAGTGTCATATGAAAGCTTATTAGGGTACAGAGAAAAGAAAAAAAAAAATAGGGACATCTTGAAATTTCCACTTTAATCACATAGTTTATTTTGTCATTAAAGTAGAACATCATAAACTTCATCTTTAAATCGTTTAATTTACTAGTTTCTCAAATACCATCGCAACTATAGTAGCATGTTAAATGATTTGCTTTGTATGTGTTCTACTATGTGCTCTGTGTGTGAATCACTACGTGCTTCTTAAATGGTCTTTCTCTTCCTCTGACTGGACACAGAATCCATTACATTTGTGATATTACAGCTCTCTGAATAATTAAAATACTGAGATGTATACTTGATATCATTTTCATGATGATAGATGTTAAAGCATGTTATTAAACATGGGAACACGGTGGTGCAGTGATAGTGATGAGCTAGCGCCCTATCCAGAGACTGCCTCACAAAAGATGCTTGCTGCGCTGTGCGCGACCTTCGATGAAATAATTTATTGCAGCAGTACTGTCTCTTTCAAACGTACTAACCAATTCCTGTCCTTCCTTTTCTTTCTCCAAGTAACCAATCGCCACACAATCAGCTCTATATTAGATGTTAAGTCATCTGTAAGCTTAGAACGCAGATTCTTCAAAACTTTTAAGGAACATTGAAATATCTTTATAGCACATGTTTAATTATTCTATCCATGTATCCTTCCAGGATCGCGCCAGCCCCAGCAAGAATACAGTGTGAGGCAGGAACAATCTCTGAATGGGGTGCCAGCTCATCGCTAGCGCTGCGACACCGTGTCCTCACATGTTTACTTATTAACAATACAGATTATTTAAATGATGTTAACATTTTATCTGTATAATGTAATAAACATATTTTGCTGCATTTCATCTTAAAAATGATATTGTCATCATATGTAAATACGTGCTTTTTAAAGTGGAGCAGGTTGTGCAATATTAGAACTGTTTCGCAAGTTTACAGTGATGTAATTACACCAATAAGTACAAATAGTTTTAAAAGGAGCACTTGATGGACAGGAACAAACCATAAACTGCACTCACACACACCCACAAATGGTTGATTTAGAATAGCCACTTATCATAATATACATATCTTTGGAATGTGAGAGGGAAACTGGAATACATGAAGAACAAAATTGCGTGGATAGGTGGGGGATATGAACTTTTTACAAAAACAGTTGGTATTCAAAATCTGGATGCTGGCTCCATTAGACTACAATGATATCCACTGTGCCACTTTTTTCCATAAAGGAAGATTCTTGAAATAATATTATTTCAAAGTACAAGAAAAGTTTATGTGCACTTGATTTCAAAACCAATTTACAATTGAAATCAGAATTTCTCATGATTATCTGTTGATATTGGAGCTTTGTAGCTTCAGCATAGATCTGTCACAGCTGCAGTTTATTATTTTTGAGAGACAGAGATGGAGAAACAGAGAATGCATGCTACTTTTGGTGGGCTAGAGGATTAGCCACCCCATCTGACTTAAAGTGTAGTAATCAATAGATTGAACAATATATTTAAGGCTTATAGAGGCTTCTAGTTTTGTTTGAGAGACAGAATTTTTTTTTTATGGGATTATGTTCCAGTAGGCATTTCCACCTTAAGTTGTTCCTTTCTCCCTTTTGTGGCTTTGCTTGGCCATCATCCTGCAGTGTGCTGCATTTTTTCTGCATGACCATATCTAGATATAACATAAGTTGATTGAATTTAATTAAATGTATGAATGGTAAGTCTTCATACAGAGTGTTGTGTTGCACTCTTTGCAAAAAATAGTACGTTAACTAGGAATTTGACAGATAATGTCCACAAGATGAAAGGCTAAATGGAGACAGAAACCTCATAGTCAAAAAGAAAAGCAGGGCATTTGTTAACTCAAATAACTCAATATGTTAAACTCAAATAAGTGAAATAGATGAGCTAAGGTCAAAGCCAAACTAACAATATAAATTCTCCAACTAAAAAAGAAGTTATACAGAGCTGTTTAATGTATATCCAAAAGCTTGGAGTAGACATCACACCTCAATTGATGAGAATTGAATGATAGAAAATGACATAAAAACATCAGATGGCCTGGATTACGAAGAAAACTACGCAAAATAGAGGTGAAATGGCATGAAATCAGTATGTTAACGATAAAAGATAAATATTAAAAAACTAAATATTAAGTTATAAATTGGGCTTAAATTAGAGAGAAATAAATAAAACTACATTTTTAAATGATAAATTCATGACTGGAACTTCCCACACAAAGTACTTTAGAAGCCAAATAATAATACAGCAATTTAGTGATTCACAGACATAAAGACTAATGTATGATACATTTAGAGCAGGGGCTGAATGCTAGGATTGTAGATGTCAAAAAAGACAAAGTTGCAGCTCAAGATCCAGCTTTCATTTCTTGTCATCAGAAACTTTAATAAGATATGAATGTTTTCCCTAAATAATCCTGTTTCCATGCATAATGCTTATTCATAAATATAACAAATACATTAATAAGGATTAACATCAACCTTGGTTACAACTGAACACTTCACTAATTGTGGATGTGCTGTAAGTGGTAAAGGAGTGTTTATACATAAAAAGGTATCAGTGTATTACTGAAAAGAAAGTGAAATCATTTTATGTTTTTGGCACTAATTTGGTATAATCTTTCTTTAAACACTCATGCTTTTTCTTTTAATGTGAAAGGTAATAATGGGATAAAGCTTTGCTTTTGTCTCAGTTAAATATTTTATTATTAACAAAACAAAAATGAAGTGTTTAGTATAGTCATACTGTAATAAAAAAAGCAAAAATTACCTAAGTTGAAAAGTATGAACTCAGCATGAACTCAGCAATCAAATAAGCATGAAATGGTAAAACCAGATTAATCATTTGTTACACTTTGGAATAAGTAAGGAAATGATGAATAAATGTAAGCTTGCTTTATACAATTTAAAAAAAATATATATTTTTAAGCCACACCCCTTCTGGCCTTTTATTTTCCCAGTCTCTCTTTGCTATTGTGGCAAGTGGAATATCAAAGCACCACCCACATGGAAATTTAGCCAATGTAAAGAGTTTCTTCAATGGGTTTATTATGTGGTAACATTATAGCTTTGTGTTGACTCCGTCTAATTCGTCTGCTTTTGCCAGAGGTAGAATTTAATTCCTGAATTATTTTTTTTCGCGTTCTGTCTTCTCATTTTTGCAAACAGTCTGTTTAACCTAATTTCTCATCTGCAGTTTCTGGGATGGAAATTGTATAATACCTGTTACAATACTAAAATATCCTGTAAGTGCTGCAAGATTATTTACATATCATGGGCTCCTATTAATCATATTTACTAAGGATGCAAGAAATTATAGGCAAAAAACATCCACCTTAATAAAAAGATAGATGTCTATGTGTCTGTCTGATTATCCATCTGGTTGCTATGTCACTGTCTTTCCAAAAGATGACGTATCACAAACATTTTTAGTAATAGAATGTGTCGCATTTGTCATTCCAATAGATGGTAAATCACAAACATTAACAATGCTTTTGCAAATCCTATACCAAATAGCATATAACAGAGGCATAAGCATTGCATGGTGCACTGCAAATGTTAACAATGAGGTCTAAATTTATTACTTAGATTTTAACTTGTCTTAGATGAGTAACGCAGCTATCCACCTTAATAGATAGATAAGTGTCCATGTGTCTGTCTGTGTTTCCGTCTGATTGCTATGTCTCTGTCATTCCAAAAGACGCCACATTACAAACATTTTAGTATTAAAATGGATTGAATTTGTCTTTCCAATAACACTACTTTTATGAATACCATACCAAATGGTAGAGAACAGAGACAAATGCACTGCATGGTGCACTGCAAATGTTAACACTGAAGTCATTTAGATTTATTTATTTAGATTTTATCTAGATTTCAACCCGTTTTAGACAGGTAAATAATAATAATTCAATCTGGCCTTACACTGACAAACTTAATTCTTGAATTTGGAGATTGGTCACTGGTACCTAAAGATTCAGCAGCAGTGGACACTGTATTAAGCAAAGTATTAAAATCTCCAACAAATTTGAAGGGCCTGGGCTTCAATATGTAATGGAGTGCTGGTTTTGTGGAAAGACATTGGAATTTCTTGTTTTATTTCTATTTATAGGAAATATTCATGATATTTGGAATAATAAAAATATCAATTTAACTTATCTGCTTGAAAATTGTATTTGTAATGCTTTATTTTTCATTAAACTAGAATAAAAATGACAACAACAATAATGAAAATGAAGACAGGTTTAATTTGTCAAAAATATAAGTATTACCCAAGCCAGCTTAACTAAAAACTTACCATAAAACTTAACAAATATCCCCTTCTGTTGCTCATGGCGATCTGCTTTTTAATTGATGAAACTCTAGTCATCTGCTTCTAGCTTGCTTAGGTTCTTTATAGTTGGGTTTTTATTTGAAAAACTCTAACATTGTTAATTAACTGAATGGTACTGTAGTGTAATATTGCATTTTTTTCTACACAAATGGACACAATAAACGGGAATAATTGTTTAAAGATGACTATTATATTTTGATAGAGTAAACTTTTGTGATTGTATTGGTCTAGTTATTTTATTTTAGGGAGCTACATTAAATTCAAAGTTTATTGAGCTGCATTAATAAGATTATAATTTTGCCATCACATGTTTATCCGATGGGTCAAGTACAGAACCACCTTTATAAGTCTCCTGGAACCAACTAAAACCCATCTTGCCCCTGGAATGCCTTCCCAACTTTAGGACAGGGGACAATTGATCTGTATGTAAAGAAAAGATGTCCACCTGACATTAAGAGAACTTCCTTTTACGTAAAAATACATGTGCAAATAGATTTTTTATCACATCTATTCATACTAATTTAAATAAAAGTCTTTGACTTATAGCAAATACTTTTCTTTATAAAGATTATTACACTTTGCAGAACCTAGACAACAATGCTAATTTCTTGATCAGTGGATATATTTACTATAGATGGAATTGGATGAAGAATATCTTGACAAGAAATGACAAAAGTGGATTGGTGTTATCAGAGAGGAAAATGATGATGATACTATGAAAAGTGTGAGCAATAATCTGTACTGCCTCTGAGTTAAAGTGTTATCTCTGCATGAAGACTGACAAGATAATGAGCTATCTGTGCACATGAATGAGAAACAACTAGTAAATGCTATATAAGTAGGAATTACTGCCTGAAGTGTGATGTGCTTATGTTGTATTTGCAAATATAAAATTATCTCAGCTTACATTTTGTGCCTGTCTTCCTTTAAGACATTGTTAGGAAATAAATCCTTTAAAAATGTAGTAAAGAATTATTTTAAAATATAACTGAAGCTTCTTAATTTTTTGAGTTCTTTTGCATGGCTGGTCAAGACCTCATTTGATGTACTACACTGCCCAGACTGCATTTCTCTATTGTCCATTATTAATAATATATATATATAAAGAATAATTAATGATTCATTTCTCACTCCAGTCATTGATAACATGTAAAATAATGATAACGTAAAATCCTTAATCCCGCACATCTCACTTTTAATTTCCATAATATTCCCTTGTCTGCGTGAATTTTTCCAGGAACTCCTGTTTTTCTGTAACACAGCAAAGACTTTCATGTTATAATAATTGGCATTCCTATGTTGCATCTATGCATGTGTAGTATGAGCATTTGTGTGTGTGTTTGTACGAATGGGCACTGTGATGGACTGCTGCTCGGAATGAGAATGCTGTGCTATTTTCCAATGTTTACAGAGGCAATTGGCTGACAATCTAAAGTGTTGGCAAAGTCAATGAATGATAAATGATGGTACAGAAGTGATGAAAAGAACACCAAAAACCATTGGAAGAGAGGAAAACCCTAAAGGGAGTTTGTAAAGCACATCTATAAAACCTATAAAACAAGTATTAGGGTTAAGGACATGCAAGGTGCCTGAGGATTATTGTGTGCAAGAAATGACTAGGAGATGGTCAGAAAAAAATAATGAGGGTTGAAAATACCAGATTCAAAATGAGACTGAGCAAACAAGAACAAGTGGCAAACATGCAGTAGTCATAAGTCAAGTCAGAAACAGTAATAACCAAAGAAACAAACCTAGGGCTAGGGCCTATTTGAATCTGAAACTAACTATCCATCCATCCATCCATTTTCTAACCTGCTGAATCCGAATACAGGGTCACGGGGGTCTGCTGGAGCCAATCCCAGCCAACACAGGGCACAAGGCAGGAACCAATCCCGGGCAGGGTGCCAACCCACCGCAGTGAAACTAACTATAACTAGAGTATTTTGCATCCACAGAGAGATACCTAACAATGCATATTTTAGGCATCTTCCTATGATGTCAAAAAAGCAACAATCATGGTCATGTGAATATAGAAAATAAAGACTGGAATAAAATCTCTTTTTTTCGCATAAAACACAGTACTGTATAAGAATTAAATTCTCGATAAATCACTCCAAAACATTAAAAATATAAATATATTAATGCATCTGTATTACAATGAGACAGAATCCAAGACGGGGTGGCAAGTCATGTGAGGTGGAGAAAATATGTGCAATTCCATCAGAATTGTCCTAGTGGTTTTAGAAACTTCCTATCTATCTAAGACAGGTTAAAATCTAAGTACTCCACGCAGACCCATGTATTAATATTTGTAGTGCACCTTACAATGCATAAGCCTCTGTCATATGCCATTTGGAATGGTATTTATAAAAGCAGTGTTAATGTTTGTAATGCACCATCTATTTGAATGACAAATGCAATACATTTTATTACTTAAATTTTTTGTGGTGTGCCATTTTTGGGAATAGCAGAGACATAGCAACCTGACAGACACACAGAAAGACACTATTAAGAAGGTAGACACACCTGGCCAAGGAATTACTAAGGGCACAACATACTGGTGACCCTTAGTTCAGGATCAAGAGCTGCTATTTGAGTTTAGAGCTGGGAGGTGAGTTGAAGTAAAGGCTAAAAAGCCAGGTGATGCAACTACAGTCAGACAAATACATGTAGGCTGTGGGACAGCAGATATTAACACTCTACTTATTTTGCTACTTTGACATTTTGCTATAATTCATGCTTTTCTTGTATATTTCTTGAGTAAAGAACATAATTTGATAATTGTTGCTTCTTAGGCATTTGTTTAATTCTGGGATGAAATGAACCATAGAAGAAAATTGAAAAAAAAAAAGAATTCTAATTTTGAGCAGTGGCAAATTCCTAACATGATTAATATCATTGGCCTAAAGGGACTCAGACTCAATTTTGGCCATGAATATCTGCTTATGACATTACCTTGTTTTTCCTATATCTGCCTGAATTTTCATTTGGTATTCCAGTTTCCTCTTGTGTTATGTTAATGTAAATGAAAAATGATTCCAGTAAGTGTGGGTGTGTAAATGTGGATTGATTCCTGCCTTTTAACTGTTACAGGGATGTGATCTGATTCTCCTCAATCTTCTAGTGGACTAAATGTCTTTCTAAATTAAAATTACATGGTGAGGACCGCATCCTTAGATCACAGGCAATGAGAAAGAAATGATAAATTGGTAACACTTTAGTTTAGATTTTGCAAAAAAAGCTTCTATCATTTATTTAGTCTTATCTAACAAGACCTTAACATACACTTCTTTGGGACTTCATAAAAGTTACAGAGCATCAGTAAAGTGTTTATTCTTCACTGCAATGTGGCCTACTAACAAAACTTCACTTTGGAGTGGTCTGAGGTGGCTCAAATGAGACTCATTTCTCCTGATATTACATATTTAGTATAAGACCTGTGAACCCTTCATATTAATTCTGTCATCATATTAATTTGCCCCCCAGTACCTAAACAAAAGTGTTAATGATAATAATAATCTTTCAACATAATAAAGCAGAAGATATATATATATATATATATATATATAGTCACACACGTGCGCTTAGGAGGCAGACAAATAGTCCAAATGGGAATGAAAGTACAACGTCTTTTTCCCTCTTTCGACAGAACAGAGGAATAATAACCATTATTTTATACTTCCGTCCCAATAAGACATCTCTTCCATCTCCCCTCTAATGACATCACTTCCAGTTCCAACTGATGACATCACTTCTGTTTCCTCCGATAGATGACATCATTTCCACTTCCTCTAATTTCTCAAATTCCCTTCCTGCCGTTTCAAGATAATAGTCCCAAGCAGTCTGTATTTGGTTATCTATTGTAATCAATACAAAGACACCGACGACGCCAGACATTATATGTGGAGGTTTCCCCAACTATTTGTTGTTTTTTTTTGTTTTTGTCTCTTTATTTCTTGACGATATATATATAAAAAGAGAGAGAGATAGACATCTTATATATAAACATCTACGCATGAAAGTGTGTGTGTGTGTCTGTCTGGCCCGGAAGTGCGAGGCTACAGCATGAAGCTCAAAGAAATCGAGTCTGTCACCAAAGTGAAACAGCAGAGAAAAGAGAAACTCACTTAGTTGCTAATACGCAAGCAAGACAAGTTCATCAACAAAATGAAACCGCAGAGGAAAGAGAACCTTGCTTAACCGCTAATTCACAACCACTGTGATTGATTGATTGAAGTGCCAGAATCCAATGTTTCTGGGAGTCCAGGCTTTTTACAGCATAGGCTTATACAGCTAGTTTTATACTGTACATTTATTAATGTTAAAAAAAGGTGCAATAAATGTTGAGTACAATTCAGATTGAAAAAATTTAGTGACAACATTGATCCAATTTCTATTTGAGTCACGCATTCTAGTACTCATGAAGAAAAGAGCCTTCAGTTTTTAAGTTTTGCAAGATTAAAAGGTGGAGACTGCTGTGTTTCATATTAATAGAAAATATGGGCTTTGAAAAAAGTTGAATAATAACCTATTCAATACAGTATTAAAAATATTTGGCCCTGACAGTTACCACATTTTATGCAGACATTCAAGACTAATAACTGCTAACCTTGTAACGTAACAGCTATATTGAAATTTAAATAAAATGTCTGAAATTACTTATTATATTGCATTAAATCAGATTCATAAATCCAAATACTTTAAAACTGAAAGGTTTTGCTCTTTTTAGCACATATAAACTGATGTGAATAAGGACAGCACAGTGTTGTAGTGGCACAAACTGTCTCCCTGCATCTGAGCCCAAAGTATGGTAACTGGCTGCTGTGATGCCCAGCTTGCCTGTAGCTGGTATTTCCTCCTAGAGCCAGGTACATTGATACTCATGTATTAAGATGGATAGGGCAATGAGGGCATATATCAACAAGACTGGTGAAAAAAAGTGCTCAGTGCATTTTATTTTCTCTTAATAAACAAGGCAGTGTTAAAATCAAAGTACAGTGCAGGCTCTTCATAAATAAATTATTTGATAAAACAGTGTCCCTTCAGAGGTTAAAATCCCAAAAAATGAATTTCCAAAATTGGGTTAAAATCAGTTGTCTCCCAAAACTCTAGCTCAAGTGCATTCATTAACATCCATGTCTTCTCTGATCATCCTTAAGGTCAGCTGAGTGGAAGGAAACATCCTCCAGCAAGTGTGGTCAACCCTCGTTGACTACCAAACGTCATCCCTCGCCATCCGTGGGGACCCCATGAACTGTAGTCCCTTCTCCCACAATTGTTTCTCTGTGTTTGTTGTAGTTCATGGAGAGATTGACAGCTCCTGCCCCTCAGCAATGGTCAGCAGGAGAGTCCTTACCCCCAGAGAGTCACTGCTCCCTATGGGTCTTCTTCCCAAAAACCACATGCCTCCTCTCCATTCTGTTTTTCTATCAGCTTGTTCTTTCTCAGGCTCTGTTTATATCTTGGGTGTGCAGGTGCTGAACTGATTATGCTTGCATGCAAGAAGCAATTGGCTCGCATCTCCATTAAACACCACGCAGCCACACAGCTTCTCAGTGGTGCCCTGTCACACCAACAAGCCTGAACTGAGCTGCACTGATTTTATAACTAAAAATCTCACCACCATGGGCCCCTGTGGTGCCTCACCACAGCTGTATAAAGTTTGCTCATTTCCCTGGGTCTGTTTGGGCTTTACTATGGGTATTCCCGGTTTCCCAAAAACATTAGGTTAACTGGCAATAAGAAATTGAATTTGGGTGTGTGCATCAGTGAGGCAGATGGTTTCCGCCTCATGCCTCGTGCTGCCAGGACACACTGGCTACCTGTGACCCTGAACTGGACAAGTAAATTTAAAAAAAGGATGGCTGATGGGAAAGGTCAATACATTGACAAATGTATCAATCATATTACCAAGAATGTGCCAAGAAAGATTTTTTTTATAATTGAACGCCAGTCCATCTCAATCCCATGAAGCCACACATCTGCATGTGGTTCATTTGTGAATTACCATTTTACCTAAATAGCATGAACTTGAGGATGTATGAGGAAAATATGGGCACCTTGACATGGTAAGAAAGTGAAAATTTTATACAGACATCAATCAGGCATGGCACAACACAGGATCTGTAAGGCAACAGACCTGACCACTATGCCATCCATGTATGATAAATTCTAACAAAACAAAAAAAAGCATTATTTGTACTTTTACAATGAATGGAGACTAGAGGGAGTAAACTACTTTATGCTTTTAGCCATTATTTCAGAACATATAACTATTAGAAATGGTATAATAATACCTGATATAAACGACAAAGAATAAGCAGCTTTAATAAACTAAGCGGTAAGGCACCATTTTGATTTCTTTTTCCAGTTTTTTCCAGCCTGTCTGTCTTTCTCTCGTGTTGACATCAACTTTCGTTATAACAGTCATTTTTGGCTCAGAATGTTCCTAGTTTAAATTTTACTTTGGTATAATTCTCGTCTCTTGCCTTCAACCCCGGGTAATGTAATCGTGATGGGTGATTCAATTGTAAGAAATCTCAGCATCGGATGCCCTAATCGGAAATCTTTTGTTTCTTGTTTTCCCGGTGCTCGTGTCCGAGATGTTTTGAGACGTGCACCGACAGTCTACGAGAAGCACAAGAACAGGTCAATAGGATCCATTATATTACACGCCGGAGTAAACAACATGAGGCACCGACAGTCGGAGATCCTCAAGGCTGACTTCGCAGCACTAATCGAAGACATGAAGGAGAGGACCCCGTCGGCAAGGATCTTCATCTTGGGTCCATTACCTCTCGTTAGAAGATCAAACGAATACTACAGACATCTGCCGGGATTAAACAACTGGCTGAAAGGCTTCAAAACTTCGGGTTCATCGACAACTGGGACCTCTTCTGGGAAAGGCCGCGTCTCTTCAAGCGGGATGGTGTACATCCGAATAGATTTGGCGCCCAGTTACTCTCCGAAAACATCGGTATGGTAATTCGTTTCTCTTGACTGTCTATTTCTACTCCTAACCCCTTCCGTAATGCTAATACTTTGCTAGGACATGATAATTCTTTAACAAAGTCTTCCGCTAAAGTACTCTAATAACTAATCTCAATGCTCGTAAAAAATCTAAGCAGTGCAGCATAAACGCTAATAATTTAATTACAATTGCTACTTTAAATGCATTAAAACTATAAAAACAGATTATAGATTAAATAAAAAATTCACACAGAGCGGCGCTAACAAAAATAACTTAGTTTCTGTTCCAATAACGCACATAGAAATCAGCTATACTCCTCCGAAACATTAAATATGGCACTATTAAATGTTAGAGCATTAACCAAGAAGACATTTTCATCAACGATCTTATTAGTGATAGAAAACTGAACTGAAACTGAAACATGGCTTAGCTCAGATAGAGCAGCTGTTTTAATTGAATCTGCACCTCCGATTTACAGTTTTACTCGTGCAGATCGCCAAGGTAAGAAAGGTGGCGGCTTAGCAAACATTCACTCAAGCCGGTTAAATGTAAAGAGGTCAGTTTGGTAAATTCAAGTCCTTTGAGTATCTTGCCATTTTTATTCATGGAGATTCTCACTTTCTAGTATTATCCATGTATAGACCTCCTAAATTTAATGTGTCTTACTTGAGGAATTTTCAGACTTAATGTCAATTATAATTACAAACTACGACACAAACATAGTCGGTGACTTTAGCTTTCATATCGATAATCAGTGTGACCAAAAAGTAAAATAATTTATGAACCTCCTGGACTCTTTTGATTTGAGACAGCTCATTAATCAGCCTACACATAAAGCAGGTCATATGTTAGACTTAGTAATTACCAAAGGACTAAAAGTTGATTTAATGCAGATCATTGATATTGGTCTATCAGACCATTTTCTTTTAAATATTTAATATAGAACTATTGATAGAAAACATTCATGAGAAGCATATTGTTAAAAAACGCTTCTTTGATTCATCAGCAAGTTTAAAACTTACAAACATTCTAAGCAATCAGTCCGTTTATAGTACTAACTATAATAGCGAGGATAATGTAAATAGTAAGGTGGAAAAATGTAATACTAAGGTGAGAGCTGCTTTTGACATAGTTGCACCTGAAAAGACAGTTAAAAAATCTAGCATTGTTATACCATGGAAGACCCAAAGAGTGCCATAGAGCTGAGCGTAAATGGAGAAAAACTAAAGTAACTATCCACTCTGAGATATTGAAGGTTACAATAACAGAACACATGTACACAGCCCGTCTTGAAATGTGCTGCTATTTTTCTAAGATTATAAATAACAATGCTAGTAATCCCAGAATCTTATTCTCTACAATTGATCATCTGCTAAACCCAGTTAACGCAAAGGAATGCCTCCAAAATACTTCCAGTGAAGCCTGTGAGGCTATTGCTGTATTTTTCAAACAAAAAATAAATACATTAATCCCTCGCTATATCGCACTTCGACTTTCGCGGCTTCACTCTGTTGCGGATTTTAAATGTAAGCACATCTAAATATATATCACAGATTTTTCGCTGGTTCGGCGCTTTCTGCGGTTAATGGGTCTTTTAATTTATGGTACATGCTTTCTCAGTTTGTTTGCCCAGTTGATTTCATACAAGGGACGCTATTGGCGGATGGCTTAGAAGCTACCCAATCAGAGCATGTATTACATATTAACTAAAACTCCTCAATGATATAAGATATGCTTCCCACGTGGTGCTTGATTGTTTGCCTCTCTCTATCTTTCTCACTCACTCTGCCTGACGGAGGGGGTGTGAGCAGAGGTGCTGTTTGCACAGAGGGCACGGACTCGCCTCTACAAAATGCCGCTTTATCGCGGTGCTTCTGTATACTTAAAAGCACGTATTGATTTTTTGATTGTTTGCTTTTCTTAGCGAGCGCTCTCTCTGACATTCTCTGCTCCTGACGGCGCTCCTTTAAAGATAAGATATATTTGCTTTCTTTTAATTGTGAAAAAGAACTGTCATCTCTGTCTTGTAATGGAGCACAGTTTAAACGTTTGACTAAAGGGTGTTATTTCATGTCTAGAGGGCTCTAATAATGTTAACAGTGTGGGAGAGTTTATAAGGGCTTAAAATATATAAAAATAACCATACAAACATATGATTTCTACTTCGCGGATTTTCACCTATGGCGGGGGGTTCTGGAACGCAACCCCCGCGATCGAGGAGGGATTACTGTATTAGAAATAATATAGTATACCTCACCAACACTGAGATCCTCCTAAGCCCCAGTACATTGATGGATTAAAAGCCAGAAGTCTACATGACCATCATCATCAAGTCCTTCCATGAGAACCCTAAATACAATGAGGACTGTTTAATTTATGTCAGGTAGAATGCCCAGAGGGGGCTGGGTGGTCTCATGGTCTGGAACCCCTGCAGATTTTATTTTTCTCTCCAGCCGTCTAGAGCTTTTTTTTTTTTTTTCTGTCCTCCCTGTCCATCGGACCTTACTTTTATTCTATGTTAATGAGTGCTGTCTTATTTTAAATCTTACTTTAATTTTAAAAAGTAAAATTTTAAATACTTTTATTTCTCTTTTCT
Source organism: Polypterus senegalus (assembly GCF_016835505.1). NCBI lineage: Eukaryota > Metazoa > Chordata > Cladistia > Polypteriformes > Polypteridae > Polypterus > Polypterus senegalus. The sequence continues at coordinate 138,195,031 of NC_053155.1, read as the reverse complement.
TCATCATGTAAAGCACTTTGAGCTACATTATTTGTATGAGAATGTGCTATATAAATAAATGTTGTTGTTGTTGTTCTGAGATTATAGACTACATATTAAATAGACAATTTGTTTCATTGATATGAAAAATGGTGTTGCATTTGGTTGTGACATAAACCTAACTACAATATACAGTAGTCTGCTTTTCATATTTTAGTGAGGAACAATATCTTAGTGTTGAGAAGGAACACACTGATTTATTTGACTGCTTCTCTCTTTTTACTTACATTTCCTCTCTAAATCTCAGTTGTGGTAGAAACACAGATATCTGCATTTGCCCTTCAAACTTGGACTGGAAAATGGCAACCAGACTTTGCTTACATGTTAGCCTATCCTCACCAGCAGCATAGACCAGCATCCTTTCCATGTCAGACATTTAGAGGGTAGGAACTCATGGGAAAAGCAATATTATGCTTTGCAAAAAAAATGCAAAATGGAGCAATGCTTGTAGGTGAAATTAATTATAATTCTGCCACATGGTGGAATAAAAAGCTTCAGAATTAATATTTTAGTAAACCTTTGTTTATAAAAACTCAGACAAACTGTCACATACTATTAATTTAAAAAGAATTTTAAAAAAATTATTGCTACTTGCTACATTAAACGAAGATGACCTTCAGATAAACTAACAAATGCATTTCATGACACCCAGGATGAACTACTGGTAAAATAATATTATAATATAAATGCAAACATTAACCTTCCTTATTTATTCTAATCTATCCATTTTCTTGTTTACTAAAACCATTTTCAGGGTTGTAAGTTGAAATGGGTACAAGGCATTTATTCAACCTAAACTGAAGGCATGTCTATCATAAGGTGTAGACAAACACATACACAGAAATATATAAGGCCAAGTTACTTTTACATATGGGAGGAAATCAAAGTGCCTGGATAATACCAAAGCAGATGTACAGTATTGGCGAATGACTCTTTCCACATATTGAGACTCAATGCTGTAAAGTGGCAAGAGTAGTCACACCCATCACCATTAATTCTCAAAACTGTATCAGTAAGAAGTCCAGTTCCCAATCTGTTAAAACAAATCACAGAGATAACTTTACCTCGTCATTTCACTTCACAGCACAGAGTAATTTTATTATTTATCAATGAATCAATCAATCATTTTCTAAAACACTAATTCCAGAACAGGGTTGTGGGGTGTCACACTATAATTATACAGAAGAACGTATATTTATAAATATGCAGAAGTAATGAGTGCCAGCATAAACTGAACTTTACACTTGTATGCAAAAGAATGTACATCCTCTTTTATTATGATGTATAGTACTTGATTTTGACAGCTTAGTAAAATATAAATGTTAATGACCGATACTCAATGAAGAAGATAATGTATGTAATTAAAATTTGTACACAATCTTGACGATTCTAGATCTTATCTTGTGAAGTTGACAAAATCTAAGAGACCAAAGACAGTTTTGACAGAGTGGCATTGCAGAGGAAACACATCTTTTATGCAAGATATTATTATTTATAACTTTATCTAGCAATTTCTGTTGCATATAAGTGGATTATTTATGATATTTTCATCTATGTATAGTTCTGCAACCAGTCTTTATTCATATAATAATCCAGGAGTCTTTTCACTCCTTTATTATCGGTCTGTCCATCTTTTAATATTAATATATTAATATTAAGTTTATGGTTCTGTGAATCAGGATTTTCTTGTGGCACTGGACTGAAGGCAGAGTCCAACCCTAACCAAGATACCAGCTCATCACAGAGCACAATCCCATGGAAAGATACTCAATTAGATCTGCATGTGTTTTGGATGGGAACAATGCAACTAGGATATCCTGTGGTGTAGCGGGTCCACTGCTCAAGTTAACCGGGCCATTTTTTTAGAATAAATAATCGCCAAAACTCGCGGCTTACCGAGGGGGTGTGGTAGTGTGGTGGAAGCGGTTCCCGGGGAATGGATGATGTGGGCGAACCTTGCTTAAGTGCACAGATGAGGAGTCATCCGCATCTGTAATTGTTCCCGGGAGCTGCTGATTGCCACAGCTGATCCACATCCCCGTGATAAAAAGAAGCGTGAGGCGGCTAGAAAGGGAATTGGAATCTTCACCACCCATTCCACCCTGCCTGCACTCTCTTTTTCACCTGTCTTCCACAATCCCCATTACTCTGTATTGTTGATCCCAAGTATTTAAACTCATTCACCATCGCCAACTCTACTCCTTGCATCCTCACCATTCCACTGACCTCCTTCTCATTTACACACATGTATTCTGTCTTGTTCCTACTGACCTTCATTCCTCTCCTCTCCAGAGCATATCTCAACCTCTGCAGGGTCTCCTCAACCTGCTCCCTACTATCGCTACAGATAACAATGTCATCAGCAAACATCATAGTCCACGGGACTCCTAACTAATCTCGTCTGTCAACCTGTCCATCACCATTGCAAATAACAAGGGGCTCAGAGACGATCCCTGATGTAATCCCACCTCCAACTTGAATGCATCCGTCACTCCTACCGCAGACCTCACCACTATCACACTTCCCTCATACCTATCCTGTACAACTCTTACATACTTCTCTGCCACTCCCGACTTCCTCATACAATACCACAGCTCCTCTTGAGGCACCCTGTTATATGCTTTCTCCAGGTCCACAAAGACACAATGCAACTTCTTCTGGCCTTCTCTATACTTCTCCATCAACACCCTCAGAGCAAACATCACATCTGTGGTGCTCTTTCTTGGCATGAAACCATACTGCTGCTCACTAATCATCACCTTACTTCTTAACCTAGCTTCCACTACTCTTTCCCATAACTTCATGCTGTGGCTCATCAATTTTATCTCCCTGTAGTTACCACAGTCCTGCACATCCCCCTTATTCTTAAATATCGGCACCAGTACACTTCTTCTCCACTCCTCAGGCATCCTCTCACTTTCCAAGATTCCATTAAACAATCTGGTTAAAAACTCCACTGCCATCTCTCCTAAACACCTCCATGCTTCCACAGGTATGTCATCTGGACCAATGGCTTTTCCATTCTTCATCCTCTTCATAGCTGTCCTTACTTCCTCCTTGCTAATCCGTTGCACTTCCTGATTCACTATCTCCACATCATCCAACCTCTTCTCTCTCTCGTTCTCTTCATTCATCAGCCTCTCAAAGTACTCTTTCCATCTGCTCAACACACTCTCCTCACTTGTGTGTACATTTTCATCTTTATCCTTTATCACCCTAACCTGCTGCACATGTTTCCCAGCTAGGTCCCTCTGTCTAGCTAATCGGTACAGGTCCTTTTCTCCCTCCTTAGTGTCCAACCTCTCATACAACTCATCATATGCTTTTCTTTAGCCTTCGCCACCTCTTTCTTCCCCTTGCGCCTTATCTCTTTGTACTCTTGTCTACTTTCTGTATCTCTCTGACTATCCCACTTCTTCTTTGCCATCCTCTTCCTCTGTATACTCGCCTGTATTTCCCCATTCCACCACCAGGTTTCCTTTTCCTCCTTCCTCTGTCCAGATGTCACACCAAGCATCCTTCTTGCTGTCACCCTTACTACATCTGCTGTAGTTTCCCAAATGTCTGGTAATTCTTCACTACCACCCAGTGCCTGTCTCATCTATCAACCTTGCAGTCTTCCCTTCTCAACTTCCACCATTTGATCCTTGGCCTCATTCTCTTCCTCTTCTTGATCTCCTATGTCATCCTACAGACCACCATCCGGTGCTGCTCAACTACACTTTCCCCTGCCACCACTTTGCAGTCTTCAATCTCCTTCAGATTGACTCTTCTGCATAGGATGTAATCTACCTGTGTCCAGCTTCTTCCACTCTTGTACGTCACCCTATGTTCCTCTCTCTTCTTAAAATACGTATTCACCACAGCCATGTCCATCCTTTTGGCAAAATCCACAGTACTTTGACCTTCTTCATTTCTCTCCTTGACACCATACCTACCCATCACCTTCTCATCTCCTCTGTTCCCTTCACCAACATGTCCATTCAAATCCGCTCCAATCACTACTTTCTGTCCCTTGGGTACACTGTTCATCACTTCATCCAACTCACTCTAAAAAATCTTTCTCATCCATTGCACACCCAACCTGCAGGGTATATGCACTAACAACATTCATCATCACACCTCCAATTTCCAGCTTCATAATCATTACTCTGTCTGACACTCTTTTCACCTCCAGAACACTCTTGACATACTGTTCCTTCAGAATAACCCCTACTCCATTTCTCCTCCTATCTACACCATGATAGAACAATTTAAATCCACCTCTGATCCACCTGGCCTTACTCTCCTTCCATTTAGTCTCTTGCATGCACAATATATCAGCCTTCCATCTCTCCATCATATCTGCTAACTCTCTCCCCTTACCAGTCGTACTGCCAACATTCAAAGTTCCTACCCTCAGTTCCACTCTCTTTACCTTCCTCCTCTCCTCCTGCCTCCACACACGTCACCCCCCTTTTCTTCTCCTTCTTCTTCTTTGGCCAATAAAAAAATTTAAATTCATCAACAAGAAGAATTTAAGGGGGCTTAAAAGGGGCTCAACTGGAAACTTGTTTGTGTAGATTTTTCACAAAGTTTGAATGTTTTTCTTCATGCATATATCATAGATGCACACTAACAAGAAGTGTGAAGAGTAAAACTTTGGCAACTTTTAAATCTCAACTTGATGTTATTTTGGATCTTGGTGAACAGGAAAGTTAAAATGAAAGGTGTTGAAACTGGAGGTTTTTAGAATGGGTTGCCCACTAATACATGACTTATATAATATTTGATATATAAACCATTCGGTATGAAGTGCGCCATAGTTTGTGTTTAAATCAGATAAATTAATTCAATGAAATGATTAACACCCATCACATTTTTTTGAAGATGAAGGCCGGCCACAGCCCAGTCCATGTCACTGCCTACATGCACACTTGCACTCACACAGGGACAGTTTGGAAAAACCAGTAAACCTAACATGTATTTCTTCTGAGATGTGGCACTGTAACTGTAGTATGTCCCGGAAAACCCATGCAGACAAAGGGGAATGTGCAAACTCCACAAGGACAACTTCTGAGACCCAGAATTCAAACCATGGACAATGGATTTGTGAACAAGCAGAGCTAACATCCATATTGTCCTGGGTGAAATAATTTTATTTAATTTATCAAGGATTGTTAACTTGATAAACTTGATAGAACATTGACAAAATAGAAATGTTGTTGCAAGCTCCACTTTCAACTAGAATAATATATTAAAATTAGGATGGAAACAAAATCATGAGATCCATGATATATACTTTGCTAGGCCACATTACAAATTGCACATATTTAAACCTTAAAGTTCTAGACAATTGTAGTTCCATAATAACACTAAGTTCTGTATCAAGTGTCTTGCTCTCCAACTGGGCTAAAGATTTTTAAGCCAAAAGCCTTGGTCTATAAAAATAAAGCGTTAGGAACCAGTCAATATAATGGGGATCTTGGGCTCAAAATGATATTTATCTCTTTCAAAACAGCTGGAAGCTTTCCTTTGAACAATGATTTTGAGCAGTGAACTGATAAGGTGTAATTTTGGATGATTTTGTGTGAATAAAATAGGCATTCTATTGAGTTCTTATGGGGCATTTTAACATTTAAGATAAAAAAAGTTCCCTAATAGGTATGAACTTAAGAGTTTTAAGCACAGCTATCTTCACTTTTAAAATATCTCTATTTCATACTTCATTAGTCATGCTTTGTCACTGTTACATAGAGCAGTATGATAAATAGACACATATCAAGAAATGGTCAAATGATATTGATGTTTTAAATTGATGTTTTTCATTACTGTTTTCCACATTAGCTAAGGTTTTTAAGTATATGATTTATTAAGAGTAAGATCAATCCTGTGGCTTAATTAGAAATGAAAAAGTTAAAATCTGAGGGTTTTCCAGTGTTTGAAGTTATTTTAATACACAGAGTATTGTGGTTAATCATAGCAGATACAAACATTTTCAGTTATAGCAGGAGTTATGCTATAAAGCTCAACAATCCTTGGTTTTACAATTAAAGTATAAATATGACATGTTGAATTACATATTGTACACATATTTCCTCACAAATGTTGGTCTACTAGTATGTTCAGATACTTTCCTGGTAATATTAAATTAATATATGATTAAAATGGAGTATTATTTCAGAATGTAACGAAACACATGACAAATAATTAAAATCAGCACCTGAATTAGGCAGCATAGCAAGATGTCACACTCTTATGCCCTGTGAAGTAAAACTGTGTAAGCTAATTTGCTCTAGATGCACTTGAAGTAACTTGCTTAGGGTCACATAGTGTTAATAATGGAATTTGAAACCACAACCTCAGGATCTGTGGTCCAAAGCCTAACCACTCTGCCACACTCCTACAGATAAAATAGATTAAATCTGTTTTTACAATTCTGCGATGGATTGGTGCCCTATCCAGGGTTTGTTCCTGCTTTGTGACCAATGCTAAATGGGGTAGGCTCCAACACTCCCACAACCCTTTTCACGACAAAGCAGGTGCATGATTGTTTGTTGCTACAATTTGGAGTTTAATTCACTTTGCCACTTGGTAGATTACTATAGTGTAAGAGGGGAGGTCTGTGTATGCCAAGTAGAAAAAAGTACATAAACATGGTGCTTTAATTACCAAAATAATGTTCAAGGAGGGAAACAAAAAAGCAAGACACGAAAATGCAAATAAATACGAAGTGAGACACAAAAATAACCAGACTGGGCTTGGGGCTTTCCTGGAAAACCGTCAGGAGGTCGGCCTGACATAAATCATAGAACTATATCCCCTCCTACACGCCCTCTAAAACTGCCGACCATCCCGTGAATAGCCCAGTCCGTATTTGCACAACAATCACTATACAAGATGCCGCTATAATGTCGGGTGAAAAAATCAAACAGCAGATCAACATCAAATTTCTCGTGAAATCGAACAAAACGGCTACAGAAACTTATGAAATGATAAAAACAGTGTATGGTGATAACAGTTTGTCTCGCACATAAGTTTTTGAGTGGCACAAATGTTTCAAGGAAGGACAAGAAAATATGGAGACGTTCAATGCCCAGGTCGCCCATACTCGTCTTGGACAGATGAAAACATCAAAACGGTGAATGAGATTGTTCGAAATGATCATACTGCTTTTTCCGTAAAGCAGTTTTTTACTGACAAAAACATTCATGTCCTCAATCATCCTCCCTATTCTCCAGATTTAGCTCCTGAAAATCAAAAGTGACCTGAAGGGAACACATTTTTCTTCAATGGATAAAGTGAAGACAGAAACTGCAAGCCTGTTGAAGAGCGTCAAGCAAGAAGACTTCCAGCACTGCTTTAATCAATGGAAGATACGTATGGAGCGGTGTAGGGATCGGGAGGGTGAGTATATAGAAGGTGACAATGTTTAGAATGCTGTAATTCATCAATAAATATATATTTTTTTACCAATCTGGTTATTTTTGTGTCTCATCTCGTGAAAAACAAAACAAAAGTACTGGGTCTGACCCAACAGTACTTGCACCCCATCTGCCTGGTGGTGCGGCTCGTCAACTTGCCCAACAAAGTAAAACACAAAGTACCATTTTCACCACTTGCCATACTCTGTGTCTCTTCCTCCTGCTATATGAGTTTTGCTCATTCTTCTCCCAACTCTGCACTCATTTAGTCTTTAGAACAAAACTGGCCTTAAACCCCATCACATTAACTCTTCTGACCAAATCCTGGAAATCATTTCTGGTTTGCAGCAATTTTTTTCATTCTGGGGAAACCAGGCAAGACCTTTCTCTTGGAACCCCTGATCCCATACTTTCTACTTAATGATCTTGGCCTCCAACTGTGTAGACTATTTGAGTGACAGTACAGTTCTATTTGTTTCCATTTGGGACTGTGTGATATCTAGCAGTCAGGAATTTTTGCCATCTCTGGCACTGCCTCCTTGACCTTGATGTCATTTTAGTTAGAAGACCAGGCAGCCCTATCCATGACTGGGTGGCCTGCCTCCTCTGTCCTTGTGGATAATTATATGTTTCCACCTAGATCCAGCCTACTGCCTTTCAGAGCTACACAGCACTAATAGAGCACAGAGAGTGTATCACCTCCAAGCACTCCCTGCATTCCCACACTTGCAAGTGCAGCATCATTTCTGCTGTCAGTATGTCACTTGCTCTCTCCTGGTTTTCTAAATGTCCTGTGTCATTCTAATAATGCCATTGCCCCAGCAATCTAATGCTAACTGAGCACTATTGTTTCATGATTTTGCCAGACTTCCTAACTCACTTTAGTTTCTGTTCCTTTTCTCTTTTTATTCTGTTGTGTTTTATGGATTTTTAAAATTTATTTTGCAAAATATATGTTTGCTCTTTTTGTATTCCATTATTTGTAGCTTATCATTTTCATGTTGTAGTTTTAATTGTCTTTTTGTGTTCCACTCATTTTCATTTAGATTGATACCTGTATATGTTTTGTTGCTTGTATTTTGAGCCCAAGGGGTAAGGGACCTCCTGACGCAACAGGTTTTAAGGCTGCCTATGATGATGGCCTATATAAATGCTTAAGGTGCCTCAGGATAGTATAAAAGGCACTAGCTTTCCTACTTATGTTGTTTGGCTCCCCTTTTGTTTTTGGAAATTGTAAGTGTGGCTGGTTTTTATGATCTCTGTTGGAATTATTTTTTACATATGTATTACTCTGCTTTCTTTTTTATTGTTGGATATCATTTCTGGCTTTGTTCAAATATTTGGTTGCATTTTATTGGGTAACATTTATTATTAAATTAGTCCTTTTAAAAACTTGTTAGTAATCCTGTATTTCTTTTTGTTTTAAGGATTATTTAAATTTTACTTTTGAAAGTTTGCCTTTACCTATGAATTCTTATTTGGTTTAATAAAATTACATTTGTAAACACTTATTTATTTGGACCAGGGATTTTAACAATCCCATTCTCCCTTAAAGTATGCAAAAAGTAGTTATGAGCCTGAATCACAACAACTCCGCCTTACAACATGTATAATATTTTAAATGCTTTTTTCTTTCTTTGGCAGGAGAACATGCTGAATTGTTTGATATTGTTTGTATAGGTTTTATTTGTTATTGATTTCTATTTTTCATTATTTATATTTTTTCTTACTATTCTAAAAAATGCCATACAACCATTTTGTAGATTTGTTTTTCTATGGGCACCACCATTTTATGTAGGGTTTTCATAACCACTGCCTTTTCTGTGCTAATCCTTACTACGATGTTTGGAGGTTGCTAGGCTAGTAATGCATGTGTAATATCACTTATATTAAACAAGAGTTTAACTTTTTAAAACTCAAAATTAAAGGAATGATGTAACGAAAAATCTTTATTGTTCTATACTTAGATTACTAAGATTGAAGGTTTTCATTTAAGTTTAATTTGGACTTTCCCTACCCTTTTGTATTTGACTGCTCTACTATTTGATTTTCTTTTGGATTATACTGTACATTTAATTTGCTATTTTTCCCATTGTCTGCCACATTAAAGCAATGATATTGTTAGGGAATGTTCTGACTCACTGTCAAAACAACATGTATAATATGTATTATAAGTTAACCCCAGTACAATTTATTTTTTATTACATTTACATTTTTTTATCATAGACTCACAATGGTGAAATGTTCCAAATGGTGACATGTAAACTATTCTCCTTGCTGATGCAAGCATGAGTGCTACAGTTATTCTCTGTCACAATGCTAGTATTGGACTTTTTCCAATTATCAAATTAGTGAATGTTGCTAGTTTCTAATTATTTATTTTTTTCTGCTTACTGGATATGTTGAAATTTCTGGATTTTTGTTTAAGACTAAAGTCTTCATCAACATTTTTTAATGACTCCATAGTTTTTTTATTGCTGTTGTTGCTATGCATTTGTTGCTTTAATTTGCTGTCTGAATTTTACAAATACAAAATACTCTCGTTTTTGCAAATGAGAGAATGTGAAAGAATTTAATGTTTTCAGCTAAGGCCTGAACTTTAATGCAAGTGGTATATGTCAGTTTAATTTTAATGCTATCTTTGTTTACCTGTGGCCTCATGCATAAACGGTGCATACGCACAGAAATGTTCCGTAAGAACGTTTCCACGTTCAAATCGCGATGTATAAAACCTACACTTGGCATAAAGCCACGCAATTTTCCCGGTACCTCATACCCTGTCGTACGCAAGTTCTCCGCTCGGTTTTGCAGACTGGGCAAAGCATCAAAGCAGTGCTACTGTTCCTGTGGGGTTACCCTTTACTTCTTAGAACCACATTTCTGAAGCGTCTTTATAAATACACTGAAATTAACCGCGTATTGTTTATTAGTGTAATGCATCTGATTGTAGATTACCTGTAACAATATAATGGCCCATGGAATAGCCATAGTATTCCAAATACCATAACTGCTTTAGCGTTGTTACTCTCACTGTACCATCTTCTTGTTCTTCATTTTCTTCTTTCAGTTGCTCACGTTAGGGGTTGCCACAGCGGATCATCTTTTTCCAAATTACTCTCACTGCATCGCTCGGAGTATTTATATCACTGTATCTTAGTGGGGAATCACAGCAGTAGCTGATCGGAAAGAGAATTATCGGTATACAGCATCAAGCACATGCTGCCAAAGCCACGACAAAACATTTCAAAGCCTTTCCTGTATGGACCTCGTGGTTCAGAAACAGTTTCATCCCAAGAACTATAAACGCACTCAATCAATTGCTCCTTATAGAACTGTGTGTACTTTTAAGTACAATTACCCCACTGTAAACTTACTCTACTGTTATAATATTACACAACCTACGCCACTTTATAAAGCGCGTATTTACATATGATGACAATATCATTTTTAAGATGAAATGCAGTAAAATATGTTGATTATATTATACAGATAAAACTTTAACTTCATTTAAATAATCTGTATTGTTAATAATTAAACATGTGTGGACACTGTGCTGCAGCGCTAGCAAGTTCACTGGCGTGACACTGGAAGGATAGATGGATAGAATAATTAAAAACGTACTATGAAGATATTTCAATGTTCTTTAAAGGTTTTGAAGAATCGTCGTTGTAAGCTTACAGATGGCTTAACGTCTATTACAGAGCTGGTGATTGGGTATTTGGGGAAAGAAAAGTAACGAAAGAAATTGGAGGTTAGTACATTTGAAAGAGACAGTACTGCTACAATAAATTATTTCATCGAAGGTCGCGCATGGTGCAAGAGCATCTTGTGTGAGACATGAACAATCACTGCGCCATCGTGTTCTCATGTTTAATAACATGCTTTCATTCCAGTCATCATGAAAATGATATCACATATACATCTCAGTATTTAATTATTCAGAGAGCTGTAATATCACAAATGTAATGGATTCTGTGTCCTGTAGAAGAAAAGGAAAGAACGGAAGCACGTTGAAGATCATTGAAGATCAAATACAAAACAAAGCATTTAACTTTCTACTTTAGTTACAATGGAATTTGAGAAACTAGTAAATTAAATGAATTTAAGATGAAGTTTATGATGTTCTGCTTTAATGACAAAATAAACTACATGATTAAAGTGGAAATTTCAAGATTAAAGTTGACATTTCGTGCTTTTTTCCCACTGTGTGCCTATTTTTTTTTTGTCTGTAAGCTAATAAGCTCAGACGGTGGGCTAACCACTTGCATTTTCACGGCGACTTTGACATGTGACTTCTTTTTTATTTTGGCACTGTGTGACCTTGTGAACTTGAGCTTTCGAGTTTCTCCGACACACTATGTCACTCGACTAACTTCCTTTTGTTGATTATACCACTGTTTAAATCAACAAATAGTATGTTTTTCCTTTGCCTCCACTTGGTATTCGCTAAAATTCTTATATTTTCCCCCATGCTTTTCTCATTGTCTTTTCACAGAAAGCTGAGCTTAAGGGCTATTTATATTGATTTGCATATTCAAAGAGGCGTAATTCTGGGAGGATTTTGGGTGGGACAGCACGTGCATGCACGAGCATTACTTTTCACGCTGACCGGGATTTATGGAGCGGAAGAATGTGGAAGTTGGAGTACGCACAGATTCCTGCATCTGGATTTTTCTGTGCGTAAGCACATTTCGGCTTTTGTGCTTACGTCATGTTATAGTGCGAATTCTACGCACGGCGTTATGCATGAGGCCCCTGGTGATTGATTCTAGCAAATTCTACAATTCCACTGTGTCTCAGCACGTTGTTAATTCTCCACAACTCGAGACATCACCACCACATTGCATTTGCTCCTTTATGGACAAGCCAATACTGTTCTAAAATTATCAATGCCTGTTGCTTCAGTGTTTAGTGTTTTTAAGTCAATGTTAACTTAAAATTATGGAATCCTATTCCTGACACAAAAAAAAAAACCAAAACAAATTATAATAGTAACTATACATTTGTGAAATATGCAACTCTAATGCAAAACAATGCAATCATTATACCGAATTAACACATTACCTTTGTGAATTATTACAATACATTTGCAAAATGGGAGTAAGCGTCCAAAAATATTTGCCCTATTTTCTATTCTATACCAGAAGTATTTTCATGACTAAATTTTGTAACATCTGCTCTATGAAACCCTTCTTTAGTGTCAAGCTATCGTCTTCTTCACCAGCTTCTCATTATGTTGGCTTTCATGGCTTTAAAAAGATATCCTGGTTCATTTGAGAGGGAGATAATCAGAGCAGTAGAAAATGCCCATGCCCCTTTATTGAGGCATGACTGGTACCAGCTTCACTGAGGAAGCCTGCTGATGTTTTACTGTGTACCATAGATAACTTAATAAAAATGACTTTCCAAAAACTAATTTTGGCTTTCAAGCAGGAATGGCTATAATTTTATGTTTGATATTTTGTATGTAGGATTCATAGCCTGGTATAATTCTGGACACTTTTTAATTTTTATATACCTCTGTGTTGTGTATTTTTCGTCGTTCTTTTGTTCTGCACTATATAGATTTAATTGTGCTTAGGGATTTTGTTAATACTTTGGAGCACCACCATTTTGGGTCTTCTGGGGCATGGACATTTTGGATTTTATTTTGTTTACTGTTGTTATCGTGTTACTGGAAGCACATCTGCTGGAAGTCATGTCTTTTAAAATCATTAGCGCATCAGTATTTTAAATGGCAGTGCATTTTATTTTGCATCAAACTTTTGTGTAAATGTGCATTTTTTTTTGCAGTGTTTAGGAGTTGTTTAACATATTTTTGGAACTAAGACATTTGTTTTTCTGATTTCTGGATTCTGATTTGACTTTGTTACTTGTTAAATTTTCTCCCAGTTTTGACCATTAGCATAAATCATTTAACTGTTTTGCATCTGATCCATCATCTGGTTCTTTTTTTGTTTTATTCTCCCAAGTTTCAATAAAAAATGCAGTTCAGAGCTTTAGTATGTGGTCTGAACTGTGAATCTCTGCCATTGTATGAGCTATTTGTTAATATGTAAAGTGCTCGAATGTTTTATCACATTATTCAGTTTTATTGTTGTATTTTTTGTTGTTAATGTTACACATTTCATACATTCTCATTTGCAAAAAATATGAAAACCCAATAAATAATGTGTTAAAACAAGATAAGTCCGAGGAGGTTATGCTCAAAATTATAATGCACTGGTGAGGCTTCAAACGGAGTACTGTGTGCAGTTTTGATCTCCAAAAAAAAATTTAAAGAGCCAAGCCTTTGCAGTTTAAACAAAAGATGTTTAAGAATAGACATGATCGAAGTGTTTAAATTTGTGAAGGGAATTAGAACAGTGGATCGACACTGTTATTATAAAATAAGTTCACCAAGAACAAGGGAAAAGAGCTGGAAAGTTATTAAGGGTAAATTTCGCACAAACATTAGGAAGTATTTGAATACACAGAGAACCATAAACACATGGAATAAGTTACTAAGTAGCATGGTAGACAGTTGGACTTTAGGGACTTTCAAAACTTGACTCAATGTTATTTTAGAAGAATTAAGTGAATAGGACTGGTGAGCTTTGTTTGGCAGAATAGTCTTCTTGTCTAGTTTGTTCTAATGTTTTCATTAAACCTTTTGTTAGGAATTGGGGGTTTTGCTGAATCACCACAATTCCAGAGACTGGGTTACTTTCTGCATAGTGTTCACATGTTCTCCAAATGGTCATAATGGTAATGTAGTTCCTCACTTATCTCAAGGGTTTCCGTGTTAGTTTAATCAAAATTTTGTTGGTGAAGGTGTGTCATATAATGGACTATCATCCTATCCAAGACTTCCTCTACATTGCACCTCAAACAGTAAGTACAGAAAATGGGTGAGTACTTTGAGGAAAGTTTTGTGTGGGTACACATGAATATGTAATTCTTGCAAGTAAAAGCCATTTTCTAGTAAAGGTCATCAAGATTAAAACTTTTATTTGATATCTCCAAGTCAACATAAAATTACATGTCATTGAACTTATTCAGTGAACTTTCTTGTGTAAGTATTCTCACATTCATTCTATGACTGAATAGATCTCTGTAATTTATTATTGCTTTCAATACAATGTCCTCAAGATGAATCCCAAGGGCAAGCCAAAGATTTCTTTTTGCAGTTAATTTATATCAACTACTGTACATAAAGAATCAAAGCTTATTCTAAATGACAGTACAATAAATTATTTTAAGGTTGTGCAGATTTGAAATGCGTCCTCCTTTATAACTATTAAAAGATATTACTTCAATTTCTTTATGAATGAAAATATAAAGGAATACATTCACACATAAATATTCATCCAGCAATTACTTCTGTGCAGCTTGTGGGGGCTCCTTATAATTCCAAAAGCTAAACTTAAAAGAACTGGTGAGTCGGCCTTCTGCTGTTATGCACCCAAAATCTGGAATAGCCTGCCAATAGGAATTCGCCAGGCTAATACAGTAGAGCACTTTAAAACACTGCTGAAAACACATTACTTTAACATGGCCTTTTTATAAACACTTTAACTTAATACTGATACTCTGTATGTTCAATTCTTCATAATAACTATTCACAGTGGCTCCAAAATTCATACTGACCCCTACTCTCTTCTGTGTCTTTTTCCGGTTTCTTTGTGGTGGCGGCCTGCGCCACCACCACCTACTCAAAGCATCATGATGCACCAACATTGATGGACTGAAAGCCAGAAGTCTACGTGACCATCATCATCAAGTCCTTTCATGAAAACCCTAAATACAAAGAGGACTGTTTGACTTATGTTAGGTAGATTGCCGAGAGGGGACTGGGCGGTCTCTTGGTCTGGAACCCCTACAGATTTTATTTTTTCTCCAGCCTTTGGAGTTTTTTTTTTGTTTTTTCTGTCCACCCTGGCCATCGGACCTTACTCTTATTCTATGTTAATTAATATCGACTTATGTTTATCTTTTATTGTGTCTTCTATTTCTCTATTCATTTTGTAAAGCACTTTGAGCTACATTTTTTTGTATGAATATGTGCTATATAAATAAATGTTGATTGATTGATTGATTGATTGATGAGCACAGCTATGGCAAAAGTTAAAGACTAATTTTGAATCATGTGCATTGTTTTGGGGTTTTTAGTCCACACAAGTTGGTTATTCCTCTGTGAAAAAGTATAGATTTTTCCTTTAGACATGTCTGTTATCTGCTACACAATTTAATTTTTAGCTTGCTTGTTTTTATTTATTATTACATTTAGGTAATTCAGACATGCTGCAGCAAGATCAGGTGCCTGCATAATAGTTACTATTACTCATTAATGTCAGACATCACAGTACTTTATTGGTATTTTAGTGGCATTGTAGGCATGGTGGAGTCACTTCTGCCTCTGCCAACTGCAATACTGACATGTTGATTTTAATCTCAATACCACCACACATCCCCCACTCCCTTTGCAATGTGTTTTTTATGTTTTAATCAAAGATTAATTTTCAGGAACTCCACTAACCTAAATTATGAATCAGGTTGCCAACAAAACAATTAAAAATGAACTATTTACATTTCATGAAAACCTAAATAGTACAGACAGGATCAACAAAGGACAGTGCACCCTATACAGTCTCATGCAATACTACACATTTTATTTTCTAGTATACTTACTCATATTGGAATATTATTTTCCTTTTATAGAACATTTTCCTGTATGTTGTCTTCTTTTGCTCAATCAGACAAAGACTTGATTGATAGAAGGAATTAAGAGGCTATTTCAGTTCAGTAATGTCTATATTCATTAATGCTTGATATATTGGTGTTAGCACTAAAAGAGTCTGTAGTGGGCAATTTAAAATGATGTCCACTTGTTTCAAAAGGTAAGATGCTTAAAGAGCCCTGCTTAAAATCACAGGAAACATAATCCATCAGCAGCTCTAGCTGGGTACTTTTACAAGATTCTTTTCCTTTTCTTTTAATTTCTTTTTTTTTAATATTATTTTGAAAATTTTGAGCTTAAATGCTTTTGTTTTCTAATATTCTGTACTATCTTTTTAGTAAGTGTTTTATATTTTGTTAATTCTGTTAGATATTCTATTTGTGATGCTCCACATTTTTTGTACAGTATGTTGAGCCTAAGGGGGCGGTATCTCCTGACCCTGTAGCTATGCAACAGCATCACCCCTATTTAAAGGACTAGCAGATTGTAAGTTAGTTGCTCAGGCATTAGGTTTCCTGTTATTGTTTAGTCCCTTTTGCTTGGATTTTGATTATATATTTTATATATATATATATTATATGTTATATATATTATATATATATTTTTCAGTTTTGTAAGTACTAATTTTTGATTTTTTGGCTTTTGGACTTTTTGCCTGGTTAAAGATTACGATTTTGGAATTGTAGACTATTTTTGTCTTGCCTTGCGTTAACGTTTAGACATTTTAGAAATATATAGAGCCATATCACCTTCACCTTCCACCCAAGCATATTTGGGTCTGGTCAGTACTTGTATTGTAGACCAATCAGGAAAAGATATGGTAGCTGCTGGAATAGGTGTTGATGAGTCCAGCATGGGACACTTACCCAGTGGTGTATGTGTTGATCCCAATGCCCCAGTGTAGTGACAGGGACACTGTGTTTAAAAAATGGTGCCTTCATTACTTCAAATGAAACTAAAATCCAAGTTCCTGACTCTTTGTATTTATAAAAGATCTCTGGCATTTTTTGAAAACAGTAAAGTGTACCTTTAGGTCCTGGATAAACTGCTCACCATGGAGTCAACCACTCTGGCCTCCTGAACATCCCCTGTCCCTAACTGGCTAACTATTTCTGTCACCCACTTAACACCTAATAGCTAATGTGTTGTGAGTGTACTGATGTAAGAATGGCTGCTCATGCATCATCTAGGTCAGTAATGGCGAAACTTATGGGCTCAGCATGTCAAAAATTCTGAAAATTCCTAACTTGACTCAGCTGGAGTGTTGCCCCTGCTAAACAAAAGAGAAACAATTCTTTACATATTCATTCATTTAAAAAAAATACAGCCCAATCATTTGTGGTGCTACGTATTATAAAAGTAAAAGAAAAATCAGTGACTTACAATAGAGTATATTATTATATGTGCCCTGATAATTGGGATTAAAATAGTGTGCTAAAAAATTACCCTACTTTTAATAGTAATTTTGAATTGAACTTTGCATTTGATTTGACATCAGTTAATGGCTTTTTTGTTGCTGAGATTTAATAGAAAGATCTGAAATTGAAGGTAGGTACAGTGCGCACTTCATGCCCAAGCAAGCAGCACTAACTTCATTTGTCAGTCGGTTTCTTTTCATCTATTTTAATGTTGTTTAATGCAGAGAATAAGGTCTCACAAAAGTATAACACGGAAAATGAGCCACTTTTAGGAGGGTTTAAGAGTGACAGTTGAGACAAATGTAAAACAGCACACTTAGAAATGAAGATTACTTGCCCTTTGCAGAAGTGTAACCACAGAGAGAAAACAATGTCAGCACATGACTTTGAAGACTCTTATTGAGACAGTATACCAAAATATTCTTTGAGGTTAATAACTTCCTTACCTGTGTAGCAGTGTTGTTTAAGGAAGCTCTGAACCGCATAATGATAAAAAAGGGATAACTCTTATCTCGTATGTATCCTGTATGTATGTCAAAAAAAAAAAAAAATCACGAAAATAGTACATACGTGATATTTTCACATACATACGAGATACATATGAGATAAGGGTTACCCCATAATTTTTTCTTATTGTGCAGTTCAGAGCTTCTGTAGTTGTTGAACTGGCTCCTGGCACAACATAATTCAATGCACTTCACACGAGCAATGAATTTAAAAGCAGATTTCACACATTTCGCTCATTTTGGAGACTGCAGTTGCAGATATCATACTGAGCTTCTGGTGCACTGGTTAGAAGTCAACTGAACTGTGATGCTGCTGTGATGACAAACGATGTGCTGATACCGGATGGTGAGAATACCTTTTAAGCTGTGGGTGGTGCAGGATCTTATATTTTTGTTTGTTCCGTTACTTTGGTAACTCGGGTCTTGGTGAACACTGGTGTATCACCCAGTACATTGTGGTGTGTCACCTTTGAATTGAGTGTCATAGGTTCATCATCACTGATCTAGGTGGTTGAAGCGGCTCCCTAATGTGCCTGTAAAGTGCTTTAATTTGCTAGACCAGCAATATATAAATGTTATTAATTATTAACATTACACTTATGAAATCACATTTTGCTTTTTTTTATTATTTTTCTTTTTGAATATCTTCCTTCATAAAATCTTTAGATGCTAAGAATCATTGTTTTTCGAGAAAGAAATTTTTAACAGTTTCCCCCTCCACCCATTTTGTGTGACATGTAAGCTTTGCTTCTTGTGCAGATCACAAAGCCTGCTTCTCAAATTAGGTCCCAGGTTTACTTTGTTTCTAGACATGTCTGGAGTTTGAACGCCTAGTCTGGTGGTGAAACCTCTTCTTGAGTTTCAAGATCCAGTCAAATCATAACAGACACCTGAATTTGTGTTTTGCTGTCACCTTTTTTCTGGATGGGGTATTTTGATTTCTGACATGTCTGAATCCCATGGCTCTTCACTGTTCACTGTTAAAGCTCACATTTTACTGATCATTTCTCATAATCTTTCACATCTATCTATAGGCATGTTTTTTTAATGTGTGTATGTTTATAATCATATGATTTGTAACTTTGTTGTTCTTTTCGTTGCCTTTTACCTTATATGTTTAGAGTGGTTTGTCTCACACAACATTGTTTTTAAATGAACTTTATAAAAAAAATTTGCTTGCTTACATGCTTACCAGTGAAGAAACGTTAAGACCTGTAGTTCACTGTTTTTTTTTTTCTGGTTGAAATACGTTTTGCTGGTTACCCTAGATCCATGGAATAGTAGGCAAGCTGTGAGGCAGCCCTCCCTTGGCTTCCATATTGCACTGATTACTTCTTGCACTTGGATCTCAGCTCACAGTAACACCACAGTCAGTCAGAGAGCCCTTTTCTTATGGCAGGAATGTCTTTAGAAGTGAGGCAACCCCCATCACAGCTCCCAAAAAGAAATGACTGACCTTTGCTATAATTTGCCTACTTATTCATTGTTCTAATTCCACTTACACTCCTCTTATTTTATGGTTGATACTGTGTTGGTCCTGAGCTTTTGCCTTTTTTTATTAGTTATCGAGTTTGCATTTTATTTTGGTATTTTTTTTTTATTTTTGTTTATGACCACTTGCCTCTGTTTGTGTTTCCCCTCTTGAGATTTAGGTTAGGTTAAGTTGACTTTTATTATGCCAGAGGGGAAATTTGTTTGCAACAGTAAAGTGCAGACATAATAAATTGTTTCACAGACACAAGAAAATAAGCCAAGAAGTACTCACACTTATACTATTTACACAAATAAGAAAATTTAACTCTAATGATGCACAATATTAATTTACAATTCAGGACGATATTTACAACTAGTAAAATTTAAAGTTAGATTAGATTAGATCAACGTTATTAATCCCACTGGGAAATTTAGATGCACAAAGCAGCAGAAACATAAAAAAAACAAAGGCAGACTCATAGGGCAAACAATTCAATCAATCAAGGAACAGATAAAATTAAACGATGAATGTTTACTTGAGCAGAAATATCACATTAAAGAGTATTAGTGTTTAATGTGGAATGTTAGAAGGAAGAACAAAATTGGCCGATAACAGTGAGCAAAAATGACCCCCAGATGCGCTTGTTAGCTCTCCATGGTGGAATGAGCTTGCGGCTAAAAGTGCTTCAAGAGAGCACATCCTGGAGGGGATTTTTTTCATGATGGCAACTACTTTTGCCACCATTCTCTTTTTTAACAACAGCTTCTAGTGTTTCTAGGGTTAGCCCTGTGATGCAGCAGGCTATCCTGCTACAGTAAGTTTGTTAAAGCATTATGTCAGGGTCATCTTAACAGCATTATAGGCCCCTGGGCAAAGCAGTGCACTGGGGCCCCCACCTACACAACCTTCAGCAAGTTACAACATACATAGATTAGCATGGGGCCCCAATGCTCGTGGAGCCCCCGGGCAACTGCCCAGCATGCCCTTGCATTAAAACGGTCCTGCATTACATGTTTTTTTTAACTCAAGTTGCTTCCCCAAGAATACACAGTGTAGAACAATACATTGGTTACTACAGACTGGTAAAACATCTTTAGCTGCTTGCTGAACACATCAAAAGACCTGAGAACGTTCAGTCTGCTCTGGCCCTTCTTATACAGCACAAACTGTGTTGTCTGACTAATCCAGTTTGCTGTTTATGGGAATCCCCTGTGACTTGTAGCGCTTTACCACTTCCACAATCTCCCCTGAATAGTGAGTGGACTCAGAAGCTCTTTAGTACACTAGAAATCACACCAACAACTCTTTTGTCTTGCTGATATTGAGCTATAGCTAGTTCTCCCTGAACCTAAGACAAATTCCTTCACAAGCATCCTGTATTCTGACTTGTCTCCACCATTAATGTAGCATATGATGAAGGATGGAGTTATATTAGAATTTCTGTAGATGGCAAGGGCTTGTATTGTGTTGGAAGTCTGTTGTATAGAAGGTAAACAGGAAGGGAGACAGGATGGTTCCCTGAGGTATGTTGCTCAGGTAGTTCATGATCCAGGAAATTGTGGGAGGGCATCAAGATGCACAGCCTTCAGCTTTTTCCTCAATCATTGATGCACAATTGTGTTGATGAAAATCAATGAACATTATCCTGGCTGTGGTGCCAGTGTTGCCTAAGTGGAGGTAGGCCCTGTGGAGCTCTCTGTATCAGAGCATCCTTAACAACTGTGTGTGCCTGATAGGCAAACTACAGAATTTCAAGTTGTTCTGAAATGAGGGGATTGAGCTGTTTTAGGACTAGCCTCTTAAAGGTCTTCATGCAGGCCTTCAGGCTTTCTACAAACTTAGGGAAAGGGAGAACAGGTGTCGAATGAGCCCACAGACCTGGCTGACACATGCTTTCAGCACCCTGGAACAGATTCCATCCAGCCCTGTACCCTTGTTAATGCGGAGTGAAGAGCATGTAGCTCTTTAGATAAAAGAGATTATTTTTAATTCAATGGTTTTAAACTTTGGAATCTAAATCTTCAACCTGATGGCAACAAGTAAAAGTAAGAAAAGAGGATGGCATCATCCATAATTATTTGTGATATAGCTGATTAAGAAAGGAATGCTGACAGTATAGCTCAGACAGTTTTTGTTGTTAATGTTAAGGTTCCCAAACCATTTCCTAAATGCACTTTATCCCGAGCAGGAACGTGGGAAAAGTGCAGCTCATCTCAGCAAACATAAAGTGCAAGGCAGGAACAATCCCTGGACTGGAAGCCAGTCTATCACAGGGTTAACACACACACCACACACATAGTAAGGCCAATGTAGTATTGCCAGTCCACATAACCTGCATGGCTTTGGACTGTGAGAGGAAACCGGAGCACCCAGAGAAAACTCATGGACACAGAGAGAACATGAAAACTCCACACTGGGAGGGCCCAGGATGTGAACCCTTGTCTCCTTACTGTGAGGCAGCTGCACTAGAACTGTATCACCCGGTTCTGAAACCAAAACCAACAATACAAAAGTAAATGTAACAATAAATTTGATAAAATATTTACAAAAAGATTTTATTGTCATTATAATATACAGTATATTGGATATTGTAAAACAACTGAGGTTTCTTAGCAAGGATAGTTTTTTCTGCCCTTCAGATTTGTTCTCTGCCAAGATCAGAGGCCAGCATGTTAACAATGATTGTCCTTATATATTTATAGTGCTCCACTGGGTCTACATTCTGCCCTTTTATTATTGTTTGCAGAAGGAGAAGAAAGCAGCATCTAAATGTCTACAGCCATATCCCTGGTTTATAGACATATATAGCTTTAAAAATAAAGATCAACAAACTCATCAACAATAGATCAATGACTGCTCACCTTATCTTCTCATAACAGAGTCATCTGCAACTTTTACGATATATGTGTCCTTTTGTGAACTCCTGTGGTCATTTGTACACAGAATAAACAAAGGGTGAGATAAACAGCATCCTTGAGGTAATCCAGTGGATGAATTAAGGTTATCAACATTCACTCCTTGTGTACTATTAGTCATTATCATTATATATTTTTTAACATTTAATTGAATTTATTTAAAATCAAAAAAACATTCTATTCAAGCAAGTCAACTTTTACAAAACTAGGTTTGAATCAAATCAACCTCCATCCATGAAAAAGAGAGCCAATCCAACAGAATAAAAGTTTAATAGTAGGAAAAATATGTAAATATAATAATAAATAAAAAGGGAAGAGAATCCACTCCCTCAATTTAAATGCTTATTCTAAACTGTTATTGATTAGATCCTGCCAGGTTTTAAAAGAGTTTTGCACAGATCTTCTAAATGAGAATTAGATTTTTTTCCAATTTGAAATACAAGTAAAATTCCATTACAACGAACATCTTTACAATTAAATTTTCATTACAACAAAGTATTTTTATGGTCCCAACAGTTTCCGCATATTACGCGAGTCTATAGAAATCTCGTTACTACGAAGTACATTCAGCAGATACTTTCATTACAACGAAGTGCCCAAAAGACCTTGAAATGCCTGAATGAATCATCTACAGAGCAGTTAGTTCTGTGGCCGCAGCTCAGTTGTGCACAACGATCCTCCAAACAGAAGCACTGTAATTTTTTTTTAATCTTCCTTGCACTGTTTTGTTTTGTTTTTTTTGCTGTGTATTTTTTCGGTAGTTTTCAGTGATGCCTATTGCTCGTCAACATTTGAAAAATATCCATTGGAATTTAACTCATTGTCACTCTCCTATAGAAACGGCACACAAAAAAAGGAATAACAGTTCATATTAGAAAAAAAAACTTTACATTTTTGCAACTTTCGATTGCAGCAAAAAGAAAAAGAAAAAAGACGTTATCAGTGAATTCGGAATTTTGCCATCGACGCTGTCAACTTTCTTGAAAGACCAGGCAAAAAAAGAAAAAACATCTCGGGTGGCAAAATCGAAAAAGCCATTTTTATGTGGGTAAGTGATGCTCATTCTAGAAACATTCCTATTAATGCGGCACTCATTCAAGAAAATGTGTGGTTTATAAACTCACTTGGGACCTCCCCTAACTGGACGACAGGCCAAAGAGTGTCACGATGTCCAATCTCCGCGTTCTATGGAAGACTGTTTATCTGTGGCCGGGGCAACAGCTGGCTCAAAGATATGCTGCGTCTCTAAGCTATGCTATGTCTCTTTGCCAAAGCAAACAGAAAAGTTATTGATGGGTGATGCAGCCTGACTGCTGTGTCTGTGTATAACAGAGTGGCAGATCACGCTACAATAAATAAGTGTGCCGTTCCTGTTTCAAGCTGAATAAAGCTAGTTTTGCTAAAGTACTGAGACTCAGCCTCATGTTTTTGAGTGCAAGACAGGGACTTATAGCACAACCTTGATCTTTTATGAGCATGTTTTAGCCCTGCCTTGGCAATGGACAAACAATCTTCCACAGACGCTGCAATCGCGCTTCGGTAAAGTATATAATCGCAAGGAAATGCTGAGAAAAATTCTCGTCAGCATAACTTGTAGGCAGGAGGTGATTAAAAATCACGCGAAGGGAGCTATTGGAATGATTGCAAATGCCTAGGCGCAAGTTAAAGAAAGCACTATAGTAACAAATACAGAATCTTGTTACAACAAAATTTTCGTTACAACGAAATATGTTTTAGGTCCCTGGGAGTTCTTTGTAACGGAATTTCACCTGTAGTATACAACATCAGTTACGCACTGACTTAACAGAGGTGGGTTAAGATTCTTGCAGTTGAGCAAGATAAGTTTAAGTGCTAGTAGTGAAGTAAAGGCAATTACAGTTTCTTTGTCCTTTTTCATTTTAAGTCCATCTGGGAGTACACCAAACACAGCTGTTAATGGATAATGAAAGATTGTGACACCAAGGCTCTCTGAAAGGCATTTAAAAAATTTGGTCCAAAATGATGTTAAGTTGGTACACTGTACTGTAGTGCTGCCACATAAATATAATATGTTTTTCTCCTGTCGATTGGGTGTTGTGGGGATCGTTCTTACAGCCTGAGATTGACAGCGGTGCTCCAGAGGTGGGACTTCTGGTTTTCTTTTTTTTTTGGGGAGTGATTTTCATAAAGCACACCATTTTAAAGAGAGAGAAGAGAGCCAAGAAGACGGGGGAAAAAAATCAAAGAAAGCAGATAAAAAGAGCTTCTACAGTCCTGTCAGAAGTGTGGAAGTAATTCTTTTTGACCAGAGAATTGAGCATTCTGCTATTTCCTATGGACTCGAGTGAGCTATATCGAAGGACTTACTGTTCTGTATTATGGCGCAAGTCTGACAGTATATCTTTTATGGTGAAAATTTTATTTCTGCTAGGAGTCCGCAATTGCTAGAACTCTTTGTTTCGCCTACCGGCATCAGGGGTCAGAACTGTGAACTTATTTATAAGCTCTGGAAGGGGAACTGGGGGAAGGAATATTCTTACTGTATATATATATATATACAGTATATATATATATATAGTATATGTACAGTGGTGTGAAAAACTATTTGCCCCTTTCCTGATTTCTTATTCTTTTGCATTTTTGCCACACAAAATGTTTCAGATCATCAAACACATTTAACCATTAGTCAAATATAACACAAGTAAACACAAAATGCAGTTTTTAAATGATGGTTTTATTATTTAGGGAGAAAAAAAAAATCCAAACCTACATGGCCCTGTGTGAAAAGTAATTGCCCCCTGAACCTAATAACTGGTTGGGCCACCCTTAGCGGCAATAACTGCAATCAAGCGTTTGCGATAACTTGCAATGAGTATTTTACAGTGCTCTGGAGGAATTTTGGCCCACTCATCTTTGCAGAATTGTTGTAATTCAGCTTTATTTGAGGGTTTTCTAGCATGAACCGCCTTTTTAAGGTCATGCCATAGCATCTCAATTGGATTCAGGTCAGGACTTTGACTAGGCCACTCCAAAGTCTTCATTTTTATTTTTTCTTCAGCCATTCAGAGGTGGATTTGCTGGTGTGTTTTGGGTCATTGTCCTGTTGCAGCACCCAAGATCGCTTCAGCTTAAGTTGACGAACAGATGGCCGGACATTCTCCTTCAGGATTTTTGGTAGACAGTAGAATTCATGGTTCCATCTATCACAGCAAGCCTTCCAGGTCCTGAAGCAGCAAAACAACCCCAGACCATCCACTACCACCACCATATTTTACTGTTGGTATGATGTTCTTTTTCTGAAATGCTGTGTTCCTTTTACGCCAGATGTAACGGGACATTTGCCTTCCAAAAAGTTCAACTTTTGTCTCATCAGTCCACAAGGTATTTTCCCAAAAGTCTTGGCAATCATTGAGATGTTTCTTAGCAAAATTGAGACGAGCCCTAATGTTCTTTTGCTTAACAGTGGTTTGCATCTTGGAAATCTACCATGCAGGCTGTTTTTGCCAAGTCTCTTTCTTATGGTGGAGTCGTGAACACTGACCTTAATTGAGGCAAATGAGGCCTGCAGTTCTTTAGACGTTGTCCTGGGGTCTTTTGTGACCACTCGGATGAGTCATCTCTGCGCTGTTGGGATAATTTTGGTCGGCCGGCCACTCCTGGGAAGGATTACCACTGTTCCATGTTTTTGCCATTTCTGGATAATGGCTCTCACTGTGGTTCACTGGAGTCCCAAAGCTTTAGAAATGGCTTTATAACCTTTACCAGACTGATAGATCTCAATTACTTCTGTTCTCATTTGTTCCTGAATTTCTTTGGATCTTGGCATGATGTCTAGCTTTTGAGGTGCTTTTGGTCTACTTCTCTGTGTCAGGCAGCTCCTATTTAAGTGATTTCTTGATTGAAACAGGTGTGGCAGTAATCAGGCCTGGGGGTGGCTACGGAAATCGAACTCATGTGTGATATACCACAGTTAGGTTATTTTTTAACAAGGGGTCAATTACTTTTTCACACAGGGCCATGTAGGTTTGGATTTTTTTTTCTCCCTAAATAATAAAAACCATCATTTAAAAACTGCATTTTGTGTTTACTTCTGTTGTATTTGACTAATGGTTAAATGTGTTTGATGATCAGAAACATTTTGTGTGACAAACATGCAAAAGAATAAGAAATCAGGAAGGGGGCAAATAGTTTTTCACACCACTGTATATATATTTGTAGCGCCACATATAAGGGTCATTTAGGGTTGGGGGGGCATATGTAAGGGATTGTATTCTTTTTTTTATGTAATATATTCCTCATGTGATTAAAGAAATTGACCATTAGTTTTTTTTGTGAACTACAAATGCGCCGGCATAAGGAGTAACTGAACCTTGTAGAATAAGGGGTATACGGGGGATTTATTGGGGTGTGATATTGGCCTATCCTTTTATCATCTGCCGCCACTTAGGACAGGTTAGCGGTAGCGATCGTCTCCTGTCAATGTGGCGGAACGAATTGTTATAGCACGCCCAAAACATATGACCCAATGAGGATGGAGCTCGATTGCAACTTTCGCAGATTGGATCTTGCCCTGGAAACATTTTGAATTTTAAATGAGACAGGTGTGATCGATAGATGATTTTAAGTTGAATAATTGTATGCTTTGTGCATATAGAGCTCAAGTGAATTCTGTGCATTGCTGCCTTCCACTCCTTCCACTCCAACACTGATGTGTTGTGTTCAAGTTACGTTCCGTGTTTGTCAACCATTGTAAAGTTATCAGGTTTCATTCATCGATTCCATTCTTACTGCATCAATAAACAGCTTGTCTTGCTCTTTATTTGAGACATCACAAACTGCATGCACAGGTTTTTTTACACTGTCTTCCTTTAGCTGGACATTGACTTTTTCTACTGTGTGCTTTTGCAGTAGCTGCACTTATGAATATGCTTGTATGCGCACTCGCTTCATATTGTTTTGCTGCCTTCTCAATTGTGTAATGCGTTTTTGTGGTCTTGCTTTTTGTCTGCGTACTGCGTTCAGTCAGTTGACATGAGCCACTCAGACTACATGCATTGAAGGTTCTGAGCTGTGCTTGTGCTATCTCATGCGATGTCCACAGCTTTATTTAATGTTAGCTAAGACCCAGCACTTAAAAGTTTCTGCCAAACACCACCCTGGCCATCTCATCTTGGTTTCAATAAGAACAGCCCAAAACCCGCAAAAATATAGCGGTAGAGTGTTCCCTTTGGATTGCTGCTGATGGACGGCCTTATATGGGCAGGCACTCAATTACATGGGAGGCGTGACGATGAGAGACGCAACTCCGCCTCACATGGCGACCGAGCTGCAGGCTATGGCCGGTATATTTGTACATAAGTAGGTTTCAGATATGACTGTTACGCATAGAATTTCGAAATAAAACCTGCCTAACTTTTGTAAGTAAGCTGTAAGGAATGAGCCTGCCAAATTTCAGCCTTCTACCTACACTGGAAGTTGGAGAATTAGTGATGAGTCGGTGAGTGAGTCAGTCAGTCAGTCAGTCAGTCAGTCAGTCAGTGAGGACTTTGCCTTTTATTAGTATAAATGCTGTCTGAGTCCTCAAGACTGATCAATATTTTTTCTAGAATAGAAGTAGGTGGGAGACGAGTAAAATTTCTAATTTGGAGATAGTGAAAGAAATGTGTTGCTGGAAGGTTAAATTTGAAGCGTAATTATTCATAGGATGCGAAGACATTGTCTATGTACAGACCTCTCATTGATTTAATCCTGAATGTTTTCCAGACATTAAAAACTGCGCACGTTTGAGAGGGTGGAAAAAGGTGGTTATCATGCAGAGATGCCACAGATAAAAGGTTCACTGTCTTGAAGCACTTCCTACATCGGTTCCATATTCTGAGTGAATGAAGCACAATTGGGTTGTTATTATATTGGCGATAACTTGTATTTGTTGGGGTACAAAGCAAGGCATATAAAGAAGTACTGCAGGATTTTATTTCTATTGTGGACCAAGCCTGTGTATATTCATTTATCTGTGTCAATGTCCAGGCTTTTATAGCTTGTATATTTGCTGACCAGTAATAAAACTGAAAGTTATGTAGAACAATGCCCCCTTCTGCCTTAGGTCTTTGTAGGGTCACCTTTTGGATATGTGGATACTATAAATTTCAAATAAATGAGATTATGATCTCACTTCTTAAAAAATGATTTATTGATGTATATTGGAATGTTTTGAAATAGAAAAAGCTTGGGAAGGATATTCATCTTGACAGTGTTAATTCTACCAGATAAAGTGAGATGAAGGGTTGACCATCTTTGCAAGTCCTGCTTAAGTTTTTCTATGCAGACAGCAAAATTCTTTTGATAAAAAGCTTTATATTTACTTGTGATGTTTACCCCAAGGTATTCAAACTTATCTGCAATGATAAAAGGGAAGGTGTACTATTAGTTAAAAGTCAGCTACTTGTCTTGTCTAGTTTCCTAAGTCTGGCCTTCTGAACCACTTTTTTTTTGGAATTTGCTTTTGGATCATGTCCCTGCTTAAATTAAACAGTCATAATTTTACAAACATGTTTTCCCCATCTGTGGCTCAACTTGGTCTGCATTATTATGGTGCATGTGGACATCAGCTCTATATGAAGAGGCACATTCTGTAACATTTCCTCTGCCTTGTCTTGTCTGCTGAAGAACTGATGTGGGGAGGCCACACTGTGCGCCTTCAACCCTGTTTGTGTAGTAAGCTTGTCTGTACCTGTCACTATAGGCATTAAGGAACTTGATAATAAAATGTGGTGAACTAAAGATGACAAAAATATCAAAGCTGGAGATAAAAAGACAAAGCAAAGTTCTGTGACAGATCTCTGGGGACAATGCCACACCGGGACGCCAGGATAAGGGAAGGCCCGGGAGAGGGACAGTATTTTACCCAGAACATAAGAAGGCAGCCTGGGTTGCATGGAGGCCGGGACGCTCAACCTTGTTGGAGGACGTGGCCACCGCCAGGAGGCGCCAGGACAGCTCTGGAACGGTGGTCATCAGCACTTCTGCCACATCAGGAAGTGCTGCCAGAAGAGGAGCTGAACTCGTATGCAGCACTTCCCCCACACCCGGAAGTGCTGCTGGATGTTAATCCAGAAGCACCTGGAGCATTTCCGGGTGATCCAGAAGCACCTGGAGCATTTCCGGGAGTCGGGAGGTAGAAGACAGAGGTACGAGTGAGGAGTAGAGGCAGCCGAGGAAGAAAAAGAGAAAGAGAAATAGAAAAAGAAAGGGGACTGAGAGCTTTAGCACTGTTGATTTGTGCATTGTGGTGATTGTGTTGTGTAAAGGAAACACAATAAAATGGTGTCTCTCTGTCTGTGGTCGGGCTGGTATATCACAGTACGAAAAACAACATATCAAAGACAGAGATAAAAAGAAATAAAGTACAAAAAACAGTTGGCTTTATTAGACAGAAAAGTCACAGGACTGGATCATAAAACAAAGGCTTCAGAATTGAACAAAGTCCAGATGAGGTGTACCCTTTTAAATTTGAAGTCTGATGAACAATTACTGGTGGGAATCAATGCATAAACAGCCATCCAAACTATTGAAAATTTTGGGTCTGCTTAAAAATTAAGAGAGACACAACAGAAAAAACACAAAAGTGAATATATAAATAAATAATAATACATTTTATTTATATAGCGCCTTTCCCATGCTCAAGGCACTTACAGAATATAAGAAAGAATGACAGGGTATACAGTATATAGCATAGTACAAAGCAAATAAATAAATAAAGAAGATTAAGACAGTAGAAAAGCCTAACAGACAACAGAACTGATGGTCTAACACACACATACCGTTTACATGAGCATCTTGACAGAGAGGTAAACTGAGAGAAGGAGAATGAAGTCAAGTAGAGCTAAAAGCCTTCCTGAACAGAAGAGTTTTGAGTTGTTTTTTAAAAGAATTCATGGAGTCAGCTGACCTGATTAATTTCGGTAGGTCATTCCAGAGTCTGGGCGCTATACAGTTGAAGGCCCTGTCACCAAAGAGTGGAGTTTAGTGTGGGGCACAACAAGACTGCCAGAATCAGAGGACCTTAGTGGGCGGGCAGGCACATAGTGATGGAGAAGGTCACTGATGTAATTTGGTGCGAGGTTATTTAAGGCTTTGTAGGTTATTAGTAGGATTTTATATTCGATTCTGTAAGACACAGGGAGCCAGTGAAGGCGAAGCAGGATGGGTGTGATGTGCTCACTGTTGCTGGTTCGAGTAAGGACCCTTGCATGGTGACTGTTCTCAGAGTCTCCTTGGCATTCCAAAAGAAGACCACCAATTCTTTTGCATTTTAGTCCCAATTCGCAGGAGTTCAGTTTTGTTGCAGTTTAATTTTAAAGAGTTCTGCTCCAGCCAGGTTTATATAGCAAAACAGGATAAAAATCCGCCCAAAGAAAATAGAATAATCACTAAAAATTAGAACTGGTGAAATATGACATGTAAAAAATCTTGAAAAATCCAAGATTTCTAAATGTCATTTTGAGAACAAAACAAAACAAATCAGAGGTACTCAAGATCTAATCATGGTTACGTATGCCTTCAAATCTGCAATAATAATAAAAACAAAGAAAAGAAAAGCTCAGGTTCTTGATCCCCCTTAGGCTAGAAGTGAACTAATCCAAGGAAGCAAGCCTAGTTTTGTGATTAATCTAAGTTTTTCTATGTAATGTTCTTAAAAAAGCATATCTATTTTCTTGTTTGTAGCACCACATGAATGGTGACTGTTCTCAGAGTCTCCTTGGCATTCCAAAAGAAGACCACCAATTCTTTTGTCTTGCTGA
The DNA here is from genome assembly GCF_016835505.1 of Polypterus senegalus. NCBI lineage: Eukaryota > Metazoa > Chordata > Cladistia > Polypteriformes > Polypteridae > Polypterus > Polypterus senegalus. Next base: position 138,163,777 of record NC_053155.1, on the reverse strand, counting down.
TGTTGAGTTACAAGTTATTGTCCCTGCACCACAAGATGAAGTCCTCCATAACCTTCCTGTCTCCTGTACTCCATTATTAATGCAGCCTATGATGGAGGAGTCGTCTGAAAATGTCTGTGGATGGCAAGCACTGGTATTCTGCTAGAAGGTTGTTGTGTAGAAGGTAAACAGGAAAGGAGACAAGACAGTTCCCTGAGGTTCACCAGTATTACACACCACCATTTCTGACACTCAGAATGGTGTTAAAAGCACTGGGAAAATCAAAGAACATAATCTGGACTGGTGCCGGCTTTTTCCAAGTGGGAGTAGACTCTGTGGAGCATGTAGATCAGAGAATCACCCACACTTATATGTGCCCGACTGGCAAACTGCAGGAATTTTAATTGAAACATTGTTGTGAAAAACCAGTGGCATGGCAAAACGTTTTTCCAAGAGGTAAACATAAAAATGACAGCAGATTGACAGCAGTTGGACATATTTTTAAAAATGCCCTTTTTTAAATGTAGGACATTTTTTAGGGTAACTTCAGACAACCAAAATCAATTAATGGAAGTTTGTTTTTTTGTGCTGCATTTGTTTTTATCTTAAAATACAAATGCATTGCAAAAACAGGTTCCATTAATTCATTTTGATTTATGGACTGGATCAAGAATGTTTAATTTTGTTACAGTTGGGTGATTTATGCATTATCCATGTCACAGTCACATACACACGATTTAAAAAAAAATTACTAAATTGTGTTCAAGGATGCCTAAACTTTATAGGCCTGTCAAAAGCCCAAAGTTTAAATTTAAAACAGCATCCACTGTGGCATAAACAGTTTTCATTGCTCTTTTACTATTAAGAATAAGCAGCAGGAGTTTTTCAATCCTGATGTGACTTAAAGTAAATATATAAAGAACACACCAAAGACAAATTCAGTAATAAGTTAATTTTATTTTATTCACTTATATTTAAAGTCTCAAAACATATGGAAACAAATAATGCACTTTACATAAAACAATCATGTACTGCATTGAAAGTGTAATGCACAGTGCACCTGCAAGTTTTATTGAACCAAATAAAATGTGGTTAGGGAGTGACACTTTGCTGCAGTTAAAATTCTCACATGAAGAGGCAAAGGTTTTAAGGGCTGGCCATGCTCTCTTGAACCCTCAGGTACCACGCTAGACACTGGATAAAAGTCCCAGACTTTTTATTAATTAATAATACTGTACACAAAGCACCCTCCACACTACTTATAAATTACACAACAACACAATGAAAATACTCTCTCCTCCTCGCCAAGACACTTCGCCCCTCTACCTCCCAGCTCAGCTCAGTGTCTGGACTGACCCATAGTCCTTTTATAGCCCCTGACCCGGAGGTGTTCCTGCCCAATTAGTCCACAGTTCTTTATTACTTCCGGGTCAGGGTAAACAGTCCTTTTCTTCAACCCGGAAGCACATCATTCCTTCCTGTCACGTGACAGTGACGTACTCCCGGGTTATAGGGCACACGAGCCCCCCTACAGCGACTCCCAGTCGCCCCCAAGGTATCCAGCAGGGCTGTGTAAAAACACTACATAGTCCATGAGGCCCTGCTGGAACTCGGGGCACGATCCTGCTGTCGGGAGAGCTCCTCCTGGTGGCCTGGGGGTGAGGACCGGAACACAAGCTGGCAGTTCTCCCCTATATATATATATATATATATATATATATATATATATATATATATATATATATATATATATATATATATATATATATTCCTAATATTTCCACTGGGTCTTCATATACAGTATTATACATTCCCTTTTATTTGAAATAAGGTGGTTTCCTGAATTGTATTACATTTACTGTACCACAAAAAGTAATCTCTGCCATCTTTTCCTCATCTTTTTCTCTGTTTTTAATTGTTCATCCAAGTTAATGACAGATTTTAGGCTGGCTTACTGTCTTGCAAAGAGCATCTTTAAAAAACAACAAAAAATTTACTTCAGAGTTAAACATCAAAAGCACTTTCCGGGTTAAATCTATAATGTCTCATGTTCAACAGACAGCAGTGCCAATGGCAGTTTGCTTACTAATCCCACAACCTTTCCTTGAACAGCCATGCCTGGTCACATTCTTTATGTTGCAGCAGGGTCCCCCTGTCCCAGACATAAGGACTCTGACTACCAGTACCTAGATATCAAGTTTTGCCAGTTGTACAAGGCTTCTTCTCGTGTAGTCTTTTAGATCACAGACTATCAATTTGTAGAACTCCATCTGCAGTGAGGCAGTGTGTGGCAGAGTGGTGGCTCTGAGGCTAGGAATTTTGCACTGGCAATCAGAAGGTTGCCGGTTCGATTCGCGTAAATGGCAAAAGTGACTCTACTTCGTTGGGACCTTGAGTAATAACTGTCTGATATTAGTTGGCCCTTCAAATATTCACATCTAGTATCCTTAAAGTTTTTGTTTTTTTCTACATAAGACTAGGTTCAATATGTATTTAGTATTCCAGCAATAACCTTGAGGTTGTGGGTTCAGATCCCACTACTGACATTGTAGGATCATGAGCATTTCACTTGACCCGCCTGTGCTCCAGTTGGAAAACCAAAAAAAAAATGTAATCAATTGTATCATAAATGTTGTAAGTTGCCTTGGATAAAGGCATCAGCCAAATAAGTAAATGTAAGTGCATCAGTGGCAAAAGGTGACCAGAAAACCTCAACAAAGACAACCAAATGTGCGTGTGCACACTTCACAGCTGTTCTGTAGTCTTCAGGGAGAGGAGTCAAGTTTAAACAACTAGGAATTTTCAAATGTGAATGGGAAAGTTGGCAGAAAAAAATCTTTCCTACAAAACCATGCCTAAAGTCAATGTGTGTAATATTAAAAAATACCTACATAAGTCTAAAAAGTTATGAGACAAGGACAATGTGTTGTTATTAATCTCAATCAAATATGGAAAAAAATTGCAAAATTCAAAAATACTCTAATAGTCCAATAACAAAGCACTGTTTGGGTTTAGTTCAGGGAGGCCGTTCCTTCCAATCATGCCTATTGAATATTCAAAGAATACCAAAAGTTAACAAAAGAAAAGAATAAAAGACTGGACAAATGAACAGAAAAGAAGCAAAACGAGTCCAACAATGAGAAATGAATAAATTGAACCCAGTTTAAACTCATAAAATCCAATAACAAAAGAAAGTTAAGCTTTACAAGTAAGAAATAAATAAAGGGAGCCAAAGAACTTTGCTAGTGGAACTAATGGCACTGCACTATGCCTAAGGCCAAAGGAGTTATATGTAGGGTCATCTAGTTACTTTTGTTTTTTTACAAACAAAAAAACATTATTTAGGATAAGGGAGTAGGGCAAAGTCATAAAACAAGAAAAAGTAAAAACCAAACAGCAACAAGAGAGAACATGGAGAAATTATAAATCTGACAAAAACGAAAATGACAAAACACTGTGACGCGTGAGTCTGTGTCTTGCACCCCAAAGATGAGGCTGAGTCTCAGTACTTTGACAAAACCAGCTTTATTCAACTTGAAACAGGAACAGTAATGTTATTTAAAGCATTAAATGGCCAAGGTCCGGCTTACTTGTCTGAAATTATCATGACTTACAAACCAGAGCGCACATTAAGATCTCAAGATGCCGATCTGCTTAGGATTCCAAGGATTAATAAAATAACAGTGGGAGGTCGAGCTTTTAGTTACAGGGCCCCTAAATTGTGGAATGGTCTTCCTGCTTCTATAAGAGATGCCCCCTCGGTCTCAGCCTTTAAATCTCGGCTGAAGACTCACTACTTCAGTTTAGCATATCCTGACTAGAGCTGCTGATTAACTGTACAGACTGCATCTCTGTTGTTAGTCATTATCACTAAAACATAAGTAACATGATAGTTATAACTGGTTACTAACCCACACCTATTCTGTTTCTCTTCTCGGTACTCAAATGTGGCACTTGGTGCCTCGGCCCACCTGCCAAGTTGTTTTACCTGCCTAAGGTAAAGTCATCCCTGATGGAGGATCACAGAAATCGTGAGAAAGAGGGATTCTTTTCATCGGATTGGCTGGCCCAGCACTGTTTCAGCCGTGAAAACTTAGAAGCAGATGGATTTTTCAGTAGGACAAAGACCTGCAAATCAAACCCCAAAATCAAGTATTTATAGAAATTAAAGAAGACATAACGGTATTTCTGCGGTGGAAGTGGTTTTCAAAGAAGGGTGGGATAAAATCTGGAAACTGTGCTTTCTGCAAAAAAATGCTTCAAAGTAATTTGACAAACTTTTCTACGTATCATTTTTACTATTTTTTTTTATCTGATTTTAAAGAGCTAATAGTTGTGCATTAAAATGGGCCAAAATATTTAAGAACCACATGTAAATATTTTTCACTTGATACACTTTTCAAATGTAATAAAACCTAGTTTGAGATTTGTTCTTTTTAATCTGAAGTTTTCATACTGCAATTAAAATTTACATACATTCAGAGACACTACAGTAAGAGATAGAAGTCTGATAAATAAAAGACCCCAAAACTCAAACTGGTTGAATTAATTGATTCAATTTGCTATCACTGTTGCATAATCTGCTGCACATGAAGCACAGAGTCAGCTCCATAACTAGATAAGTCACATGCAATGACAGCCAATGCTCAAGCTAGTGGTATTCAGGCTTGTCAAGGAAATGTCATGTATGCCAAATTCAGTGTACGCACAGTATGTCTTAATGATTTATTTCAGGTTTCCAGGGAATATTCCACCATCACTATTTTATTACATTGATAGATTTTCAACATCAGTGTGCACATCTTTATATGCATACGTTTTTTTTCTCTTCTAATAACCTCTGACATCCTATCACAATGTAGCCGACCAGAAAAAGTAATAACTACAATCATTTTCTTTTGTGGTTGTCAGTTTTTTTCAAACTTTTGAATGGCAAAGTTGAAGCAGCTTCTCTGCTAGACAGACTTTAAGTCAAAAAACAAAGGAAAGCCAAATGTTTCTTTCCAAACATATGCATCTAAGCCGTAGTAAGAAAGTGCAAAAACCAAGGAAGAACATTTTTTTTTGTGTTCCACATAGTAACAACACATTCCTTTACTTTTTCTTATTTTCCTAGCAATATTTATTCTCACTATAACTCACATTATATTTATTTCCCATCTTTCTTTACTGTTTGCTCTCTCTCCTAGTTGCTATTCATTTTTTGTTTTCCTTCAAAGCAATAAGTTTTCTTTGCGCATTGTTTTTATCTATTATTTGCACAACCATGCAGACTGCATTTCTGCTCACAGCAAAGAATGATTTGATAATGAAGCATTGCTCTCTACATGCTTTATATAGAAATCAGCATCTATGATTCCACTCATGGCAACGCTGATATCCATAGGATTACACAATGAAGTTATTGTTACTTACAAAGCAAAACATTATCATTTTGCATACTGTACTGCAAAATTAATAAACTAAGCAAAAAGATAACAATAAAAAGTACTCCTGCAGCCAAGAGCCAGACACACCCAAACTTTATCTCACATAGAGCTCCGCCTATCAGTTTTAACCTTACTTGAAAATCTTATTTGTAAATGACTTAATTTAATATTTGAATTTATGACTGAATTTATGATACACACCTTCCCATGTGGTACTGTGGCGATGTAGTGGTTAACAATGCTGTCTCTTGAATCCATTGGTTATTATCTATATGGAGTTTGCTTTGGAAGGCAATTTTACTTTTGACAGATTGAAATCACGCTAGGTATTATTATATAAAGGTGAAATTAAATGCTTAGGTAAACGATATTATGCTTTTTTATAGTACGGGGAAGGGGGAGAGAGAAAATATAAAAAAGCCGGCTGAAAAGCGGAACTTCTCTCTTCTGCCTTGCAAGGCATGAATCCATCTACTCAACGGTGCCTGAATGAATGCTTGAAGTATTCCTGTCTTCCTTGGGGGTTACTTCCTACCCTCTTGACCCAAAAATCAACATGTTAGGTTAACAAGAGATTTCAAAATGTGCCTTATATGTGCGTGAGTGTGGGTGTGTGCGTGAGTGGGCCATGCAATAGACTGGTTCCCTGTCCATGACTGGTTCTTCTCTTGTGCTCCATGCTGCCTGAAGATTCAAGAACTGTAAAAAAAAAACAAGGTTCATTGTATGACACATTAAAAGGTAAATATGTAGTCTGGAATTGCCAGGCGGAAATAACATGTCTCCTTTTAAACCTCTTCCTGTTACTTTTAGAAGTCAAACAGAAGTTGAATCCAACATTATACTTGACTGGCAGCTCATATTTGATAATCTAGGCACGTGAATGTCACATGCTCACTCATACCTGCAAATTTAGATTCATCCACATAAATCTAACATACTGTACAAGTTTTGCAATGAAATGATAAGCCTCAATATTGGAAGACAATTCTGTGGATAGCACAAAAAAACTGTACAAAGTTGTCAAGAGATGGCTCAAGATGGCTCTTTTTTCTGAGGAGACTTAGGTCTTCCAATCTACAAGCTGATAGGGATGTTGTACCAGGCTAATGTGGATCAGGTTGCTGTTCTACACTGTGGTCTGCTGGGAAAGTAACCCCACCCACAGGGGTTGTGAAATAATACCTCAGTAAACTGATTATAAAGGCCAGCTATATCACAGAAATGGATTTGGATGCTTGCTCTTTCCATTACAGTGTGCTAAAAGGCACCACTGAGGGTCTTTTTTGCCTTTGGCCATCGTGCCATTTACTGGCTCCACCCATTGTGTCCATATTCACCTTACCCATTAATAACAGGCATAGTAGTACTGAAACAAAATTTGTTTACTTAGCTGCATTACCTGGCAATAGGTCTCAGTTATAGTGCTGTCGGCTAATCAGATATATCAGAAGTAGTATGTAACTAACTAGGTACTTTTCTGTATATGATATTTATTGAATTATTACCAACGGCTAATGTTATTGGAAGGCGGTGTGTTTTGGTGGTTTATTTGTTTGACTCTAAGGGTGTACTCACACTTGCAATTTGTTCCAAGCCTGAGTATGTTTGTCAGCATGTAACCCCTGTCACACACGTGCGCATGGGAGGCAGCTAAAGGGCTTGAGTGATGGCAGTTCTGAGGCATGCCGGGAGCTGGCAGAGTGCACAGACTCTTTTTCTCTCTTTCCTGTAGACAATTCCCAAGAGATTCCTTCTGGCTCTCTTGACGTCACTTCTGGGACCGAGCCAATGGAAGGAGACCTTACTGGCTCTGGCCCCTGTGATGTCACGTCCAGGCTCGAACCAATGGCTAAAGAACATGGGCCTGATCATTATGACCTCACTTCCTGTCTTCCCCTTTAAAAGCCTGTCCCTCTTCCCTAAATCCTCAGTCTTGTTTTGGACTCGTTTGTATGCACATCAGTGCTGTTTATTTTCATAAAAAATTACTTTGCAGCCAGGATACCTGATTATACGGGCGGCTGCCCCAAACCTTTATCTGAGTATGTCTAATTATTGTGACACCCCAAAAGTCTAGTTCATTTGACTAACGTGATTGCTCCATGCCAGGCCAACCATACTGTGCCAATCATAGTTAGCCCTGGCCCACTTCGAAGACGTAGGCCCGGGCACAGTTCAGCAGGATTTGGGATCAGTGTGATCGCTAAACGTCCCCGAGCACAGATTGTAGACATGACATATTCGATACCATTTGAGTTTAAAAAACAGGTTATTATTCTTACCTTACAGATGAACGTGCATTGCAGTTGGCAAGAAAAGCTCCCTTAACATCATTTGTTTCCGTAAAAATCTTCTAAGTGCAGCATGATTAACAACAAAATGCTGCGCTGCACACTCAACAAATTTGTAATAGGATAGAGCGTTAACCTGCCCTACCTGGCTCCAAAAAAAATGCAAAATAAGGAAAGTCATTTTGACACGAATGCTGTCACTCTGTTTTTGGATCTTGTTTTGGCTTTACCAAAAGTCGCATGATGATGACAAAAATGTACCCGGGTCCAGAATGTAAAAGCGCAGTGTGAGTGCAGGCCAATGGGGAAGTAGGGAGGGGGGACAATTGTGTTTGGGCATGATACGGAACAAATATGACTAGTGTGAGTACACTCTAGGACTTCAAACACAGAGGTTGTGGGTTCAAATCTTGCTACTCACACTGTGTGACCATGAACAAATCACTGCACATGCCTGTGCTTCAATTGAGAAAACAAAGGAAAAGTATCAAATTATATCTCAAATGTTGTTAGTCACCTTGGGTAAAGGCCTCAGTCAAATAATACGTAATAATAATTTGATTAGGTCACTGGATGTACTTACTCTTGAACATGCTATACACCATTGTCCATGAGGAAAACATTCTTGTATTAAATCAATCTGCTTTTTCTAGTGACTTGGCTTTTGTTGATGATCATTGCAAAAACAATTTTACAGGAATTCACATTCTTTTGAATTAAAATGGGTGCTCAGTAGGAATAATATGCAATTTGAGTATATACAGTATTATTATCTTTGTTATTTTTATTTACTTTTGTTGTTCATTCAAGTACAATATTTTTTTCCATATTTTTCATCTGTTATATGTGGCCCCCCTTTAAAGTCTGCAGATATGAATGTATATGCAAAGCAGTGCTCCAAGTTAATATACCTAAGTGCTGGTAGCCTATGCATTACATTGATGTATTCATGTGAAGAACATGGAGCAGTAGATTTCAGCATTGTAACACAATTTCTATGGCTTCTTCTTCATCACAAATATAAGCACTTGCTAAACATTTTGGCTTCCCTGAACTTTTTTTTCTCATTTCATATTGTAAAGCTTCTAAACTCTTTTGTGACTCCCCCCAACGGGATGACACACCGAAGAGTGTCCCAAAGCGTAATCGCCATATCAGTGGAAGACAGCTTATCCATAGCTGGGGCAATCGCATGGCTCCCAGTACTGTAGTGGCTCGCAGTGAAAGCAAATCCAAGCTGACTGCATTCGCGCTATAAGCGCTTGTTGTCGATGGGTGATGAAAGGATCATTATAAAGGCAGGGAACAGTATTACTTGGCCACTAAGCTGGCCACAACCCTGCTTGATTGCTGTGCCCGTGTATAAGAGAGTGGTAGATCCCGCTACAATAGATAACCGTGCTGTTCCTGTGTCAAGCTGAATAAAGCTGGTTGTGCTAGAGTACTGAGACTCAGCCTCGTGTGTTGGGGTGCAAGGCAGGGACTCATACATCACACATACGTATTTGAACATAAACTCCAAATGTAATCATATCTGTTTGTCAGTAGTTTGTTCACTCCATTGGTAGTGCTGCAGTTTGGCCCATTAGTTGCTTCTACTCTGTCTTTAGTTTGCATAAAGCATATTCTTAGTTCAGTACAAAGTGTGTAAATTAGTATAATCTTAATAAATATTGACAAATAAAAAATTAAACAACAAATTAAAAAAAACAACTTTTTTCTATAATGTCCTTAAATCTAGATCTTGTATGTATCAGACTGTGTATTGTTGTATCTATCATACTTTTATTATGTTGTGTTTATAGTTTGGGATCTTGCACTTATACTTTGTTCATTTTTAATGTTCTGTGCTGCTGCTTAAACAAGTGGATATACCTTTTAGGATCAATAAAGTATTATCTATCACAATCTATTTCAACTGAGTTTAATTTGTTTGAAGAAAATATATTTTGAAACATTTCAGGGTATCAAAACCACAGGTTTCTATACACCACACTCTTTAAAAAGCCATTGCTCAATAGGACTGAAGAAGTGTATGGCAGCACAACGGGGGAAATAGCCATTACAATGTTGGTTATTTTTAAGCATTTTCACTGGAACAGAATCAAAGGTTGAATATTATTCCTTCTATAACTATGCGCTGTATTTCCAAGAAAGACACAGCAGCACTTGAATCCGTGCAGAGGAGAGCAATCAGGTACATCCCAGGACTTAAGGACATGTTGTTCTTATACTGACTCAGAGAATTAAACATGTTTAGCCTCAAACAGACGGCAATGTGTGGAAACCTAATCCAGGTTTTCTAAATTCTCAAAGGCATTAATAAAGTAGATCCAGCACAATTCTTTCAAGTTAACTATGAATCTCGAGGACACTGGTGAAAATTAAAGAGAAGGCCATTTAGGACTGCAGCCAGAAAGCATTTCTTTAATCAAAGAGATATGGGAATCTGCAACAAACTAACAAGTTATTTAGTTGAAAAAGAAACCTTGACAACTTTAAGCTCGATGGACTAAATAGTCTCCTCATTACTTGTCAAATGTTTTATGTTCTTATGTTGGATTTCTATAAAGCAAAAATACTTACACCTTAATTTTGAAACATCTGTATTTACTCATTGTTTGAATGAATGGAAAAAGATATAATTCAATGTTTTTTTCTAGAAAAAAATAGTCCACTTACTATGATTTTTAATTTGAAGAATTAGAAGAATGCTTGCAATTCTACAGTATTAAAGCTAAATGTCTGAAATTTTCTCAAAAATAGCAGTACTCAGTACTATAATCATAATCATATTAGACACTGTTTAGGGATTTCTAAGAAAACACAACATTCCTTGTGTTGTGAAGGTGGAAAGTATTTCACCATTTCCCCACCCTGTAAGCAATTCCACAGGGGATTTAGAGATGCAGTTATCCCTTGCAGATATCTCTTAGATATAGTTGCCTAGCACATTTGATCTGCCTATTTTGACCACTGAAATGTGATATGAATGTACAGTAGCTCATTTGTATTCCTAAGGGGGAACAGCAAAAGCTTCCTTCGGTTTGGTTAAGGCAGTGTTTGATTTTAATATAATTTCCTGCTTTTAAATTACTTTTCATGTTATTTATTAATGTCCTTTTGGAATCTTTATACTTCTATTTAATTATAAATTAACTAACTACAAATGATCATTCAAAGTATTTCTCCAGTTGGAAATGCTTTAAATTTCCTAAAACATAATCTCAGACTTTGGTCTGAGTTCTGTTGATCACTGCTTTAATTAAAAAAAAAAAACAAAACATTTTGGGAAAGAAAGAAAACCTACAGCACAAAAAAACAGTCAAAAGATTATTTATATGCAGTAAATGTATTTTAATTTCATAGCCGGTGTTAAGATTTTTACTGATTGAATTTATCACCTTAGTGAAATAAATTGCTAAATTAACTTTGCTATAGGAGCTTCTAATTTCTCCCTAAAATTAAAGCTGACAAACTGTACCTTGAGTAATACAGTATTAGAAAGGTAGAGGACATCAGACAAAAACAAAAAACAGGTAATTTGAACAGCATTTTTCAAATATAGCAAGGCTGAGCAATGTCAGTCCAAATAAGTTGTTTTTTGTTCCAACCCAGTTTTTTAATGAGAAGTTATTTACTGCTGATGAAGCACTTGTTGCTCAATAATTATTTTTCAGTTTCATTTTTAGCTGTCTTGCTTGTTAACATTTCCCACTTTTAAGTGTTTATTTTAGTCTAAAACAGCTGCATTCACCTTTTTTAATGGCTCCTTATTAGCAATAAGATGCAAATTACCAAGGAACCAGGAGGTCTCCATCTAATTTGTCCCCATTGACAACTGTGTGTATTCATCATAAACTATCGGGTTTAAATATTTAGAAGGAAAGTGAAGAGAAAAAAAGTGAAGGACAGAGAATCATCTCTTTTAAGCTGCAGATCATTTAGAGGATACCCTTTAAAAGCAAAAAAATAACCATAATATAAGCATGATCCGACATGGCAGAATAAAAACACTGCTCCATGGTTACTTTCTCAGGAGGGTGTTAGCATATCATAATCTCTTGGACCAATAGCGTGAATTTTCCGCATTCAACTGACATTAAAAAATACCAGAAATTACACAGTAAAATCAACTTATCCATAGGAGAACGTATCTGTGAATATATTCTGTAATCAATTTGTTTGGGACATAAACCATTAGCTACTGCAGACCTCCAACTCTGACATTGTTCACCACTGCTCTATAGGCTTTCAGGATTTCCTCAACAATAACAGCAAGGCTTAATAAGCATATAATCAGATATAAAATTATCCTGTAGGATTAGGTGGCCAAACTCACTTACAACTCTGTCTCAGGTGTCTGTTGTGTCAACCAGTTGTGCACATACACTGTTTTTTTTTCATTTTTCCTGTCTGTTTTTTTTCTCCATGCTTTGTTTTGCATTTTTATTTTCTCTTATACATAGTACAGTATAGACAAAGTATAGGAATTTCGTGAAAAAATTCAACCTTGGGATTTTGATGAATCTTGACTTTTTAGGCCTTCCTGAGCCTGAAAATACCATTTTTGAAATTATGTCTGTCTGTGAGTCTGTGTGCAAACATAACTTGAAAACAGAGATAAATGAGTGTGTATCAATATTATCAATTAGTTATGATGAGAAACAAAGAAATCTTGAACAACTATTTCAGTATATGAGAAAGTTGAGGGGAGCACACAATATTTTGTTTATTTCAGGATGCACAATGGTGACAGCATTATAATGTCACAGGAACTTGGGAATGTGACACAGTGGGTGTGGTCATCTGAGTCAGCATGCACAAAAACATAATTATTCTGGAAGCATAATACGATTATCAGCTCTTGTAATCATTTCAAATTTTCCAGACTTTATTGTTGTAAGTTATAGGTCGTTAAAGAAAAAATATGATTGTCAATTTGTCCAGCCTATTGGATTGTGACACTTTTTCTTTCCAAATAACAGACAAACAGAATGTGTTGCCAGTTTGAGAAGAACACTGCTATTTATCATCCTGCACTTTTGAATTGTTATTACACTGAAAATGTGAAATTATTCATATGTTGTTAAGGAAGGTGTATTGTTAAATAGCTGCACTAGTTTCATGTGTGCTTCAATAGAAAATGTTACAATTTGGTGGAGTGTTAGATTGTTAGTGTGTTACAGTGAATTTTCTATACTCTATTATTCTCTCTGTAGTTACAAGAGTTTTGCAAATTCAGTCTTACTGATCAAAAGTTAAGTTTACAGTGATGCTGATATAAAATATTAGGTATGTTCTGAATACTGGCTGTGATGGATCGACACCCCATCCAAAGTCTGTTGACTTTGATGCTACTGCGATGAGCTACAGCCACTTGCAACCCTGAACTGCACTAGGCATTTTCAGGAATTTGGTGTAATTATACATGCATCTTTAAAGTCCTCATTTATTCAAAGGTAATCTTTTTATTTATTTTGATAAAATGTTGATCACAGTAGAGTCTATTAACTATCAGCTTTGCTATATTTACTATCCTTATTTGTATTATTGTATATAAAGTCGAATAATTTAGGTATTGAGTATAATATTTTTGTTATATTCACATTTTATTGTTATACAACATTGAATCAAGGTGCATTTATTTGGCCTTATTGACACTGATCAACAGAAAAAGCCATTTTAATGTCAAAGTAAAAACACATGTCTGTAGCTGTTAGTGGCTGGTGAAAAAAATTTGGGTGGGGACAAATTGAAACAGCACCTATCTATTATATACTGCCTTTCGAATCTATCTATTATATAGTGCCTTCCACACCTATCTGTCCGGTCCTTCCTTCCATAGCTTCCAAGGGGTGAACACTCTTCACAGGCATTACAGTATAAGTATATATATATATATATATATATATATATATATATATATATATATATATATATATATATATATATATATATATATTTATATATATGTACACACAAAATAAGTATATGTGAATAGTGAGTGCCACAGAGGACAGATGGGCATCCTGGCTGGACAATAGCATGACCTCTAGAAAAAATAGAAGGTGCCAGGGGTTGGACAAGCATAATCCGAAGGCCAGGAGCAATTCCCTCCCACCTACATGGCGGCAGTAGTCCACTGGAGTCATCCCTGTTTGGACACCCACAGGAGTTCTTGGGAGGTGGAGTGCGTAAGTGCAGCCATTTAGTGGTCCCTGGGTGTTGCAAAGTGGCATCCTCAGGGGAGGACTACCATGGTCCCCAAAAAACCCAGAAGTACTCCCCACGAGTCATGATGGGGCACCAGAAGGTGTTTCGGGTCCAGTACAAAATGAGTCAGGAGGCAGTGGGCAACACTCAATTGGAGACAAAAAGAGAGGAAAAGGGTCATTGTTTTGTATGATTATTGGCTATATGTTATGGTATTTGGCGCTTGGTGGATTAAAAATACATTATTTGAACCCAAGACTGTGTTGGACATTATTGGGTCTGAGGTTTGGAGCTTGGTGTCGCCCCCTACTGGTTAATATATATATATATATATATATATGTGGACTGGGCCTCGGACACAGATAGACGGACAACATAGTTCCACCACACTGTTTATTTACAACTATTATAATATTTACAATTTACTGTGCACACACAAACCCCAGTGCCTCCAGCACCGATTCCCCCAAGTCCAGGCCACACAGTCCTGTGCCTTTCTCTCTCCTGGCCGCATCCAGTCCTCACTCCAGCTCCGTCCTCTTCCACCCGACTTCCGCCCATGACTGGAGGGAGGCGACCCCTTTTATAGGAACCCGGATGGGCTCCAGCTGCTTACCGGCACTCCTCCGCAGACACGCCCTTGTGTGGCGGAAGTGCCAGCTGCGCACCCGGAAGCCGTCCGGGTGTCCCCTGTCGTCTTCCCCCCAGCACTTCCTGGTGTGGTACTGGGCTCCAGGGTTCCTCAGGCATCTGGGCGCCGCCTGGCGGTGGCCACGGGCCCCTACAGGGTTGGGCTTCCAAGCCCTCTACCCGTGGCCCCCAACATAACCAGGACGCACTCCCCCTCGCGGTCTGGAGGAGGCACAAGCCCTCCTCTGGTCCTCCTGGGTGTCCCGGCCGGGGACCACAATATATATATATATATATTATTTGCACTTGGGAGAGAATCTCAGAGCTGACCTAAAGTTAAGTACACTCCAAACCAGGGGTTGACGCTGTTACCTAATGCCTTTTCTCTTCCTCCATCTTCAGAAGCAGTGATTGACAGTAGCGTCTGTAATGAGGTCACCTTCAATTCTCAACCTACAGAACCCACCTCTTTCTGTTCTCCTCAGCGAAAAGTTATCTTGAAGTCAGTCAACCAAAGACTTGGGTCCAAAAGACCATTCTTGTTTTTTTGTTTGTATTTTTTGACTGCCAATTATATGTGGATCACTATATTACCCCAACGCTTTATCTTTTTTGTCTTTATTACAATGTATATATGTATTTGAACCTTTGTTGCAAATTTTACTGGAATAATTTATACAATATATGCCCCTTGAATTGTTAAGCAATGAAAATGTTATTGTTGGTTGTTCAGGAGATACCTACTTTACACTGTTTTTACGACATTGTGCCTTTGCAACTATAGTGGTCAGATAACCTTTGTTGTCCAGTTGCTTTTTTTTTAGTTCTGTTTTAATCCCATCAAAAAATCTTTTTTTTCTGGTTGAAGAAAAATACTTTTTTTTAATTTAATTTTAACAAAACTGTAAATGCAAATAGATTAGGTTGTTTTTATTTTGAATATGTTTATTTTGAAACCAAGATGCACATAAATGTTTTCTTCTTCTGTAAGGCTTTCAGCTATTGACTTGATATTGGTTTGGTATTGTCAGTGATTTAAGTTTATTTTGTCTGTCCACAATTTGTAACATCAAAAATAAAATAAGAATGAATAACATTATCATAGGCATTTTGAGTGGTATGTATCTAAAAATAAGAATACTAAAGTATCTAATAAAAGGAAGAACATATACAGAGAGACTTTGTAATACTGTAACTTTCTAGATCAATGCTACCCTGGGATTAATTAAAAAAGACTGCTACACTTTCTGTCCAGTTGTTTTAAAACAGTCACTCAATGATGACTGTTAATAATGACATGATTTTTACTGTCAGGATTTTGGGTCATGTTTTTGTCACCACTAATTTTTTTTTTTTTTTGCTTTTTCTTTGCATGATGTTCTTGGGTTCTGAATTTTGTTTAATTTATATCTGTGTTTTCAGGGTGTTCACCGACAAAAGCGCGATAGACATATGCGCCCCGACAAAACCGCGACAGACAAATGAGCGCCGACAAACCCGCTAACTGGTTTTCGACAAATGCGTGCCGACAAAATCGCTACGACAAAATCGCGAGAGAGGCCAAGAGAGTGGGACGCCTTTGCTGCAATTCTTCCTACATATGCAGGGCGTGATCTTAAGGACTCTCTGCGTGCCGTACTGATGGCATGCCGTATCTCATAATATTGACTTCTAAAATAATCATTATTATATATGCTTTAAACTAGTAATTCATATTTAATGAAACTTTTGCGATTTTGTCGGGTTGATTTTGTCAGCGCAATTTTGATGGCGCGTTTTAATCGGCGCGCATATGTCTGTCGTGCAAATGTCGGGTCACAGTTTTCAGGTGCTCTTATATCACTGATAGCAGATTTATAAATTTAAACATGTCCAGTCCCATTGGAAGAGTTCCTACAAGAAATGTCTACTTGTTCTTATACTGCTTGCTGTTTTGAATACTCACATGGGTCTTTGTATATCATCTTGTTATACAAAAATGACTTTCTTCTATTTTGAAAATGTATTTATCATATTCACTGTCCACTATATTCAGCCGATTCCCAGTACATACCCCTGAGTTTACCTCTCAGTATTGTCATGGTTAAACGTTTAATGTGCTGTATTTGCATGCAAATGTCTTCCAATTTTGAAGTGTTTGTGAAATCAAACACATTGTCTATTCCTAGACTTCTTTTATCTTATAACCTCCTGTTCTTGTTGACACATTTAAAATTAATATAATTATCTTCTTAAAGTTTTATATCGTTTCCCTTTATTATCATCCTGCTTCAGAATATGATAACTATAACTCTCCAATAAATCTGTTTAAAATTGAAGTAAAATTCAGAATGACAAAACCATCGTATTTCTTCCGAGGTTATGCTGTAGCTCTATCACAGAACTACCATTGACCATTTGCTAACTTTTCTGAAATACTTCATTTGCCCACTTTGACATGTGATCACAACTTCCCTAGTTTCACTGTACACACTGCAGGGTGGTCTTGAGTGAAATGTAACTACTGTATGTCATCCTCTAAACTGCGCCTTGGCACAAGAATGTCCCTTGGTATCTGGGCCTGACACTATGAATTACCAGCTGGGCTTCAACATAAAAAGAATTTTTAGTTTTGGGCTAATCACAACCCCCAGTTGCCACCCTTTGATACTACACATCCATATACTGTATGCTACCACTGTTGTATCAGAGCGTTAAAATGGAACAAAGTGAATCTTTTTCACACTTGCCAGTGACACATCAAACTTTATTTGTATATCTATTGTTTGCTGAAAAATAAACACTTCAATAAGCTTAATCCACACACTCATCAGGTCCCCTGCTCCTTCATGCAAGTGCAGAAGTCCTGGTAAATCAAATGCTTTTCATTATTTACTTCTGTCATTCAAAATATAGTCATATTTTCTACCATTTACATTTTGAAATATAGGAAGTATCAAAATATCAATAATGTGTGAAGTGACAGACTCATATGGGTGCGATCTTGAGGTTTGTTTCTACTTTCCTAACTTTACGAGAGATATCAAAACAGACACTATTAAGTTTACAATTAGATTTTTTATACTTTTTAAAACCTGTATCCTTACTTTACTCTATTACAGTCTTTTCATTAATTATAGCAGACTCTTTTATAAACAGCATAGAATATCTCCTTCCCTCACCTCTGTTGCCAAAAGGTATCTAAAAAATAGTCATGATTATGTTTTAGAGCCACCAGAGTGCCTTCTCTTTTGTGTTTGCACACTGACATTTTTTTTTTTCTATTTTCAATCTTAAGAATTCTTTTATTCCCTCAAGTCTTGCTATTATCTGATGACTCAAAAATCCCAGTTTCCTTTTCCCAAAAAAAAAAAAAGATTTTTCTTTAGGGTCCACTGCTGACAGAAATTTACTAGCCATCAAAAAAGATGAATGTAACCGATGGGCTTTGATCTATTTTTTGCAACATACCTCAAGCTCTACAATATGGGAATTAATAATGCCACTATGAGTCCTCTCGGCCTGTGGATTAATGCTTCATCTAAAATTAAATAAATAACTTAATTATTAACAGGTTTATTGGATAAAGGTGACAGTTGGACGATGGCTACCATATCAAACAAATAATCTGACAATACTATACACATCTGAAGATGAAAGATTGCCTGTTTATTACTAAACAGTCTCTATAGTTCTGTATGTTTGCATTATATTGCAATCTTTGAGTATGTGATTGTTCTCAAAGTTCCATTATATTGTTTTGTCAGATGCATTTTCAGGACTTTCACTCTTTCCATTATAGAATATTAAATAATATGTTGCCAATCAGTCTACATGTTCTTTGGACCACAATGTATTTTGCCATATTGGATAATTGTCTGATCAATATTATTATCATTTATTTAATTTAATTATTGTGATACAGTTTATTTTGATCTGTGCAATTCTTTCATTTCATGTAATTATTGTGATACAATTTGTTTTAATTTCTACAATTCTTTCATTTCTCAGAATTAGCACCCTCAGTGCAGTGTTTGCCTATTTCATATCATTTCTGCCATTTGTCTAACATTTTTATTTTCATGAAGGACATTGTCTCTGACACACGAGGCACATCACATATTGCTACCTTTATTATTACTTATTATTTACTACACTTTTTAGGGTGGTATTGTGGTTAGCATTGCTGACTTGTGGATCCAGTGGGATTCAATCCCATTCATTGTCTGTGGAGAGTTTGTCTATAAGAGTTTTCCATTGGATACCCAGGCTTCCCTCCCAGAGACATGCATGCTAGGTAAACTGGCAAGGCTAAATGACCCCACAGTGTGAGAGTGTAGATGCACGTCTCTGTGAACTCTTCAGTCTTCTCTCCTACCGTATGTCCCACCATGCTGTCCCAACCCAATATGAATGGGTTAAGTGGGTTTGAAAATGTAAGCATGTATGTTAATTTTACAAATGTGTATTAGCCGATTATTCTGTTCTTGCATCAAGTTCACTGTTCCGTTTCTCTAAAAGGGCAACACTTTTAAATTTGTAGTGGCTCTTTATTTTTATCTTTTACTGATTTGTACTACTTCAGTCACGCATTATCTTTATCGGCCACTCCACTCTTGTATTTCTTTTGTTTAGCCTTCAGCATATGTGCACTGCATAATTTTAAAACTCTGCAGCCAGAGCTATGTCATCTGGAAACCTCATTTTAGTGACTATTTTCCAAATAATTCAAGTTTATTCCATTCGGTCTCTGAAGTTAGTGTAATAATTGCCTATAGAACCAACATGAACAAATATGAATCCCTGTCACATTATTTTGCCTAAAAGCGGATGGCGAGTTTCCTGCCTGCTCTAAGTGCATGGACTGATTTGTAATACATGCATTTGTCTTTCATCAAATTTATCACTCTACTTGGGACTCAATTATATTTGAAAAGTTGCCAGAATCGTTTTGCAAGGCACAATCAAAAGCTTGTTTAAAATCAACAAGCTTAAAATAACACATGCTGCATACAGCATTTCTTCACAATTTGTCTGATGGTAAAGATTAGGGATGGATTCCTTTATCAAGTTATGAATGCATAAGCAGGTTTTTGTTTTGGGAAAAATGCTTTCACAGATTCTGATTTCTTTCTTTACAGTGATAAGAATGGTACTTTTCATATAAACATTCATAACCCCACAGCACAGTCAAACATGCACAGCTTATGGAAGCCAGATTCTAATCAGTATTCATTTTATTACAGTAAAGTATTCATAATATGTTAAAAAAAAACGTAAGTATTATCGTCTGGCAGCTTACTAAGGTTTTTTTTAGTTACAAGTTAAACATGATATGCATATAGGTGGAAAGTAAGGATCATATTAATGCTAATCTTTGCATTAGTAGTAAAATATTCTAGAGGATAAAGATACAGCACTAGGTGAATTAAATGTGAGCAGTTAGAAGCAGAGCTGCTTCATGAAAAGTTAAATGTATCAGCAAAGTATCTGCATGCTGACATTTTAAATGCCAGTTCATATATTTCTTTTAAGATTTCTGTAAATACTCATCATTTTAGTTGATTCTTGCTTGCTTATGATTTATTGGTGCTATTTATCATTTTACTAAAGTGTTGTGTGGTAAAAAAAAATAATAAAAATGTAGATGTACTGTATATATGCACAAACAACCATTCAAGTTTATCTCCTGGTTAATAGGCTTCTTCGGCCCTGACATTCCAAGAGAACTGAATCTCTGTAGTCTTAAGCAGGAAGGACTTTGTGGTGATATAATTCTTCAAAATCCTCAAAGGCATTGATTAATTTGATTGATCAGTATTCAGTTAAATTATAAATCATGTTCTCAAGGGCACCTGTGGTAATTCAGGGGAAGAACATTCAAGACAGATATTAGAAAGCAATATGTCACACAAATGGCTGAAGGAATATGAAACCAACTAATGGATCTCATACTTGAGGCACAGACCCATACTGCTTTTAAAAACTTCTGAATGGGATAATGGGATGAATTATGGTGGATGAACTGAATGATCTCCTTCTGTTTGTAAATGTATTCTTGGTCATACGAGGAAGACCTAATATCAAGCATAAAATGTATTGAACATTGGAAACAGAAGAATAAACAGACTAGGGGGAAGCTGTTGCACAGATAAACAAGGTAAAGTCTATTTAAAGGAAATCATCATGCCAGAAGACAAGCTTGATAAAGAAAGTATGAATTTTTTAATCTTGATGCAAATATTGCATTTGAAAGAGTCTTGTAAGCAGACCTAGGTAAATAGATGAGTTGAGTAGGAGCTGTAAAACTAAAGAATATTAAAAATGTAGATGCATAAAAACTTTGGAACCACCAGTTCATTGACTTCAGAAGACCTAATTTGTGTCCTACTTTGATATAAGATAAGCAGCTTATTTAGGTGTTGTTTTGCAGATATTGAGTTTCACAGATGATTATGACTCTCACAGTTGGGCAGTGTAGCTGAGCTCACTGAAGTGTATTACACTTGGCCATAGGAAGAACTCTAATAGATGCATTTTATGCTTATTGTTAACCAATGCCACTTCATAAAAGAGGACTATTGAAATTTACAGTATAACTTTTTTATCTCAAACTTTTAGAAATGTGTTTCAGATGGACCAAGCATAGATGTATGAAAGACTTGTGAGTTTTCCGCAGACAGAAGAGATGAGTTGGAAATAACCTGCTAAAGAATGTTAGACTGAATCTCCTATTACTGGTATTGCTATCTTTCAAAATAGAAGATACTTATAGTCATGTTTGAGTTGCCAAAGCAAAAATTGTAACCAAGAATACGGAGTTTAAAAGTTGTCCGGTATGCTGCATTCTAGATTTGAAAAGAAACCAGACTGTTGAAGTATCAGTGGTTTGAGAGTGGAATTAAGTCACAAAGGAGGTTGAAGGAGAAGTCTGTGGAAGTAAAATGCAATATATATAGATTGAAAGAGATAAACAGCATGGATAGTGACTAATAAAGTGAAGTATACGATATGACAAGGCACAACATAACTTGACTATTTGCATGCATAATCACTGCAGCTATCACTCAAAACAAACCTTAAAAGAACCCTCCCCTGCCTTCAACAGAAAACACAGCAGAACCTGTGATATTATAAGAATAACTTAAGATTTATTAGTATTTACAAAGCATTTATTTCTCCTTGATGGAAGAAAAATGTGCAATGCATCAACAGAGATAATGGGAAACAAAAAAGACATTCCCAACTGTGCCTGTAGAAACAACTTCAAACAATGGAACAAGTCAGTTCCACACCACATCTTCAAGGCATATCCAAAGTGTGCACCAAGAATAGAAATCTGAGTGCAATAATCTATGTTTTATTTACTTACTACCCATGCCCTGCGGCTATATCTGCGTAAAAGTGAAACAGGACAGGGAGGAGGGCCCTGCCCCTCCCCTTGGCCCACAGCCTCTGTCTCAGATTAGTGCGATTATATCACTTCGGCAAGCGAACTATGATTCTTAGCGCGATGACAGAAGTCGCAAAATAAACTGGAATGTTCAAGCAAATTATAGTAAAAAGCCCCGATCTAAATCCATGAATTAGTTCTCTCGTTCGCTAGCTGATCAAAGGTAAGGTACCCACCCCGAGGCTGGAGCGTGAGTGAGGAGGGCAATGCCCCCCTCTCCTCAACCCACTGAGTGTTACTCGGATTCACACAAATAAATTGGTACCGCAAGCGAACAGTGGTACATAGAAAACAGAGAATTTGCAAAATCAGCCGGAATGTTCAAGCAAATTATAGAAAAAAACCCTATCTAAATCCATTAAGTAGTTTTCTTGTGAAAAGTGGACAGACATACAGACAGACAGACATGGATTTTATATATAGAGAGATTAGTATTTTGTGGCCATTTATTGTATTTTGTTGGGTAGCACTGTGGCTTCACAGATAAGGTCACGTTTTTGGCCATAATAATTGGTCCAGAATAATTGGAACATGCTTTTCTAGTCTTCATGAACACTTAAAAGACCATTGCACTATGATAATCAACTCAAAAGTTGTTTAGTTTCTCTTTCTCCAACCACTTCAATTCATTTCACTAAAGTTCCTGAATTTTTCTATGATTTCACTGAAATTATTAATAATGGTTTATACTCGTATAAATGCCAATAACAAAGTAAACTGGGTTGTATTTATTTATATTTTTAAACACTAGCTGAAATACCCAACGTTGCAGGGGAAAATAACGTTTTTTTTTTAGTTGTTTGAGAAAAAATATAATTAACAAAAAACACAACTTTAAACATAAAAATAAATTAACAAACAATAAAAACTCACTAATGTCTTTGTCTTGCGGTCTTGTAAGTACGTTATTACATACTCTATTTCATTTGAAAAGCAACAGGGGTGCGGTGCTGCTTAAACATAAAGAATGCTGGCAGTCACCTGCTATATACTAACTGTGTAAGCCCGTGCTTTTAAAAGCATTGGATCCTAGAAAGCATTGAAATCGTCAGAACTACGCTGGGCATCTCTCTGCTATGAGGATTCGTTTTGCAGACGAGCTTGCATCCTTTGTGCATTAGCAGCTAAGCAACTGTCTTTCTTCG
Source organism: Polypterus senegalus (assembly GCF_016835505.1). Classification (NCBI taxonomy): domain Eukaryota; kingdom Metazoa; phylum Chordata; class Cladistia; order Polypteriformes; family Polypteridae; genus Polypterus; species Polypterus senegalus. Next base: position 138,140,652 of record NC_053155.1, on the reverse strand, counting down.
GAGCTTTCCTTTTGCCGGTGTGCTGGCCTTGCTTACGCATCCTTGGAGCTGGAGCCCTCACCCCGACTCTACCTCTCACTTCCAGGCTGGACAGACACACACACTTGCACGCGTAGAACTCTATTTAATTTCAAAAGCAACCGGAGTGCGGTGGTGGTCAAACATAAAGAATGCTGGCAGTCACCTCCAGTTCGCCCTCTGGTGGTTGTTCTGAGTGTCAACTGAATGATAACATGCATACAAGACCGTAAGATCACCCCCCACCCTACCCAGAAGGGGGTGGGTTAGGGCTGATTTCACCCTACAGTATTTTTAGTCAACCATTGAGAAACGTGTACCAAGTTTCATGGAAATTGCTTCAGCCGTTCGGACGTGATGCTGGAACATACATACATACACACATTGACTGTTATATATATAGATTTTATTGAATTTACTAAAATCAAATAACATTCCATTCAAGCAAGTCAAATTTTACAAAACTAGGTTTGAATCAAATCGACCCTCACACCCCAAACTTGAATAGTAGGAAAAATAAGTAAGTAAATAAACAAATAAGCAGAATAAAAAAGGGAAGATAATCTGCTTCCTCAATTTAAATACTTATTCTAAACTGTTATTGATTAGATCATGCCAGGTTTTAAAAAAGTTTTGCAAAGATACTGTTTTTTTCCAATTTCAAATAGTATATAACATCAGTTACCCATTGACTTAAAAGAGGTGGGCTAGGATTATTCCAGTTGAGCAAGATAAGCCTACATGTTAGTAGTGAAGTAAAGGCAATTACAGTTTGTTTGTCCTTCTCCATTTTAAGTCCATCTGGGAGTACACCAAACACAGCTGTTAATGAGTTAGGAAAAATTGTGACCCCAAAGCTGTCTAAAAAGCATTTAAAGATTTTGGTCCAGAATAATGTTGATTTGGTGCAGGCCCAAAACATGTGACCCAATGAGGCTGGAACTTGATTGCAATGTTTGCAGTTTGGATCTTGCCCTGCAAACGTTCTGAACGATTTTAAATGAGACAGATGTGCTCGATAGATAATATTAAGTTCATTAATTGTATGCTTTGCACATATGGAGCTAAAGTGAATTCTGTGCATTGCTACCTTCCACTCCTTTTCTGAAGTGCAAAATTGGTTTTACTACAATATCTATCACCATTACTATCACCCGTCCTGAGTATGATAGGCATGGTATGATGAATCTGCATCTAGCCCTGCATGTAGGCCCTCCACTTGCAGGGAAAAACCTGGGGGTTGGTGACAGAATTTGCACTGCAGCCACTATAATAAACCTCATTTTCCATCTGAACTAGTGTGGTGCTGAGGTGTCACCCATTGCATGGCCGCATTTGGGTCCTAATCTGGGTTTCTGAGTTGGTTTGTTATGTGGCGGGTGCAGCAATATGCCGTATCAGTGTGTGATCCTAATCTCCTCTCTCCTATCACCATTAGAAATTAAACTAAACAGTTTTTTTTCAATTTTCCAACTATACTGACTACATGCTGTACATACTACAGGTATTCAAATGCTTGGCATAGCATGTCTATAAAACCATTTGTAAAAAATGTATAGCTATTCATCCAGGGTCATTCCACATTGATCATCAGTTATATCTGACAGAGTTTTCAACGTAGTAAACAATGTTAATCCATTACATTTTTCAAACCACTGGTCCCTTGAATTTTAATTTCAAAATTTGTTGTTTAATGGGTGGCATGGTGGCGCAGTGGTAGCACTGCTGCCTCGCAGTTAGGAGACCTGGGTTCGCTTCCCTGGCACTCCCTGCATGGAGTTTGCATGTTCTCCCTGTGTCTGCGTGGGTTTCCTCTAGGTGCTCTGGTTTCCTCCCACAGTTAAAAAAACATGCAGGTTAGGTACATTGGTGATCCTAAATTGTCCTTCGTGTGTGAGTGTGTCCTGCAGTGGGTTGGCACCCTGCCTGGGGCTTGTTTCCTGCCTTGTGCCCTCGTGTTGGCTGTGATTGCCTCCAGCAGACCTGTAGTTAGGATATAGCGGGTTGGATAATGAATGGATGGGTTGTTTAATGATACAATGGCTTCATTGTAATATATACTAAAATAACTTACAATTTATACTAAACTGATCACTTTTTTAATTTAGATTTTAGTTATAGTACCTGGCACACAAACATTCATAAAATATTGCAGGTCTGCGTGACAGGTGAAAGACAACAAGAACAATGAACTACAGAATAATTTCTTTATCAGTCAACTACAGGGTGTTTGCATTAATGCCATTTTCTTTATGGTCATTTTTATGTTCATTTATTTCTAATGCTACATTGTTATAGCATGAAGATACAAGGCCTAGGGTGATATTTTATGAATCTGTTTAAATGCTTCTGGTATATCTGTTAGATGGTGTGCTTTTTAGCTGTAAATTGTTAATACATGGGGGACTATACTGTATATATGAATACTATAAAAAGTAAGTAAATACCATGTAAATATGTAATCTTTATGATTTAATTGGAATTTAATACTGCCAGAATTCTACTGAGCAGGTACTACATTCGATACAATTTTTCAGATGTTTCTAGTTGATTCCATAAGTGTCCACTCTCTTTTAAATTTTTAATTTAAATGATTTCTGCTGCAGCTAAATAATAAAAATCCCAATTAGCTCAATGAAGCTCAAATCCCAACTAGCTCAATGAAATATATGTGTGTGCAGTTTAGGTTAATTGTATTTGTCTCTAAGCAGACAGTTGTCTAGAAAAAGCAAAACCATTCAAATCAACGTGTATTGAAAACAGCCATGATAAGGCTTGTAAAAAACATCAACTAGAAAAGAAATGTAATAACATTTGAAAAACATTGAAAGTTCCAAAATAGAGCAACATATGTTAAAAAAAGGACTGGAGTATATTTAGAAGTTGGGCTTCTACTCAAAATGGCCACCAAGGGCTTAAGAACAGCATTAAATACATTTATATTTTCCACATATAGGAAGAAATCTACATATGACATTTGCTTGGTTACTTTGTAAGCATGAGCTTCTCTAGAGTATGTCAAATTGAATTCAATTGTTGATATAAATTGGAATGCATCATACAACAACCCTGAAGCAAAGTCTATCTGCTAAAATCAAAGTTCACTATTTCAGTCTCATTGCTAAACACTTTTTTTTTCGAAAAAACATAACTTTCAGCATCCTGATAAAATAATAATAATTAATTACATTTGTATAGTTTTTCTTGCAGTTTTTCTTCTTAGATAAAGTATTTTACATAGACAGAGGAGAACCACCACCAATGTGTATCATCCGTTTGGGTGATGCAATGACAGCGATTATTGTGCCAGTACACTCACCATGCATTAGCTGTTAGGTGGTGAAGAGGTGAGAGAGCGCCAATTAGAGACAGGGGATGATTAGGGGGGCCAGAATGGACAAGAACATGACAGGCAATTTAGAAAGAACATTGGGATAAACCCTACTCTTTTTGAAAGATGCCCATGGATATTTAATGGCCACAGACAGTCAGGACCTTGGCTTTACATCTCATCTAAAGGACTGTGCCATTTATACAGCACAGTGTCCCCATCACTGCACTGAGGGATTGGGATCTACACACAGCTCACAGGGTAAGCACCGGCCTCACTGACACCTCAGAATGGTTCTGAAGTACAGGTGGTATGGCTGCATAAGGATGGCAACTCTCCCATAAAGTGTAGTGCTAAAAGAATCGTGCTCTGTAGATTCTTTTCATTTTCTGTTTTTTGATGCTTTGTGAAGAAAAATGCAAAATGAATGAGTAACACTCCGGATGAAAACCAGCAGCTCCAAAAGTGGGGTAATGCTCCTCTCATGAAAAAGAGTGGCTTTTATACTTCAGACAAGAGCTGCAGCTGCCCCAGGAAGACCAGTTCAAACTCTTTGTCTTCAACTCAGTGCTCAGACATTGAACGAACTGCTGTTGTGATGCTGGAGCTAAGTCCTCAGATGACCCTTCTGATTTACCACTCAATCTACATCCCCATCCTCAGCTCAGGCTCTGGGTAGTGACTGACAGGATGAGATTGTAAATGCAAGTAGCCAAAATTCCCCTAAGCCTTGAGGCTGTGGCATTATGACGGATGGTAAATAAAACTTGTCTACTACTCGGTAGTGCTATCCAGTTGTGGCTATCACACCACAGTAAAATTATATTAGGAAAAAATCAGGTAGGAATGAAACAATTTTCTGACAATGACTACTGAAAAATGAATTCTTCTGCTGTATTCTGAGAAATTCAAAAAGTCCGGAATCCATATCCGTATAGATATCCCTTAAAACGTATTTGGCAGAAATGTCAGGATATTACACCTCTAATACTTTACTTTTAAGTGTATCCAAACTTGGTTGACTTATGCACTCATGGGAAGGAGTTTTACCAAAGGAAAGCATGCTTCATTATTCTTAGAGATTAACAGGTATGGACTGAAACTATTCTCAAGCAGTTATTTTTCAAGCTACAGTGCACTGGCTGATGTACTGTAATTAACATTTCCTTACAATTTTTCAGCATGATCCTGCAAAAAACACTTCATCCATCTCTATTCAAATTTCTGAATATTTCATCTTGACAAAGTCCTTAGGGATATTCACTTTTTGAATAGTGCTTAATAAAATCAATTGAATTTTAAATTCTAAAATTATATTGTACATTCCTATTATTTATATTACGATGTTTTATATTAATGCTTCTTGCTACTTACAACTCTGGCTGAAAGACAAATGTAAAATTTTTTTGTACATTGATGAAAATGTAGGCCTGCATATGAGTAATTACTAAAAGTAGATAATGTGACCATAGCATCATCAGAAAATAAACTGTATTAATCTAATAATTGTATATAACAAATAGCAGGTTATGACTGAATATTATTTATGAGCCAGTAATATGTTTATGTTTGAGTAATCTACTTCCTAAAAACGTTAGGGTTAGGATTAGGGTTACACACTGAGTGAAGTAAACATGAAAAGTAAAGGGAGTTTTTTAAAGTCATTCAAGAAATGTTTAAACAGTGTTGGTGATTATTATAATTGTGGAATGGAAGTTGACTGTTCCAAATACTGCTTACTTGAGGTTTGATATTAGAGAATGATATAAGTTAGCACAGTACCTCACATATTCTGAGTTTGAATCAAGTTATTTCCATTTGGAGTTTGCATGTTCTCTGTTTGTTTATATTGGGTTTTCTCAGGATTCTCTAGTTTCTTATCCACACCCCAAAATATGCATTTTTTGGTTAATGAGGAGAGTTTAAATTTATGCTATGTTAATGCTGGTATTAGAAGTATAACAAGGTATGCTACAATTCAATAAAAAAACCCTTTAAAGTACCATTCAAGTAGCAATGCAGATCATGGGTCCCCAGATGAGAAAAAGTGTTGAGCTGTGTAGTAGTACAATGCAAAGTATTGCTGGAAACCTCTGCCTTTCATATAATACTGTTAGTCTGTTTATTGTATAATTGTCAAATGACATGCACTGCACCAATCTGACTTATCAGTATAAAACGTTCCCCAGTGTATATCTATAGGTACAAGTGTGTATTGTATGGACTAGCATCCCATTTAGATGTAGTTCCTTTACAGAAACGGATTTGGAATGAATTTTGTTACATAAGAAACACTTACAATGCTAACATTGATAGTGAATTAGACGTTCAAGTCATGTTGATGCTTAGATTTGTTTCAAAAACAAACACAAATGAATTCTCACTGAGTATATTAGAGCACCTTCAGGTGTGCTTATAAAGTATACAAATACCCATTACCCAGTCAAAACATACATTTTCGTTGCAAAAACCTTTCAAATAACCGCAGATATCAAAAGTGGTCATTTCAAGAAACAAACATGCAAAACAAAAGCTCATATTTTCCAAATTAAATGTATGAAACAATTAAAAAATAAGTGCAATTATGAAAGCATAACATTTGTACCAGACTGTTTATGTATACTGTGGTGGGCTGGCGCCCTACCCGGGGGTTTGTTCCCTGCCTTGCACCCTGTGTTGGCTGGGATTGGCTCCAGCAGACCCCCGTAACCCTGTAGTTAGGATACAGCGGGTTGGATAATGAATGGATGGATGGATGTTTATATATAAACATCTATGTGTGGAAGTGTGTGTGTGTCTGTCTGTCCGGCCCGGAAGTGAGAGGTGGAGTCGGGGTAGGGGCTCCACCTCCACAAGTGAGGCCAGCATGTCGTTAAAGCGAAACCTCCAAAGAAAGAGTTACTCGCTTAGCAGTTAATACAGAAGCAAGGCAAGCACATCAGCAAAACAGTATCCCTTTTACTTTCCTCCCACTGCTAATACACAAGGGAGGTGAGCCCGCCGGCAAAAGGAAACCTCTGAAGAAGTACAGTCACTTAGCAGCTAATGCACAAGCGATATGAGCATGTTGGCAACAGAAATCCTCCTAGGAGAGAGATGCCCTGAGTGGTTCCTTTCAATTACCTGACATTTCTGCATTTCAATTTCTTTTCTGACGATTTCAAAAGTTTCTATGACTCCGTGCTTTTTACAGCATGGGCTTACACAGCTAGTATATAAATATATATACACTCACCTAAAGGATTATTAGGAACAACTGTTCAATTTCTCATTAATGCAATTATCTAATCAACCAATCACATGGCAGTTGCTTGAATGCATTTAGGGGTGTGGTCCTGGTCAAGACAATCTCCTGAACTCCAAACTGAATGTCAGAATGGGAAAGAAAGGTGATTTAAGCAATTTTGAGCGTGGCATGGTTGTTGGTGCCAGACGGGCCGGTCTGAGTATTTCACAATCTGCTCAGTTACTGGGATTTTCACTCACAACCATTTCTAGGGATTACAAAGAATGGTGTGAAAAGGGAAAAAAATCCAGTATGCGGCAGTCCTGTGGGTGAAAATGCCTTGTTGATGCTAGAGGTCAGAGGAGAATGGGCCGACTGATTCAAGCTGATAGAAGAGCAACTTTGACTAAAATAACGACACGTTACAACCGAGGTATGCAGCAAAGCATTTGTGAAGCCACAACACGCACAACCTTGAGGCGGATGGGCTTCAACAGCAGATGACCCCACCGGGTACCACTCATCTCCACTACAAATAGGAAAAAGAGGCTACAATTTGCACGAGCTCGCCAAAATTGGACGGTTGAAGACTGGAAAAATGTTGCCTGGTCTGATGAGTCTCGATTTCTGTTGAAACATTCAAATGATAAACTCAGAATTGGGCGTAAACAGAATGAGAACATGGATCCATCATGCCTTGTTACCACAATGTAGGGTGGTGGTGGTGGTGTAATGGTGTGGGGGATGTTTTCTTGGCACACTTTAGGCCCCTTAGTGCCAATTGGGCATCGTTTAAATGCCACGGGCTACCTGAGCATGCCATGCTTCACTGTGGGGACTGTATTGGACAAATGATGAGCATTTTAGCAAATGGCTGCAATATAACAAAGAGTGAAAAATTGAAGGGGGTCTGAATACTTTCCGTACCCACTGTATATATATATATATATATATATATATATATATATATATATATATATATACTGTATATATAGTGAGGTTTATGAATATATACAGTATACAGTACAGGCCAAAGGTTTGGACACACCTCCTCATTCAATGTGTTTTCTTTATTTTCATGACCATTTACATTGGTAGATTCTCACTGAAGGCATCAAAACTATGAATGAACACATGTGGAGTTATGTACTTAACAAAAAAGGTGAAATAACTGAAAACATGTTTTATGTTCTAGTTTCTTCAAAATAGCCACCCTTTGCTCTGATTACTGCTTTGTACACTCTTGGCATTCTCTCGATGAGCTTCAACAGGTAGTCACCTGAAGTGGTTTTGTTTTGTTTTGCCGATGTGCTCTCCTCACTTGTGTATTAGTGGCTAAGTGAGTTTTCTTCCGCGGTTACTGTACACATTGGTGACGAAGTCACTTTCTTTCAGCTTCATGCTTCAGCTTATCATTTCTTTCTCCTTCCAACTCGTTAACTTGGGGCCACCTTGCCGGCTCTTTGAGCTTAATGCTGTAGCCTCACACTTCTTTCTTCTTCTGACTCATTAACATGGGGCCACCTTGCCAACTCTTTAAACTTCACTGCTGTAGCCTCGCACTTCCAGACTGCCTCTCACTTCTGGGCTGGACAGGCACATATACTTCCACGTGTAGACATTTATAAATAAGATATTTTTCACATATTAACTAATGGTTAAACACCGGGTCGGGGTTGATGAAGTGCATGAATGTCTTTTTTTCCCTCCTCTTCAGATCACCAGAAGGAAAAACCACTTAAACCACAACCAGGTTTCACTTCCATCTCCAGACCACGCCCTCCTACTGACCTCACTTCCGCCAGTCCCCCTTTGGACCCTCCTCTTTCTTTTCACCACCTATAAAGGCAGCCACTTGCCTTCTCCAGTCAGTCCCGTTTTGGACTCAGTCATTTGAGATTACTCAATATTCCTTTCATTTTTGAGGCACTGCTAACAATATACGGGGTGAAACACCAAACCTTTCCCTTGTCTGTTGTGCTATATATATATATATATTGTGACGGACGGTCGGAACCCTTGTGTCAGAAGGACTGGAGAAGAGACTGTGTTCTGGGCAGGGGGAAGCTGTTCCCATGCCAAAAGATAAAGTTGTGTTGCACCTGCACTTGTGTCCATGCCTGTCTGTGTTGGGAAGGGTGGCTGGTATGCCCCATATATATTATTATATATATAATTCTAAATGTATAATTGTTCTTAAATAATAGTTTATAGTAAATGGCTCAATTATCCATCCACCTACACATTTCAACAAAGTTAATCTAATCATAGGGTTGCAAGGAGCCACAGCCTATCAGTACATGACAGGAGCCAGCTTTGAACAGGACATCAGTCCACTGCAGGGTACACCTAGCACATGATACCCCAAGCGGTAAGTCTGACTTTATTGCATGGTGTGTCACTTTTCTCTTTTCTCTGTTAGTTGTAGTGTTAATTTAATTTTTCACACTGTTGAGTAAAGTGAAATCAAGTCAGCTTTATTGTCTATGTCACACATTTGCACCTGAGGATCACCATCCAAGCTCTTCCAAGGTATATGATGCCACCACAGGGCTTAGAGGGGTTGCTGCCACTAAGTCTCTTGTTGTTTTCTTCCTCCAAAGTGTTGATAAAATGCCCAGTGAGGGCAACTAACTTCACCTTTTATGGTCCCAGTGCTTAAGCACGATCACCCTGAAGGAAGTGTCACTTATAACGTAGACCCCAAAGGAAGGAGGTCCAGAGCTGACTACCCAACAGCAGAGGCGATTTAATAAGCAGACATCACTTTACATGGTGATTATTTCTGTTGATTGCTTATGCCATCAAGAGCTGTTTTTTGTTTAAGACTGCTACTAAATGGGGAGGGTCATGTTGCCATTACAAAATTCTCTAGTTGTCATGACCTTCTCTCACTTTGAAGACCACATCATGTAAATAATTGTACTTCTGTGTCACCATGTAACAATTGAAAAAAAACACCCAAAGTAAAATAAATAAATAAAAAGTACACTTAATATTATACACCAGTAATAGCAAACTGCACGATAACATGCAGTGAATACACTTGACTTGAGCATACATAGTTTTCACACTCTTACGTTTAGTAGTCATTTGCTCAGAGGTTGATGCGCTTGCTACTTCCTGAGCCGCTCTTCTTTTCTCCACCCTTGCAGCCCGCTTCTTCTCTCCTTTCGTTGGCATCTTTTCAATGATTAAAGCAGTGTTTGTGTTGCAATTACTTAGTACGTTTTCTTTAATCTTTCACTTAAGCTGCCACTTAAGTTTTCAATTTGCTTAAGTTATGAAGAAGTAGGGGAAGTGACAGCGAAGGTGGTAGGGACGATAACGGCACCTGTATGCATGCGCTGCACGGCTGCCCTGCTAGCTGCTGCTGAGAGTTGATTTTACAATAACTCCCCGAAAGTGGATTGTTGATGTCACGTAGTATATGTGTACCAAATTATAGGTCAAATGGTTTGCAAGCTACAGGTGATTTAAAATCTTGGGTAGAGAAATGAAGAAAAAAAATAGGAGCAGAGCAACTTGTCAGAAACGAGGAAAAGAGTGAATTCAGCCAAATACAGAAAGATCCTTGAAGGAAAACTGCCACAGAGTGCATGAAACTCTGCACTACACCTTTCAGTATGATAATGACCCAAAGCATATAGCCAAGACAATGATGGAGTGGCGTTGGGACAACTCTCTGACAGTCCTTGTGAGGCCCAGCCAAACCCCAGACTTAAACCTCACTGAGCATCTGAGGAGACACCTGAAGTTCACAATTTACAGACGCTTCCTATCCAATCTAACAGAGCTTGATAAGATTTCCCAAAAAGAATTGGATTAACAGTCGAAAACCAAGTGAGCAAAGCTTGTAGAAACTTTTATTAGAAAAGAGAATAAAAGATGGCAGTTATAAAGGTTCTTTTTCTTAACAGTGATGTCAAAACAGTATTAGGGTGCTGAAATTCATGTTGGATTCGTCCTGGATCATAGTGAATAGAAAATGGTTAAGTGACTGTGTCACTTCCTAATCCTTCACCAAGTGTGTCTTTGAAATCCTTTACAGACTTGACCTATGTGATTGCCAGGGATATTGGGAACAAGTGAGTCCTGCTTGTTATGAGCAGGATAGACAACCTTTCAAGAAAACTGTGTTCTGTCTGGGGCTTTGGTGTTATAGAAGCTGTTTGGGTTGGGACTGAAGAGAAAAAAAGTGATAGCACATGATCAGTGCATAGGAAGATTTTAAAAGAGGCTGGGCAAGTCTTATTTGGGCTGTGAAAATAATGTTTTTTATGAGTTTTTTTTTTATTTTCATATACAGTGTTTGGAGGTTTATTTGGTTTTTTTTATCCTTATTGGAGTGCATGTCCATCCTTGTAGCATTGGTAGTGTAGCTGAACTGTCACCAAATGAATGCTGAGAGGCCACTAACAGTGAACAGAGGGAACTTGCCAAGGTTCAGAAGCTCTGTGCTTAGTTAAGTATTGCTTTTATGAGGGAGTCAGTCTACAGTGAGGCTCCCTTTTCTTCTGGTTTTCAAGCTCATTCCTAGGAGAATGTAGACGTAAGCCTGAAGACATTAGCAAAAAAGATTTCTGGGCACTTCTATGATTTTTGCTATTTATTATTTTATCAGAGGTGTTTTTAGTGTTTTTATGCTATCTATTAAATAATAGATGAGATTTGGGAGTTTTTGTATTGCCTCTGGATATTCTGGAAAGTGGAAATCTTTGTTCATTGAACTGGATAGGAAGGATAAGTAGTAGGATTTATTCTGGGTCCACTGCTCTTTTCAATCTACATGCTTGCATTAGATTAGATTATGTCAAAGCACAAGGTGAGCTACCACAGCTATGCAGATGACACACAGCTTTATTTATCGATAGCGCCTGATGACCCTGATGCTCTTGGCTCTCTGATCCAATGTCTTAGCAGTTTGTCCAAATGAATGAGTAGTAACTTTCTCAAACTAAATAAGGAAACAACACAAATCTTAATGATTGGCAAACAGATATTTCAAGAGCATTAGAAATAAACTTGATCCTTAAGCTTTAAAAATCAAGGAGGAGTTTTGGAGTAATTACTGATTCTGACCTAAACTTTACATCACATATTGACCAGATCAGTAGGACTGCATTTTTTCACTTATATCATTTCATTGGCTATCTGTGTTGTACATAATTGATTTTAAAATACTGGTTTATAAAGCATTAAATAACCTTTGATTTCTGGTTTGACCATTATCTGCTGAGCCACCCAATCCCACTGTCTCACAATATCTACAGTCATATGAAAAACTTTGGGAACCCCTCTCAGCCTGCATAATAATTTACTCTATTTTCAACAAAAAAGATAACAGTGGTATGTCTTTCATTTCCTAGGAACATCTGAGTGCTGGTGTGTTTTCCAAACAAAGATTTTTAGTGAAGCAGTATTTAGTTGTATAAAATTAAATCAAATGTAAAAAACTTGTGGGTACCCCCTTGTAATTTTGCTGATTTGAATGCATGTAACTGCTCAATACTGATTACTTGCAATGCCAAATTGGCTGGATTAGCTCGCTAAGCTTTGAACTTCATAGACAGGTGTGTCCAATCATAAGAAAAGGTATTTAAGGTGGTCAATTGCAAGTTATGCTTCCCTTTGACTCTCCTCTGAAGAGTGACAGCATGGGATCCCCAAAATAACTCTCAAAAAATCTGAAAACAAAGATTGTTCAGTATCACGGTTTAGGGGAAGAGTACAAAAAGCTATCTAGAAGGTTTAAACTGTCAGTTTCAACTGTAAGGAATGTAATCAGGAAATGGAAGGCCACAGGCACAGTTGCTGTTAAACCCAGGTCTGGCAGGCCAAGAAAAATACAGGAGCGACATATGTGCAGGATTATGAGAATGGTTACTGACAACCCACAGATCATCTCCAAAGACCTGCAAGAACATCTTGCCGCAGATGGTGTATCTGTACATCGTTCTACAATTCAGCGCAATTTGCATAAAGAACATCTGTATGGCAGGGTGATGAGAAAGAAGCCTTTTCTGCACTCATGCCACAAGCAGAGTCGCTTGTTGTATGCAAATGCTCAATTATACAAACCAGATTAATTTTGGAACAAAGTACATTGGACTGATGAGACAAACATTGAGTTATGTGGTCATTACAAAAAGCACATTGCATGGCGCAAGAAGAACACTGCATTCCAAGAAAAACACCTGGTACCTCCTGTCAAATTAGATGGAGATTCCATCATGCTGTTGGGCTGTGTGGGTAGTTCAGGGACTGGGGACCTTGTTAAAATTGAGGGTCAGATGAATTCAACCCAATATCAACAAATTCTTCAGGATAATGTTCAAGCATCAGTCATAAAGTTGAAGTTATGCAGGGGTTGGATATTCCAACAAGACAATGACCCAAAACACAGTTTGAAATCTACAAAGGCATTCATGCAGAGGGAGAAGTACAATGTTCTGGAATGGCCGTCACAGTCCCCTGACTTGAATATCATTGAAAATCTATGGGATGATTTGAAACAGGCTGTCCATGCTCGGCAGCTATCAAATTTAACTGAACTGGAGAGATTTTGTATGGACGAATGGTCAAAAATACCTCCGTCCAGAATCCAGACACTCATCAAAGGCTATAGGAGGCATCTAGAGGCTGTTATATTTGCAAAATGAGACTCAACTAAGTATTGATGTAATATTTCTGTTGGGGTGCACAAATTTATGCACCTGTCTAATTTTGTTATGATGAATATTGCATATTTTCTGTTAATCCAATAAACTTAATGTCACTGCTGAAATACTACTGTTTCCAAAAGGCATGTCATATATTAAAAGGAAGTTACTACTTTGAAAGCTCAGCCAATGATAAACAAAAATCAAAAGAATTAAGAGGGGTTTCCAAACTTTCATATGACTGTATAGAAAATAACTGGATTTAAACAAAGCAGATACATTATTTATAGATCTCTGTTAAATGATTGCATGCAGCTCAGTCTTTTCTGCTTGGATGTACAACTGGCCCTGCAAAGGAGCCACATATTGTCCACTATGATTGCTTCTTGCCTTACACACAGTGGTGCTGTGATAATCACTGGATCCCTATGACTAAACTGGGCAAATTAAATATATTCTTCAGCACATGCAGGATTAAATGTATACTTAGAACTTTCTTAGTTCTTTTCACTTGACTGCAAACTGCACACTTGACTAACTTCCTTCTCACTATCGCTAGACATTCGGGTGTCATCGACCCCAGCTGGCAATGTCTTTGAAAAAAGAGGCAATACTTCTGAAAAAAACTTTTTTATAGTGGTGGGAATAGGCTTCTCTGGTAACAAAGTAACGCATATTTATTTTTACTTAAGTGATGCACACTCTTAAAAATAATGGTTCTTTAATGACATTTATGTTTATTTACTGGGCTATGTGCTTCCTTGTAGAACTGTATCTTGACAAAGCACCATTCATTCTAGGAAGAGTTTTTTTTTTACATATGAAGTTGGTTCTTTGTACTTTAAAACACTTCCTTACTGATAGAAGAAACCAGAAATTTTTAATGTATGGTAGGTGATCTAGCAGGACATTAAACGATTAAGAAAAGCTGGACTTAGCCAGTGTTATTGTATGCAGTGAGATTTATTTTTTTAATCATGACGCATTGGTGTTTCACAAATCTGTTACCGTCTAGTCATGGTTATTTACTGTATGGAGTTTGTTACAGATGTAAATACATAAAGGTTATTTCTGGAACCTTCGTTTGGATGGGTATTTTGGGAACTATATGGCATTACTCTAAAGAACTATTGTGGCAACGTTTTATTTTTAAGAGTTCATATATTTTTTATTTCGATAAAATAAGTATTGCGTTAGGTTACTTGTTATTTTAATAAGTAATCTCACTATGTAACACACATTACCCCCAACACTAGTGGGGTGTTGTTAGCAGTAACAACTTTGTAGTTTACATCCCAAAATTTCAACCATTAAGCCAAACTATGTGCAAAAAAGTAACTATGATATTCTAAATGTCATTTTCTGTATTGAATAGTTTTATTTGATTATAGATATTCTCCTTACTATGCAGCACACACCATAGTGAATACCTTTGTAACTGACTACCTCACAATGAAAATAAATATATAATTTTAAATATATATTTCTTATATGCTTAGTGCACAAAATGAAATATTAAAATTAAATATCAATTTAATGTGTATTACCAAACACAGAAGTAACCCAAGTTGCTCTATTTGTTTTTCAGCATACACAGAGAATCATAAAAGTGTTTGAAAATACAGATTCTTTATAAAACGTCTTTCTGTGCATTGAATCTGACTTAAGCTGTCTGTAGAGGAGCTGAGAAGAAATTCCCATAATACTTTTTTCTTCTTGTCTGAAGTCATTGTTTAAAAGCTTTTGTGGGAAACCATCTATGGTATGGTTTGACTTGATTTAATAATTTATCTGTCTAGTTATGTATTTATTTTTTTTACAATGAACTGATGCAAAAGGAATGGTTGATCTGCCTGGAGAGCTCTTTTTCGAACCTCTATAGCCATCAGTATTCAGCAAATGCATTACTCCACTCCCTGAGTGCTCAGCACCTATAATCATTGAGGGAAAAGGAAAGCCTCTGGTTCTAAACTTCATATAAACCATACAATGACAGTTGTGCAATGAGGAAAAAGTCAAGAAAGGAAAGAAAATGAAAATCCCAAAATAGCAATAGCTGCATTTCAGTGATATTGATTTGTAAAAAAAAAAATAGCTGTGCAGAGTTGCATGCTGATACAGTAAAAGAATACTTGGATCAAAGTGAAGAAGTGGTTTTGTGTGTGTCTATATATTATACATACTATGCAAATAAAGTGTAGTATATTAATAACAATTTAAAAATCATAAAGAAAAAAATGAAAAAATAAGCTGTTAACAAAAACATAGTATTATTTATTGCTGGGAAAGGAAAATAAAAAATTGTTCCTTATCCTTTTGTTGCAGGGATCATTTTGAGCCTTAAAAATTAGTGTGCACCCCCTGCATTTACAGACTTATGATCCAGAGTTATTATCCCAGCAAGAAATGTTCTTTTTTGTCAACTTTTCTTCTGCTTAACCCTCAATATGTTCCTATAGCCAATTTGCTGCAAGGTAACCTCTTAGCTAAACGTTGTATAAATAATAGTGTTAGATTCATTGTAGATGATTAAGTGCTACTAGGTCAGTATTTACATTTAATATGACTGGGTTTCTAGAAGAAATTTAAATGTGAACATAAAACAAAAGAATATCACCTTCTCTAGCACCATTAAGTACAACACATGAGCAACACCACCCTCCCAAATTCTGAATCCTTATTTAAATGCATGGCTATGTCACTCTTTCTGTGAAGGCCTCAGGAGCAACTCTGGGGAGATTCAAAATGTAACTTGTACTATTCTGTCTCCACAATACTAGCACACACATTAAGCAAATTTTAGAATACACACCCTACGAAAACCAGTGGTAGTGTGCAACCTAAAAATAAGGATAACATTAGCCATACTGAATGTTCATCTCTTGTCTTGTTATTAGCTGGCAACTTATGGTAATTAAGACTTACTAAAGTAGGCAAAGAAAAATGCATGTGTTAGGATATGCAAGAGCGACTGTGCAGCCTCTAAAGAAATGCTCTTTAGGTTCTTCTGCCTGCATATGTTACTTTTCAGTATATGTTTCTAATAGTCTAGTGATATACGGAGAGAGCAGCAGAAGCAGAGAATTATAGAGTAGTGCAGTTTTCTGTGTAGCATTTAATTGATCCTTCAAATAGACTGGGAGCTAATTATTTTAGAGGTGAGAGGCTTGTTTTTCTCTTTATGTAAAGACAGTGTCTCGTGTGATAGGAACTGCAATTTTTCTAGAACTTTTTACTCTTTGCTTTGTGTAGGGGATGACTTACATGCAAAACTTGCCACACCTATGGAAGAATGTAATTTTTACAGTATTATAGTACAGTACACACCATGGATTACAAAAGGACATGACACCAGTTGGTAAATAGGTGGATTTACTGATAAACAGTATCACTTCAACAAATAATACTAATGAAAAGTTGAGTTGAAGCCAAAGTACAGTAACAGTCCTGGCCCATCCTGCTTTTGAAACTGTCCTGTTCCAACTCAGAGAAGTGAGAAGGTCTTTTCACTTTTCAAATGTCAGTTTGCATGTGTAAGTAACACAAATTCATTCATAGGTGAACTCCAAGGGAAATGATTGCTAGCGGTTCCTGTAGGTAAGTATGGTTACAATGCCATTACCTAAAGCTGATTACAATATTTTTTCGACAGGATGATAAATTGTTGAAAATTATGCAACTGCATAAAAATTGTTTTCATAACTGGCTCAGTCCAATAGCCTGTCGGGTCAGGCATAGCCCTCCCTGCCCATATTATTTTTGGCAGTATTGTTCCCATAACTTATTAGTATATCACAGGTTAGTGTGCCCATAAGAAATGTTTTATATAGAGAACAGCGTCTGAAATTTTTCTGAAGGAAAATTGCAGAATTTTGTGTCCTAACACAAACACACTGTGGACTGCCTTGGTGTGTAGATCTGTCCTAACCTGACACAGACAGGCAGAGACACAAATTGCCATGCAACATGCGTTTATTTACAGCCAGGGAAGTGTTTCTCCTTCGCTCCCCCAAAGTACAACAAAGCCCTTTTTTCAGCTGCCAATTCACAGTCCTTCTACCTCCACTCCACTCTGCAGCTCCCACTGGCGGCCACCATGAAAGCCAACAGGGCTGTGCCAAAGTCCAAGTCTCAGCATTTGACCTGCGGGAATCCATGGTGCCACAGCCACCCGAGGGAGCTGCCCTCCAGTGTCCCGGGGAAGGTATTGCACTGCTGATGCTCTCTCCCCCTGTCCATCTAAGCAGTTGGTGTCCCGGGCAGTTAATGTCTGTAGCCACCCATCGCAACACATACCTTGTTAAGTACAGTCTGAACTAATTAAGAAAGTTTTGGACCAGTAGAAGGAAAAGATGTTGCTTATAGGATAATAAAATATTATGGCCAAAAATACTAGTCCACATTTGTTACCAAAAGATAACCTAAGAATGTTAAACTAATTCATACCCCAGAAAGCAGAATGAAAATCAAAATCCAAACAATTTCTGAACTGAATTCTGAATTTCTGAATCTTAACTAAAAAACATGAGACCATGAACAGATTATAAGTGTAGACTTGTTAGAGACATGTGAATGTGTCCAAGGAAAATTGTGAGCACCAAAAATTACCAGGAGATAGTAAGCAAAATCCAAAAATGTACTAATTTTAATATTTTTTTAAATAATTCAATTATGATTTTTCTTTGTTTTGGGAATCATGGTATACCTTGAGTTGCCTCAATCCTTTATAGTTATGTTTTGAAAAACAATTATTTAATTTAATGTCTTGGTTTGGAATTCTTGTGTGTGCTGCCTGTACGTGTCTTGTGTTTGGATACAAACCTTCATTAGCTGGCACTTCAGATGTATCAACATCTGAATTTGCGGAGTGTTACCTGCCTTGATTTTTTTCATATTTTGGCCCCTTCTCTTGTCTTTCGATTACATTCTGGCTTAGACAGTTGGTATACCTTTTCTCCTACAGTTTTGACCCCTAATTGTAATTAACCACACTTTGAATCCATCTATTTTTTTGCCTCACTTTTGCCCAGTACAATAAAAACAAAGTCGTAAGTAAAATAAAACAGTCCTAGCACTAGGCCCCATTTGAGAAAAAGTTAACAATTTAAAAAGGTTGTTTTATCTACTGAGGGATGACTTTGTTTGAGATTAGCGTCATATTTATAATGTCACATCCTATGGTGTCATCAAGACCGAAGATCGAAGTGACTTTACATAATCCAAACTACCAACACATAAACAATAAAAAATACATAAAACACTTCGTAGATTCAAATGCAAACGTGACATAGATATTATAAATAAAGCCCTGAAATATCAAAACTCCAAAATAAACAAAAACACATGGATAATACTACAATGCAAAAGCTTAAATACTAAGAAAGCTGGTGACACAATCTTGAAAAATCAATGTCTGATAATGTCATGTGGTAGCAGTCAGCTTAGCAACCAGTATACAATATGGCAACAGCCAATTAGAACACATCACAAAATGGTGGCATAAATAGCCAAGAGGTCTTTTATCATCCTAATAAAAACAATAAACAAATAATGTAAAAAAATAAATAAATAACTACTGTGCAAAAAACATGCAAAATACAAAAGCAATACGATTCACAACATTCATGGTCCATGCTGAGGCTGCAGTATATCATTCACTGTTTATTTAATTAATATTTAATCTAAACAGCACTTATGCTATTATTTTAATGAGGACATCACATTATTTTCTCTTGGCATTTCTTTTAAATCTCTCTAAGCTTTCACCTGTTCTCCATTGGATAGTTACAGCATGTTATTATATGTTGCCAACGTGAATGATTATCTTTTATAGCCTTATGAGTATCTGTGCTGGTAACTGGAAGGTTGCTGGTTCAAATTCTACTCTGTTGGGACCTTGAGCACTGACTCTAACCTGAAATTGCTGCAGGGGCACTGTACAATAGCTGACCCCACGCTCTGACCCTCAAAGGTCATGCAAAAAGACATTTTCCCCTCAGGGGTTATTGCAGTGTTCCAGAAAAAAATATTATATTTGGATCTGTGAAACTGGTCTGCAATGGGTAACCAATGATTTGCTTATGGTAGTAGACTGTGGACAAACCAGCATATTAATTGTATTATATCTCAGTGCAGCCTTTGACACTGTCAGACATGACATTCTACTGTCCAGAATGGAGAACAGGCTGGGTATCTCTGGCACTGCCCTCCAGTGGTTCAAGTACTATCTGACTGATAGGCAAGAGTTTGTTAGTCTTGGCAACAGCAGATCCAGCTTGGCGCCAGTCACAGAAGGAGTTCCACGGGGCTCTGTCCTCAGCCCTCTTTTCTTCTGTATTTATATGTTTCCCCTTGGCCATATTATTCATAGCTATGGACTGAGCTATCATTTTTATGCATATAATACTCAACTCTACTTCACTGTTAAAAGTGGAACTTCATCAGAGCTTTCTCAGCTCACAACCTGCCTCAGTGAAATTAAAACCTGGATGGACCAGAACTCTTTAAATTTAAATTGCAACAAAACTTTACTCCTGCAAATTGGGACTAAAGTGCAACTTAATAAAAATGAGCTCTTCCCAGTCAATCTTGGCGGAGATCTCATCAGACCTGCCTCTACTGCAAAGAATCTTGGTGTCATTTTTGATTCCTCCCTCTCTTATTCCGCCCACATAAATCACATTAAGAAACTTTCTTACTTTCACCTTCGTAACATATCCCATGTTCTCTCCTTCCTCTCGTTTTACAATGCTGAGAAACTTGTCCATGCTTTTATCACATCCCGCATCGATTATCATAATTCCCTACTGGCAGGTGCCCCTTCTAATCTTATATGACAGCTCCAGCTTATTCAAAACTCAGCTGCAATAGTCCTTACTTGAACCAGCAGCAGCGAGCACATCACACCCATCCTGCTCTGCCTTCACTGGCTTCCTATAAAATCCTACTAATAACCTACAAAGCCTTAAACAACCTCACGCCAAACTACATCAGTGACCTTCTCCATCACTATGTGCCTGCCCGCCCATTAAGGTCCTCTGATTCTGGCAATCTTGTTGTGTCCCACACTAATCTACACTCCATGGGTGACAGGGCCTTCAGCTGTATAGTGCCCAGACTCTGGAATAACCTACCGAAATTAATCAAATAAGCTGACTCCATGAATTCTTTTAAAAAACAACTCAAAATTCATCTGTTCAGGAAGGCTTTTAGCTCTACTTGACTTCATTCTCCTTCTTTCAGTTTACCTCTCTGTCAAGTTGCTCATGTAACCTGTATGTGTGTGTGCTAGACCATCAATTATGTTATCTGTTAGGCTTTTTTTCTCTGAATTCACCGTCGTAATCTTCTTTATTTATTTATTCGGTTTATACAATGCTATATACTGTATACCCTGCTATTCTTTCTTATATTCTGTAAGTGCCTTGAGCATGGGAAAGGCACTGTATACATAAAATGTATTATTATTATTATTATTATTATTATTATTATTATTATCTTAAGTCCTTGTGTTCTTTCAACCCCTGAAGAAACAGCATGTCAAAAATAGGTATAGGAGAAAGGTAGCCATTAACTGTAACAGGAAGCAGAAAGACAGGAGTAAGGAAAAAGAATACGTAACAGTAATGAGAGATGAGAGGGAATGAAAACAAAGGTTCCGGCTAGATGTGTTATGAATCTCCGTGTAGTACATTCTCTTTGTTGTTTATTTATTTTAGGATTATTTTAAGATATTTTTGTGAAGTCAGTACACTGCCATTTTGCTGTGGGCATTTTTTTGGTTTGAGCACTGCCATTTTATGCACAGATGTATGGGTGCTACCTTATTATTTGTGGAAGCAACTCTCTTACAAGCCATGTAAAACATGACCTATGATGTTATCACCCTACCTAAATAGAAGTTGGTGGTGCACATAACCTGATGTCTTAGTTTTGAGATAAATACTAAACATCTCATGGTTTCTTTTCAAAGATTTTTTAGCTAGTGACATTGAGGGCTAGGGAAGTGACTGTCAACTATGCTAGACTGAATATTGTGGCCAAAAATCTGATCTGAGCTGTGAGACAGAGTTCCAATCTTGAGGCACACATTGGCTGTGTCATAAACTGGTGTTGTGGGACTGACTTGTCCCATTGTTCTAAGTCCTGGCTCGTAGTGCAGCTGGAGCATCATTTTGTTTCCAGTCTATTCATGCAGATACTTTGCACCTTTCTTCTTTCATCAAGAAGACCGAAATGTCTTGTAAATAGTAATACATGTCCAATTATTTATTATTTTTTCTGATTTGAGGAGAGGAAAGGCTCCTTTAAGTCTTATTTTGACTTGTAGTTGCAGCACCTGGTTAATGATACATGCATGTAGTGCTGGGTTATAGTAAGTGACTCAGTAAGTAACAATTTAAACAGGTTGTTTTATTTACTGAGGGATGATTTTGTTTGAGATTACATACATACACATCCTATGCTGTCATCAAGACCGTTGATCGAAGTGACTTGACAGAACCCAAACAAACAACTTGAGTACACAATGGTCAATGTTATACATCTGGTGGCAGTACTCCTAATATTCTCATTATGGTGAGCTAATATAACCCTCAGATGACAATGCTATCAGGTTTTTTTTTTTTTAAACACAGGCAGGGCACAACTCTGACTGGATTGGGTTATATGTAACATCACATATGCACAAAGCAGATTGGGCAGCAACACAAAATGTGCCTAAAACAAGTATGCCTACAGAATGCATTTGTGAAAGTTTGCACATGGCTGCTGCAACTCTGTGATGTCACACTGGCCTCCCAAGACATCAGGGAGCACTGGGAAAATGTTTCTCTAGTCGGCTACACGGCCCTATTTCCAGCAAAATATTTGTTGAACAAGATCACCAATGAACACAGCATATTTGCTGCAAAAAGCAAACACTTCAGCGAATTTCAACAATCAGCACTAGTCAGAAAACAACTTTTCTTTGGTTATTATATCTTTTTTCACTCTATGGACACCTAGCCTTTTAAAGGTGAATCATAAAAGAATGAAGGGTGAATTTAAAAAGATTTATTGGACATTCAGCATTCAAGGGTGTATAAGAATTAAGTAAGATGTGACTTTCTGCTTTATTTCCTTAATTTTTGTAGTGAACAAATTCAGCTTTAGCTTTGCAGACTCATAAAGTTTAGTGCAAAAAAAAATTAACAATTCATTTGTGGGAATAGTACCTATGTTTTTTGATCAAATTTTAAATAGGATACTAACCAAACAATAACAATCATTTAAAAAACAAATAAATAAATTAAAATTGCAATAAAACCCTTCCCAACATTTTAGTGCATGACTGCTTTATATTACTTGATAAATGCTTCTTAATGAATAGACTCAGGAGAAACTGTGCTCAAGGCATTATCTCCTCCAGATAGCTAGATAGATAGATAGATACTTTATTCATCCCAAGGGCAAATTCCCTGGCAGTCACCAGGGTTGTTGCAGGATCATGGCTTCCCACAAGGCACACTGGAAGTTGGAGTTTGGTGGCTCAGCCCTGTTGGGTTCCAGGGGTGCCACCAGAGGGTGCTGCAGGTACTGCTGAGCCCTACATTGTCGGGCTCCTGTCTCACCTGGAAGTACTTCCTGTACCAGGCTTATGGGGAACCAGAAGTACTACCATGTGCAGCATAAAAGAAGCTAACTGCTGCAGCTCCAGGTAGCCAGGGTTGGGAGTGGGGTGATGAAGCTTACCAGGAGCAGTGGAGGTAGAGAGGAAGAGAAGGACTAGGAGTGAGAATAAGACAAAGTGCTGTGCTACTTGTTACTGTGCTTTTCGCCTGTGTTAATATTTAACATATTGTTAATATTGTAACATTCAATTGTAATTAAATAACAATAATTTAATATTTTAATTGTAATATTTAACATATATTATACTGGATTGGCTGTGGTGAGAAACATTTGTGAGGGAACCCACAACCAAATAAAAGCCTGTATTTGTGATGAACTTGTGCCTGTGTCTGTCTGTGTCCAGTTTGGGGAGCTGGAGCACCCCCTTCAGGCCACAATTGTTGGTGTGCAACTTTCTGGTAGTTCAGTGGTGGGAGTTAGTGATTCTGTTTATGCTACATATTAATAACGTTCTTCATGACTATTTAAATTGGGTGAAGTTTATATATTCAAATTCAAGCTTAATTATTACCCTTCTATAAATTTATCTCTTTATTGAGGGTAGCAAAGTGGTTGCCACTCTTGTCTCACAACTGTGTTCTCCCCACATCTTTGGGGTTTCTTTTCAGGTTAAACAGAACTTCTACGTTGGTATGAGAGAATGTGGGTATGTGTGCCCCATGTGATGCAGCCCAGCTGTTCTCTATATTCCTTTCTACTTGTGAGCCCTAAACTGGATAAGGAGGCTGAAAATGGAAAGATGGATAGATTATGCATTGTTTTGTGATAACCATTTTATTATCCATTGTAATACCGTGTTAATTACAATATGCTGAATACTTCCAGATCCTGAAGTGATCACTGACCATTAAACGGTATGCAGTATATGCTCAAAGTAAGCTGAAACATTTTCTAATTGTTCTAAATACAGAAAAGTACCAATTAGCAGAATAATTACTGGTTCTGAAATGCAACTTTCGGTATACTGCATGTACAATTAATTGAAAAGTGTGGCATTAAAGCAGCAGATGTCCTAGCAGAAGAAGGGAAGGCAGACTCAGACAGGAGAACAGTTGGATATCTCAAGGTTGAAAGGTAAGACAGAGATTCACAGAGGCTGGGATGAAACAGAATAAATCACAGAAAACACATTAGGAAAGCAAAAGGAAGGCATATTTGGTGATGACCACATAACAGTGTATAAATTGCCTGAGATGAAGACGTTTAAACCTTAGACTTCCAGGAGTGTGTAAGAACTGGACAGACAATAAGACAGCAAGTGGTAGGAGACTGACTGTGCTAAAAAGGTGATACAGTGCAGGTACAAAAAATGAAAAGAAAGCATCCTTTTTATTTTCTGTGGTGTGTCTGAAATCCTTAACAATATGTTTTAGTAAAGAGCTCTCATTAGGTTAAAAAAAGTTAGATACACTGATTCAAAAAAATCCCCTGCTGCTGCATTATGCTTCTTTACTGGATTTCTTTCAACCTTATGCTGATTTTTATTTTTTACCCTGTGCCATAGCAACCTTGGAGATCTATTATGTTGTTGATGCTGCTGCTAACTTCATTTTAATAATATTATGAGGAAAAAGCATTGTCAGGGAGTGCAGGCAAAGAGCTGGTTTTAAAATCACCACATTACAACTTAAAATCCCCACCATGAAATGTGTGACTTTGAGTAAGTGACTTAGCCTGCCCTTGCTCCAATGGTTATGAAAATACATATTATAGTGTGTACATTGTAGAGGGATGCCTGGTCAGGGTTAAGATTGGAAAAGAAAAAAATTACTTGCACAAGATAAGAACAGGTTCTTACAAGATCCCGGTAACAAGGAGGAGTACTGTTGTGTTTAAAAGTCTCAAACAAGGCTAAAAGGGAGCGCAAGGCCTCCAAAATGAACCACAAAGCAGTCCAGGACATTCACAGACCTTTCTTAATTTAGTTTCACCCTTAGGCAGCCAGTTCCCACCTAATACCCACAAGGGCTCCCCAACTGGATAGGGAAAGAAAAAAACATCTTGTAAATAGTAATACATCTTTTATTATTATTATTTCACAGGGGCTCATGTGTTTTCTGATGAGGGAATGGAGAGGGATCCTTTAAGGCTTGTTTTGACTCATAGTTGTGGTGCATAGCTAATTATGTACACATGCATGATATTTGACTTAGGGTAAGATTTAAATATTTAGCAGCATGATTGTGACTCTAAAAAAATGCAGAGTCAAACTTTATCCATTCCCTGACCTTAATGAATAGTGAGAAAGTTAATTTGTACTTTTAGTGGAAGTACACTTAATAGCCTAAATTGGAAAGGCATACCAAAATCAATATATGTTTATATAGCCTCAGAGACATTGGAAAGGTTTAATCTGCTATGGAGATGTGTCTGTTATTTCCTAAATTTCCTAAGTTGCTTTCACTGTACATGTGTTGGTTGTTTCAGTTCTGCATTTTAATTCTGTCCTTATTAGGTCATGTATTCTTTGTCAAGATCAGCAGGCATGTGAAAAATACTAAAGATAAAACGATTGTTGATGACACAAAACCTGTTACTAAGTCGGAAATTTCAAAAGAAATACAGCATATGATGAACTTAATTTCTGGCCACCCCACTTAAGTAAAGAAAGGTGCCACACCAGTTTCCCTTTGAGTAGCTTGCAAAAGTGTATTTCACTAAGGTGACAGTTCATTCAAGTTCTTGTCTATGTACAGTAAACACATACTGGGAGAAAGTCAGAAGAGTACAGTAACAAACCAAAATGACTACAAAAGTGCCCCAAAAACAGAAAGAAAGAAGTAAAAATCTACAAGAGATAAAAGCAGAAAAAGATATCAAATACTTTGGCTTATTTAGAAGAGGAAAAAGCCATTACACACGTGCTTTATACTGTGGGAGAAATGCACATGGCCACACTTCTTTGACAGCATGCATAGATGAGGGGCCTCAAGTATAACACCATGCGTAGAATTCACACTAAAACATGGTGTAGGGACAAAAACCAGAAATGTGCGTAAGCTCAAAAAAAATTCAGATGCATGCGCCAATTTCCACATTCTTCTGCTACATAAATCCCGGTCAGCATGAAATGTAACTCACGTGCATGCTCTGCCGCCCCACCCTGACTTCTTCCAGAATTACGCCTCTTTAAATATGTAAATCAACATAAATAGCCCCTTAAGTTCAGTGTTCTGTGAAAAGACAACGGCAAAAGCACATGGAAAATTGAAGAATTTCAACGAATACGAAGTGGAAGCAAGGAAAAATGTACTGTACTATTTGTTGGTTTAGGCATTGGTATAAACAACAAAAGGAAGTAGATTGAGTGAAATAGAGTGACGGAGAAACTCGAAAGTTCAAGTTCAGAAACTCGCACAGTGCCCAAAATAAAAAAGAAGTAATCAGATATCAAAGTCACTGTGCAAAGGCGAGTTGTAGTCCACCATCTGAGTGTCATATGGAAACGTATTAGGGTACAGAGAAAAGAAAAAAAAAATAAGGACATAGTTTAAAATCACATAGTTTATTTTGTCATTAAAGTAGAACGTCATAAACTTAATCTTAAAATTGTTTAATTTACTAGTTTCACAAATCCCATCGTAATTAAAGTAGCACATTAAATGCTTCGTATTCTATGTGTTCTTCTGTGTGCTCTATGTGTGTGAATCACTACGTGCTTCTTAAAAGAGCTTTCTCTTATGCCGATATGGACACAGAATACATTACATTCATGAAGTTACAGTACTCTGAACAATTTAAATACTAATATATATACTTAATATAATTTTCATAATGAAATTAATAGAAGCATGTTTAAAACATGAGACACGGAGGTGCAGTGGTAGCGAAGAGCTGGTGCCCTGCCCACAGATTGTTCCTGCCTCTCGAAAGATGCTTGGTGCACCGTG
Source organism: Polypterus senegalus (assembly GCF_016835505.1). NCBI lineage: Eukaryota > Metazoa > Chordata > Cladistia > Polypteriformes > Polypteridae > Polypterus > Polypterus senegalus. The sequence goes on along the minus strand of NC_053155.1, from coordinate 138,113,853 downwards.
CGCGACCCACGGAGAAATAATTTATTGCAGCAGTACTGTCTCTTTCAAACGTACTAACCCCCAATTCCTGTTCTTCCTTTTCTTTCTCCAAGTAACCAATCACCACACAATCAACTCTGTAATAGATGCCAAGCCATCTGTAAGTTTAGAACGCAGATTCTTCAAAACTTACAGAGCAACCTACTACCCTGAAGTGCTAGTTGGCAGCAATCCATGGAGAATGCATCTCTACAGACACCCACAAGGCATTCTGGGGACTATAGTCCTATAGGGCAGCCTTGTCAGTTTCCATGGGTGCCCCCAGGGGGTGCTGCAGGGATAGGTGATCCCTTGTGAAGCTTCTGTTTGACCCAGAAGCATTTACAACAGGATAGATAGAAGGTAAAAGAAACATTTTGACCTCATCCAAGTGAGTTGGAGACCACAATGAAGGATAGACATAGATTTGTGGAGGAGTAGTGGAAGAAGATGGAATTGACCAGTTGTGTGTGGTTATGATATTATTGTTTTGGACTGATTTAACCCGGTAAGAGAATTATTGTATATTAAATATCCTTTTATTATCCTTTTATTTTATCTAAAATCGTGCTTGGCTGAGTTGTGTCTGATGTTTGGTGTTCTGGCATGCCCAATGGTGGCCACAAGTGGCGTATTTAGCAAGAATTTCCTGGCCAGCAGGTGGGCGGAGACCTGAAAAATACATTTGTTGTGGCAGAAACCCCTCAGGAACAACTACATACAGAAGGAAAAATAAAAAATGACTGTTAAAAAATGGGAGAGTACTTGAACAAAGCTTACCTGGGTGGAGAGGAGAAGGGATGAAACATATTGTTGGAATTGTAGAGTGTGTATAGGGTAATTGTGGCAATACATATCTTTATTGGCATCTGGATCTAAGTCTGTGCTTTTGTGGCCAGGGTTTGGAGTGCTGCAATGCCCCCTAGTGGTTCACAATATACATATAGATAGATAGATAGATAGATAGATAGATAGATAGATAGATAGATAGATAGATAGATAGATAGATATAGGAGAGAGAGAGATAAAGGTTGTATTTAAAAATATTACCCTTCACAAATTATTTGTTGGTGGTTGTATGTTCCACAGGAGCCCATGTAAATGGACGATTAGACAAGTTTATTGAGCAGAGCTGATTATAATTGAATTAATAGGTCATATTGCATAAACACTAGTAACGGTGCACTGCACAGTAACGTGCAGTGAATGCACTTGACTTGAGCATTCATAGTTTTCATACACTTTATTGAAATTCCTGCTGATTCATAACAAACATAATTTAGTATAATATGTAAGAGACAAAATGTATAGTATATTTAGTTGTGTACCTAATATACCAATATCTGTAGAATATGTAGAATTTAATTGTAATTCTCAAATAAAAAGAAAAATGGCACAAGTGATGAAGATAGTGTATTTTATGTTATTATTCCTGCCTAAGATATGATAACGTCAAGTTGGGCACAGAAAGATCACTGAATGGATGGATGGATTTTTCAGCCATTTTCAAAATTCACTTACTCCATTATTCAACTACAAGGTCTCAGAGATGCTAAAACACATCTAAACAGGATTATGTGCAAGGCATGAGTCAAGCCTGGAGGCGAGTGAGTCTGTTTAACACTAAAAATTAAATATTAGTGTTATCCATTTTCTTTCTGTTAGGTGTTCTGTCCTCCTTTGCTTTTTACTCCTTTTTTCAGAATCAGAATCACTTTTATTCGCCAGTACTTAACGTACAGGAATTTGTCTTGATAGATTAGGAGCTGCTTGTAACAGAAACATGACATCACATACAAATAAAGTAAATAGCATAAGGTAAAAAGAACAACTTGTGACGTTTGCAAACAAAGTTGTAGAATAGTACAATTATAAAAGAGATGTGAGTGTATAATGTGTATGCACATGCACACACATACATGTGTACACTGTAAATACACACACCTTCATACAGTATATGACAGTATGCATGAAAATACAGAGAAGACAGGACAAGTTACCGGTTTGAGAGGTCTATGGCTCTGGGAAAGAAACTATTGAGGTGTCTGTTAGTTTTAGTTTTAATTGACCTGAAGCGTTTACCAAAAGGGGCATTTTTGGAATAGGTGATAAGCTAGGTGTGATGGGTCTGTGGTGATCCTTTTGACATGGTTAGTGACATGAGGTGTTTATGGGTCTGCCACAGATGGAAGAGCTTAGCTAATTATTTTCTCAGCAGACCTCACAACACACTGTAATTTAGATTTGAAGTGTGCCATTTCTGAACCAGACCAAACAACAATGGAGAATGTGATTACACTTTCAATTATGGCTTTGAAAAATTGAACTGGGATTGGCTGGGAAATATTTAATTTCTTTAGTTAGTGTAAGAAATATAATTGCTGCTGTGCCTTGTTAAAGATGTAAGTGGTGTTAATGACCCAGCTGAGAGTGTGATAGCTTTGATCAAAAATTTGAAGGAGTCCACCATATTGACTACAGAATTATTAATTTCTAGTGGGAGAGATGGTAACTGCTGTTTGCGAAAGTCAATGGCAATCTCCGCTGTCTTGATGATATTGAGGACCAGGTTGTTGGAAGCACAATAAGACACAAGACAAGGCACCTCATTTTGTTTCCAGTTTCACTTTTTTTTTTTTAGAAAGAGTTCAATAAACATTAAATTGTGCTTCAGTTTAATGCAATGTGGCCTAAGTAACAGATGCAAAAAAGCAGTACATAGAACATAGAAATTAATATAAAATTGTAAATGCACCTAATGGAAAAGTAGTAATTTCACTGAAGTTTAGTGGTAACTTGTACTGTGCATGGTTCCTCCAGTTACTTGTGTCCAACTGCAAATAATTATTTTGCTATATCCCTTAAATTACATCTTGTTATTTCTTATTCCAATGATCTTAAAGACATTTTGACATGTTTCCCTTTTTTATTTTATTTAAGAAACAAAATATAGTAAAAATAATTATCATATGTTATCCAGGAGAAAGCAATACTATGGTTGAAATAGGCTCTATTAAAATCAGCAATCAACCTCTACCCACAAAGAGAGCTTTACAGTTAAATAGGCTCAGTTAAAATTATTCTTTATATATTTTGCAATAGCAAATAAGATACATTTTGGCCTTAGTCCCAGCATATAAGTTAATAAATTCTTACCAAGTCCTGAAAAAAATTTGGAGCAGATATTTACAAAGAGAATTTGATTTTGTCCAATTTGAGATAATATAGAGCTTTGCTTTCCCATTGGGCTATAGAGGGTGGATTGGGATTCATATACAGGTAGTTCAGCAAAGTAAGTCTTCATACAAGTAATGTGGCATAGAATATTACAAATGGTTTTTCAAAGATCAGCTTTATTCCTTCTGGTATTAGTCCAAATATTGCTGTTAATATTAAGTTATTTTCAATTCCAGACTATCTAAGAGATGCAACAATATTTTTGCCCAAAATGGTTTATGTGTAGGAGCATAAAGCCAAACAATGCAGACATTGGTGACAGGATGGAACTTCCCCATGGTACATTTTAAACAAATCTACCCAAAATTTATGTGAACAATGAGCAATAACCAATGAACATATTGAACACATAATGAATTAAAATCTTCTTATATAATACACTATCATGGCTGTCTGTTTGTCTGTCCAAGATTTTACATCACCTGTAGCTTGCAAACCATTTGACCTATTGACCTGAAATTTGATACACATATATCCCGCAATGTCTACGGGGTGATGATTGACCTCCAAGGTTATTCCGCTTTTAATTTTTATTTTATTGTAGAATCAGCTCTCAGCAGCGGCCAGCAGGGCGGCCATGCGGCGCATGCTTGCAATCTCCGTTCTCATCCCTACCACCTTCGCCGTCACTTCCTCTACCTCTTAATATCTTAAATCATTCTTGAGGCAGATTGAAGACTTAAGTGCCAGCTTTCAGGGTGATGATTTTTATTACTCTTTTTCTTTTGGTTTTATTTTATTGAAGGATCAACTCTCGGCAGAGAGGTGGCCTTGTGGCACATGTGTACGGGCGCCATTCTCATCCCTACCACCTTCGCCATCACTTCCTCTACCTCTTCATATGTTAAATCATTCTTGAGGCAGATTGAACACTTAAGTACCAGCTTAAGTGAAAAATTAAGGAAAACATACTAAGTAATTGCAACATAAAAACTGACTTAATCAGTTTTAACGCGAAAAGATGCAGAAGAGGAAGCAGAAAGCACATCAACCTCTGAGCAAACAAATGCTAAACGTACAGAGCAGTTATCGTGCAGCCCGCCATTACTGGTGTGTTTTACAAATGGATAAATTCAATATTTCTGAAGCTTTAATTGACACTTCTTTTCCCAGGATTCTTTTACATCATTTAGAGGAAACTTCGTTAAGATTTTTATTTTAATTTTTCAATAGCCATAAGATGCTGTCTATATCCTCAACAAAATACCCAGAATTATCTTATGGATGACTAGAAGTAAAAGATAAGAGAGAGTGAGTAGGTTACTTATAAAAAAGTTTCTAATTTGTATATGTTCAACATAGTGAGTAGGGTTAAGATTAAATTTTAAGTTTGGTGCAAATACAGTATTAACTTAAAGATGTGTAAATGTCTACTTTCTTTTGTCGCTCTTTGTTTCATGTGGTTTTGGTATGGAGACATATTAAGAACTCTCAAGGCAAACATGCATATGAGAACAGCGACTTCCACTCGGGGTGAGAAAGTTTTTATAAAAGATGCATCTTGCAAATTTATTTTATGGTAAATTTATGAAACTCATGGAATATATGGATACATTAAATTTTGATGATGCTTTTTGTTTGAAGAATAGCTCACCTCACAGTGGTTCCTTCATTATATAGCTGCTGGGGGTCAGTAAGCCCTATTCATGCTTTGTCCCACAGAAGGGACACAGGGTGAAAATTTCGCAAAAGGGAGAAAAAACACTAGAGGTGTGACTGTATGACCCCTCATATACGTCAGTCAGCCAGGTTGCAACCTTGGAGACCTGTGGCTTTGCTTTATAAAGCTTGTTGTGCACAAGGAGAGATTTCAAATATGCATACACAACTTTCCACAAAAATGTCAGGATTTATAAAGGAAAAATTGACAGGGTAATGTACATATATTTACAGCAACTCTGACCCATGCATACACAACATTTCAGAAAAACAGGAAATTTCAACACCCTTAATTAAGTAGGGAATGCAGGCAAACTAACTAAATGACAACTTGCATGCATAAAATTCTTATCACCAAGCTGTTATTATAATGTGCATTGACATGACAAACATATTAAAGCTCAAAGTGGCAAATACAGTATGGTGTACAGACTGTATTTTAGTTCAGAGGACCAATGATGCATATTTGCAATGAAGAACTTTTTTGCTTTTTTCATCAGTTTAAACTACCTGTTGTCACTCCTCAGGGAATTGGACAACAGAGTATCTCAGGTAAAACATCTGAATCAAAGTACTTCCTCAAAACCATGAAAGTACAAACTCAGTGAAATTCATAGCTGAACTATTCTAAAATAAATGAAGAAGACTTTAAATCGGACAGTGAGATCTCAGCAGCTTATCACATATGTGGAGCGAAGTTCAAAGGTGGAATGTATAAAAGCGGACAGGAAGTGAGTCAGGTGCTTCAAAATGAGAGTCTGAAAAGAAGGCTCTTTGGAAATGCTTGACAGCGGGAGCTCTGGTCAAGAGAGCATCCAGAAATATGAGGATACAGAGGAAGGACATGGAAGGCTAAAAAATATAAAATATTTTTACATTTATTCTGTTATCTGTCTTTAACAGGCAACGTGGCCATATAATAATGAAATGTAAATATTTCCTAGAGAGTGAATACTTTTTATAAAGACTATAAGCATAATTTCTTATGATATTTAGTTTCCTTACATTTCTTTACTAGCTAAAATGCTTAAATTCCTTGTAGAAATTATACCACAATTGATGTCTTAATGACACACATAGCAAGAAACAAAATCTTTAAAAAGGAACTGCAGGTGTTTATTTTCATTTACATAACTATGCCCAATGTATTTAATTACCAGTGGTAATGGAGGCAGGAAAAAGTCTGTCTTCATCTTGGTATGATCAAACAAGGTGAATTCCCATTACATTTGGCAATGCCTGTGGGCCATCCCTTAATGGTTCCATCTGGTAGAGTTGTCTGGCAGGTTGACCCTCTTTATTAGGTTCCCTGTCAATTTAAAAAGATACTGGCATAATGAGGACATTCTAACAATACCACACAGGGAGACCAGCCTTACTAAAAAAGAGAGACTAAAACCTTTTCTTTAATATGCTGTTTGCGTTTTTTCTCAAATGACGAAATACTGCTAATGTACACTAATGTTAAACACCTGTGACTTAATCATCATTTTATAGACATATAATCTGATCATTGAGCAGAGCTGATTATAATTGAATTAATAGGTCATATTGCATAAACACTAGTAACGGTGCACTGCACAGTAACGTGCAGTGAATGCACTTGACTTGAGCATTCATAGTTTTCATACACTTTATTGAAATTCCTGCTGATTCATAACAAACATAATTTAGTATAATATGTAAGAGACAAAATGTATAGTATATTTAGTTGTGTACCTAATATACCAATATCTGTAGAATATGTAGAATTTAATTGTAATTCTCAAATAAAAAGAAAAATGGCACAAGTGATGAAGATAGTGTATTTTATGTTATTATTCCTGCCTAAGATATGATAACGTCAAGTTGGGCACAGAAAGATCACTGAATGGATGGATGGATTTTTCAGCCATTTTCAAAATTCACTTACTCCATTATTCAACTACAAGGTCTCAGAGATGCTAAAACACATCTAAACAGGATTATGTGCAAGGCATGAGTCAAGCCTGGAGGCGAGTGAGTCTGTTTAACACTAAAAATTAAATATTAGTGTTATCCATTTTCTTTCTGTTAGGTGTTCTGTCCTCCTTTGCTTTTTACTCCTTTTTTCAGAATCAGAATCACTTTTATTCGCCAGTACTTAACGTACAGGAATTTGTCTTGATAGATTAGGAGCTGCTTGTAACAGAAACATGACATCACATACAAATAAAGTAAATAGCATAAGGTAAAAAGAACAACTTGTGACGTTTGCAAACAAAGTTGTAGAATAGTACAATTATAAAAGAGATGTGAGTGTATAATGTGTATGCACATGCACACACATACATGTGTACACTGTAAATACACACACCTTCATACAGTATATGACAGTATGCATGAAAATACAGAGAAGACAGGACAAGTTACCGGTTTGAGAGGTCTATGGCTCTGGGAAAGAAACTATTGAGGTGTCTGTTAGTTTTAGTTTTAATTGACCTGAAGCGTTTACCAAAAGGGGCATTTTTGGAATAGGTGATAAGCTAGGTGTGATGGGTCTGTGGTGATCCTTTTGACATGGTTAGTGACATGAGGTGTTTATGGGTCTGCCACAGATGGAAGAGCTTAGCTAATTATTTTCTCAGCAGACCTCACAACACACTGTAATTTAGATTTGAAGTGTGCCATTTCTGAACCAGACCAAACAACAATGGAGAATGTGATTACACTTTCAATTATGGCTTTGAAAAATTGAACTGGGATTGGCTGGGAAATATTTAATTTCTTTAGTTAGTGTAAGAAATATAATTGCTGCTGTGCCTTGTTAAAGATGTAAGTGGTGTTAATGACCCAGCTGAGAGTGTGATAGCTTTGATCAAAAATTTGAAGGAGTCCACCATATTGACTACAGCTTTATTAATTTCTAGTAGGAGAGATGGTAACTGCTGTTTCGAAAGTCAATGGCAATCTCCGCTGTCTTGATGATATTGAGGACCAGGTTGTTGGAAGCACAATAAGACACAAGACAAGGCACCTCATTTTGTTTCCAGTTTCACTTTTTTTTTTTTAGAAAGAGTTCAATAAACATTAAATTGTGCTTCAGTTTAATGCAATGTGGCCTAAGTAACAGATGCAAAAAAGCAGTACATAGAACATAGAAATTAATATAAAATTGTAAATGCACCTAATGGAAAAGTAGTAATTTCACTGAAGTTTAGTGGTAACTTGTACTGTGCATGGTTCCTCCAGTTACTTGTGTCCAACTGCAAATAATTATTTTGCTATATCCCTTAAATTACATCTTGTTATTTCTTATTCCAATGATCTTAAAGACATTTTGACATGTTTCCCTTTTTTATTTTATTTAAGAAACAAAATATAGTAAAAATAATTATCATATGTTATCCAGGAGAAAGCAATACTATGGTTGAAATAGGCTCTATTAAAATCAGCAATCAACCTCTACCCACAAAGAGAGCTTTACAGTTAAATAGGCTCAGTTAAAATTATTCTTTATATATTTTGCAATAGCAAATAAGATACATTTTGGCCTTAGTCCCAGCATATAAGTTAATAAATTCTTACCAAGTCCTGAAAAAAATTTGGAGCAGATATTTACAAAGAGAATTTGATTTTGTCCAATTTGAGATAATATAGAGCTTTGCTTTCCCATTGGGCTATAGAGGGTGGATTGGGATTCATATACAGGTAGTTCAGCAAAGTAAGTCTTCATACAAGTAATGTGGCATAGAATATTACAAATGGTTTTTCAAAGATCAGCTTTATTCCTTCTGGTATTAGTCCAAATATTGCTGTTAATATTAAGTTATTTTCAATTCCAGACTATCTAAGAGATGCAACAATATTTTTGCCCAAAATGGTTTATGTGTAGGAGCATAAAGCCAAACAATGCAGACATTGGTGACAGGATGGAACTTCCCCATGGTACATTTTAAACAAATCTACCCAAAATTTATGTGAACAATGAGCAATAACCAATGAACATATTGAACACATAATGAATTAAAATCTTCTTATATAATACACTATCATGGCTGTCTGTTTGTCTGTCCAAGATTTTACATCACCTGTAGCTTGCAAACCATTTGACCTATTGACCTGAAATTTGATACACATATATCCCGCAATGTCTACGGGGTGATGATTGACCTCCAAGGTTATTCCGCTTTTAATTTTATTTTATTGTAGAATCAGCTCTCAGCAGCGGCCAGCAGGGCGGCCATGCGGCGCATGCTTGCAATCTCCGTTCTCATCCCTACCACCTTCGCCGTCACTTCCTCTACCTCTTAATATCTTAAATCATTCTTGAGGCAGATTGAAGACTTAAGTGCCAGCTTTCAGGGTGATGATTTTTATTACTCTTTTTCTTTTGGTTTTATTTTATTGAAGGATCAACTCTCGGCAGAGAGGTGGCCTTGTGGCACATGTGTACGGGCGCCATTCTCATCCCTACCACCTTCGCCATCACTTCCTCTACCTCTTCATATGTTAAATCATTCTTGAGGCAGATTGAACACTTAAGTACCAGCTTAAGTGAAAAATTAAGGAAAACATACTAAGTAATTGCAACATAAAAACTGACTTAATCAGTTTTAACGCGAAAAGATGCAGAAGAGGAAGCAGAAAGCACATCAACCTCTGAGCAAACAAATGCTAAACGTACAGAGCAGTTATCGTGCAGCCCGCCATTACTGGTGTGTTTTACAAATGGATAAATTCAATATTTCTGAAGCTTTAATTGACACTTCTTTTCCCAGGATTCTTTTACATCATTTAGAGGAAACTTCGTTAAGATTTTTATTTTAATTTTTCAATAGCCATAAGATGCTGTCTATATCCTCAACAAAATACCCAGAATTATCTTATGGATGACTAGAAGTAAAAGATAAGAGAGAGTGAGTAGGTTACTTATAAAAAAGTTTCTAATTTGTATATGTTCAACATAGTGAGTAGGGTTAAGATTAAATTTTAAGTTTGGTGCAAATACAGTATTAACTTAAAGATGTGTAAATGTCTACTTTCTTTTGTCGCTCTTTGTTTCATGTGGTTTTGGTATGGAGACATATTAAGAACTCTCAAGGCAAACATGCATATGAGAACAGCGACTTCCACTCGGGGTGAGAAAGTTTTTATAAAAGATGCATCTTGCAAATTTATTTTATGGTAAATTTATGAAACTCATGGAATATATGGATACATTAAATTTTGATGATGCTTTTTGTTTGAAGAATAGCTCACCTCACAGTGGTTCCTTCATTATATAGCTGCTGGGGGTCAGTAAGCCCTATTCATGCTTTGTCCCACAGAAGGGACACAGGGTGAAAATTTCGCAAAAGGGAGAAAAAACACTAGAGGTGTGACTGTATGACCCCTCATATACGTCAGTCAGCCAGGTTGCAACCTTGGAGACCTGTGGCTTTGCTTTATAAAGCTTGTTGTGCACAAGGAGAGATTTCAAATATGCATACACAACTTTCCACAAAAATGTCAGGATTTATAAAGGAAAAATTGACAGGGTAATGTACATATATTTACAGCAACTCTGACCCATGCGTACACAACATTTCAGAAAAACAGGGAAATTTCAACACCCTTAATTAAGTAGGGGAATGCAGGCAAACTAACTAAATGACAACTTGCATGCATAAAAATTCTTATCACCAAGCTGTTATTATAATGTGCATTGACATGACAAACATATTAAAGCTCAAAGTGGCAAATACAGTATGGTGTACAGACTGTATTTTAGTTCAGAGGACCAATGATGCATATTTGCAATGAAGAACTTTTTTGCTTTTTTCATCAGTTTAAACTACCTGTTGTCACTCCTCAGGGAATTGGACAACAGAGTATCTCAGGTAAAACATCTGAATCAAAGTACTTCCTCAAAACCATGAAAGTACAAACTCAGTGAAATTCATAGCTGAACTATTCTAAAATAAATGAAGAAGACTTTAAATCGGACAGTGAGATCTCAGCAGCTTATCACATATGTGGAGCGAAGTTCAAAGGTGGAATGTATAAAAGCGGACAGGAAGTGAGTCAGGTGCTTCAAAATGAGAGTCTGAAAAGAAGGCTCTTTGGAAATGCGCTTGACAGCGGGAGCTCTGGTCAAGAGAGCATCCAGAAATATGAGGATACAGAGGAAGGACATGGAAGGCTAAAAAATATAAAATATTTTTACATTTATTCTGTTATCTGTCTTTAACAGGCAACGTGGCCATATAATAATGAAATGTAAATATTTCCTAGAGAGTGAATACTTTTTATAAAGACTATAAGCATAATTTCTTATGATATTTAGTTTCCTTACATTTCTTTACTAGCTAAAATGCTTAAATTCCTTGTAGAAATTATACCACAATTGATGTCTTAATGACACACATAGCAAGAAACAAAATCTTTAAAAAGGAACTGCAGGTGTTTATTTTCATTTACATAACTATGCCCAATGTATTTAATTACCAGTGGTAATGGAGGCAGGAAAAAGTCTGTCTTCATCTTGGTATGATCAAACAAGGTGAATTCCCATTACATTTGGCAATGCCTGTGGGCCATCCCTTAATGGTTCCATCTGGTAGAGTTGTCTGGCAGGTTGACCCTCTTTATTAGGTTCCCTGTCAATTTAAAAAGATACTGGCATAATGAGGACATTCTAACAATACCACACAGGGAGACCAGCCTTACTAAAAAAGAGAGACTAAAACCTTTTCTTTAATATGCTGTTTGCGTTTTTTCTCAAATGACGAAATACTGCTAATGTACACTAATGTTAAACACCTGTGACTTAATCATCATTTTATAGACATATAATCTGATCATTTAATGTTTCATTGTTTTAAGTCTAGATTTATCAAGCATTATTTTTTCAACCAAAAGCACCTGACATTTTCTGAAGTTAGATTTAAGGATCTGTTCGAGCATGAGCAGCTGAATTAGTAGATATTCAATATTTCTTTTAATATGTTTATTTAGCTTTCTAATTAGGTTTAAGCACCACTTGACATTTGCTGTTAAGATATATTAACCGAGTATCAGGATTAACCCACTGCAGGCATAAAACACATCTGTTCTCAGACTACCTCCTACAATGTGCCCAACCCAAAATATAAGTAACCTTTCATAAGTGTTTAACTCTTTTACTTCTAATGAAACTACAACTACAAGATGCTCATAGCAGATGGAAATGCTCTGCTTTTTTGTGTGTATTTCCACATATTCAATTTGACAGAACTGTAGCACAGTGGTTAGTGGAGCTGCCTCATGGCTCCAGTGTCTGGGTATTCATAGCTCAGCAATGCCTGTGTGCAGTCTGCATGGCCTCTAAGTCCATGTGAGGGTTTTCATCTTAAGGGCTGGAATATACTTGATGCTACATGATGCATATGCTTATGGATACTGCTGCTACGCAAGCAGTGTACTGATGATATTTGTGTGTGTACTTTATGTAAATCTGGAGGATTCCACCGGGTGGCAGTGTGAGATGCTGTTGCGACGGTGCAAAAAAAAAAAAAGACAGCAACAACGACACAGAATATATGTGAGACCTTTAAATGTATCGTATCATTATGACGGGGAATATGCAATGCTTGTATCGCCTACGCGAGAAATAGATGAAGAAAAGCACCATGAATACTTTCATACTGTATGTCAATATTTAAATTTGATGATTTGCTTCACCGCATTGAGCTGTTCAGCAAACATCAAAGCATACACATGGATCCTGTTAGAGCTGCAATGTGGATTGCCTACACACAGCAATATCTTGCAATAGCTGAATCCCTACTTCTTTTCTTGGACATTTTGCATGAACATATCTGTCTCAGATTTGCTTCAATTTTGTCCTGTACGTCTCCACATCAGATTCCAAAGAGCTGGCAATTTGATGCCAACTGTCCTGACAAGCATGTTTGTCACTATGGAGATGTTCATAGTAAACAACGATGCTGACGTCACATACCAAAACTGGAACACACAAGTCACCCATATTTTTGCTCATATTACAACTCGCGCACACTTCGACTTAATTTTTGACGACATGCTCAGAGGATGCGTCAAAAGAGCACTGAAAACCTGTGGCTGCCGAGATGCATATGAATAAGCATTCTGAGCATCACGTATAACCTGGCCCTAATACCTAACGGTATGCAGATAAGGCAGATTTGTAGCTCTAAAATAATGTTTTAGTGGGCTGACACCTTGTATAGGGTTAGAAGTCTTAAACTGTACCTCATTAATATTTAATTGTTTCTAATTTTGAGTACTGCGGTGGGTTGGCACCCTGCCCAGGGGTTGGTTCCTGCCTTGTGCCCTGTGTTGGCTGGGATTGGCTCCATCAGACCCCCGTGACCCTGTGTTCGGATTCAGCGGGTTGGAAAATGGATGGATGGATGAATTTTGAGTAAAGCAGGTGGCAGTATAGTGTCACTTATCACAATAGCTGGTTCATTAAGCAGTAATGTCCCATTACCAAAATAAACAAAATTCTTAAAAGAATAGGGATTATTGTGAACCCAAAACAATAAAATCTGAATCAGAACATTCTCAAAACAGGTGAAACCAGGGAGGCCAGTACCTGTCAAATGGCTCAGAAGTAGGGTTTTGAGTCAAGTACATTTTTGATTGATATTCTTAGATGTAAACATTTTAAAATGTTTGACTGTTGCAGGCTTGCCCTTCTTGTGGGCTGCTTCTGTGGCTGGCACTCTAGCTACTCATGTAAATATTTAATGCCAGTTCATACTGCTGCTGACTCAGTATGGATGTTCTCCTTAGCTGATGCAAGAGTCAGTGTCATTACACATTCCTTCCTTTGAGTGGTCAGCTCCCCTAGCAACCCTGTCTTTAAAATGATGGGGCAATCTTCTCATCCGCTATGTGCATGCAGCCAGTGACAAGGGCACTGCAACTGCTCTGTCAGGTGGCCATTATTTCTGGTCTCACAGAAACAACTAATAAAATCCCAGAAAGTCAATTTTTGGGTCCCTGCTGTTCACAGCCCTTGAGTCGCAAGAAATAGTTCCTTATAGTTCCTGTTTGCACAATGTCCCTGGTGCTGTCTGGGTAGGCTGTAGCTCACTCTATGCAAAAAAAGAAATTTTCAAAAATGAATGTGAAATGTTATTTTTCATATATTCTGTATAGTTTAAGATAAATTGTTCACATTCCAATCAGTTTACACAAGTAGGAATTGATCAGAAGTTATTGAAGTTAACTGTAAGTAATTTAACTACTGTATTTGACTGTTGTTTTCTACTCATAGCTCACAAAGGCTATGAGGGACCAAGAGATCAGATTCACTCTATAGCTGCCTCGAACCACTTTTAGAAGAAAGTCTCAAAAACAAGTCTCTAAATGTCAATTGAACTCTGTGGTGCTTATATGCAGTATTCTATAAATTCCAGTAAACATAATGCAAAAGGAAGATATTTTGTTAATTTGTTGTGAACTATAGGAATTCAGTTAAATAAAGTACAATTTCACATGAATATAGTAAGTTGTTTTTTTTTCAAAAATGGCAAGATGTGGGCATTTTTAACACTGCACTCTGAACCTACAGAATTATGGGTCTGTTTTGCTAACCTCAAGACAAAAGCACATGAAAACTATTTGATGATAAGGTATGAGTAGAGCTGAAGATGGTGTGCATGAGCATAACGGTGTAATGGTGGCAAAAAAATATATAGGTAAGATGGGTCATACTAAAAACATTAAGATCTCTAAGTGCATTAAGTTCATGAATCCATAAGTCTGTGATGTACTCAACAGTTTGTTCAATCTCACCATGTCTTCTGTTCCTCAGGACAGGAACTCTAAAAAATATTCTTTGTTGTTGCACCAAAGCCTGGCAGATATGTGCTATCACTGGTATCCTGATGTGTACAACTACTGTGGACACCTTCTATAGAGTCATCATGAATAACCAACACTTCTGCCATTCAGTATAACAAAAGCCCTTTAACTCTGTCAACATGGCTTCTTCGAATACCACAAAACTGACACTTGAAGGCTGTCAACCAGGGAGACATCTGGGATATCTGTTAAAGAGCAATCCTTGGGTTACTCTGTCATCTGAACACAAACTAGAGCTCAGGGTGTCTAATGTTGAAAGACCCAATGCTTTTAATGAGCTTAGATTACATGACTGATGATGTGCTGATGGATATCAGATGTAAGAATTAATTACATTTCAGAACATAAGTTCTATATAGCGACTATCGATTCTAAATTCAGTCTAAATGAGTGTTTGTTTGAATGTGTGTGAGTGGATCCTATGATAGATTGAACTACTCCATACTAATTCGCCCTGCCCAGAATTTGTTCCTGCCTTGAACTCTGTGTTGGCTGGGATTGGCTCCAGCAGACCCCTCTGACCCTGTTTTAGGATGTAGTGGGTTGGACAATGACTGATTGACTGACTCCATACTAGGATGGGTTTTGAATGCTGTTATCTTCAGCGGATTTTGGTTTTCTCCCACAGACAGGTTGAAACGATGAGTAAGATCGCTTTGTTGTTAAAAAGTACAACCCAATGGCCGAGACCTCCTTGACATGCAAAACTGTTCTGTAGTAAGTGGACTACACTCCTGTATGGTTTATTTATATAATATTGAATTGCAGTCAATGATAATATATGGTTTTTTTTTAATTGTGTTGTATCATTTTTTTTTCTCCTATTTTTTAAAAAAACATTGTTTCCTTAAAATGTTTCAGTTTGTCATGTATTGTTCCAGTTGTAAAAAAACATTGGGCTATAACCATTAAACATTTCTCAAACTTGAATTCTTATGAAATATATTAAGATCAGCATTTAAATAATCTGAAGTTTTTCATAAATTACAAGTCAGGCACATTTCTGTTGATGCAGAAAATAATGTACCATTTTCATTTTGCTACTTCCTAAAAAGCCAGTCACTCATGGTCCTGTAATTGGGAACCTAGTTTTTCCATCACAGCATCATGGGAAGCTCTTCTTGAACTATCAGGTAGAACTTAGTGCAAGTGAAACCAAAGAGAAATGATTACTAGTTTGCATACGTGTGCCACTATATTCTGCATTACTTTTGGATATACATTTACAGACTAAGTTTGAATTTCTGGGTACATACTAGTAAATCTAATGATCTTACAGAGTATAAACTTTGAATGCTGGCAGTTAGAGGACATCTTCTTCCAGCAAATATTTTCATAAAGATGCAGCGCTCAAATTTAGAAATGACTTCTGACTGAATCCTTGTAATGATAGTTACATGATCAGGAAATCTGCAATAGGTGGCGTAAGCCTCAGGCAATGTGCTCATGCATTTTTATGCTCGCTTTTGATTTAAGCATGCTATACTTCTAACATTAGGATTTAAAAAACTCTAATGTATTAGTTTATATCATTATTGTTAATCATATATTTTCTTAGATATTATACACCTATTTTTAATAAAAAATAAAAAAAAACTTTGAGTAATGCTTTAAAATAAGTTACCAAAATTATCATTCATTTTACCTTGCATTGTATGTGTAAATTAACAGATGGAAAAAAGTATAGATTTGTTTTTATATACATTATGAAGTCCATTATTCTTCATTATTAATATAAATTGTTCTTTCAGCAATCCAACTGCCTCCTGGTGGTCATTTTAAGCATGCACAAGCATTTTCAAGCAAGTATTCTTAGAATTTACATCAAAATCAAACAATTTTGGGGATTTGTAAGCTAAATCTACATGCAGTGCCATGCCTCAATCAGTACAATAAAGTGCAGCTTATTTTTCATATAGTGCTCTTCAATGATTGCAGGCACAGAGCACTGTGAACAATTCTCAGTTAAAGTACAAGAATAGATGTTACTAATTACTAAATACAGAACTGGTACACATAGAACAAGGTAGAAACTGATTAAGCTTAAATTCACCAAACTTAACTAATTCAATCCTTTGAAACATATGTACACTGTGGAGACTGGCCCAGACACAGACAGGCGGACACGTTCATCTCACCCACAATCACGTTTATTTACAAATATAAGTTCACAAGTGCACCACAAAACCCCCAAAAGTCCTGGCCACAAAAATGCCTTTCTTCCACTTCAGGCCACCTCCTTGCCTCCTCCAGCAAGCTCAGTCCTCTCCGCTCCCGACTCTCGCCCTGAATGAAGGGAGGCGGCCCCTTTTATTATCACCTGGATGTGCTCCAGGTGGGTTCCGGCAATCACCCGCCGACACGCCCCTGTGTGGCGGAAGTGCCGGCTGTATCCCTGGAAGCACTCCGGGTGTCCCTGCTCTTCTTCCCCCCAGCACTTCCTGGTGTGGCGGAAGTACTGAGGTCCAGGGCTCCCAAGGCACAGGAAATTCCCCTGGCGGCGACCATGGGCCCCTACAGGGTGGAGCTTCCAAGCTCTGTGCCCGTGGCCCCCAAAGCAACCAGGATGGCGGCCCACACGTGATCCAGGGCACGCATAGACCCTCCTCCGGTCCCTCAAGGCATCCCGGCTGGGTCGTTGCCCCGGCATCCCTGACAACATCAAGATTAACTATTTTTTCAGTCAGCTCTTTCAGAAGTTAAAATATTAAAATACCAATAGCAATCATTGATCGCCCGTTTGTTGTAGTGGTCTGTGAGCTATTCATCCAACAATTTTTTTTCTTTGGAAACTGGTGTGTAAAAAAATATTGCCTTGGACCTGGAATATCCAACACTTGTTGAAATTCTGGCAATTTTGAAAAAAATAAAATGAAGACATGCTTTGGGGGTGTGAGAAAAAAAAACAAACTTTATAATATAAACGTTACTCCAGCCTGAAAACGCACCACAGTCAAAGCACTTTAAATTGGCAAACAGCACTTATGTTGTCGCAACAATTAAAGTTTAAAATTATTAAATACTGCTT
The DNA here is from genome assembly GCF_016835505.1 of Polypterus senegalus. NCBI lineage: Eukaryota > Metazoa > Chordata > Cladistia > Polypteriformes > Polypteridae > Polypterus > Polypterus senegalus. The sequence goes on along the minus strand of NC_053155.1, from coordinate 138,096,077 downwards.
ACAGTAAGAGGTAGGGAACATGCCAGGTTTTAATTCTTCAACAAAGACACAGTGACACACATGGAGGCTATTTAAGGATAAAATTTCACAAATGTTAGTTTCTCTTCATTTAGAGAACCATAGATATGGGGATTAATTTACAAAAAAAATACTAGTTAGTAGTACTTTGTGTACCCTCATATATCAACATGATGAAATTTCTCAAAAGTTAGGTTAATGATTGATAAACTATGTTGAACAGAATGGGTTTTTTGTCAAAGTTGTTCTTATCTAATGTTGCCTACTGTGAGATTTTCCTTGAACATCCTCTTAAGCTGCAGGATTGTTTCTTTTCTGTGAAAATGAAAATGTTATTTCAGAGTACTGTATTTGTACTTCAACAGTTTCACATAAGTACTACCGTAAGAAGTGAGTAGCTCAAAGCTGTCATAAAACTGTGGCTGGCCTTCTGCCTAATATTACCATAAGGCATATGCTAATACCGCATAACTCTGTCATATTAAGTATTTCTCTTTCTTCCTTTACTGCTGAGAGCAGGTGTTTAAACCTAAAAGATATGTGTTTTTTTAATCTAATTAGAACCACGCAACACTGGGAGCAACAAAGTGTGAAGTTTAGCAATTATAGTACATGTAATAAATTTGTAAACAATCCATGATTAACTGTAATAGATCAACAATGCAATACTATACTATGCATTTAAACATAAGACAATTGCAAAAAAGTGCAAAGAATTGCATTTCATGTGAACATTTAAATGTACAGAACCATTAGCTATTAGACACATTCATGATAAACTGAAATATTTAAATTGAATTGTCAATCTAGCCAGTTTTAAAAGTTCAAAGTTCAGTTTCGGATTACTGTTTGGTGGAGCCGAAGGAAGGCAAAAATGATGTCTGGACAAGATGGCAATAAAGAGAATTATTGTTTTTATTTCATGTCCCAAAAACAGTAGCAGCTCAAAATTCTCACTCATTTTACTGTTTCATGTAGAATAACTTGAGAATTTAATCCTTCATCTTAGAAGGCATTTTTTTTTCCTTTCATCTGCCCTCAATAGCCATGTTAGTAGTTTCCGGTTCAGAATCAGAAGGCATTCTGTCATTATTTCTTGGAGTTCATAAAAACTTCCCGATTTAAATCATGGCAATGCAATAACATGATTGATTATCTGAAGGATTTTATCTTGGACTAGAAAGGAAGAAAATGGAAATTTTCATGGATGGTATGTCATCTTCATCCATAACTGACCTTTTCTTATATAGAGAAAGATGTATTAACTGTGTCTTATTTATACAGCTCAGATTAAAACAATGAAGTATCAACACTTCCCTCTAGACAGTTCAATAAAGAAAGAAGTTTTTTTTTGCCTAATAAAGCAGAGATAAATCTGCTTTAGCTGATGCATCTGAAGGACTGTAGTTTCAGGCTGGCTTGTAGTAGAATTCCAAAACCATGAGACCTTTGCTTAAGTTATTAGTTATAGGGTGTGTTACATTAGGAAATGAGTAATTCTTAACACAGTATATACTGCACAGGCACTTTAACAGATATACCTGTGCATATATACATGTGCTAAAGGGGAACACTTACATTTTGGTATTTTTAAATAGTGAAAATTAATCTATCATATGAAAGCTTTTTAAAAAAATCCTATTGTGAGACAATGCAGACTTTTTTTGTAAAATATCTACTGAAAAGATCAGGCCAGTGATGTCACTGAGCAAACTGCTGGAAATGTTCGACCAGTCCATAGTAGCCAGTGTGGAGTTCTACACTGCAATCTCCTGCAGGAAGCAACCTTAGCGCAAAAGAAGCACAATTTCTGAATAAGCTTATCAGGAAGCCTGCTCCATCACAGGGCAAGTTCTGGACACACTGGAAGCTGTTGTGGAAAAGAGGACGATGGCAAAATTAAATGCCATCATGAATCATCCCCTCCATGACACACACTCTTGGAGTATTTTTATCCAGAGGCTCATTCTACCTCAGTGTGCTAAGAAATACCTCTGGGGGTCTTTTCTGCCCACTACTATCAGGTAATTCAATTTTCCCATGGAATTAATAAAGATAATCTGATCTAATCTAATCTATTGCCATTCCATCTAACCTCTCTCTTTAATACTACCAGAAAGTAGCAAACTTGCACAATCACCCCAGTTTGCTCTTCTTTAACATAAATCTTAAAGTTAAAATGAAAATAGTACATGTGCACACAATGCATTTAAAACATGTGTACAAAAATATTTGGTGTATGGCATTCAGAGTGAGAATGGGAAAAGCAGAATGTCACTTTATTTTAATGTAGCAAAAGTACTAGATTGACCATATTAAATATAAGAAGACTCTGGGATTGAGCTTTGCAAAAATGATGGTTTCAAGATGTGGGAAAACATAAACAAAACATCCAGCCAATGACAAGTCACCTAAAATCAGTATATGGATGAACATCTTTTCATATGATATCATAGATGAGTTGGCCTAACCATGCTCCAGTCTCGAAGAGATAAACAAGGAGATGCAGTTGCATTTTGCTGGAGTACAGAACTCGATAAATTAGTATTGCTACTGATTAGTGTTGATAGGATGGGAGGATCACTTTATGGTGTAAAAACCCTTCAGTCCAGTCATCCATCCTGTTGGGTGTCAAAACTGCTAAATGGAGTGTACATGTTTGCTTCCTTGATATGAGAAGAGAAATGTTTAAATGACTATGTCAAGGTTGTTGTCAATCATCTACATTTCTTTATAGTTATAGAGGGTTTATTTGGCAAAAAGTCCTGTAATGGTTCCAGAACCATGCAATTGCCTGAAGGTGGTGGTTTCTCCAGTTTCCAGGGGCCTCATGTATAAACCCTGCATACGCACAAAAATGTTGCATACGCCCGTTTCCACGCTCATATTGCAATGCATAAAAACGAAACTTGGTGTAAAGCCACACACATTCTAACGCCTACACAAGTTTTCGGCTTGGTTTTACAAACTGGCAACACCCAGCATCAAAGCAGTGCTACTGTTCCTGGGTAGCTTCCCTTTATTTTTTAGATTCACATCCCTGACGTGGCTTTATCAAATACACTGACATTAACCGCATATTGTTTTTTAGTTTAAGGCACCTGATTGTAATCAACCTGTAACAATATAATCATCCATGGAATGGTGAAACTATTCCAAATACCATAGTTGTTTTAGTGTTGCTACTCTCAGTGCACCACTGAGTATTTTAACCCACTGTATCTGATTGTGAAATCACAGCTCTACGGCAGCTGATCGGAAAGCTCTACGGCAGATTGTGTCAAGAGCGAAGAGAATTCTAGGGGTACAGCTTCTAGCACACACTGCCTCAGCCATGGGCACAGTCTATTTGAACTTTTCCATTCGGCAAACACTTCAGAGCCTTTCCTGTTCCAGTTCAGAAAGTTTCATCTCAAGAGATACAAACGCACTCAATCAGTCCATCAAGTGCTCCTGTTTGTAATTATAAGTACAATTACCTCACTGCAAACTTGCATTACACTTATGCTTTCATAGTGTATATTTTTCATTGTTTTTTTATTGCATTATTATTATTATTATTATTATTGTTTTTGTTGTTTTTATTTTACCATTTTATAGGAAAATACGATTATGGAGGATTTGCATTTTGAATCTCATTGTACTAAACAATAACAATAAAGGAATTCAATTCAATTCAATAGAAGAGAGCACGTATTTACAGATGATGACAAATGGCTTCTAAGTCGATTTAGATTTCCAGGCGCTATCTTCTTGAAACTCTTGTCATTATTTTTCAGATGAAATGCAGTAAAGTATATATATTACATTATACAGAAATTCTTAACTTCATTTAAATAATGTATACTGTTAAACGTGTGGACACGGATAGCGGTAGCGATGAACTGGCGCCCCGTTCAGAGATTGTTCCTGCATCGCACTGTATGCTTGCTGGGACTGGCACGACCATGGATGGATAGATGGATGGAATGATTAAACATGGACTAAAAAGATATTTCAATGTTCCTTAAAAGTTTAGAAGAAATGGTGTTTTAAGCCTACAGATAGCTGTGACATGTATTAAAGAGCTGATTGTGTGGTGATTGGATACTTGGAGAAAGAAAAGGAAGAACAGGAATTGGGGGTTAGTACGTTTGAAAGAGACAGTACTGGTGCAATAAATTATTTCATCGAGGGTCGCACATGGTGCAGAAAACACCATGCAGGAGGCAGGAACAATATCTGGATGGGGCGCCAGCTCGTCGCTACCATTGTGCAACTGTGGCCCCATAATTAATAATGCTTTAATTCGTGTCATCATGAAAATGATATCAAGCATATATCTTACTATTTAAATTGTTCAGAGAGCTGTAATATAAGGAATGCAATGGATTGTGTGTCCTGTCGGAAGAAGAGAAAGCCCATCTAAGAAGCACGTAGTGATTCACACACACAGAGTACACAGAAGAACACACAGAATACGAAGCATTTAATGTGCCACTTTAGTTACGATGGGATTTGAGAAACTATAAAATTAAATGATTTTAAGATTAAGTTTATGACGTTCTACTTTAATGACAAAATAAACTACGTGATTAAAGTGGAAATTGCAAGATTAAAGTTGACATTTTGAGCTTTTTTCCAATGTGTCCCTATTTTGTTTCTTTTTCTCTGTACCCCAATAAGCTTCCATATGACACTCAGACAGTGGGCTATGACTCTTTTCACAGCGACTTTCAATCAACTTTCTTTTTGTTTTTTATACACTGCTTAAACCAAGAAATAGTAAGCTTTTCCTTGCCTCCACTTGGCATTCGCTGATATTCTTCTTTTTCCCCGTGCTTTTGTCATTGTCTTTTCACAGAACTTTGAATTTAATTGAATATTTATATTGATTTGCATATTCAAAGAGGCGTAATTCTGGGAAGAGTCTGAGAGGGGTGGCAGGCACATCCACGAGTATTACATTTCACACAGACCCGGGATTTATGTAGCGGAAGTGCGTGGAAGTTGGCTTACGTACAGTTTTTTGTATATGAATTTTTTTGTGTGTATGCACTTTTCAACTTTTGTCTGTACACCATCTTTTAGTGTGAATTCTAGTCACAGAGGTATGAGGTAGGACAATCTGTCCTATTTGCTCCATAAGCAGGATTCATTAATGCACATATTTGTCCCTTACTACAGTATATACTATACATGGGCCATTCATGATGTATTATAGATTGTTGTACAAGTTTTATTTAGTTACATCAGTAATGCGACACCAAGTGAATACAAAAGAGCTGCTTGGTAATACATTTATTTTATCTGCATAAAAAATTTGATCTTGTTCATAAAATAAATGTTATCAGGGAAAAAAAATAAGGCCGCACTTCAAATTCCTGTTACATTTTTAGCTAACAGTTATTGCATTCCTTTAATTTTAAGAGAATGTGACAATTGACTAAGTCTAAAGAATGTTCAGAAGCAAAAAGCTCAGAAAGGAGTCATAATTATGATCATTTTAAAATAAATAAAATTTCAAGACTTATGAAATATCTGAAAACATACCTCCTCAGGAAAGTGTGTGTTTTGTGTATTTAGCTGTTAGTAAATATATGTGAATGTTGCATAATATATAGAATCCAAAAGTGTATCTTCTTATATGTTTAATTGCACTTGCATAATTTGGATTGAAAGCTCAGAACTGCAGCTGTATAATTTACATACCACTTTTCCATACAGTAAATATTTATAGCAATTTAACTTCAGTGTTTCTCACATTAACATAATTCAATATTAATTACTAAATGTAAAATTACAGCAACCTACACTGTGTGATATCCTGAAATATTTAAGGTGACTTGATTAGTGACATGGTGTGCATCAGAGAGCTCAGCATTTATAAATACCATCCAGAGCACAGACCTGTGACCTTAAATTACTGAGTGTAGTTTACACAATCTGTAGTTCTCCAATGGATGTTAACCATAATTCCCAGGTAGGGTCATCCATAAAACTGATTTTTATAGCAAAATCAAATAATCTACAGGATTAGTTTACAGAAAACAGTTTTACATTTAAACTAGAGTCTTGTATACGCATTAGTGGATCGATTGTACTCTGGGCTCATCAGAGGTATTTATGTCACTCATTAGGGAAATCCTGACTACACCAACTAGTGAGGGTTTTTGGGTATTAGGTCCTTGGCATCAAAGGATGTTTTCACCACCCTATTATCTCCTCTTTTTTCAGTTCAAAATCTGGGACCAGAGACGGGCACAACAATACTTCAATAGCCAATCAAAGCCTCTTCTACAAAAATTATTTAAAACATTCAAATAATCAAAAACCCTTAAATAACAGGCAAACTCCCAGAAGTCTTTAGCCTGATCCGCCAGAAGGCACTCCCTGACATTCCATCCACTTGAAAGTTGTCCTCCTCCCAAGAATAGGCTGCAACAAATAGATGCAGGAAGCAACTAAACATCCAAATCAGAGCCGCCAGTACCCGATCGAATGCGGTGCCAAGGACTCCCATCTGCAGCACCCCCTGGTGGCACCTGCAGAACCCAACAGGGCTCCATGGGAGTTGGAGTTGGGTGCAGCTCTGTTGGGTTGCACAGGCGCCACCAAGGGGTGCTTCAGCTGGGAGTCCTGAGCCCGTATGAGCAGTGTATTCACTACACCCGGAAGTGCAGCCGGAACTCGGCAATCAACCACCTGGAGCACTTCCGGATGGACTATAAAAGGGCCCAGCAACCACCACTCTGCGGCCAGAGTCAGGAAGAGGAGAACGAAGCTTGACGGAGGAGTGGGGGTGCAAAAGAGGACTGTGTGTGCGTTGGTGTTTTGCTGTACTTGGGACTGTGTTTTGCCTGTGGGGGTCACAGGGAAGACGTGCCCCACAGGTGAAGAAAAATCAAAAGTTTATTTATTTTATATGTGCCTCATGGTGACAGTCTGTGTCGGGTCGGCGCCCACATAGCGCCTTTGTTACACACCCTTTAATCCAATTCCCATCCAATTAAATAGTTTCAACACGTGAAAAATTCCAACTTAATTAAATACAATTACAAACAAGTGAATTTAATTAAACAAGTGCTCAATCAAAACAAAAGAAACATACCACAAAGTGCAATCTCGACAATAAAACATACTTTAAAAATAAAAAAGAAACCCTCCGTGCATTAAAATACTGTGACATGTACTACCACTCTGAGTCGGGAGGGAGGACTAGTGCTAACTTAATCCTCTTCTGTTGCCTCCACAATGCTGAGACAATGCCCCAGTTATGACATTTGATCCCACTCCTTCCAGTCCCCCAGCTATATATCTTATGGTCCCCATAAGAAGGTGTCACTTGATAGAAGAGCGCACCAAAGGACTGAGCTCCTAGCCGCACTGACTAAAAGCAAGCTTTGCAAGCCAAGAGTGGTTTCCTAGCTGAAGGAAAACCTTTTTTTTGTTAATTTTTGCCACCATCAGGTTCATGTTTTGTTTCTACTTTTCATTTCATTAAATAGATGCCCCATCATTTCTACTTGTGAGTGTGCAATCTTTTCATTTACCAGACAAACCTTTAGGCGTACTTGTTTATATGTGCCTTAAATAATAACATAAAGAAAGTCATTGCAAGTACAATGTACACTTTAATGAGTTTTCGTAATAGGGCTGCTGTTCTCACTCCCCATGCTACACTGAGATGCTCATCAATACCAAATGTCTGCTAATCTGAGCAATAGCTCTCAAATACTAAAAAGAGACAGCTAAGATTATCTGGGTATCTGTTGAGAGTACCCCTTGGTACCATCCACAGACAGAGTACCAGACATGTTCCAATTGGTGAAGATCGAGGACAGGCTGGAGATGTTCCCAGGAGGAGCTGGAGACTTTTGTTAGATATATGGTGGTCTGGGTAGGCTAAAATTTCATTCTGCCATCATGAACTTCAGCAGAACAAGTGAATGGACAGGGAGTTAATAAGAACTTGTATATATAAAACACGTTCCTGTATAAATTGGTATATTTGCAAATATTTACTTGTGAGGAAACAAAGAAGTACAGGTTAAGGATATTATAGAAAGTATCAAAGTTAACCTGTTAACTTTATTATGAGTGCGATAGAAATGCGTTCTTCTAATAGTCACAAAATAATGGACAGAGTGGCAGAGTGGGATATGATACTGTAAATGATAAACAGAAATCAAAACTTTTGGATGATTTCCAGACTTTGATATGATGATATTACATATTAAAATATAACTAAACATAAATGTGTTACTAATTTAAAGGTCTCCTTAGAAAATACTCCTTGTTCATGACTGATTTTAGCAACTTTTTATCCTACAAAGCAATAAACATATGAATTCACATGTAAAAGTGTACACAGAAACCAACTGTTTTTTTATTCATTAAATATAAAGGATATGTCTGTTATTTTTCAAGTCAGAGTTATTTATTCAAAGATATGGTATATTTGCATTTGCCATGCAAAATTGTGTTTTAAAGTTAAGAGTTTTCTATAAATGTTTGAAAAATACCTTGCCTGTCCTAATGTTACAATGTGGAATGAAGCACCTACAGAAAATGAAAGCCTAAAACTTTACCAGATATGTTCATTTTTTAAGTAGCAAAAGTTTGTATATACGAAAACATGCCTTTGACACGTTTGTGACAACAAAAGGAATCTAGAAATAAACATTTTATCTCATATTCCTGGTTCTATTTTTCCTGAGGTAAGGATGTGTTTTCCAGTTGGCTTGTGTGACTTCTCATGGGAGGTGTTCTAACATAAATATGGTGGTAAATCGACAAGATACCAAGCATGTTGCAGAAACGGTTTACAGTCATTTTTTTGTCTTTTGAGAGGAAATCACACCCCAGTGGTGGAAAGGTTATTGCAGAGGAAGACAAGCACTGAGGGAAGATACGCAGCTGGTCTTTTTTTTTTAATGGCATAATGTCATAATGTTGTTGTTTTTCTGTTTGAAAATTCCATATATAAGCTATTTTACAATGTGTGTATGTAACTTCAAGACACAAATCGCTCCCCACAGACTCTCTTGTTTTCCAGAACGGATTTGGTAAGTTTTTAAGCTTTTATTTTGCATTGGTGCTCCTTGCTCCATAGCTTCCATTATAAAACAATAGGGCAGGCAAGATATTTTTTAAAACTTACAGATAATGGTTAAATTTAGAATGCAATTCTGCATGCCAAACACATATATTACATGTTTTTTGAAGAAATAACTTCAACTTGAAAGATATCAAGCTTATCCTTCAAGGTGTTCAATACATTATTAATTCAGTTATATCTCAGCCAGGGTTCCTCCTCTGGTAGAGATTGAAGTTCATGTTTAATGTCTTTTTTTGTTCATTGTTAATTTATGTATTTAATGTCAATTCTTTATGTTTGTTTTTGTATGTGTTTCTATGCACCCTGTGATATGAACCTTGAGTTTTAGAGGTGGTTCTCCAAGAGTCAGGGCTACCTGCCAGTCACCACCAGTAACTGCCCTACACCATATAACGGCCATTGGAAGGCCTTTCATAGTTCCTGATGGTCCATTCTGAATGTGCTAGGGAATGGAGTTGTTTACTTGTGTTTTGCTGTGCTTGTGCTTATTGTGAGTTCCAGAATTTTTGACTTTCGATTCGGTTTAGGGACTCTTGCCTTCTCAGGCAATTCCTTTTGTGCTCTAATGAGCGTAATGTACTGCAGAGCCCTTTTTTATTTTATAAAGATTCTTCAAGGCCCCTTTTGTTTCTAGTCAGAGTTTTGATAGTAATCCCCATAAGGCAATTTTTTAAGTATTTATGAATGTTATGTGCTTTTCAACTGGACTCCCAGTTCATGACAGACAACTTTGATCCAATTGTAATTCAAATTGTTTCTATTCAAAACATAATTTTTTACATTTAGATTGTTAGTTACCTATGTCAATAAAGATATACAGTAAAATCTGGAGTGGAAGATCATGATTGTAACAGTACATCACCATTCATTGATATTTTTGGAAGTAAATGCTTGATAGCATGATACATGACCATAACCTATTCCTGGAATTCACCTTTGCTCCTGTAAATAGTAATTAGAGCAAAAAAGAAACTTACCATCATGTAACCCCAGGACATAGGTTCTTAAATTAGAATCCTAAAAACTAGAATTTAGATTTAGAAAAACAGTATTGCAGAGTAACCTAGCATCATTGACTGAAAACATTAAAAAAGTATAAGATAGGACTTTATCTGTTCAGCTCTGAGTCCTGTTATAACAAACAAGATAGATGGCTTTCATTTAGATTTTAGAACCAAGGTGACAAATATGAAATGTGATTTGAAATTAAATATTCTCTTCAACATTAGTAACACTAGACAGAATGATACTATAGACTGGAAAATTTGCAGAGTTTATTATCAGAGCTTTATTGAACACATGTTAAAGATTCTAATAGTCTTTTTAAAGCACCTTAGTAATAGAAGCACAAACTTAAACACAACATTTTAGCCTTTTTGAAACGTTTAATTCATAATCTATGTTGGTAATAATACTCTGATATTTTCATGCCTAAAATTCTTCAATCACTACAGACCATGCTGCTGTACGATAATGAAGCATTTGAGATAATAGTCACTCATACAGACAAGTGAACGGTAGGTAGTGTTAAATATTTGAACCGAAGACACTGGGGCTATGTACTGTATAGTGGTATGTAATTGAAAAATCTGTGGCAACATATACATCTTATTGAAATAGCATTATTAATAGAAAGACAAAACAACCAAACCTACTCAATTATATAAACCCCGTCAGTTGGTATTGACAGCTCTCCAACAACCTTGTTATGATATCCATATACTATATATATATATATATATATATATAAATATATAGGCTGCTCATGAATTGACCTTTGCTAATAATGATAGATAATCAATGCATTTCATTTCATTGTTCTGTTCAATAAATTTTATCATATATAGCTTCCAAACTGTACAATAAGAATCATATATCTGAGAAGCATCTTTGAGTGTTATAATCATAATTGAAAAACAATAAATTTGACTATACCTGAAGTTTTAATTGATAATAGCATATTTACTTTTGAGCTCTTGTGGTTTATTTGATGATAATTTTACCTGCAGATAACTGTCAAAAAAGACTAAATAAAATGTCTATATCTATGGTATTAATTTTACAAAGCACCCAAACACTGTTTATTGTAAGCTGTTCTTGTGAAATTTGATTACCCTTCCATTGTCCCCATTAATATTATCTTGCACACCCTCCAACTAGCTCATGTTTATTTAAAGTTAAAGTCCAGTTGAATAAGGTTTGCTAAATAACTGCTATGGAAAGAAGACAAGGAATATAATCTTTTATTTTCTGCTTTAACTAATCCTCAAGTACAATAAAATATTCCTTTGAAATCAACTTATTTGCTTTGAAGCTTTCCAGATATAATCCTTATGAAAATCATTTTATTCTTACCCTACAGCAACCCAACTCCATCTGAAATAATAAACGCACAGACAGATGCCATCCATCCATCCTCTTCCACTTATCTGAGGTCGAGCCGCGGGACAGCAGCTTGAGCAGAGATGCCCAGACTTCATTCTCCCCGGCCACTTCTTCTAGGTCTTCTAGGGAATCCTGAGGTGTTCCCAGGCCAGCTGCGAGACATAGTCTCTCCAGCATGTCCTGGGTCTTCCCCGGGGCCTCCTCATTGTTGGACGTGCCCAGAACACCTCACCAGGGAGGCGTCCAGGAGGCATCCTGATCAGATGCCCGAGCCACCTCATCTGACTCCTCTCAATGCAGAGGAGCAGCGGCTCTATTCTGAGCCCCTCCCGGATGACTGAGCTTCTCACCTGATCTTTAAGGGAAAGCCCAGACACCCTGTAGAGGAAACTCATTTCAGCCGCTTGTATTCTCAATCTCGTTCTTTCGGTCACTACCCATAGCTCATGACCATAGGTGAGGGTAGGAACGTAGATCGACTGATAAAAAGAGAGCTTAGCCTTATGGCTCAGCTCCTTTTTCACCATGAAAGACTAATGCAGAGCCTGCATCACTGCAGACGCTTCACCGATCCGCCTATCGATCTCACGCTCCATTCTTCCCTCACTTGTGAACAAGACCCCGAGATACCTGAACTCCTCTACTTGGGGCAGGATCTCGCTCCAAACTCTGAGAGGGCACTCCACCCTTTTCCGGCTGAGGACCATGGGGTCTTGGATTTGGAGGTGCTGATTCTCTGGGAAAAACAGTGACCCAATCCTGAGTCCTATCAAAAAGGACCCCCTCAACACCTTGGCTGTGTCTAGAAATTCTGTCCATAAAAGTTATGAACAGAATCGGTGACAAAGGGCAGCCCTGGCGGAGTCCAACTCTCACTCTTCATAATGTAAACATCTAATTACAATTAATTTAAAAGGAACATATTTTTAAGCATTACCTGATCCCGTAATGACCCCTATTTCTGATTAAATAACATGAACTACATACATCCATCCATTATCCAACTCGCTATATCCCAACTACAGGGTCACGGGGGTCTGCTGTAGCCAATCCCAGCCAACACAGGGTGCAAGGCAGGAAAAAATCCCCAGGCGGGGTGCCAGCCCACCAACATGAACTACATTCCAATTCAACAGGCTTCTGTGAGTACAGCGTCTAAACACAATGCCATCAGCTGTGAACATAACTGAAACCGTGATTGGACATCTCCAGCATCTGAAACATCCACTCTGCTCCTTTTGTCAGGCTGCTATGATGACAGCATTTGAACATGTCAGCATTAGCGATGAAAATATGTTAGACTGAGATTGTGTGTCACCAATTTACAGAACCTGCCCTGTTCTTCAGGCGATGGCAAAGTATATCTGGAATGACTATGTAGGTGACTAGATGTTAAAATTAGCAGTGAGCATTTGAAAATTGTCCCAGATTCTTCATATATGCAAATTTTCCTAAAGACAGAGTTTATATTTTAGATAATTAACTGTGTAAAACATTGTACGTATCTGCATAATCCCTTTTTTTCTGGTTTAATATTGCAGTAATGAATGTGTCTAGCTAAATATTTGCATTTGTAAATATAGTGCGGTAAAAGTAAAATGTGAAAAAAGTTACAATGTATACACAAGTAAAGCAGATATATGCTTAAAATATACTAAGGTACAGGAACGAGGTGGGGGTTTACTGATATAGCGCCAGGGATTAGTAATGGCACCTGGAAACCTGGAAGGAGTAACAAAGGGAAATCTGGAAGTGGTCATGGGCCATTAGTTAAAAGGATTCTTTCTTCTTGGTTAGAGGAGTATGGGGTTGGGAAGTGGCTGCTGACAAGGAAGGAAGTGGAAGAGGGAAATGGTTTTTGATACAGGAAGTTGAACATGGAGAGCTAGTTGCTTGATATCAAGGCATAGTTGTATCTGTTTTACCCTATATGGTTAGCTGTCATCCCCTGCTGTAATTATTCCTTCTGTTTATTACCAATAAAACTATTGCATGTTTGTGTTTTGGTTACTTGTCTCAAAGTCTCAAAAACTCCTACCTTCCACATAATTATTTAGCAAAACTTCTGGTTTGTCCATTGATTTCTATTTTGCAGTTTACAATAAGGGTGTCTTGAGGCAGCATCTCACTCTCATGTCCTTTTATGCTTCAGAGTGTCAAAGGCTGTTGTCCCAGTGACACCACAATGTTGGACCGTCATGGCTTTATTCTGCAGGATTTTAGTTTGGCTCACAGCAACATCTGCTTTCTGCAGTATCTTCCATCAACATCTCCCAACACCATTAACTGATGCTGAATTGTGTCTTATTGGCTCCAGGCAAGAGTAATACCTCTTTGTTCCACAGCACTCCTTTTTTGGTTGTCATAGTGATCTGTCTAGTAATCCATCGATCCATATCAGCTCTTTCCTTCCTTATTTTCTCAAATACACTGTGGCATAAGTGTATAAATGTGGGAGCGATTACTGTCTTAAAGCTTGCTGCACATTCTAGACAGTTTCTTCATGTTTTACATTTATAACAATTTGTCCAATATAATAATTATAATAATGTAGAGCTTTCAACACAATATCATGTTTTTAAGATATTCCAGACAACAATAATTATTTCAAGTGAGCATGTCAAATTAGCCAGTGTTCCAGCTCTCCATGATTTCAGCTAAGCAGAAATGAAAACAAATGGATATTATTAATCATAAATTGAAAGCAAAACTAGAAAATCAGAATATCATTAATGAAAAGAGTTCAAGAAAAAAGTTGCAGTGTACATATTAAAAGGAAATATCAAAAGAAGCAAAAAAATATTGTTTCCTGTCTATGGACTAATTAAAAAAACACAAAACCATTCTTAACTCACCTGAACCATCATTTGATTGTTCACTAAATGTAAAATATGAAAGCAGGAATGGTAATGAAACTATTTTTTTTCTGTGCTAACCTCATCACAAAATCTTACTCTTTAAATCTCAGTAAACACTCATTCACCTTCATGACTCCCATTCAGTGGCTCTACGATTTATCACTCCTCACCAACAAATCCTCCGGATTTCTTTTGGAGGTATATAAAATTGTTAACATCTGTATCCTCCTAAACTGCTTTTAATCCATTAATATTCCCGCTCCTCAGAATTCTATTTTGGCCTTTCATATAATCAAAAAATCTTCCTGTTTATTGTTTTTGTGTTTTTACTCAGCTTGGAATCTGAAGTATTCTATGCAAAAAAATTAAGACTGTATGTAATATACTCCACATATACATATACATAATGTACACAAGCACTTGCTGATTTCAAAGGATTTTGCAGATGAGATTTAATTATCTCTTTTGAGGAATATTCAGATTGCTTCATATCATAAAAGGCTGTTATAGCCACCGGTTGACCGCACATAAATGATATAAAGGTTCTAAACACGATATGTCCCAGATGTTAATACCAGTATCATATATTTAACTGCCAATTTTCAAAAGTTAATGTTAATGTTAAATTCAGATAAGTGTCTGCTAATTTCAATACAATATCAGTTTCACATACTTACTTAGATTATGGTATAATCTTTTACCCCCTGTAAATTAACATGAAATAGGACTTTCTTAGCTATTCTTGTAAAGACAGAGGGTTAATTAATCCAGTCAAGAAATCATCTCACTGCTAGAAGCATGGACTATTACAGTGCTTCCCAACCTCTCCCAAACCATGGCACATTTAGTGAAATCTTTTCAGCTAACGGCACCCCTTCCTGTAACTACTCAAATTAACAATTTAATCTTAACTCATCAGTTGAGTAGAATGAGATTCCTATTTTTATAAGGCGTACCAACTACACATTTTTGCATTTACAAAGGTAACAAAAATAAATTGCCAGTAAACCAGTCTCAAATGAAAAACTTGAACACTACACAAACACGTGCAGTAAGTGCAACAAATCACAAGGCACAAAGCAGACTATAACATCATAATTAATGCGAAGGCTGGCTTCGAAGAGAATTTGAACGTTTGTCAATACGAGCTCGAACTGCAGTTGACAAACACACTCGTAAGTCATTTTCAACTGACAATAAACATCCTCTGTGTTTTGTCTTCAGTAGTGTCAATGCCGAGAATGCCTTTTCACATAGATAAGTGGTGCAGAATGGAATAAGTATGCCGACAGCCTTAGCATCTAACACAGGATGTTCCTTTTCAACCATAATCCAAAACTCTGTTAAAATCATGTCCTTAAACTTTAGCTGTAATGTTCGGTCACTCGCAATGTCAAGTAGCTGTTCTATCTCTGTCATCTGTAAGTTAGACAAATCCAACTGCTGATGGAATGGGTTCCTTATCCAGTCATTGCCAGGGAAGTCTAAACTTGGAAAGTAATGTTGCAAATTGTCTCCCAACTGTGACAAATGCTTAACAATGACATCATGCAACACAACGGCGCCAGGATCATCCTGTACTGCACGGGGAAACATGCAAATTAAATGGGTTGTTTGTATTTCACTTGTCCACATCAGAAGTTTACAACAGAAAGCTTGCAGCTTGTCAGTAACAGACAGTATGTTCGAATCATTGCCCTGCATGCCCAAATTCAATGCATTCAATAATTCAAAAATGTCGAGATATGCAAGTTTACTGCACCATGCTGGATCAGCCAACAGTGTTACGAACTCGTTGTTTGCTTGTTCATTAAGAAAGAACTGGCGGAGTTCATCTCTCAGTTCATACACCCGTGACAGAACCTCTTGACAGCCATCTGACTTCTGTATGCATTAGCAGAGTGTAATGTTCTGATCCCATGTCTTTGCACAGTTTCTCAAACAGTCTGCACTTGACTGGATGGACTTTGATGAAGTTAACAATTTTAACCACCTGATCTAAAACTGACTGCAGTTCAGTTCCCAGCGTCTTGCTTACAAGTGCTTCTCTATGTATGAAACAATGGGTGGTGATTATGTTCAGATTTTCACGCTTAGCAAATGCCGTGAAACCACGCATTTTGCCGGTCATAGAAGGAGCACCATCTGTGCAAATAGCAACACACCATTCCCACAACAAATCATTCTCACTGAAAAACGTGCAAACATGTTTAAATACATCTTCTCCCTTCATTTCAATAAGTTCCTTGCAAAACAGAAATTGTTCCAACATTCTGTGCCGTTCGAATACCTTACAAAGGCCAGCAACTGGGATTTTCCACTAACATCTGTAGACTCATCGATCTGCAGAGCAAATCGTTTATAGGTCTGAAGTAAAACGCACACGTTGTTGATGTCAGATAACATGGCTTCTATCCTCCTAGAAACGGTGTTGTTTGACGATGGCATTTTAGAAATCACTTTTTCTGCATCGTCACCGAGCATCGTTTTCACCATTATCTTGCATGCTGGCATAATCAAAGATTCAACTATGGTGTGTGGGTTCATTGCCATGGCAACCAGTTCTGCGACTTCAAAACTAGCCAACTGGGCTTTGTCTGACACTGACACAGTTTTCATAAACAGCTGTGCTTGCTTCTGCTGGCCGTCCAATAAACGCCTAAAATATGCCGAGTTCTTGTTATTTGCATTCTGATGGTTGGTTTGAAAGTGACGTTGCAATTTGCTTGGAACCATGGCTTCATTTGCAAGGATATCACCACACAACAAACATCTGAATACCTTTTTTGTCAATAAATGTAAACCCATATTTCAAGTAACTGTCCTGATAGTATCGTGTTTTCGTTTTTGCAACTTTATTGCTCCCAGCATTATCATTTTCATTGAGGTCGTTGATGCTGCTGTTGTTTTTACGTTTACGACTTTCACTACAGTCGGCCATTTTCGACGCAAAAATAAAACAAACAGACAACAGGAAGCAACCTCACTTACCCTGTGGCAAGTAAGTAAATTACAGCTAATATTTATTAATTCGTCAGACTGCAGTTGAAATAGGATGCACACTGGACTCTATTAAAGCACACAGGTAGCATGACTTTAGTCTTGAGATGTAACTGGTATTATTATTATTACAGTTCAAATCAAATTTTTTTATGTTCTGATACCTGGCAACGGCACCCTTAGTCTGTGCTCACGGCATACCAGGGTGCCGCGGCACACGGGTTGGGAAGCACTGGACTATTAGATTAATTTACAAACTGAGCATTGGCATACAGTTTTCTGACTGTCTCCTGATCTTTCTACAACTCTTTGTGAATGTATGAGACTGTGGCTGTATGACCATATATAGAGAAAAATGAAACAAGTAAACCTTAAACAGAACTTTTTTTAAACAAGACCTTTCTTTTCTTTGTACTGTAATATCAAATTTTTCTCTACTTTTGTATGAACTGTTTTGTTTTGAAATTTAATAAAGCTTTTAAAACAATGATACTTGTGGAATTATTTGAACACATGTCACACTATTGCCTGAATTGTTCCATGAAATAAACTAAAGCTGCAGATTATTAGAAATTTTGGACAAGCACAGCTACAATATATAAAGTTTTTCTTTCTTGATTAATTTTACTATTCATTATAGCAAAGTCATGTTGAGTACCACACATGCTTGTAACAAAATGTTACACTAGTTGTGCTATGAAACCTCCAAACTGCTTTTTTTCACCAACATTCTCTTATAGACATCTTCTAAAGAAGCTAAGGTATCAATTTTTTCTAGTGCATCAGCACAGTGAAAAAAATCCATTTTATTTAAAACTGCATCTTGCAAAACCACTTTGTGAAATGAACTGCCCAAGGTTACAGAGAATTTCAACTACCTGTGGATGCCAAGATACACTGACACATGTAGTCTGTTGCGTGACAGCTCAATACATTACACTGATGTTCTACTACCGTTTTATAGCACACTAATAAATATTCTGTCAGTCTAACACCCAAAAAAAATATTGAAAATAAAAGCCCCAAAATGGTTGAAATATGTTTAAATATAGTGTATAAATAAAGCCCAGTGGTATTAAAGAGAAAACAATTACATTGTTTCAGCTCAAATAAAACCTGTAAGAACAGCTGAACTTTACAGTTTAATCCTTTTCCAAATTTAAATATAAATTGCTAATCTTAGAACTAATCAGAAATGGATAAGAGCATGTATTTCAACAGTGGCTTACCACAAGCTATTATTACAGTAAAAGTTTCTCATATGATCAGCATTAAAAAATCCATTTAAAATGGATTATAGAAAATGAAAAGTAATATATTTAGATTTATAAAAGTATCACTTGTAAAGACATCCTTTTAGAAAAAAAAGCTGATGCTGCCTTTTCTTGCACATCTGTCTGGGCAAATATGATCAAATTGAACAGATTGGTGGACCCTCCTGGTCAGGCACATCACTGAGGAGAATAATAAAATAATATAAAAAAACAGCATTTTTCCAAAAAGTATTCCCACCATAAAACATACTGCAAAAGGATCATAATGTGCATATGGTGGGTTGGTCCAGCACTATTCAGACAACTTTGCTGAGCAGAATATGTTCAGATAAACTCAGCTTTCTAAACTAAAGAAACACTATAGCCTTGTAACAAAATATGACCTTTTATGTGCTTATCTCTGTAACTAAGTCGTTATAAATATTAGAATTTTTGCTGATGTAACTCTGGGAATGTTTATAAAAAAGGTACAATGAAATTGCTTCAATACAGTTACTGTGTTATGATTTTGTATTTTTGTAATTTTTTTCTCCTGGACTTTATTTTTTCATGTAGGCCTTTAAGCCCATGCCATCAACCATCAGAAGCAAGGCAGGAACAATCCTCGGATAGGGCGGCAGCTCAAATCAACTATCCCACAAGTCTTTGGTAGGAAACTGTAGGAAACATCTGTGGAAACCCTTTTTGGGTTTAAAGACAGCTCAAATACTAATCCTTGATGCCATTTTCCAAAACAAACAAACTTCTAAGATTAATAATGTTTAATACTAGGATACTGCAGAATATTAGGGCTTGAACTGATTAATTATGTTGAGCAAAACAGCCAGTTTCTCCTCATTTTTGTCTATGTTCTAATGATCATATACAATCCATTTTGGTGTTCACCAATGGAAAACTGAATAATCACATATGGTAAAATTTGAATTAGTAAAATGATACTTTTCAGCTAAACAAATCTTGGCATGTATTGTTTATTGTTCATTAAGTACGAGTTTTGGAGCTGTTTATCGGCAAAGTGAATGGGAATGCATTGAGTTTCATTCTTTGTTAAGTAAAACAGACAAAGATCTTTTTAAATTAAAAAGGATACAAAACAAACCACAAAAAGAAACTATCTAGAAAGGAAAATGACATTTATAATGTACAACTATTTTTTATAGCCAGCGTATAGGATTAAAGGGGTCAATGTTATGTGCATAGACTACAGTGAAATTCTCGCTTGCATGTAAGCTTGCAATGGAAGTGCTGATAGTTGGTCCTGCAGCCAAAGCTCAAATTGGTTTTGAAGTTCTTGGCTCTTTCGTGAACTTTTGTAAGCCTAACATTCAGAACTAGCCAACCCGCAGCGTAGCATACGCCGCATAATCAGGGCGCTTTTTAAATGATTTTTAAGCACAGAGGAAAAAATAAACATTTGAAAAATCCGTAATTTAGTAAACCACCAAGAAAAGTAACATTGCAACAATGCACGCTACGAACCAACATACAATTGTCAGTGACTGACTACCGGAGGAGCGCCGTCGCGTTTTCTCCTTCCAAAGCGAAGGATGGGGTTGAACGGCACTCGTTCAGTACGCACTGGCCGCTTATGTGCCCGCCCCCAACTCCCTACCTGAGTCGCTTTCGTCTGTGTACAGTGCACACGCACCTGTGAGTCACGTTGACTGTTAATTTTCCAAACACCACCTCAGTCAGTTTCCACGTTGATTTTTCATTGTTCTTTGCGGTTCCGGCTGCCTTTTTTTATATATAATCCACCAAGTCACCCGACCATGGGGGGCTTTACAAAGGGCAGGGGCGTAATCAGTGCGGCGTACGACCCGCACGTACTGGGAATTTCTCATTCGTGGGGAGCAATTGGAAGCCACGGTCTCCATCACGAATGGGGTTCAACAGCTTACCCACGCTGGGTAGACACACGTTGATCCATTCAGTGTAGCGCGCGTGCAGTACTGGACATACAAGTGCATCACAGACCTGTTAATGCTCAATCTCACGTGGCTGAAAGCCACTTGTCCCTCTAAGAATTTGGACGCCGACCGCTGTTGGGTCATGTAACTATTTAGCAGGCGGGAGTCTCGTTCGTTTTCGGAAAATAACCAGCCAAATCGCTCCACCAACTGAGAACGGCCATGCACCACCACCCACAGAATCGAGAAAGAGCTATCAGTCTGTCAATCCTGTCCGTGTCCTGGCCGGGTGAGGTTTCCTGTGTTGAGTCAAATGAAGCGAAATGCTCCACACCTGGTGGTGCCCTTCCGTCAATTCCTTTAAGTTTCAGGTTTGTAACCATACTCCCCCCGAACCCAAAGACTTTGGTTACCTGGTTGGCTGCCCGGCGGGTCATGGGAATGACGCCGCAGGATCGTCTGTTGCGGGGCCTGCATTGGTGAAGCAGGTGAGATGGTAATGAACCAGAGGCACAGGGCTTATTGGTTTTTAAAGACTGCTTCCTTCATTGGGCTTTAACCAATGCACGGAACGAACCAACACACAATCGTCCGTGCGGCGCTCAGGGTGGAATGGGAGGAGTGGAGAAGGACATCCACTCCACTCCCTCTGTCATGCTAGTCTGCTGATTTCTCATTCAGTATACATTGCCTGCTCATGTGCCCACCTCCAACTCGTCACTCGAGTCGTTGTTGTCTTTGTACAGTCCAGATGCACCTGTGACTCACGTAGACTTTTCATTGCTCTGTGCGGTTTTGCATGCCTTTCTATATATAATCCACCAAGACAAGGGGTGTGTACAAAGTGCAGGAGTATCTAAGAAGACGCATGTTTGTCGCGGATGCGAATTGCTGTATGTAGCGTGTAAAACAGTTTGCTATAGTGCACGCGGTTGTGCGTCGTAACCGAAAACTCGTTTTTTAAAGACTGCTCACTTCATTGTGTTTTAACCTCAGTTGTAAAGTAACGTTTTAAGGATCCCATGGGATACCCCTCGCAAACAGTTTTACACGCCGCATATGGCGATTCACCTCCGCGAGAAACATGCCTCTATTAACAGTCAGCGTGGGTCGGAGCTACATGTGACCTCGACAGAGCGAATATAAATGGCCGGTTTTTCTGTGTCGTGTGTCGAGTTGGTGGGCGTGGCTCTGTGAGTTGTCGTCGTATCCAATGGTCTTGGAGTTGGTGGGCGTGGCTCCTTCCTGAGTGCGCCATAGGTGTCTCACTTGTCGGCGGCTTAGTGAATCCACGCCCCTTCCGGCGTGCTTTCCATGGTTGTCTTGCCTTAGTGAATTATATATATAGATCCTGGAGGTAAATTTTTGATAGTTACCTGTCTTTTGATAAACAGATTAATTCTGCATTTTCCAGCTTTGTCTTTTAGTCAAAGTTAAGCCTTTTTCATCTCCTTGAGATCTTGAGAAAGTTACTTGTTCTTTTATCTTTTCTCAGCTTGATTGCTGCAACTTGTATTCTGGGACCTGCAAATCCCTGATATGCATGTTGCTGCTCGTTTGTTTGGATGGGGCAATAAAGTTTGCCTCTGTATCTCCAATTTTAACCTCTTTACAATGGCTGTCAGTTAGTTTCAGAATTGACTTTAAAATGTTGCTGCTGGTTTTTAAATCAATATATTTGTATGCTCGCATCTGTCTGAAATGTGTGTTCTACACCAGCTATCCAAAGAGCTAAGATCTTCCTGTCAGTTGTCTCTTGTCGTCCCTCAAACTAAGTGTAAAGCTAAGGGTGACAGAGCTTTTGTAGCCACTGCACCTCGTCTGAGAATTTTTACCTTACTACATTAAGGATTCACCTTCAATTGATTTGCTTAAAACTCGATTGAAGACTGAAGATTCATTTTTATTCTCTAGCTTTCCATGATCTTCAGTGATATTGGTAATTCTACCCTCTTAGTCAGTGGTTTGTTTCAATTTACTGTTGGTTGTATTATGTTTTATTGCATTTAATTTTATTTTTTGCTTAATGCATGTTCTATGTAAAGTACTTTGGCTACAGTATAGCTGATGTTCTTTTAAGTGTGCTCTCTAAATAAATTTACAATTACATTGACATTGCTAGTCAATATGCAAAATGTTGGCTCTCTTCAGTGCTATGATTAGTTGGTATAACTCTACCTTGAAAATTTTGTACATTAAATATACAAATTATACACCATAACTGTCTTAATGGAAGGTCTGGTACTCTGACAAGGATGAGGGGTGATTCTTGACCCGGATGGGAGGCTATAATAAACGGACACTATATATGGAGGCATCACCAGGCTAGGATGGTTCTTGATTATTATCACAGTCAGGGTGGAAGATGAAAAGATGTGCTGGGAGAAGACTGTCTGTTAAGTCACTTGAAAGCTGGATGGAAGAGGACAACACTTGCCTGGAATGATATTATGGAGTAGGTTCAGGAGATCATTTTGTACTTTTTGCATTTGTGTTTGGAGTCTGGGGCTCAAGTTAATGCAGCCATTTTAGTCCTTCGCCATTGCTTTACTGATAATTCTGTATGAGCAAGACCTGTCCCAAAGGAATCAGTATACACCTTTGTCCTGCTCACTACTGCAATGCCAAAGATGTTATTCTCTGAGGAATTCATTATGATAACAACCCACATTCTATATGAAGTGACCCTATATTCAGGGGCCAGGACAAACCCGTGTTTTGTCCTTTAAAGATTCACAGTTAGAATTGTATCACCAAAGAAAATGTCTGTGAGTCAATGCCTTAAGCCTTGGCTTTTTCAGTTGCCTTGTTTCACATTGCAAGTTTTATAATACTTTCAGTGTCATAGTATTTTTTTAATATTCCATAATGTTCTCTTGACCTTGTACCTATCAAGCTCTGCACTGCTCAGATCTGCTTTTCTGATTAGAATAGCTTAGTTTCAGCAGCCTCACACTCAAAAGAGTTCTCCTAGTTGCTTAAAGATATAATCTCTTCAACCTCCATTCCTTTTGTAATACACATTGTGTTTCTAAAACTAATGATCGGCACTAGTTCATGATTTGTACCCCAGGCTGATGAGACATGCTCCAGCTTCCAGTGGTCACAAAATGGATTAAGTAGGTCTGAGAATATTAAGTCAGGTTGTTATGTTACTAATGATTACACTGTGGATTTACGTAAATTCTGTTAAATCCTATTGTGAAACAGTGGGCAATATAGCCTCCACACAGCCTTTAACCCAAGTTGCCTGGGATGGACTTTAGGTCTTTTCAGCACTGACATGTTATAATCTGCTTCCCAGTGAGCCTTACCAGTAAAACACCACAATAAAAAACGAGTAAAATCATCCTTATGATTATCTATGTTGTCTTCACCCTTTGTCTATAAAATACTTAATTCGGAGCTTCAAGAATTATGTTACGATTCCAGGAAATTCTGTTCTTGAGTGTGCTGCTACATTTCAGATCTTTTTTTCTCACAAAGTAAAAGCAGTCACATAAAACACTTACCCTTTAACATCTCTAGAGAGTTTGAGCTTGGCCTGCTGCAAGTTCCTTGACTCACTCACCCTTCTTTCCAAATGTAGTCTCATCAAATTCTATTGTTTCACCATATAGGGATGTTTTATTATAAAATTTATAAAGCAGCACATGTAATATGAGATAAATAATTTATTATACCTTACTGAGCTCTAGGTTCTTGATCTTTTCTATAATGTAATGAGAGATTCTGATAATTAAGATTTGGCACAGAAAGCCACAGACTTTTGGTAAAAAAGAGGATTATGGGACAAAGGTTAAGAACGGCTACTAAGTTAAAGGCTATGAAGGAGTGCCAAGTGAGGACAGGCAACAAAGGGGTTGTAAGGAAAAAAAGGAATACCACAGGAATGTGTGAAGAAAATGTATATTTATAGGGAGCTTTGAAACATGATAATTTCAAGGTTCAATAAATATGTACACTGCATTGATTTAAGAGCACCCACAACTCATTACATGGCAGCAGGGATGCTCTCTACATTGACTATGTTCTCTGTCTGTCCAGCTAGGAGTTGCATCCCCCTTTAAATGTGAGCTAAGGCTCAGGACTGCACCAAAACCAACGTGGGCCTAAGTCATGTCAAGTCAAGTGGCTTTATGGTCTTACAATCCATACACAGAATTGCAGCATACAGTATATTGCAAAATAACGTTCTATAGGACTGTGGTGCAAGATATGCATAAACACAGGATAAGTTGCAAGACAGGTAATGAAACTATACTATCCTCTTTAATAAAACCCCTGTGTGCGCCCAGGTGTCCGTGTGTGTGTGTGTCTTCTGGTGAAGTGCGCATGCACGGGGCCACACGGCATGTGTTCAGTCTCTTCCTGTCCAGAGAGAGGGACAGACACACACACAGGCGCACGAGAAACAGCCACACACACACAGGCATGCGACAGACAGACACACACACACAGGCGCGTGTGAGACAGACAGACACAGGCACACGCAAGACAGACAGACACACACAGGCACACACGAGACAGACACACACACAGGCGCGCACGAGACAGACACACACACAATGATTTTGACAACATTCTGTAAAATGTCTGCTCAACAACCACCCTTCCGTGGTTAATTCTTGTATTGTGCTGCTACTGTTCCCAGGTAAAGACACAATTATTAAGTGTTGGGATAATATTAAATGGGTGGTTCTAGCAATTATATGCAGTGTTCCCTAGAAGCTTATACTCTCCCATCAGCTGCCTCCAATTCTTCAAAGGGTTGAAGCTGTTGCAGAAACTGACAGAACTGGCAGTACTTTCTGCCAGACTGAAGTGAGATAAAAAGGCAATGGGGTGGAAGTGATCCTTTACAATCTTATAGGCTTTGGGGATGCAACCTTATATGAATGTTTTTAATGGTTATTAGAGAGGCCCCAATGATTTTTTTTGCTGTGTGCACTAAACATTGTAGGACCTTACAGTGAGAGACACTGCAGTTCCCAAATCAGTCAGTGATGCAGTTGGTTAGAACACACTTGATAGTGCCCTCGTAAAACATGTTGACAATGGTGGGTGGGGGGTAGGTTTATCTTTTTTAACCGCTGCAGGAAGTGAAGACGCTGCTGCGCCTTCTTGGCTATGAAGGTTATGTTAATTAACAAAGTAAGGTCAGCTACCATCTTCACACCAAGGAATTTGGTGCTCTTGACCAGTTGCACTGCACAGCCCTCAATGTTCAATGGGGCATGGACAGCATAGGCCTTCCTGAAGTAAACATTCATTTATTTTGTGTTATCTATGTTAAGAGACATATTGTTGCATTTGCACCAGTCCTCCAATCACAGTGTCTCCGTTCTGTAAGTTGACTAATCCCCATTGCTGAAGAGACCCACTACCGTTATGTGACCTGCAAACATAATGATGGTGTTAGAGTTGTACGCAGCCATACCATTGTGAGCCAGCAGAGTGACCAGAAGTGAGTTAAGTACACAGCCCTGGAGCGCAAAAGTGCTAATTGTGATGGTGCTTCCGATGCAGTGTTGTAGCCTAGCAGACCCGACTTCTCTATGCACTTTAGAGTTGAAAGCTGAATTGAAGTCAATGAAAAGCATTCTAGTATAAGTGTCTCTTTTGTACAGATGGGACAGGGACAGGTGAAGTGTAGATGATATTGCATCTTCAGTGCAACGGGTAGGCAAAGTGGTCATGTGATGTCGGAAGTCTTATTTTTAAGTGGCCCAAGATTAGCCTCACAAAGCACTTCATGATGACAGGTGTGAGTTCTATAGGGCAATTGTCATTGAGGCATGGGACAGAGAACTTCTTCGGCATGGGTATGATGGTTGTTGCAGGTTGGTTCTAGGAGTTCCAGAGATCAGGACTGACTTCCAGACTTGGAAGTGGTTTTGAGGATAACGCCTAACAAAGATCCGAGCCAGGGTTTAAAAATTCCCTCCAACTCCTCACTGAACCTGGAGTCAAGGTGTGGAATGAGGGATACTATACAGACTCAAATGGCAGAAAGTAGTAGAAAGTAAAACCTTCAAGATCGTAGAAAAGCATACAGAACAATGATTTAGAACCATACACAATCCATTATGTAGCAATATGGAGGTTGACTACATGGAATATGACCTGTCACCTAGGTAGAGTTCTAGTTGGATGAGCCTAGGAGTTCTAGATGTCAGGAGTAACCACAGAATTGAAACTGGTTTTGATGATAACCCCGAACAAAAATCCTAGCCATGCCTTAAAAGCTACTTGTGGGCCCACACTGAACCTGAAGTAAGGTTGTGGAATGAGAGACAGAGACTTGAATGGCAGAAAGAAGAGTGGCCAGAGTGTTAAGAAAGAATATATTGAAAAGAAGGAAAGAGTGGTTGATTGTGGAGCTTTGATAGGTGTTATGATTCTGTTTTCATCTTAATTTAATTATGACCTCATCTTGTGTCTTTTGCTATCTTTTTCATAAATTTTGAGGATTTGGACATGTGCAGATTCCAGTTCTTCTATTGTAAAAAATTTTGTTTGACACGCTGAAATATTTTTGTGTTTTATCATGTTGCCATCATGTGACATTGTTTGTCGTTGGTTTGTATGTTTAATTCCCATGATTCTATGGGGGTGTGTGAATGCAAAGCATGACATCATTGATGCAACCACATAAAGGTTAATTCACATGTTTTTAAGTCATCCTAAGTACAGATAACAAAACAAAACAAATCTCTACTAGTTGGAGTGTGAATTTAGTCTAGTCAGTTTAAAAGAATCCTAGCTGTTTTTTTTTTAACTTTGATTTCTTCTTTTTGATTAAGATAGATAGATAGATAGATAGATAGATAGATAGATAGATAGATAGATAGATAGATAGATAGATAGATACTCTGTTAATCCCAAGGGAATATTCACATAATCCAGCAGCAGTATACTGATACAAAAAAGAAAAAGAAATATATAAAATAAATAGCTACTACTTAAAAAATAAAAAGTGTCCTTTGTGACAGCATAATAAAAAGTTAACCCACCATTCCATGTGACCATTCTTGTTCTTCTTATTTTTTTCATTCTTGAATGCCTATACTTCTTTGTGTTCTTTTTTATTGAGAATAAAACAACATTTTATAGTACTTTGACCCCTTTGGAATTCATTCTGGACTGAGGGGAAGCCTTAGAACACCTTCTCTTATCCATAGCTAAAACAAACTTGAAGAATATTGTTTAATGGAATGCATGACACTTGTTATTCTGAGCAGCCTATGAGTTTTCAGAACTCTATTACTCTTATTTACTTCTCTACAGGGGTATTTCATTGGTTCAAACCATTCGCAAATTGAATCAAGGATAGACGTTATGACATATGTATGATGCACACAGGATGGACAGGCATCCACGGCAGGAAGGCAGGGAAATCCCTTACCTGGATGGGAAGCCCAGAAAGTACAGAAATGCATTCTGATCAAGACAGGGAAGGAGGCCACATCCAGACCAGACAAGGCTGCCCTGAGGGATGGATGAACACCACAACCAGAGGAGATGATTCCTTACCCTGGTGGGAAACCAGGGTGAAATGGACAGGCATCCCATCCGGACATGTACCTTCCTTGGCTGGGATAACAGAAGAGGATAAGAAAGGAGTGTCACAGTGGGATATCTTGTTCCCCCAGGTACTAGACAGCAGCAGCCCTCCATGATGGTGCCCATTCAGGAACCAGCAGGGAATGCTGGGAGATGTAGTCCAGTAACACGGCACTGCTAGGGGCCATGGGTTCTGCAATGGGGCACTGTAGGGAGATGTGCTCCCCAATTTATGGGACTGCCATATAACCCGGATGTACTTCTATCGGGCAGTGGCCATGGCACCAAAAATAGTCCCAGGTCCTTAATTAAAGGGACTTCACTCCCTTATCCAGGTGAGTCAGAGCTGGGAGGAAGGAAGGCAACACTCGAGTGGAGGAGGATATTGCGGTTGTGAGAAGAGAGGAGAATTGAATTGTGAGACGATTGTGAGAGAGATTACTTGAACCTGTGCTTTTGTGCTACATTTTGAGGTATTTGGTTAATAAACCACCCTTTATTTTAAACCGAGACTCTGTGTGTTTTTGTGTTGGGCCTTGCCGATACCCCTGTTTCTATCACACATACTACTGCTATAGTTATATTTACAGGATAAGGTGTGTTTTACTGCTTCTCTGAGTCATTCACCCAGAAATTACACCATTGGGAAAAGAAGGTAGAGACTACACCAAGCAAAAAAAATGTTTAGGGACAATGCAGGAAGAACCACTAATGCCATTCTTGTTATATCTCACTTATATAGCAAACCCAAACCTTTTTGCATCACTTACTCTCTAGCAGTTCTTCAACAAATGCAAAATAAGATGAACAGACAAACCTTGCAGAAGAAACATGATTCCATTATTGTTCAGTGGACCATTTTGAGGTAACAAAGAATTAACAGCATGATATTGTATATTTGAAGACAGGTGGAAAAATCATTTTAGGTTAAAACATGTAGAACTGTTATTTCTACAGTGCCATATGTTATTATAAATAGCAAAAAAAGCCTAAGATTTCAAATCCATTCATCTAAGTAACCCCTACTGTTTTTTGCCATCAGAAAAATATTTATTTTAATTCTTCCATTGTTTTAAATCATCTAGCTATGAACTCCAGCTGTTTCTCTAAGAGTTACAATTATATTTGCAAACACATTTTGAAAATTCATTTACCATTATACTCTGTCAAAAATTAAAAAACACAGCCGAGTGCTAATTATATGTGAAATTATTCAGCTTATGTTTTTACTGGTTGAGAGCTATCCCATAAGAGATTCAGAGAAGATACCAATTCCTTCATGGAGAACATTTTACAACAAAGCATGTTTTTAAATTATGGTACATTTTATGCCATTCTTTTACTTTCAGAAGTATTGTATACGATAATCAGGGCCGGATTTAGACTTGATAAGGCCCTAAGCTGTTTGAGACATGGGGTCCTTTATAAGTCCAGATATTCAATGTAAGTGCCAAATATGATTTTCCGATGCCTAGAGGTTTAAACTGAAATACAATTAAAAAGTATATGGATAGTGAAATAATAAATGCTTAACTTAAAATAATTTTTATTCATAATAAACTTAAAAATGCAAACTCTGGTAAAAAGAAACAAAAGTTCTTTTAAAGGGCACAATGTACAAAGGTTTATTATCTAATATCTTGAAACATGGTATAAGGATTAAGGAATTATATTAAACTAAAATATTTTCTTTCTTGCCTTTGCCAGAGCAAAGTCACTGATGACATCATCAAATGATAAACTGCGTAGTTTGTCACTTTCTATGCACATGAGACTGAGGGAACATAATTTATCTTGTGTCATTGTTGTTCTAAATTCATTTTTTATTCTCTTCAGCTGAGAAAAAGATCTTTCTCCAGAGCAATTTGCAACCATCATACCTAGAAACAATCTCAAAATTGCTTCTACATTAGGGAATGCTGTTTGGACACGATTGTTAAATATTACCCTATACAGATCCTGATGTGTCAGACTATCATGTTCCGCTGAGCCATGGCTTGACTATGTCTAACATATTGGTGAAAATGCTTGACTTCTCCTACAAGATTCATGTTCACATCTTCAGGATAT
The DNA here is from genome assembly GCF_016835505.1 of Polypterus senegalus. Taxonomy (NCBI): domain Eukaryota; kingdom Metazoa; phylum Chordata; class Cladistia; order Polypteriformes; family Polypteridae; genus Polypterus; species Polypterus senegalus. The sequence continues at coordinate 138,065,896 of NC_053155.1, read as the reverse complement.
GTTTGACATAAAGCACTAACTCCTTCACGAATCTCTTCTTCTGTAGCTTCTAATTTTGTTAGGAATGAAAAATTTTTTGCAGCATCATTGTATATTGAGGCCCTCTGTGCCAGACTTGACTCTAATGCATCCATCACAGGTATAAATGTTTTAATTCTGAAAAAAATAAAAATATATGCTATAATTACAGCTACAGGTGTCCGCATAGGATCGACCTATCTATAAATTTTAAATATCATATCTAATGTTTTATCACTTAAACCTATTTAGGACAATATGTCATTAATTTCAATATGATTTACCAATTTTTATTTTAAAAAATTGTTATCATACAAAGTCTACTGTTATTTTGACTTTATAATATAGAAAACATGGTTCTCTATTTTCTATATTTTTTTTCAATTTCAATACGATCGCAGAAAAATTATTGCATGCAACACCTGTACTAACCATGTTAATTATGCACAACTGTCCAACAAGATTTTTTATCAAAATATTGTAAAAAAAAAATAATTAAATGCGGTAGAAAATATTCTTGCGTTAGTTACGTTATGTGCGTACTTGTATAAAATGCACTTACCTGAAATGTAACTCCAGCAAGGACACAAAAAACTACTTTCCAAAATAATGTCAACAATCAAATTATCAACGAAACACACACTGCAAATAAAAGGTCAGAATAGTGTATCGTTTGCTGGCTCACTCGAACTACAAAAGATCAGCGCATGCTCGAGTGTAGCGGAGGAACACAGGGGAATCCCTGTGTTTATAGTAAAAGAAATTATATACTCTAAAGTTTAGAGTCTAAACGTTCCATTTCCATTGTGAAATAATAATGAAATAATTTAAAAAATTACCGAAATTACCGGCATTTACTGTTGAAATTTATCAGTAATTTCGGTAGTCATAATTACCGGTAATATCGGTTAACCGGTTATCGGTAATGCAAACCCTAGGCACAATAGCGCTCTGTTCTTCGAAAAGACGCGCAAAAAAATTGAGTGAAGAATATTGGACGTCCCGGACGTGCGGCATTGGGACAAATAATGCTGTAGTATATTTAAGTATATATGACAATTGCTCAGTCAGACAATTTGTTTTGGGTGCCCCCAAGAAGGTGGAGGCCCTAAGCTATAGCTTGTGTAGCTTATACGTAAATCCTGCACTGACGATAATTAACTGTCAAGCAGAACTTTATTTTCTGAGATATAGTAGACACATAAATAGTTGTACTGCCAGGCAGGAGGTGCCCCTTCTATAGTAAAATTTATGTGAAGCATACCTAATATTTAAGTATTTACTAATTATTCACTACAGACTACATCTGTCATGTTCTTAATAAAAAGTGACACAGCACAAAATACATTGTTCCTCATTTAACTATTAGTTCCACCTCCACAAACTGCATATTTGTAATGGGTTTTAACTATTAAAATATTTACATTTTAAGGGAAATATACATATGTTCTTTTAAATAATCAAATTAAGAGACATATTTGCACTACGGTTTCCTTGTCATGTTCTAGTAGATGGTAAAAAAGCTGCTTTCGGGTTGCTAAATTGCTAATTATTAAGTGAACAACCAGAAATCAAGGCTTTCACAATCAAAGGGTGCAAAACGATACACACCATCCATCAATCCATTTATGCATTCACTATCCAAACCCACTTATCCAGAGCTGGCTTGCGGGGCAGCAAAAAAAATATATATATATATATATATATATATATATATATATATATATATATATATATATATATATATATATATACAGTGGAACCTTGGTTCAGGAACGTCTCCGTTCACGTACAACTTGGTTCACGACCAAAAATGTCGGCAAACTTTTGCCTCGGTTCACGACCACACACTCGGTATACAAACATAGTTAGTTTCCTTTTCGGTTTGTGCGCGCCGATGATTTCCACACAGGTTGCATTGTTCTCGGTCAGACGTGCCTGCCTGCTGCTAAGGGAGAGAGAGAGAGAGAGAAATAGAGCTAGCCACGGGCCTGCCTGCCTGCCACTGACAGGGGGGAGGGGGGTACAGCAGAGAGAGAGGAGCCGCGTGCCTGCCTGCACTGTGCTTTAATTTTCTGGTGTATGTTTACTTTGGATAATACAATGTTTCTTGTGAGGATTTTTTAAAATGCCTTATGTGGTTGTCTGAGGTAATGACGGGTTGAAAACCATGATAAATCTCGGAGCTCCAACTCAGCTTTCCCTGTTTGTTTCTATTCGTCAAATAAAACAGCATGAATACAAAAGAAAATGTCGCCCTCTGGCATTCTAACATATAAACAGCTGCCTATCAATTTTATATAAATGTATTTAATTTAATATTAGCAGCTATACCATATGCACCAGAAAAGGTCATCCACCTGAATTTAAGCATGCTCAGGCCCAGCCAGTACTTGGATGGGAGAACAACCAGGAAAAATGGGTTGCCCCTGGAAGAGGTGTTAATGAGGCCAGAAGGGGCAGTTTACCCTGTGGTCTGAATGTTTATCCCAGTGCTCCAGTGCAGTGATGGGGACACAGTGCTGCACTGCATAAATGGCACCATCCTTCAGATGAGATGTAAAACTAAGATCCTGATTGTCTGTGGTCATAAAAGATCCCTGACCATCCTTCGTAAAGAGTAGGGTGTTTCCCACTTTTTAGGCTACATTGCCTTCCATGGCCTAGTCATTCTGGCCACCTAATCATCTCCTGTCTCTAGTTGGCTGTCTCTTTCTCTCTCACCACTTCTCCATCTAATAGCTAACGTGTGATGAGTGTACTGGTGCTAAAAATGGCAGGTGCATGCTACACTTTAGTAGTGGTTGCCCACTAACTACAGAACAAAAATGTTCTGAGCAGTTAGAAAAGCAAGATATGATTGTGAAGAATTATTATTATTATCAAGGTTTCTTCATAACTGGTGTTTTCGGTTTGAAGAAACTCCATCTCTTCCGCTCTTTAGTCTCCTTCCAGGCGGCTGGGCATTTATGGTCCTGGGACCGGAGATGGCATAGTCAGTTGCCCTCACTGGGCAGTTTCTCAACATTGTGGAGGCAATTTAGAAGACACACTTAGTGGCAGCACTCCCTCTTGGCCTGTGGTCGTATTAAATATCTGGGAGGAACCTGGATGGTGACCCTCTGACATGCATGTGTGGCTCCTCATTATCTTATTTTTTTAATTTTCACTCTTTTGCCATCTTTTAAAATGCGACTTTCATCAACTATTTAAGGTGACCATGCCTCTTAAAAGGGAGAATTTTCATTTTTGGTGGAAGAGCTTGATAAGAAATTAGTGAGAGGGATGTCAGTAAATCTCTTAGGCCTTTCCTAATCAAGAAACCTGGCCACACTCTTTCAAAGGCATAGTTTCCTAGAGTTTTAAATAAATACATCAGTCATGTTGTCAAATTTTGTTAATTGTAGATGCTCCCCATTTGCATTTCAGTACAAATAAAGGAAAAGGCTTTCTGGATTCATTAGGGAAGAACAAAAATTAAGAATTGCAGGTTTCTGACTTTGCTATTTTGTGCCTTTCAGTTTTGTTTTGTCATCATCACGAAATGGTATTTGTTTGTAGAATATTTGATTGCTTGGTTAACAATTGAGAACACTTGTCTCTTGGTGTTAAAACAAAGAATGATAATTAATACATGCTTTCACACTCAATGTTTAACTAACTTTTACCTTGGTTAAGATTTGAACTGAAGAATCTGAAGCTGTGTGAATTTTTATGTTTCTATTTGAGTTAGTAAAAGCAATATACAGTATTATTTTATTTACTTGTGCTGTATTTTAAAATTATTTATTAGATATTGTTTAATTACTTCAACAATCCCTGTCACTGAGTTTGGGGTTTCATTGTTATAACTAACCTTCTTACCAAAAATAAAATCTGTATATTTTAAAGAAAGGTGGCAACCATGACCAAGCTGAAATAAAAAAAAAGCACTTGGGTGTAAAAATATATTCCATCATAGATAAATAATATGTGCATTTTGTAATGATAAAACAGTAGGACAGCTGTGCACCATTTTTGCTATAGCACTAGGAAACTAGAAATGCAGATCTAACCTTAAAAAAATAATAATGAAAAATATACATTAAGGAGTTCGAGAACACAAGCATACATGACAAACTAAAAGAAACCATATGGCTAGAGAAGGCTGTTCAGATAATGAAAGTCTGCTATATGTAAACTTAATAGAAGAGAAATAAAATCTCTCTAAATCACAGAGCATTACTAATTGATTGAAAGAGTCTCATTCACTGGCTGATTGAAAAAGGTCTCAACCTTGACAATTTTTGATTGAGCGTGTGGCTATATGGGATGTATAGATGAAGTGAGCTGGAAAATTGACAAGCAGGAAGGATTACAACTGAGTCACTCTGAAATATTTTTATGAAACAATTCTCCTAAACATACTCTATTCATCACTCTTGTGAAAAAAGTCAACTCTAACATACCTAGTTTACCATTGCAATATGGAGGAGAAATGACATTTTCTGCATAACGTAATATCCAGAAGATGCCAACAGTGATGCTTCAGTTCAGATAAGAAAACACATTCTATATAATTTGAGATCATGCATAAAACCAATGACAGACAGAAAGATATTGAGGACCATAGCTGATTCTCTGCTCAGCGCAAAGGGTAAAAATGCTGCACACTAAATTTAATCAGAAATATATTAACAACATAAAGAAAGTAATCTGCATAAATAATCTACCTCCTCTGAATGGATTTCATTTTCAAGTGCAGTCCACTGAACCTGCACCACAGCATTTTTTCATTCATTATTCTGTCTAGACCTAAGATAGATGACAAGATATTTTGTTTTTAAAAACAATTAAAGTTGCTTCACAGTGCAACAATGAAGCAATTAAATTGGAAAATAGGTATAAAATATATTTTAATTATTCTTAAAATGTAATTAAAAAACTTTGTTCAAGAAACTTAATCTGGATCGTTTAATCTAGCCGTAAAATACAGCATATAATAATACATTTCATTATCTATCTATCTATCTATTGTGGCGAGCAGCTGCGGGCAGTACCCAGCCGGGATGGCCAAAAGGACCGGAGGAGGGATTATGCCTCCTCCAGACCACGAGGGGGCGACTGCCCTTGTGGCTTTGGGGACCATGGGAAAGGACCTTGGAAGCTCAACCCTATAGGGGCCCATGGTCATTGCCAGGGGGCGCCCCGATGCCTGAGGAGCCTTGGCCCTCAGCACTTCCCCCACACCCGGAAGTGCTGGGGTGAAAAAGACCAGGGACAGCCAGAGTGCGTCTGGGTGCACAGCCGGCACTTCTGCCACACCAGGGAGTGCCAGCAGGCGCTCATTGGGAGGCACCCGAAGCATGTCTGGGTTGATATAAAAGTTGCCACCTCCCTCCATTCGATGGCTGAAGTTGGGTGGAAGAGGACAGAGCTCAGAGGAGAGGAGTGGAGGTAGACCTGAAGAGAAATAGAGGCATTGGAAGGACCTGGACTGTGGATGATTGATGCTGCGGCACTAGGTTATGTGCTTCACTTTATTGTAAATATTACTGTAAATAAACGTGTGTGGTGCTTTGCAACAATGTTTACCTGTCTGTATCTGTGCTGTTCCCCACACTATCTATCTGTCTAGCTATCTATTTTGGCGAGTGGCTGGGGATGGTACCCAGCCGGGGCACCCAGGAGAACTGGAGGAGAGCTTGTACCTCCTACAGACCACAAGTGAGTGACCGCCCTGGTGGCTTTGGGGACCACGGGACCTGAGCTTGGAAGCGCAACACTATAGGGGCCCGTGGTCACCACCAGGGGCCGCCCGAATGCCTGAGGAGCCCTGGCCCTTAGCACTTCTGCCACACCCAGAAGTGCTGGGGGGAAGAAGACCAGGGACACCTGGAGTGCTTCCGGTTGAGCAGCCGGTACTTCCGCCACACTGGGGAGTGCCAGCGGAAGATTATTGGGAGGCACCTGGAGTACGTCCAGTTGGGGATAAAAGGTGCCGCATCCCTCCATTCGATGACTGGAGTCAGGTGGAAGAGGACAGAGCTCGGAGGAGAGGAGTGGAGGCGGTGAAAAAAGGCATTGTATTGAGGGCCTGGACTTTGGGGTGATTGGTGTTGTGGCACTGGATTGTGTTTGTTTCACCATTGTAAATATCTTGTAAATAAACGTGTGCTGGGTGCTACAGCAATGTCCGCCTGTATGTGTCCGGGCCACTTTCCACACTGGCGTAATCGGCAGGATGCTCCGCCTGGTTCAAGGTGGGGACCTGGGTTAGAAAATAATTGTGTGGACGGCCCAGCGCACCAGGGGAGCCCACACACGTGCCGCGGGGGCAGCATGTACACAACCCCACAAGAGAGACTCGCCCCAGGAACTGCCACCGGACCACGGAGGAGTCGTTCCTGCCCTGTCCACCGACAGCCAGCCCTGGGGAGCAGGGCGTGTTTTGTGTGTTGCAGGCAGGGACTACCCGGATCCGCGTCAGTGGCAGACACGTGCCAGTCTGTGGGGCTTTGTCAGCATGGCGGCAGCTGAGGGAGCTGCAGAAAAGGAGACGCTGCAGCTCGAGAGATCCCGGCAGCTGCGAGGCTGTCTGGAGGCACAAAACCACACCAGGAAGAGGGGAGACAAGATGGCCACAGACCGGAAGTCCCTCCCTGAGACAGGCACAGGATTGGACGGTGTGCCTTGCCAGTGAATGGATAGAGGCCACACCAGGGAGTGCCAGCAGACACTCATTGGGAGGCACCTGGAGCATGTCTGGGTGGATATAAAAGGGGCCCCCTCCCTCCATTCGATGGCTGGAGTTGGGTGGAAGAGGACAGAGCTCGGAGGAGAGGAGTGGAGGTGGACTTGAAGAGAGATAGAAGCATTGGAAGGGCCTGGACTGAGGGTCATTGGTGCTGCGGCACTAGGTTGTGTGCTTCACTTTATTGTAAATATTACTGTAAATAAACATGTGTGGTGCTTTGCAACAATGTCTACCTGTCTGTGTCCGGGCTGTTCCCCACACTATCTGTCTGTCTATCTATCTATTGTGGCGAGTGGCTGGGAGTGGTACCCAGCCGGGACACCCAGGAGGACTTGAGGAGGGCTTGTGCCTCCTCCAGACCACAATGGGGTGACCGCCCTGGTGGCTTTGGGGACCACGGTATCTGAGCTTGTAAATAAACGTGTGCTGGGTGTTAAAATCATGTCTACCTGTCTGTGTCCGGGCTGTTCCCCACACTATCTATCTATCTATCTATCTATGTCTTTATTTAAATGTATTGTAGATTAATTATACAATGTTTATCTGTTGAATTATACCATACACACATGCAGATCATCACAGAGAAATAAAGGGCAAAAGAATAAATAATTTCACAGTCCACAATGTACCATTAATCACCTTATCAATATTTGCCTATATTCACAGATTTGTGTAAACTGTAATAATAGGTAAATCAGTTTTTGCTGCTGCCCTTTCCAGGTGTATCAGGAAACATAACAAAAAAACATAAGATGATTCTTCTTGGAGAGAAGGTTAAATTCAGGTCTTTCAAGTAAAACACTGTTCTAAAAATGTAATTGCTGTCAAAATTATGAGGAATTTAGAAAAGAGCCACAAAGTAACTTAAGCTTTGGCATCAGTTTAAAGATAAAATTTTCAAACCCCTCAAGGCATTTGAACACAAATGGTTTCCGTGTTTGATTCAATCTACCATATAGGTAAACACCAAGGTTTGTTTGTCTAGTCCCTCTGAACAATCTGATTGGTTGTTTTGGTTTTAGCAACATGTTAGGAATAAAGGACGTGTGAGTGTGAGATGCGTGAGGAGCAGTAAAGATGAATGAAGCATGCTGAGACAGTCACCTTCAGTGATGACAAGGATAAAACCAGACAGGATATGAGAAAGGCGCCTTGAAAATTACGACAGAGCCTAAGATGCATGCTTTACAGGAACAAGCTCAAGAGAAGGAATGCTGGTCAAGAGAGGTTCACACCTACATAAACACAGAGAAAAGACACTGAAAGTACACTAAGAGCAAGAGACAGCAATCATTTTTGAATTATTCTGTTACTTGTCTTCAACACGTAAAATTCCTAGATCATAGTAATATTGCATTACACAACTTTAACATACAGTAGATTTAATAGTATCTAAAATAAGTTACTGTGGTGGGCTGGCACCCTGCCCGAGGTTTGTTTCCTGCCTTGCGCCCTGTGTTGGCTGGGATTGGCTCCAGCAGACCATGCTGCTTTGATAAACGTCAGCTAGCAAAAACTCTCAATTTGGATTAAGTTATCTCGGTAAATGAATAGCTCACCAGATCCCCAATATATTAGTTTCCTACCTTTAATTTTAAAAAAACTCCTCCCAAAATGCTATCTCATTTTCCTTTTATCTTGGGTTAGTTTAAAAAATCTTATGTGCCAAGAAGTGGTATTTTCAGCTGGCTTCTGGAGCAACTTTAATAATGATATGTGGCTGGGCAATTTAAAGTCAGAATACCTAGCAGGGGGACAAAAAATGCTGAAGGGATACTACCCCCAACAAGGTCTCTGAATTGAGTACAAAATGTAAAAAGTTCATCGATCATATGCAAAATCCTTGGAATTTTTGTGCATTGTGTTCATTTATATGGCAGGGGGGCTTGTGTGAGGTTCGTGGCACTAATGATCTTGCCTTTCCCACTTTCGCCACTGTGATAAGTGTATACAAGCTGTAACAAAGCAACAGTATTTCCGGGTGTGCTAATTAGGCTTTGCAAATATTGACTTTAATGGCCATCTTGTGAAAATCTTTAGAGACTCATGAGTGGGCAATATCCCTGTCCAAGTCCCAGGATGTGCAATAAACACTCATGGTTCCTATGGGTGGTGTTAATGAGGCGGCCAGGGGGCCCGGCCTACTCTAAATGATGCAATATGGGACTCTTCTCATGTAAATATGTCAATAATCAACCAGTATGATAAGCAAATCCTTTCTGATCTAAGAAGCTCTATTTTGCATTCCACCTATCCTTAAAGCAACAGAGAAACATTTTGTATGACTTAAAATTTACCTTGAGAGAGGTCACTTCAAGTAGTGTAATATATTTTGTATACAGCTGTGTTTAAATATCTGATAGCTGTTATTGTTGGCAAACAGATCCTCAGTAGTCAGTACGACCGGTGTGGCAATCTTAGCAAACTTCTATTACATGTGACACGCACCTCTGACAAAATATATAATAAATAAAAATGTCTCTTTGATGAAAAAAATAACCCAGTCCACTAATGCACCCAAATGTTATTCCAGCCATACATTTTCAAACTGGTTTAAAAACTACAAAGTGCATATTTTACCAAAATTACAATAAGTAGATAAACTGTAAAAGGCATAGTTTTATTTCATTTAAATGTGGTGTCACACATGCAGTCTATGGACCACTCTTCGGTCTTATCTGAGATATATACTACCACAACGAGTTGAGTGCTGAAGGTGCTGATGCTAACCTTCTACTCTTTTGTTCCCTCCTCAGCACAGGAAAGATGCCCACTGAGGGCAACTGACTCCTCCCCTTCTGGTCCCTGACCTATAAGTCCCGTTGCTTCTGAAAGAACATCTTCTGTCTTTTACTGAACTTACCACAGAATGGAGATCCTTCCTTCCAATGTAAGGCTTTCTTGCATTAGCGCGCATAGCAGCCATGTTTTTCCTTGACGTTTCAGATATTTTTGTTGTTAAATGGAAACAACCAGGTTGGCGCCCCTGTATTTTCCAGTGGTGACCCACACTTCCTCTGTCTACCACAATTGTTAACATAATTCTGTACTTTTACTTCATATAGTAACTTTATATTATGAACAATGTGTGATATTCAACTTGTGATATGATTGTGACTCTAAAGAATTGAATTTTTTTTTCATGGTTCATCAGTCCACATCACAAATAAAAGTCATACACCATCCATGATGTTTCCGTAACTTCTGATCATATGTTTGACTCTTTTCTGAAGTTCCATTCACATTTTAGGGTAAAGTGAACCATAGAAACACTGCTCTCCTCAACCAACAAGTCCTACATAATACTTTCTTTCATTGCACTGCACAATTATTATATTTTTTTAAACATTTTTTTATTCCCAAGTATCTTTTTGACTGATCTTATCTACTCTACAGAAAAGAGTGTGCCACCCCTCATTTTTCTGAACCTTCCAATAACTGCAGCCAATCCTGATAACATTATGAGCAAGATAACATCCAGAAGGCACAATAAGATTGTATTGCACAGTACATTCATAGATGCAATACCATGGCAACTTGGAATTGTTAATGAACATAACATGCAAGAACTGACTTACTTAGAGAACACTCAGAAAACAGGACCATGTGGAAATGCCACACAAGTAAAGGGAAATGAACCAGGTCCCCAAAGATATGTAACTGAATGCAGATTATGAAACCCTGTTTCTCTTTTTGTGAATGTGATGAGAGATCTGTGGCGCAGTGTAGTTTTTAAATAAATAATTGTGTCTTGGGAAGGGCAAGCTCCAATCGGGTGCAGTTGTGTACAAATGTGCTTCACTTCTGTTCTGGTGTTGATTATGGGGGTGGACATACATGTGCAAATGCAAATGGATCAGTCAGGTGCTCCATTCACACCTCAGAGTAGATGAAACACAACACCTGGACTCAACCAGGCCAGGTAAAATGAAGCCTGCACGACAGAGGAAAACAAAAAGAAAACAGAACAGAAAGACATTGAGGTTAAAGGAAAGGAGCAGAAGAGCAGGAACAGCGGTGGAGTTGGTGCAAAACAGAGGGAAAGCAAGTGAAGGGGAAAGTGAGCTACCAGGGCAGGAGTATGTGGCTGATACTCAAGGAGGCTGAGGGTTGCTCCTGCTAAGCAGCCTGGGAACAGGACCGGCCAACCACTCCAAGAGGACTCCCCCACAAGGCCAAGCAATGGCAGTGGGAGTCAGAGGGAGTATGGCTTGGTGTGGCACCCTGTATGGACTGGCAACAGAGATCCGAGCGGGACCAAAGGGTTGTCTGCTCCTGGTGGTTGACGTGTCCTCATGCTGCAGAATCTGAAGAGGGTAAGCCAGAGAGAAGTCGGATTTTAGAAAGCAGCAATGCAGCTCGTGGCTTTAAAAGGAATATGTTTACCCTTGTGTTTTAACCTTGTTTTATGGATATATTTATTTGGACTTGTAACCTCCACATTCACTTTGGCTTTATCGGATTATTTATTGAAGATTGATTTGATGCACTGCAGCAACTGAAATTTGTTTTTTGGATTGATTTTAATAAAAGCACTGACTCTTTTGCACCAACCCCATCATTTGCCTGCCTCCTCTTGGTACAGTCTATCGACAGTTTCGGTGTGGGGAGACACACAGAAGCGACAAGGGAGTGTGAGGCTAACCATCACAGGGAGTGAAACCTGTGATTAATAAAATAGTGAACTTGGGTATCTTAATTACTGGGGCCTTAGTAATACAGTCCTTTGTAGTAAACTTGGAATATTGTATATCCCAAAGTGCTAACAATACAATGACTTTTGCATCTATGGAAAACTTTAAATTATAATTTAAACCTTATTTAAAAATGTATGATTCATAAGCAGAAATAAGATTTTCCAAATAGGACAATAATTAATATATTTAGGAAAGCTTGATAAAAATTACAAATCTTATACGAAGCCAGACTTAGCACACAACATTTTAAAAAACCTATTGTAAATAACACACAAATAAGGAACATTACTACGTAGTTACACATTAAGAAAGCCTTCATTTACATTTTTTCTATACACATTATTATTGAAACCAAGACTAAGAGATGCATGGTGTCATGAGGGTAATTATTTCAGTATAAAAACCAATGGAAGAACTGACTATGAGCTTTATTTTCAAACCACTAATTGAGTATTCAAAAATATCTAGATATATTTATGGCAAACATACAAATAAATAACGACTGGTTAATTATCCTAGAGTTAGTTATATTAAGCACTTCCGTTTGTACAATTAACAGCTCCACTAAACTGTTTAAAAAGCCTGACTTTTCTTTATGCTTGTTTTGTATGATGGCAATTTTTGGAGAAGTAAGAGCTTATATGCTACTCGCAGATTTAGAAAACCTTTTGTTCAGGACTAAATAGGGGAAGCGATGATTATACACATGGACATGAAGGAAAAAATCCTTTTTCGCCTGAACAAAGAAAATTAATCTTGTGATGCATATTCAGGAAAACACAGTTAATTACTTTTAAGTTTATTAACATAGGTTCCATTTTAGGTTTATTAATATGATTCTGCAAACACATTTCTTTTTTCATTTTTCATTTAGGTAAAAGTAATTTAGAAAGATATGCTTTTCTTACTAATAAAATTCCACAATGGGATATTTAAGACATCAAGGAAGTTACAAATTGTACTATATAAATGTGTACTGTATAATATGTTTAAAAATAGAAAGTTGTACATTGTTTTACAACATGCTGACTTGTACCTACTGAATATGTAAATGTAGACAGCACTACATATATAAACTTGGAAACCTTCACTTGCTTGATACCTTGCATACATATTTAAAGCAGTACTATACCATATTTAACTAAAATGGCAGCAGTCACATTTTAAATGGACGTTTGAATTAAAGGAGGGCAATAGTGTCTTCTTACTGCTGTGAATTATAAGGAACTGATAGGGCAGGAGAGTACCCCTTCAATGCATGATACAGAAAGTGTAGCCAAGATGCAGTAGTTGTGGCGAGAGATAGGGCATTGACAAATGAAGAGTTTTATAATCACAATAAGATTTTATTAAGGAACAGGGGATATGATATCTTGGCATCTTGGAGATGAAAATAGTGAAGGAACAGTCAGATTCTTAGTCAAACAGAGGTCTGTAATACTGGGAAGCCAGTCAATAATGATTGCCAAAGCAAGTAGTGCTAAAAAGAGCAATCATAGTCTGAAAGGAGCAGAACAAGAAGTTCAGGCATTAAAGTTTGCATGGAAACATCTTTTATATTCCAGATTTTACATTTTTTGCTGTGACGATTATGTGATTGGCATTATGAACAACACTGCAACTCTTCAGCTGAAAAACATGCTGAAAAAAGCAGTGCCAACAACAGATCAAGTAAAATGCATAACATTAGACACATAAATAAATTCTGCACAAAAACACATAAAACTTCATTCTGTAAGTCAAACACACTCAGAACTAAGACATTACATTCTGATAGGATAAATAAGGAAAGAAAAATCAAAGAGTTGAAGTTTACTTGATGTGCAAAACAATTTTGTGTTAAAATGAATTTGCAGCAAAACTCTGTCATGAATTTAGAATGCTTAAGCACAAAAGTCCCATAAACTGTTGCATAAATCCCTACAAGGGGAAGGATCTGCCAACCTTCAGCTTGGAGAAAAAAGAAACAAAGAACTTTTATAAATAAAAGATTTATTTTAAAAAAATTTCTGAAAACGAGGAAGCTCCAAAGAGCACAAAAGGCCCAAAAGGAGTTGCCGTAATCAACAAAGACAATCCAAGGCAAAAAGTCCCAAAAAACACAAATCCAGAGGTCAGAAAATGTTGGTAAATCCACAAAAGCACAGTATTAATCTAAAAAGAAACTCATCAGCTTCATCGCATTCAATGAACCACTAGAGTTTGTGTGTTTCTGTAGTCATTATAGGGCTGAGGCCAGTGGGCAGGTGGCCCCACCTCTTAGGGAACCACCTACAAAACACATGGAAAATAACTGAACAAGCATAAACACAGAAATTAAATAATTCACAAAACTAATAAAAAACACAGAATGCAAATAAATTTCAGAAGTAATAATATCAACATAGACAAAAGAAGTTAAAAATGAACAAAAAAGACATTAAACATTTCGCTTTCCAGGTCCTCCCTGCGTGGAGTTTGCATGTTCTGCTCGTGTCTGCGTGGGTTTTATCCGGGTACTCCGGTTTCCTCCCACAGTCTAAAGACATGCAGGTTAGGTGCAATGGTGATTCTAAATTGTCCGTTGTATGTGCTTGGTGTGTGGGTGTATGCGCCCTGCAGTGGGCTGGCGTCCTGCCCAGGGTTTGTTTCCTGCCTTTCACCCCTGTGTTGGCTGGGACTGGCTCCAGTAGACCCCCGTGACCCTCTAGTTAGGATATAGCGGGTTGGATAATGGATGGACATTAAACATGAGTTTTAATATGAGTCGGGGTGGAACCCAGGCTGAACTATAACAAACTCAAGATTTTGTGTTGCAATAAGGTTCGTGAAAATAAATTGTGTTTCGCTTCTTTTGAAATCTGAGCCATTGACAGAAGAATGCAATTAATTACAGAATCAAAAAGTTTCAATAGTGAGACCTTACCCAAATACATTAGCAACATTAATAGAGCACAAGATATGAGCCAAAGACACATGAGCTAAAATTTCTAATGCCGAAGCATTACAGGATAATGTCAGGGTCTTATGTAGTCCTCTCAGATAGTTGTGTCTCTAATAACCATGATCCCTAAGAGTTCTAATCTCACAAGAGGTCCTGTTTCCTTGCAGACACAGAACACCACTGAGGATCTGAGGAAAATAAAAAAACACAAAATAAAACAAAAACTCCATGATGAAGTCTCCAAGGTATTAACATCGTATTCATGCTACTGTGACACCCTTGATGGAAATCTGCTTTAGTATTTAATATAGCATATGTACATAGTGAACAAATATTCCTTCTAAAATTAGTGAAAGACACCATTCATTCTACTTTGTCAGTACTGTATATTTATGCCAGAAAATATAACTATGTACAGTATACACAGCTCTAAAAGAATGTTTCTCAATTTCTAGCGCCACAAATCACATTAAACAATAATAAAGCAAGCAGAAAATTGTTTTTGCTTACATGTAGAAATACATTGCCATAACTTCTGTTGACTGACCAAATTGACAGTGTTTGCTTTGTTCACAGATAACGTTTTCGTTGAATGTTCTCATAGACATTTGCAGTTGGCCAGCTTAGATGAATATTTTTTCTCAGCATCCCATGATACTCTACAAGGCCAGTGTGACATTACAGAGCTGTAGCAGCCATATGCAGAAATTTCATGCATCTGTACTGCAATATTGCTGCCCGATCTGCTTCACGCATAAGTGATGTCACAATCCCATCAACGCAAAAAAAAAAATAACTAAAACAAAACAACAAACAAACAAAAGCCTGCAACATTTTCATTCGTGGGGTACATAGCCTAACCATAATGATAATATTATGAGTACTGCCACTAAATATTGTGAGTGCCCAGACAAGAGTACAAGCATCCTGGCTGGGATAACGGAAGGTTTCATACCACCCAAGAGACCATAACGGAAGGACTGAGAGAATGGACATACCAGGAGCAGGTCATTCCCTCACACAGAAAGTGGCAGTGTTCCTCAGGGCTAAAACTGATCAGGACATCTGCAGGGTTGCATGGGAAATAGAATCCAGAAATGCAGCCCTGTTGGGGTCTGTGGGGAGAGAGACAGGGTACTTAAAATTCTAAATATTGGCTGTGATCAAAGTTGCATTTCAGTTGGGTGAATTAAAAGTCCTTTATTTTGAACCCAGAGTTGTGTTGGGTCTTGTGTGTGTGGAGTTTTGGGTCTACTATTCACAATATATATAATACTGATCAATGTGAGCTTGCTAAGTAACTCACTGCCAGCTAATGCCACATGGCTAACTATGTCTGCATAATTAGCCATGGGTTGCAGTTACGAGTCAAAACAAACCTTAGAGGAGCCCTTCCCCTCCTTGTGTCACAAAACACATGAGACCCTATTGAGAGACAAGGCTGGTGTTGTTTCAAGTGTTTAATTTATTTAATGGTTTTAGTGGAGTTTAGCACAACCCATTTTTGAAGCTCAGGCTGGTAAGAGATGCACATGTCTGAGTTTGCAGTAATTTAAGTTAATTACCGAGTCACAATGTCATTGACAGGCTCCAGTTGCAAGGAATGTAGAATAAAAGGGAGTGGGATTAGTGCAGAGTAAAAAACAAGAGTAGTTTGTGTGAGAAATCCAGAGGAGTATGGCGATTGTTGGATGGAGAAGTAAAGAACAAGAGAACAAAAAGGATAACATTGATCAGGCTGATTATTTAAACAGAAGCAAGACTGAAAGCTGTAAAGAGGTTCTGGTGCGTGATGAAGAATGTGTAGGCTGAGTAATGGTCAAGAGAGCAAACATGGATGGAAAGAGACTACGGGAACCTGGAGAAAGCAGGAGGGTCAAGAAGCAGCAACATCCAAGTGAGGGCAGTGCACCCTGGAGGAGCTGCAGTGACTGACTGAGGAGGCAACTTTGGAACCATCATCACCAGATGAGTTGGCAGTTCAGGTCTGCGGGTACTGGAGGAGGTGGCAGACCAGGATGCATCAGCTGTGGTTTTGAGTCACAAGGTCGTGATGAGGACCAAGTGTAAAACACTCAAACTGTTATCTCTCCATAAACTGGATAGTTTTAAACATATTTATTTGATTTATTTATTGGCACCCAAGGCATTGTTTGATTTTAATGGCACAAATTTAAATGAATATTTATTTATTTATTTTATTCTCGTTAGTTTAATAAACTCTGCTATTGCTTTAGTAAAGTAAGTATGGCCTGTCTTCAAAACTAGTTCAATTCTTCTTTGCCTGTTGACTTCAATGGAGTTTGTGGAGTGTGGTGAAGTTCTCAAACATTTCTATGAGTTTGCTGAACTTACAGTGAAGTGAACTCTGTGGGCTTTGGTTAACCCCACAGATCACATAATGATCATCATAATGCATCAGAAAACTTGATAATAAAAAGGGTACACCAGACAGGACGGTCACCATGTCATCAAGAGCTCTGAAAATTTCAGATAATTGTACAAAGTTGTAATAAAACACATTATAATTTCAGCTTCTAAGTTGTTTTTACATATCTGTAAAATGCAAGACCTTGTTTGACAAAAGGCTATTAGTATTAAATATGTTCATATATACCAGACGTTTTGTATAAATTATGTTGTGTAAATTTGGTTGATTTGCCAGGCTTGTCACTACTGTAGTTTGCAAAAAGAAAAATGCTATCAACAGCAGCCACTATTTAGCCAGCTTTTTGGATCTCTGTTTTGGCTCAGTGGCAGCTGCCTACTTAGGTTCAAATGTGTAATTAACAACAATCAAAATTTAATAGCCTCTAACTCACTGTTATCAGCATTGGAAATACCACCTACAGATCGCACCTTGCATCTTCCAGTTCAGCAGCTCATTTATATTAATTATCTACAGTCCATTGAATGATTACTGATGTTACCGATTTATTTGCGTGTTCAACAGACATGATCATCTTCAGATTGTTAATGAGTAACATTTGATGTTTTGGAGAGGATGATCAGAGTTACGTGTGTTTTATAGGGTAGCTGCTGATTGCCTGAGATATCACGGCCATGTGCTTTTCTTCCCATGTGGGGAATGCTCTCCTGTCAGAGCTGAACATGATCAAATACTGTGCCAATTTTTGATGTTGAAGCGTACCTACCTTCTACTTGGCCAGAATTACATTTTTTTTTATTGATTTTTAAAGTTTGTCCTATTTCATTACTATGTGGGTGGAGCTGCAGGGGACAGCTAGTTGTACAATATTTCTGAGTTTTGTTGCTCAGATGTTTTTAAGTGCCCCTTCATTTGATGCTGCTTTGTTGCTCTGACATTGCCGAGTTGAGTGTGCCAAAACTGTTCACATAGTCTAGACAGCCGACAAAATTAAAAGCAGCATTGTATTCCAAGTATTCCTCCTTCTAATGTCTTTAGAGGAGGGTTGTCCTTTTTGAAACTTACCTAGTCATGCTTATTTAAATTAGAAATATTAAGGCTGCAGACAGATGGAATGAGTGGAAAGGCACACTTGTGTAAAGTCATTTATTAATATCATATAATACAATTTATAGGTTTGGTGTCCCAACTAGAAGCAGAAGTATTATGATAAAGCAGCTCAATTTTGCAAATAGTTCCCAAATCAGTGTTGGAGTAAACATGTGATAAAAAATTACTTAAGCATCAAAGACTGTGATCATCATTTCCACAAAATGAATGGTTGTTAATTCAGCATGGTATGCCTTCTCCTTTGTTACTTATGAAGTTACAGCACACTAAACATTTCATCAGCTTTTGCTAAATTTGCACTGTAACCAAATTAATTTTATTTAATATATCTGGATTTAAAAAAGAAAGACATTAATAGGGATTTCAAAATGTTATCACAAAGTGCTATGACTTAAACTTTGCTTATTTAGTATGTTCACTATAGACTGTCACTTTTGAGGAAACTAAATCATAAATCATGATGATGGAAAATGTGATGCATGATCAGAAATGTTATACTTCACAGATTTTTTCGTGGAATTCCCTTGGCATCATAAAGAAAGCATAGTTGAAATGTGAGTATGGTACCATTGAAAAGATTATAGAACAAAGTGCGCACGATTTCATGTAATTGGCCACAGAGGTCACAGCTACAGTAGGCTGCATTTTCCAGAGTCAATATAACTTTTTTTATGAAGACAAAGTAGTTTATTACATTATATGATTATTTTTCATAGAAAATAAAAACAGTTGCTGCTTCTGATGTTAGATAATCTCTCATTGATGTTTACCAGTTGCATCCAACACATATTTATACAGAATTGCATTTAAAATACATAATTAATTATCTTAATATACTCATTGTAAACATCCACCCATCCATTTCCTAACTGCTTTTCCAGATAACACCCATCTTATCACAAATATATTATGCTAATGGTTTTTTAAATCTGCAAAGACATAAAAATTCGAAGTAATTTTTAGCTTCAGACATTCAAATCAGTAAAAATAATTTACCTGGATCAGAGCGATGGCAAAAGCAAACGATCTGCCCAAGATCCAAAGCATCCCACCTCATCTGTGATACGTGGTGGTGGGG
This sequence comes from Polypterus senegalus, assembly GCF_016835505.1. NCBI lineage: Eukaryota > Metazoa > Chordata > Cladistia > Polypteriformes > Polypteridae > Polypterus > Polypterus senegalus. The sequence goes on along the minus strand of NC_053155.1, from coordinate 138,046,945 downwards.
GTGTTATGGCTTGGGCATGTATTACTGCCACAGGTATTGGCACATTTCACTTCATTGATAATGGAACTGCTGACGACTGTTGCACAATGAATTTAAAAGTGTATAGAAACATCTTACTGCTCAAGTATGGAGTAAATATTGCATATGCTAGTAATATAAAATAACAAATGATATTGTGGCAGGCGGCCGGGTTCCATGCCCGACCGGGACGCCCCTGCTGCATATGATCCTGGGGAGCAACGTTGAGCAACTCAATACCTCCCCCAGGACGCTTGGTGGCAGCCTCCCTGGCCGGCGGTGATGCCTCAACCTCCTGCAGGGCTCCATGGGAGATGGAGTCCTCAACAGCCCAGTTGGGAGATTGGGAGGCCGCCAGGGGGTGCTGCATGGATTCCACAACCCAGCTGGACAACTCTTCAGCCCCACCCGGAATTGCAATTGGAACCAGGTGGTTAAAATAACAGAACACGCATAAACACTATAAAAAGGACCAGCAACCACCAATTGGGCCAAGAATTGGGAGGAAGAGAACGAGGTTGCCTGGGAGGAGTGGTGGTGCCAGAAAGGCGTGTTACTTGGTGGTTTGCTTTTGTTTTGTGCTTAATTGGGACTGTGTTGTCACTGGGGGTTCACGGGGAAGACGTGCTCTCCAGTTAAAGAAAAATAAAAGCCTTTATCTTTTTACACATGCCTCAGTATGAATCTGTGCTGGGTCGGGCGCCTATATAGTGCCTTAATTCATATTTACTATTTCACCATATGATCATAGTAAAATATGTGTTTGCTATATATATATATATATATATATATATATATATATATATATATATATATATATATATATATATATATATATATATATATACAGTATATATATATATATATATATTGTGAGGGATTGCTGGCCGTGTATCCCGGCCAACACCCCCAAACCACCAGATGGAGCCATCCCTGCAACATGGAAGGGCCCCAAATTTCAGCAGGGCATCATGGAACTTGGAGTCTTTCATCACAGCCTTGTTGGATACCATGGGGGCTTATACTTTCCTTACAGCCCAGAAGTAATTCACAATTTCGGAAATGGAAGAAATGATATACTTCCGGGTTGAAGAAAAGAGGAGTTTTGATCTGACCCGGAAGTGCTTGGAATCACATGGACTGGGGGGATCAGAAGCATTTCCGCGTCAGGAAATATAAAAGGACTCTGGGAACTCCCAGACAACGAGCTGAACTGGGTGGAAGGGTGGCAACGCATCTGGGAGTAGGAGGATTGTTTTTTGTATTATTGATTATTGATTTACGCGTATTGTGGATAGGAGGGGGCTTTGTGCACATTATTATTATAATAAATAATAATTCTGGACTTTTACCTGGTGGGAGTTCAAGGGGTCAAGAAAGCCCTAAACAGTCACAATATATATATATACAGTAGTACCTTGGTATACGTCTCACATGCTAGAACCCATGTTTACCTCTCTAGAGACAAAGCCACGACTGCCCATGAGTGTCAGTATGCCAGTTGCTAGCATTCAGTGAACAACCCGCGTGCTACCCTTGTTTACCTGTCACGAGACAAAGTCACGACTGCTCATGAGCGTCAGTACGCCAGTTGCTAGCATTCAGTGAACAACCCGCACTATAACTCTCTGTGAATTTTCACATGATTTTGTGTTTTTTCTCATAAATTTGAATTGATTGTTGAAAATTATGAAGGTGGCATGCATATCTGGGATACTGCATACTGTATGCCGAGAACCACGGTATCTACGATTGTGAAAAACAAAGACGTTATTAAAAAGTAAAGTAAGGCTAAATTTTCATTTATTTCATCTAATTGCTTTTGTATTTATGTATTTTAGTATTAAGCAGTGTTTAAATTATTTCATACAACCCCATCAATGTATAATATGCCAATAACAACAGGGTTTTTTTTCATGGGAACGGATTAATAATTTTCCCTTTATTTCTTATGGGAAAAATTTGTTTGGTATACGTCCTGTTTGGTATAAGTCCAAGGATCTGGAATGGATTAAATATGTATACTGAAGTCCCACTGTGTATATATATATATATATATATATATATATATATATATATATATATATATATATATATATATATATATATATATATTTTTTTTTTTTTCATGGCATCCATAGTCTGAGTCTCGATCTGATTGTATGGGTGGTGGTTATGCGGTTGGTCTGCCAGTCTGCAAACATCCACCACAGTTGCGAGAAGCAGATCATAGAATGTTATATAGTTTGTCAAATAATGCAAGGAGTATGTGACATGTGTTTCACACTTATTTGGGCTCATCAATCGTACACATTCCACTGCACCCCTTGCAGGAATTGAACCTTGGATATCAGCGTCAGAGACGAAGTCTCTTTACGCTGTAAAAAGGCATGTGGTTCATTTATTTGAGAGCCTGGATATCGGTGTAATTACATTCATAGCATCCATAGTCTGATTGGTGGATTGGTTCTGAGTCTCGATCTAATTGTATGGGTGAGACTCAGAACCAATCCACCAATTAGACTACAGAAATTTATTCCACAGAGCACCTTTACACACCTCTTCCCAGCAATGAGTCACAATTATACAATAAATCAAAACAATAAAGCACCAATTCTTCCTCCTTCCCTTCTCCAGTTGAGTGTTACTCACTGACTCCTGACTCCATGTGGCACCATGCTCCTTTTTAATGCTCTATCTTCCACGAAGCACTTCAAGGCCTATAAAGAAAGTAGGATGGTCCTCTCCCAAAAGTGCCCTTTAACAATAACCAGGGACACTGACAGGACTGGACTTCCCAAATCCCAAGAATCCTTGCTGGTGTTCCCATGTTGTGACCACTGGCACCTATCATATTAGGGATTGAACTGCTCTGGTCCTTTCAATAATTTACAGTGGCTGGTACAAACTTATTTATTTGTTCCACCGACCAATCCACCTGTGTCGTTGTGCTGGCCTCCTGTCCACATAATGGCTTCTTCTCTTTTTTGGCCAGGATACCAGTTTTCCTCCTACAATTGACGATCCACTATACTGAACAAGCAAGAAGTCAATACCCAATTGGGCTGGATAAGAAAGGCAGACCTTAGCTGTCCTATTTATTTGTCCTTTGAATTTACTATTTAGTGTGAGACTCTATGTTTCTGTTTGTTGCTGTTTAGGATTACTGTCTTGCAGTTCTCAAAATGTCTGTTTTATTGCTAAATGGGTCACTCTAGCATCTGAGATGGCAAATCATAGGCAAATTAATTTGCACATACAAGTAAGAATTTCACTGTATCTGTACATGTGACAAATATGACCATATGCATCCTGTTTTTACAGGTAATATTCATTCAGTGTTTTTGTTTCCTCAGTGTGCAGACATCCAGAGGAAGCACTCTATTTACATTATTGACATGCAAGCCCTAGATACCTGAGGATAAGAGTTCTCTAATTGCTGACTGTATCAAAGGAGCTACTCCTGAGGGCCTTTGTAATCCAGACATTGTGCATTTGTAACTCTCTGCTGGCAGGAGCAAGGTGTGAGTTCACAAATAACACTTGGTATAGTTGGCAGGATTTTCACTATGGAAGGGGGGAGTGTAGTGACTGTGCTGTAGAGAAGGTGGAGGCTGAGTGACAAAGTGATCTCACTTAAAATTCTCCACTTGCACTGCTTACATGCAGTCTCTGCACACATTGACATGGGAGGTGTCTTATTGCTCAGCTTATAAAGTGCCTTTTCCTGGGGACCTTTGTAATTCAGATGTTGTAGGTCTGTGGCTGATCATCATTGCAAATATGTAGCCTGGTATGGATCGTGATGTGATAGAAAGAGCTTAATTGGCATCACCAGTTAGTGCTCTATTTATGGTTTATAAATTTGAGTTTGGCCTGAACATATGTGCATGGATCATACTACTGTATACCAGTCCAGAAGCTTCAGTTTGTATTTTCAGAGAAGGAGTTGAACAGAAAATATCACTATATGCAGATGATATGGTACTGCATTTACAAGACCCACAAAATTCTGTGCCTGCAGCCCTAACTGCACTAGCAGAATTTCAAAAGATATCAGGACTAAAAATTAATTTGAACAAAAGTGTGCTTTTTCCACAGAATTCTCTGAATTAGATAGAACACCTTCCCTTTTATTATTGCAGATCAGTTTAAATATCACAAGTAAATATAAAGCTTTTTTTCAACAAACTTTTGCTGTCTGGTTGGAAAACCATAAACAAGATATGGATAGATGGCCTACCCTCCATCTTACTTTAGCAGGGAGAAGTAACACTATCAAGATGAATATCCTCCCTAAGCTTCTGCTTCTATTTCAAAACATCCCCATATACATTAACAAATCATTTTTTTAAAAATTAGATTCAATCATAACATCATTTATTTGGAATTCGAAATGTCCACGTATCCAAAGGGCAAATCTACACACCCTAAATCAGAAGCTGGCATGGCTCTACCAAATTTTCAATTTTATTACCTGGCAGCAAATATACAAGCTATTAAAAACCTGGACACTAATAGAAATAGATGAACACACACTAGCATGGTCTGCAATAGAAATATAATCCTGCAGTACTTCTTTATATTCCTTGCTTTGTATACCAATAAATACAAGGTATCGTCAATATACTAACAACTCAATTGTCTTTCATTCACTCAGAATATGGAACAAATTTAGGAAGCACTTCAAGTTAGAGAATATTTTATCTTTGGCACCTCTACAGGATAACCACCTTTTTCCACCCTCTCAAATTTAAACAGTTTTTAATGTTTGTAAAGACATACGGGATTAAATAATTTAGAGATTTGTATATAAATAATGTACCAAATTTGCATTCCTACAAACAATTACTCTCCAAATTTAGCTTCCCATCAACACAATTTTTCTACTATATCCAAATCAGAAATGATATCTACCCAGTTTTCCTCACCTTTCACCTATTTTTATTCCAGAAGAAATATTGATAAGTCTTGAAGAATCAGACAGCATTTCTGTAATATTTAAAACCATTTTAAAGTGCCTTCCTTTTTAAGATACCAGAGTACTGTGGGAAAAGGATCTCTCACTCAACATTTCTGAAAAGGAGAGGAAGGCAGCCATACACAGAATTCACTCTAGCTCCATATGTGCAAAGCATTCAATTAATCAACTTAAAATCTGTTATCAAGCACATCTATCTTGTTTAAAATGGTTCAAAATATTTCCAGGGCAATATCTAACTTACAAACATTGCATTCAAACTCCTGTCTCACTGGGCCACATGTTTTGGGCTTGTGCCAAATTAACATCATTCTGGACCAAAATCTTTAAATGCCTTTCAGACAGCCTTGGTGTCACAATCTCTCCTACCCATTAACAGCTGTGTTTGGTGCACTCCCAGATAGGCTTAAAGTAGAGAAGGACAAAAAACTGTGATTGCCTTTATTTCACTATCAGTACTTAGGCTTGTCTTGCTCAACTGGAAGAATCCTAATCCAAATATTTTAAGTCAGTGGGTTAGTGATGTTATATACTATTTGAAATTGAAAAAAAAAATCAAACTCTCACTTAGAGGATCTGTTCAAAACCTTTTAAAAACCTGGCAGGATCTAATCAATAACATTTTAGAATTAGCATTTATATTGGGGGAAAAGACTCCTTTCTCTCTTTACTGCTCTCAAAGTTTTGCTCTGGCTGTTGGCCTTCCTCTCTTTCTCATGAGTGGGGGTTAAATTGAACTTAGTTTTGTTAGGCTTGACTTGATTGTATGGAATGTTACATGCTTTTAATAAATTCAATAAAAGATTAAAAAATAATAATTATACTAATAATTGAAGGGCTTGTTAGTGTTTTCATTTTGCCAAGTCAGGTCATTTTTATATTGTAGACATTTTCTTTTCCAAGGATATCTTCCAAGTAATCTGAACCTAAAGTGAAAGTCCTTCACTATTATCTCTTTCAAATATTTTATTAAACTGGATAGTTCAAGAGAATGAATACACACAGATTGCCGTGTCACTTGTATCTTACTGCCAATAAGAAACAATTAAAAACTGTAAATGCAGCTTTTTAAGACTAAAATAAGCAATTATGGGTGTGAAATATTAATACGTGAGACAGCTAAAATGGAGCATAAAAATGTTGCTTCAGTGGTTCTTCAGCAATTATTAATTTCTCATTAAGAAATTGGGTTAGAATAAAAACCTTTAGCCACTCTGGCCATCCAGGACTAACTTTGCCCTCCCTTGATTTAGAATGTTTACTTAGAATGTTTGTATGTAAATATACCCTAGAATGGACTAATATTCCAGCTAGGATTGTTTCTTAGCAGCTCTTTTATAAAATTTTTATAATTATTTGCATGTTTTTATTTTTGTATCTTGTCATGAAATTACTTACAAATTATAAAGTGTAGCATAAAATGACATAGTAAAGCAATCATTAATTCTCTTGCCTGACAGGTTTTCTGGATCCTGAAGTTTGATTTGTACCTGGGTTATTGTCTATCTGGAATCAGTTACCTTATGTCCTCAGGGTTACTCAGGAGATGTGGTTAACAGTTAACTCTAGATTAGTCTAAAATAAATAAAAAGTATGTATGTGAGTATGTCCTATAATGACCTGGGGCCTCATGCATAACGCTGTGCGTAGAATTCACATTAAAACATGGTGTACGGACAAAAGTCGAAATATGTGTATGCACAAAAAAATTCAGATGCACAAAACTGTGTGTAAGCCAATTTCAATGCACTTCTGCTACATAAATCCTGGTCAGCGTGAAATGTAAGACTCGTGCATTAGCCTGCCGCCCCACCCCATCTCCTCCCAGAATTACACATCTTTGAATATGCAAATCAATATGAATATTTCCTTAACACTAGAATTACCAGAGTCTACGAGAAAACTCGTAAATCTGGCCCACCTTAAATCCATTCGCATCTCTCCGCCAGCGTCTTTTGTCCTGTAAATGTGCTGATTAAGACAAGAAGCAAGCAGCTGATTATTCCGTCCCCCACTGTCGCAGAACGCTCACTAAGTTTTCCCAGCTCATGCCTTGTTTGATTATCTGGGAGTGAGTGAACTGCTGGAGTTTTAGAGAGGAAATAATAGATCGTTATTTGTACCTTTTATGAAAGTGTTTATTTGATCTTTGGACTTCAGGCTTCACACATTCTACAGTTTATGCCCACATGTTGTAACATTTATTACTAAAATATAAAAAAGTTTCTGTTTTAACAATGTGTTTACACAGATTACTGTAGAAATGGAACACACATGAAATGCATGTGTTCCAAATAGCAATCTATTATTTCCACTCTAAAACTCCAGCAGTTCACTCACTCCCAGATAATCAAACAAGGCATGAGCTGGGAAAACGTTCTGCGACAGTGGGGGATGGAATAGCCGGCTGCTTGCTGCTTGTCTTAATTGGCACATTTACAAGAACAAAAGACATTGTTCTTTGCGGTTCCGGCTGCTTTTTTTTTATATATAATCCACCAAGTCACCCAACCATGGAGGGCTTTACAAAGGGCAGGGACGTAATCAGTGGGAGCGTATAACCCGCATGTACTGGGAATTTCTCGTTCGTGGGGAACAATTGGAAGCCACGGTCTCCATCACGAATGGGGTTCAACGGCTTACCCACTCCGGGTAGACACACGTTGATCCATTCAGTGTAGCGCGCGTGTAGTACCGGACATACAAGTGCATCACAGACCTGTTAATGCTCAATCTCACGTGGCTGAAAGCCACTTGTCCCTCTAAGAATTTGGACGCCGACCGCTGTTGGGTCGTGTAACTATTTAGCAGGCGGAAGTCTCGTTCGTTTTCGAAAATAACCAGCCAAATCGCTCCACCAACTAAGAACTGCCATGCACCACCACCCACAGAATCGAGAAAGAGCTATAAATCTGTCAATCCTGTCCGTGTCCGGGCTGGGTGAGGTTTCCTGTGTTGAGTCAAATGAAACGAAAGGCTCCACACCTGGTGGTGCCCTTCCGTCAATTCCTTTAAGTTTCAGCTTTGTAACCATACTCCCCCCTGAACCCAAAGACTTTACCGGTTGATCGCCTGTTGCGGGGCCTGCATTGGTGAAGCAGGTGAGACGGTAATGAAACAGAGGCACAGGGCTTATTGGTTTTTAAAGACTGCTTCCTTCATTGGGTTTTAAACAATGCACGGAACGAACCAACACACAATCGCCCGTACGGCGCTTAGGGTGGAACGGGAGGAGAGGAGAAGGACATCCACTCTGCTCCCTCCGTCATGCTAGTCTGCTGATTTCTCGTTCAGTATACACTGCCTGCTCATGTGCCCACCTCCAACTCGTCACTCGAGTCGTTGTCGTCTTTGTACAGTCCAGATGCCCCTGTGACTCACGTAGACTTTTCATTGCTCTGTGCGGTTTTGGCTGCCTTTCTATATATAATCCACCAAGACACCCGACCACAGTGGGAAGGGGGTGTGTACAAAGTGCAGGAGTATCTAAGAAGACGCATGTTTGTCGCAGATGCGAATTGCTGTATGTAGCGTGTAAAACAGTTTGCTATAGTGCACGCGGTCGTCGGCGCGACGAAAACTCGTTTTTTAAAGACTGCTCACTTCATTGTGTTTTAACCTCAGTTGTAAAGGAATGTTTTAAGGATCCCATGTGATACCCCTCGCAAACAGTTTTACACACTGCATATGGCGATTCACCTCCGCGAGAAACATGCCTCTATTAACAGTCAACGTGGGTCGGAACTGCATGTGACCTCTACGACAGACGAATATAAATGACGCCGGTTTTTCTGTGTCGTCACGTCCGAGTTGGTGGCCGTGGCTGTGTGAGTTGTCGTCGTATCCAATGGTCTTGGAGTTGGTGGACGTGGCTCCTTCCTGCGTGCGCCATAGGTGTCTCACTTGTCGGCGGCTTAGTGAATCCAGGCCCCTTCCAGCGTGCCTTCCATGGTTGTCTTGCCTTAGTGAATTATATATATAGATGCCTGAAATACGACAGGGCAGGTTCGACTTTCAGCATTAGCTTCGATGGCGATAGAAATGGACTTCTTGATGGAACTGAAGCACACGGATAATCTGTACGACAGAGTAATTGAACTGTTTTTGAGGAAAGAGAGGAGGACTGATTTTGTTTACAAATAATCCAAATTTTTGTTGAGTAAAATGTTGCGATTTTCCTAAATAATATTGCAAGTTTATGAGTTATTATTGATGTTTTTTATGTCTGTCGCGGCTGTAGCTGCAGTAGAAAGGAACTTGTTCACCCCTGGTTTGTCTGTTCAATAAAGGCATTTATTGTGGCTACAGGAGTTATCTATCTGCGATGCAGCAGCTCTTTATACTGTATTTCTTCATATTAAGATGGTTTTTATAACCATAAATTAGTTTTTAAGGGGCGGGTTAATTCAGACGGAGCACTACTGAAGGCCTAGGTGTGAAATGCATGGTCCGCCACTGGACCAGATGATATGTAAATTTGATGAACATTACAACCCGAAAATAAACGACACTGTAGAGAGGTTCAGATTTTACTTCTCCCAGTGCGTCTCTCTAAATCCTCCGTGCGGGAACATTATCATAAGGCTTAACAATCTTATTGCATAGTGAACACTTCGATGAATGAAACCTGTTATCTTTACAAGGGTTGACAAACACTGAATGTAACTTCAAAACAACACGTCCTCCAAATACGAACCTGATTGAAAGAAATAACGATAATCAAATCCTTGATGACAGCAATACTCATAACAGTGACAAAACAATCATATTGACAATCAGGTTATGTTATTTTTAAAATGTTTTCTTTTTCATAACTTCTTTAACACATTACTTCTCCGCTGCGAAGCGTGGGTATTTTGCTCTATATATATATATATATACCCCGATCTACATACTGTGAAATAAATGAATCACATGCCATGGCGGATGTTAGCCGACTTGCTGACCAACCACAAGCGTTACCTGGTAGGTAACCACCCATCCAGTCAGATTGTGATTCAGACTACGAATGCCTTGAATGTAATTACCCCAATCTACAAACTGTCAAATAAACGGACCATACGCCGTGGCGCAGCGTAAGAGGCTTCGCTGCTGACTCCCGAGGTTCAATTCCCGAGAGGGAGTGCAGTGAGTGTGTATGCCTGATTAGCCCAGAATTAGGGTGAAACACGTGTCGTGTACTCTTTTGCATTATTTGACAGTAAAAACTATTTCAACCATATATATGTGTGTATATAAGTATATATATGTATATATATGTATATATATGTGGATGTATGTGTATATATTTATGTATATATATGTGTGTATGTATATATGTAGATATGTATGTATATGTATATATGTATGTGTGTATATATATATGTATATGTGTATATGAACTGTATATATATGTTTATATGTGTGTGTGTGTATATATATATATATGACAGCACCACTCATAACAGTGACAAAACAATTACATTGACAATCATGTTACATTATTTTTAAAATGTTTCCTTTTCTTTTTCATTAATTCTTTAACACACTACTTCTCCGCTGCGAAGCGCAGGTATTTTGCTAATAATAATAATAATAGTATGATAAAAATAAATTAAACAATATGAAAGCTTAAGTGGCTCAGGTTGTGCAATGTTACAACTGTAATACAGGTTTAAAGTGAGGTGATTGTACTTAAAAGTACAAACAGTTCTGCAAGTTACAGGTTGATTACAATTAGATGCCTTAAACTAAAAAGAGATATGCAGTTAATTTCACTGTATTTGAAAAAGCCACGTCAGGGATGTGAATCAAATAAATAAAGGGAAACCACACAGGAACAGAAGCATTGCTTTGACGCTGGGTACTGCCAGTCTGCAAAACTGAGCTTAAAATGGTGCGTACAAAATTGTTTGACCTGGCGTGAGAATGAGTGTAGCTTTGTGCTAAGTTTAGTTTTTATACATTGCGATGTGAATGTATGCACCGTTTAAACATGAGACCCCTGGTATCAAATCCAGAGATGATTGCTGCTTTACACAAGATGTTGGCAATATTGGTTCTGACTTCCCTTCAGTGTTCTGCTGTGTGTTAGGGGGTCCATTCAGGATTTTAAATAAAAAACAGTGCAGTTCAGGCTTGGAGGTGTGGGTATGCTGCTGGTAAGCCATGAGATTGCAGAGTGTTCAATTGGGAATCTAGGTGATGGCTTGTTAACGTGCAGGCATGATCGGCTCTGCTCTTCCTCATTGACACACTGCAGATCATTAAACAAAGCACCTCCATCCACAAAGATATAAAAGAGTCTGGGCAGCAGAGTCACCTCTTCCTTTATTCACATCATGAACTGTTTCGGTTGTTGTTCTTGTTGTTCTTGTTGTATTACATGTCACAAGTGATACTGTTGGCTATATCAAGTAATAAAGAGCAACAGCACATTGGTATCCTGGACCATTATAGTTAAGTTTGTGATGTGTTTTTCTATTTATTATTTATTTATATATTTATTGTTCAAATTAAAGATGTTATAAGAAATACTAATGTAATGAATTCGGAGAGGGGTGGATGAAAGGTGTTGGGGACCTAAAAAGAAGGTTCTGTTTAGCCAAGAGTGACGCTGCTGGGCAGGATTGGAAAAGGGAATATCTAGGGAGAAAGATGTAAGTGAGTAAAATAAGGAGAAATGATGGAAAAAGATGGAGTGGATCAGTAGGGTGAAACAGTGTGGTGGATTGGTGATTGCTGACAAGGTAGTCAGGTGGCCCTGTAAGGGAGTGAGGGGAATTAGCCACCAGCTCCCACTGAGGAGTTTGTTGGAGCAGCCATTATCAAGTGCCCTTAGGAGTGCAGCAGAGTCCAGCAGGATTAACAGTGGAGACTGACCTGAGCTTCCCAGCTGTGTCTGTTTCTGGTGGCTGGGACATGGGGACCTTGCTTACCGGCACCTCTTCCTGTCAGTGGAGACGCGATGGGTGAGTGGTGAGGAGACAAATGACTAAGAGTGAGAGAAAGAAAGAGTGACGCAGTCTGGCTCAGAACAGAAGAATGGAAAGAAAAGTATCTTGATTTTAAATGTGATTTTTATCTTTATTGGAACTATTTAATTATTTATGGTTGATTTTAATGCCCACAGATGATCACAGGATTCTATTGGATTATTTATTTAAGAACTGGCACTGAACTTGGAAACTGCTTGTTGTTGAATAAAAAAAATCACAATGCATGTTTTACACCACCCTTGTTGTTCTGAGTCCTCATTTCATTAGTCCATCCCAGTCATGACTATCAATGTCCTAGTATTGATGTCTTGGGTTTAAGAAGTTGCCAAGGCTACAAGTAACCCTGGGCATCACATTCTGTTATAGAATAAGCTGACACAGAAAATGGGTAGATGGATAAGTAGTATATGTTAATATATCATATGTGTAGACACCTACTGTGCAGTGACCTCCTTTAGAGGTAATCCAGCTGTTCTGCCAATGGATTTAAAGTGAATGCCTCTGTAATGAACAGGTCCCATTTTTTCCCTTGATGGCATTATTTTTTGCATTTCTCCCATGAAGTAAATGAAGCCAATATTTTGAATCACTTAATAGCTATTTGGTTGTGGTAGTTATCTCATTTAATCAGCCATTTACCACAAGCACTCTGTTAATTATTAATATACATGAGAACATCGAAAGTAGCGATTATTACTTTTCTGTGCCACACAATATGCAAAAAATTAATATTCACCTTCAAAAGCATAAAATACAGTAGCTTCTTATACTGTATATACTTTTAGATGCTGATGTATTTTTCTGGATGGAATTTTCTGCAGGAGATGGCTTTTGGATTGTGGATTGACTTTTGCCAGACTGTGATAAGAGCCTTCATAGTAGAACTGAGACATCAAGCCTCCAACAAATGATGTATATACACTAAAACCTCGATTATCTGTCAGGAATTGGGGCCAAGAGAAAATGACAGATAACAGAACAGCTACTTTATAAATGATATACAGTAGATTAGTGTTAGTGAATAGTCTTACTTCTTTACAAAACACCTCCAAAACAAAAAAAGAAAGCTTTCCCTACCAATCAGTTTATTTCCTGCCCCTCATGTTCTGTCTTTTTCTATACTGCAAACACTCCTGTTTATTGTCTCTGGACTTTCTACTCAAAGCTTCCTTCTTCTGCACCTTCCTTTTTCTTCTAACTTCTCCTGTCACACATCTCCTAAGAAGTGTGTCCTCTAGCAGGCCGTTTTAATATTTAATCCATTTTCCTAGATATAAGCAGTTACAACGCTGATATCTCTGGTTTTAAATTTGATATCAAGCTTTTAAAATCTGATATCGAGCTTATGAAATTTGACATCAGGTTTTTAAAATTGATATTTAGCTTTTGAAATTTGATATCCATATTTTGAAATTTGATATCATGCTTTTAAAACTTGATTTCAAGCTTTTGAAATTTTATATCGCACTTTTGAAACTTTTAATGTAATATATTATGGCAGGCCGTTTTAACATTTAATCAATTTTCCTTTTTATGAAATTTCATATCAGGCTTATAAAATTTGACATTGCATTTCTGCAATTGTTATCAGGTTTTTGAAATTTGACATTGTGCTGGTATCAAGTTTGAGGAAGTTGATATCAAATTTTAATAAACTTGATATCATATTTTATAAGCCTGATATCAAATTTCATAAACGTGACATCAAAATGACAATATGATGTGAGAGTTTCAAATACAGATATTTTAGCATTTAAGGAGCCTTCAAACATGTAATAATTTACATTTACCTACATCAAATTTAATCTGCCAAGAATGTGCACAGGCCTGTATGCTATCCAAGTCCCTCTGTAATGATTCAATGGATTCTACATTATCTGCCAGTCCACTTAGCTTAGTATCATCTGCAAATTGAATTATCTTATTTACTATATTCTTGTCCAGATTGTTTCTATATGTTAAAAAGACCAGCAGCCTGAGCACTGAAAGACACCATTTTTAACACCTAATTTTGAAAATGTTCTCCTCACCATTACTGTTTACTTCATATGATTGAGACTATTGTGTACCTACCTACAGAGAATGCCCTGAATTCGCCCTTATTTTATTTTTATCACTAATCTTTCATATGCTGTTTTGTCAAACTCCTGCTATAAATCAAGATATATAATATTATATGTGCCTTTCTTATCATAAATGTTTTTTGCTACCTCATAGAATTCCAGCGTATTAATGACAGAAGTAGCAAGTGTGGTTATGGCATTAGAAAATTCTGAGATATTGAAAATCCACCATATGAACCTATGAAATCCTCATAGCAAAATCTTATTTAAAAAATTTGGTAAAATATTGCAAACTTGTAAATATGCGTAAACGTGAGCAACCTGAAAAGCTAGACAAGAAGGGATTAGTCGGGGAAATCACAAAAGGTCAATGTTAGATTTAAAGGAATAACACTTATAGAACTCATTGCAATACAGGATGAGGAACATTGTGCATACAGCAATTAGCTTGTGATTTAAACTAGCTGGACTTCATGAAAGAATATTAGTATTAAAGCCATTGTTTACAAAAAGCTAATAAATCAAGTATAGATTGTGATTAAAAATACGGGATTCTGTGACACAAAGTGAAAGAATGTTTCATGCTCTGATGAGACAAAATAACATTTTGACATCAGTGCTAAGTGCTATGATGTGTTGTAACATCCTGAGAAAAGTGGCCCAACCATGAAACATTTTGTATACAGCAACATTTTATGAAGAAACATCTCTACTGCAAGGCCTAGAGGAATTGTAGATAAAGAAGGAAAAACAGGATCACACAAACCACAGAAGGAAGGAAAACCTGATACAAAATTGTCTAGAAGGAAAATGCCTTGATATATACACCAGAGGCATCACTGAAGAAAAATCGAAATAATAAAAAATAAATATTGTGAACTATTGTAGCAAAAATCTCAACATTGAAACAACTGATCATAAGCAGTAGATGTTAAAAAATCATTTCACCTGCAAACTCCGTCCTACTTGAGCTATATTAGTAAGAAAATTGTAGTCACATATGCAATCTCATTCATTTTATGCAAGTTTAAAACACTGATCAACCTATCATCTTTTAGAGGAATCCATCCAATCAGCAGAAAACCTATGCAGACACAATGTCAAAGTTTAGACTCCATAAACAGACAGAACCTGGCATTTTAACTGGTCTGGGCAAAGTGTGGCAGCAGCACTAACCTTACTTTATTTTGCATTGTATTAACAGAATATAAAAAAGTCCAACATTTCTGAATACTTTTCACAGCCACTGCATAGTGTGTTTAACAGATTAGTTCTATTTGACATTTTATGCAGTTGCAATCACGCTGCCTTTTCAAACTGTAGTAGTTCACTTTAAACTGAAAAT
The DNA here is from genome assembly GCF_016835505.1 of Polypterus senegalus. Lineage (NCBI taxonomy): Eukaryota > Metazoa > Chordata > Cladistia > Polypteriformes > Polypteridae > Polypterus > Polypterus senegalus. The sequence continues at coordinate 138,031,561 of NC_053155.1, read as the reverse complement.
TATTTGGGTGTTTTTGTATATTTTTGTAAATTTTTTACTTTGTCAAAATACTTTGAGACTGTTTGGAGGAGTCAAAAGGTCTTGCAAGTATATTGTTATTATTCTGTTGTGATATTTATGTAGATGTTTTATTGGTTTAACATTAGGATATGTCTCTCAATTATAATAAAAAAAATCCTGGGACGAGATGAGACTTTTTAGCCTGGGACGAGATGTGACTTTTTCAGAGAGATACTTTCACATCCCGCAAGACAAGACTTTGTGCCAACAGATTTAACCACGCCTGCGACCGGAAATATAAGACAAAGAGTAGATGACAAAGTAGAACATCGTAAAGAGGTTCAAAAATGTTGGCACAATACACATGCAGAGTACTAAAGAACTAAAATTCGCAAGTCTCAAAAAATGATAGTAAAGATTGCATTAGCACAAACAAACAGAAATTATTACTCTGTGAAATGACGGAACAGCGAAAAGAGATTGAACTTTAAGTTGGAGACTCGTAGATCGTCTAATTTGTGTTGCCATCAGGGAAAGGTAGTGCTTCTTCCCAATGAAGAGGCATATCCATGAGAATTAAAAGATTTGTTGTTTGGTGAAAGTGAAATCCACTTACGTGAGCGGCAGAGACGAAATGACTGGCGCCTAGCGCATGCCGGGGGATGGTTGGCGAGCAAAGCAAGCAGGGGGCGAAATTTATTCAGAAAATAAGCTGCAGGACATTTAAGCCTGAAACAGCACACTATTTAGGAATTATATACATTTAAATTTAATATAATCAAAGACCCCACTCATCCACATTAACTTTGCTTACATTTAATACTATGAGCAATATGTTGCAGAACTAGAAAGAACAGGAACCAATTAGCCCTTTCAGTAGTTTCTTTCTTATTCCAGTCCCTCTGACCAGCCCTAATATCTTGTTCACCTCTGCATCTCTCCCCTCTGTATCTTCAACCTAAATTATTTTTACTTGTAAAGACCTATGGAGTATGGGTGTGGTATAGCGGGTCCACAGCTCACTGTGCAAAAGCCATTTGTTTTAAATAAATGATCGCGGCTTAGCGAGGGGACGTTGGGCCATAGTGGGCCGCGGGACTATCCGTAGGGTGGGCGTTTCTCACCTAGTGCACAGGTGAGGAACTGCCCACATTCGTGATTGTCCCATGGCTAATGCTGCAGCTGCTGTGGCCCGTGTCATTTTAAAAAGCGCGAGGCGGCTGAAGGATGAAAAAAGAACGAGATGAGGAAAAAAAGAACGAGATGAGGAAAGAAGGGAGGAAAAAAGAACAAGATCAGAGAGAGAGAGGAAAGGAAGAGAACGGAGGTTACAGGGAGCGAGGAAGCAGGCGGTGCAGGAGAGACAGACACACGGTGCGAAGCTGGGTGTTAGGCCGACACCCAGGCGTTTGAGTTGATGTTGCTCCCGCTGAGCGACCATGTAGCGGGAGTGACCAGGTGAAAGCAACGAGCCGCAGAAGGCCGCGGAAAGGCATTGGAAGTCGGGAGTCTTGGTGGTGGAGTCCCCAATGTGTGCGTCCTGGCCATTGGTGGAAACTAAGTCTCGGGGACTGGGATGAGTGCTAGACTGAAGCCAGGGATCGGGAGGTCTCCAGTCTCGTGTGTGTGTAGAAGAGGGCAGCTGCAGAGAACGTCTTGCCTGCTGCTAAGCCCAAACGGGATAAGCAGGTGAGACGCTACCAGAAAAGCACCGGACTTGTTGTTTTAAGAACTGCTTCCATGAGAAGATTTTAACCTCTGGTTTTTAAGGATTGTGTTTTTTTTCTATTTATTGTTTTAACCTCCACGTTTTCTTTTAATGGATTATTTATTTAAAGAACTTTTGAACTGCACTTTATGGAACACTGTTTTGTTTTGATGGACAGTTTTAAATAAAAGCACTATTGCACTTTTTGCACCACCCCTTGCTCAATTGTTTATTTGCCTCCATTGACTAGCTCACTCGGTTTCATTATCGACGGTGTTGGGTTCAAGGGTTCCCAAACAGCCATGGGAGTGTGGAGCCAGAACCCACATCGTCACAATGGGCCATAATTGCAATTCTATATGCTTTCATAAAATGTAATGTGGATTATATTATCATTACTTGCTGTAGTCAATGTTGTGACCATGCACTGTAAGGCCAAAATTTTAGTCAATTAGTGAGTTCAGGTGTTTCAGCCACACCCATCGTTAAAAGGTGCAAACATTTTGTCTATTGACAAACATTGGTAGTAGAATGGATTATCCTGAAGAGCTCAATGACTTGAAACAAACAGTACATGAATCTTTACTCTGCTAGATCAGTCCTGATCAAGTAAAAGGTGTATTATTGGAAAACAGAAATGTCTAGAAGCAACAACAACTCAGCCATGGGTGGGGGTGATGCTAAGTGCTTTAGTGCATAGTGCATTACTCACAAAAGAGTCCCAATTGCCTCTGGAAGCAACATCAGCATGAGAACACAAGAGTTTCATGAAATGGATTTCCATGGCCAAGAAGCTGTAATCATTATGTACAATGCCAAGCGTTAGCTGGAGTGGTGTAAAGCAAGCTGCCGTTGACACTTCACTATCTTACTGGCTAATGAACGAATCTGGATTTGTCAGATATAAGGAGAATGTTACCTTCTGGACTGAATGATGTCTACTGTCAAGTTTAGTGGAGGAGGGATAATGCTCTTTAAAGGTTGACTGTCAGGGTTTAGGTGATATCCCTTGGCTCCAGTGAAGAGAATTGTGCTTCCATTTGTGTGATTTTCTGTTCCAGCATAACTGTACCTCTGGTCAATAAAGATATGGTTTGATGAGTTTAGTGTGAAAGAACTCAAGTGACCTGCACACACCCCTAACCTCAACCCAACAGAACACTTTTGAGATGAATTGGAATGTTGACTAAGAGCCAGATCTTCCCATCAAACATAAGTACTTTACCTCATAAATGTATGTTTTTGCTGAATGGGCACAAACATCTACAGATACATTTTAAAATCTTGTGTTAAGCCTCCTTAGAAGAGTAGAGGTCATTATAGCAACAAACTAAACTCAGTTTTAATGCCTATGGTTTTGGAATGAGATGTCCACCAAGCTAACATAGGTGTGATGACTTTTGACCATATAGTATATCATTCTTTCTATCTTACCTTGCTCTTGTTATATTTCTGTCTCTAGGAAAATGACAAAGTATTTGCAACTGTATAAATTAGCAGGATTAAATTACTTAATTTATTCACTCATTCCATCATTTATAGCAGTGGTTCTCAACCTGTGGGGCGGGTCCCCCTGGGGAGCGCAAAGTAACAAAAAGGGGGGCGCGAAGATGTGAAAAAAAAGAATCAAAAATATGAAAAAAACATCTGTTGAAACCAAAACAAATTAACTTAAACTACATTCTGATACTAGAACAATAAATTTAGAGTTAGATTAATGTCGATAAAAGTTAAGTAGGTATAATATGTATATATAGTGTGCATCTACACTTCAAAAAAATGTTAGGGGGGGTGCGATTAAAACTATTATGAAAACTCGGGTCGCAAATACTTAAAGGCTGAGAAACGCTGATTTATAGGTATACAGTAATCCCTCCTCGATCGCGGTGGTTGCGTTCCAGAATCCCCCGCAATAGGTGAAAATCCGTGAAGTAGAAACCATATGTTTGTATGGTTATTTTTATATATTTTAAACCTTTAGAAACTCTCCCACATTGTTTATAAATATTCTCCGCACAGTTATACAGAAAACCCTTGTTTATAAAGGTTAATCTGCTCCAGACAGATAAATGAATTTCCACAAAGTAGTATTCTTTATTTATAAATCTAATATTTTCCCAGTTAGAGCATAGAAAACCTATTTACGACCTTCTAAATACATTTTTTAACATTATTAGAGCCCTCTAGACATGAAATAACACCCTTTAGTCAAAAGTTTAAACTGTGCTCCATGACAAGACAGAGATGACAGTTCTTTCTCACAATTAAAAGAATTCAAACATATCTTCCTCTTCAAAGGAGTGCTGTCAGGAGCAGAGAATGTCAGAGAGAGAGAGAAATGTAATCAATCAAAAATCAATAGGTCTGTTGGGCTTTTAAGTATACGAAGCACCCACGATAAAGCGGCCGCAATGAAGGGATCAATGTGAAGGTAGTCTTTTCAGCATTTTTTACAGGAGCCTCCGTATCTTCTAAGCAAACAGCCTCTGTGCAAACAGCCCCTCTGCTCACACCCCCTCTGTCAGGAGCAGAGAATGTCAGAGAGAGTGAGAGAGACAGAGAAAAGCAAACAATCAAAAATCAATACGGGCTGTTAGAGCTTTGAAGTGTGTGAAGCACCGCGCGGGAAGCATATCGTATATCATTGAGGAGTTTTATTTAATACATAATACGTGCTCTGATTGGGTAGCTTCTCAGCCATCTGCTAATAGCGTCCCTTGAATGAAATCAACTGGGCAAACAAACTAAGGAAGCATGTACCATAAATTAAAAGACCCATTGTCCGCAGAAATCCACGAACCAGCAAAAAATCTGTGATATATATTTAGATATGCTTACATTTAAAATCTGCGATGGAGTTAGGCCGCGAAAGTCGAAGCGCGATATAGCGAGGGATCACTGTATTAAGATATAGTATCTTTGCTTTTGCTGAAGTCTTTTTGGGACGTATAACACTAGCTGGTATTTACCTGAAGTATTCACATGGTTTTATTAAATGTACTTTAATTGTTTTTTTCCAAACTAGACAGAATTATGTAGTATGCAACAATTGCAAGTATGCAACAATTTATTTTTTTAACCTCTTGATTGTGACTAATGTTATTACTTGCATGATCTGTTAAACATGCTAGATACTCCCACTTCTTACAAATGTGTGAAATACCTGGAGTGAGAAGCAACATTCTATCCTGACCTGATCGATTTACTCACCTGTACTGAAGCCTATTAAGTTGTCTGTCTGTCCCTTGCCATTGTTTGTCTTTTCTGTTCTGACCTGCTTATTTTATGTACAGTATGTCTGTGGTGTGAACATGCTGCCTGTTTATCCAATCATTTTTCTCTAGCTAGATTGATGTATGGCAGTCTGTTTACATCTTTAGGGCTACTCAGTTTTCCATTATAGAAGCACATTCTTTGATCAATGCTTAAAGATCAAAATCAATTCAACACATTTTATTGCTTCATTTTAGCTTGACATCTTTCCTTTATCAGCAGATAATTAATAATGAGATGTGATTACTGTTATGAGGAACATGTTTTTGAAAGAACTCAGAGAAAGAAGTAGAGGATTGTGAGGTACAGTTCCAGCCAGGATCACTGAAAGTTTTGTTGAATTTCTCAGAAAATGGAAATGCATACCGGAAGGAATTTCTGATTTGGCAGAGAAAAGGAAAATCAGGCCATCTATAGTAATTAAATGATGTAGTTTAACTGAGAGGATTAGTGTTGACTTAATAAAATGTTTGAATCAAAAAGTGCATGACTCTGTAGAACTCTAAGAACAGGGCTGGCTACCCATAAAACATTGAGAGCTTTTACAATACCACTGATACATTTTTAATGCACAGCTGAGGAGAAACTGGAACATACTACAGTATACAGCAGTGACTAAACATTAACCATCAACTTCTTAATCAATAACAGAGATTTCAACTTCAAACATGCGGCATAAGCAAGATTATATTACTAAAAAGTGCTTCTTATTTTTTAACAGAATAACAATTGTGCAGGGCAGCACGGTGGCACAGTGGTAGCCTTGCAGTAAGGAGACCCGGGTTCGCTTCCCGGGTCCTCCCTGCGTGGAGTTTGCATGTTCTCCCCGTGTCTTCGTGGGTTTCCTCCGAGTGCTCCAGTTTCCTCCCACAGTCCAAAGACATGCAGGTTAGATGCATTGGCGATCCTAAATTGTCCCTAGTATGTGCTTGGTGTGTGTGTGTGTGTGTGTACCCTGCAGTGGTTTGGCGCCCTGCCCGGGGATTTGTTCCTACCTTGTGCCCTGTGTTGGCTGGGATTGGCTCCAGCAGACCCCCGTCACTCTATAGTTAGGATATAGCGGGTTGGATAATGGATGGATGGATGGATGATCTTTTCAATTATAAGTGTAAACTTTGAGGTTTAATCCTTACTCATGTCAAGCCACTGTGCATGGCTGTTTCATACACATGGACCTCTTGCTCCTCAGTAAAATACATTGTCCTAATGTAACCAATATTAGCTTTTATCATAATTAATCAATCATTTACTTTGTTGAAAAAAGAGAAACATGTTTTGTGCCTTTAGTAGACTCGTAATTGCACTAAATATTTGGCGACTATGAAAACAAGCATTTTAGCAGAATTATACAAGAAATAAAAACTTAAAATTCTCAAAAAATTCCAATAGAATCAGTGTCAGATCTAACCAAGGTACGACTGAAAGACAGAGCTATTTTTGCAGGTAAAATACATTTAATTTTCCTAATTTTTGCTTTGAATTAAATTTAATTAGTTAGTATGAAATAATGTGGCTAAACTTAAATATATTTTAGTCTAATGTATAAGACTGATTGAAAAATAGGTGGTAAAAATGCAATTATTCTACTTTTATTATTATTATTACTATTCTAATTTTACAGCTAATTGAGGTTTAACATTTGTATATTGCATCCCTTTATAAGAAAAAATTTTGTTAATACATTCATAATTTTAAAGAGTCCAAACCGGAGGGTGGCAAGCTCACTAACTCTCTGTCCTCTGCAGACTATCTTTGGGAAATCCCAAAAGGTGCCCACGCTTTTGATGAAGTCACTTCTGGTCCTGGCGACATCACTTCTGGTTCCAATCCAAATGACGCCATTTCCTGTCACAACCTTTAAAACTGCCATTTTACTCAACCTAAGTCAGTTCTGCTCTAGCCACTGTACCATGCACAACTCATGGAAATAATACTCATTTTGCAGTCAGGGATATTATACGGGTGGCTACCCCAAACCTTTGATGTTTCCTGTGTCTTTTGTGACTATATATATATATATATACAGTATATTATATATACATATATATATATATATAGTAATACAGACGCTGTATAGCGCCCGACCCAGCACAGACTGACGCAGAGGCACGTACAAAATAAGCACAGACTTTTATTATTCTCTTCAGCCGTGGGACACGTCTTCCCCATGTCAAACAGTCCAACAGAGTCCCAAAACAAAACAAACCACCAAAACACTCTCTTCCTTTCTCCTTTATCACCACTCTTATTCAAGCTTAGTCCTCTTCCTTTCTCATTTATCACCACTCTTCTTCAAGCTTAGTCCTCCTCCTCCTGACTTTGGCACCCGAGTGGTGGTGGCTAGTCCCTTTTATAGCCCACCTGGAAGCGTTCTAGATGCTTGACCACCTGGTCCCAATTGCATTTCCGGGTGGGGCTAAAGACTCGTCCAGCCAGGTTGTTGACTCCAGGAAGCACCCCCTAGCAGCCACCCCAGCTCCCAACCAGGCTGTGGAGGACTCCATCTCCCATGGAGCCATGTGGGAGGTTGGGTAATCACCATTGGCCAGGGAGGCTGCCACCAAGCGTCCCGGGGGAGGTATTGAGCTGTCCACAGTTGCTCTCCCCGGAACATATGCAGCAGGGGGCATGGGACCCAGTCGCCCATCACTACATACTGTATATATATACTGTATATATATATATGTGTGTGTGTGTTTGTATAAATTAGGTCTTTCAAAGTTAAAGCATTAACAGATGCTCCTCATTTTCAATGGTATTATGTGATATTTTTCCTTAGTTGCCTTGTTTGACACCCCTGGCTGTCTGAGCAAATCTTTTTCAAACTCAACATTATTTTAAAAACAAAATCCAAGTTTAACGATTCTCTTTAAATTGCATAGTTTTAAAATAAATGTATAGGTAACTGAAAAAGAAAAAGAAGTTGTATATTAATGTACAGTAGTTCTATACAAGAGTAATGGTCCTCAATCTGCACTATACCCAAACAGCTGGGTAAAAACTGCACCCAAAGAGGACCTTTAGAAGTATATGTCTCCTTGCTCAGCTGTGGTTCAGTTCCACTGTTCAGTCTCACTGTGCTTCTGCTAAGACACTCCACTCCTGTCCTTCTCAACCCATTCTCCTCTTCTGAGCCCACAGCCTGCATCAACTCAAATTCTTCCAATGCTCACATTGACTCCAAAGGAATAACTCCTACTAAGTTCCACGCCACTTTGAGCTGATCCATGCCAAGATGGAGAATGCTCTGGAACCATACACCAAGGTTAATGGATTTCTTTGAGACCATCTTAGTAGGTGACTACCATCTTTCTCACCCTTTCCACTCACACAAGCTGTCTTCATAAAGTGTCTGTGTGTCTCTGACTCTCTCTGGTCCGGTTTATCAATGTTACAAGAATATTAGTTTGGCGAACTTGTTTGTTGCACCATCATTTTGAATACAGTTTGAAATTTTTTTTATCAAAGTTATCAATGTTTCTTATCCTTCCTTTAAAAATAAATACAGAAATAGGCTGAAGTTAGAAGCAGAGCTGTGCTTAACTTTATCAAAAACTGGAGTAATAATGAGCTTATAAAACATAAAGACACTCAGAGCTCACAATTGACTTTTGAGTCATTTTCCCTTTTAGCAGGTCAATACCTGAGTTATTTTTCTATATTTTTCATATGTAACTGTGTAATTTAATAAATATATGGAAATTCAAGACTTTCTTATTTATTCCTTATCTAACCATGCTACTGTTCTTACATTAAAAAACAATTCATTAAAAAAAATTGATGTACAACGTGTAACGTGATGTAAGAAAAATTAGAAGATGTACACAACCACACAAATTCTCTGTGGTATATTGTGACATTTAATCACATAGGTGTCCATAGTCTGCTGTAATCATTTGCTTTGATTAATAGGTCTAATATTATAAAAATACATCCAGTATGACTACTGTTAATAGTAACCGAGATGAAAGATTGTTCTTTGCTTCACACCGTTGATGTTATATTAGTGGGGGATATGTGTAGATTGTACAACATTTTGTGGGGCCTGGGCTTAAAGTTTCTGAACTAATGAATGCTGAAGAAGACAAAAATAATGGCAATTGCTTCAGATTTAAAATTCTCCAAGATGGTTCAAATGACATAATTGTTGATGCTTGTAAGCTTAGTGCAGGCAAATTTAGATATCACATAAATGCAACACCCTTGGTTTATCACTTAAGAGGAAACCAAGCATGATGGCTCTAACTTTAAGCAGAAAAATCTGTGACAGACTACAGTCAATGAATGTACAACTTGACTTATATTCAATCAAGAAATTAAATCTGAACAGCTTAAGAAGTTGTCCAGCTTCTACATTCATAGACTACTAGACGTTGTTGAACTATGTTGATTAAACATGCGATTAACTAAGATTAATTGATGGACATTTTGCAGTTGATTCATGTTTACAAATTCATATAAAAAGGTTGGTAGCAAAGCCAGGTGTACACAGTTTATTTGACTTGTTTACCATTTACAAATCAACTTTCTTACAGTACCTTTTTCAGTGGACCAAAATGATGATGTGCTTGAGAATTGCCATGATACAAGAGAACTGTTTTTGACCACAGTAATGTCAGTTTAATGAAAATAACAGGTTTCAACTTGTCTTTAAGAACAGCAGAATACCATTCAGAAAGTTAAGCTTCCATGCTTACACATTGACTGCAAGGAAGTGACTGAGGGCTGACAGCCAGCAGCTCAGGTACATACATGTCAACGGTTATTGACCTTTAATCATCCCTTTCACCAGATTCATACATTTAACAGATACCATATATACTCATGTATAAGTCAGGTCTTGAAACCCAAAAAATCGATCATAAAATCAGACCCTAACTTATACGCCCGTTCAAAAATGCGATGCTTACATTTTCTTTTTACATCTTCTTGCTTCCTCCAATCTCACACCAGTTTCTCGGACATGTCAAATTTTGTTGCAGCAGTGTGGTTACTAATTTCTTTTGCCACTTCAATAACTTTTAATCTAAAAACCAGCTTCATATTTTCTTCTATTCGAACGCTCAATTGTAGATAAGGGATGCTCTTACAATAAAGGTGTATAAGGGTGTGAGATACAAAAAACACAAATCAGTGCAATCATCGCTTTGGAATAGTTTGGGTATTACCGTGTGGTCACGTAGGCACAATACTTAGAAAAAGTTACTCTCTCAGGTGGGCGTTAGCATATCATAATATCTTGGATAAATAGCGTGAGTTTTCCACATTTGACTCTAATGACCAACATTATAAAATACCAGAGATTATTTAGTAAAATCAAGCCCCAACTTTACCGCGGGAGAACTTAAACGCGAGTACGTACGGTAAATTTCCTTTACTACTTCATTTTCCTTTATACATACAGATATATATGTGGGAAAACCATTCATTCTCCAATCTTTGGATATACAGTACATATTCCAAAAATAAGCATTTTATTAGCAACCTAAGTATTATAACAGTTTAATTTTAAAGCCAAAGTAACTAATTTGTCACAAGTATATTTTTGAAAGAAAAAATGGTTCTAACCACCAGCGGGGTAAACCAGTCCAACTTGGTGCTGGTCCCAAGCCTGGATAAATAGAGATGGTTAGTGTCAGGAAGGGCATCCATCAATAAAACTTTAGCTAAAACCTTAATGATGGAATCAATCCAGTCAGCTTGAAAAGTAAGTGTTCAAGCCCCACACATCAATATTTAGTGGGGGTCCCTTTTGAGGTAAGTGTGAATCACTTTTGCACACTGCTCAGGAGAGATTCTGTCTCATTCTTCATGGCGTATTTTCTGATTAGTTGAAGGGTCCCTGTGGACAGCAATTTCTAACAAGTGACAAAGATTCTTAATATAGTGGAGATCATGACTTTAATTAGGTCACTGTAGGTCATTACTTTTTTTTGTTGTTGTTGTTTTGGAGCCACTCTGGTGTTCCTTTAGCCTTGTGCTTGAGATTGTTGCCTTGCGGAATGTGAACATTCTCCCACACCTCCGTTTCTCTCTTCTAGTATATTCCTGTATTTACTGCTATCCATTCCTCGAAAAATCCTATAATCAATAAAGATTCCTGGTGCATGCAGATGAAAAGCATCTTCAATGTAAGGATGTAAGGATGGAGATTTTTTTAGGCATGGGCAGTGTTGAGTCTATGCCATGCATAACTTTTTCACGTTGAAAAGTTGGGTTAGGGTTTGGTTTCATCTTACCACATCCTAGATAGGTCCAGCTCATGCATTGTGGTGAACTCCATGTGTACCTCTAATAATCCTGAGTAATGGCTTCTTCCTTGCACCCAGAGGCCACTGTTATGGAAAGCTCTTGGTATTTAGGGCTCATGAACATGTAGCCCAATTTCAGCAACTGGCTGTTGTAGTGCCTTTAAAGTGATGGCTAGCTTCTCTGTTGCTTTGCTTACCAGTTTATGACTTGCTTGGGCAATATGTTATGATGGTCGGCCTTCTTTATACGGTGTCAGGGTGGTATGAGACACCTTCCACAACCTAATAATGGATCCAGCACAAATAAGCACTTTGATTTTTTTTGTACCCTATGCCTGATTTGCACATTTGTATCACTCTGTCTCTTACTTCTGTGATCTTCTCTTTAGTTTTCATTCATGCAGTGGATTCACAGACTCGCTAATGACTCCTACACAAAGAGAAAATTTGACCTTTACTCTAATTGCTCACTAGTAGAAAGTAATTATTCAGTAAGGTCCAAATGTGAGGAAAATGTGTGTCATTTGTGAACATTTAGCTTTTGGAGCTTATAAGTTTTGAATGCTTATACAAACACTGCTCTTTCAAGGGGATTGAACACTTATCTAAGGCCTATATATGAATATTCTTGGGCAGTATGGTGACACAGAAACTAGACACTGTCTCTAAGTAACCTTGTTTTGCTGGATTAAAAAACGGACTGATGGATAAATACATCCATAGCTGGCATTTCTTTAAAGGATTTTCATTTTCTTCTATGTGTGTGAACCTGCAATTGAATATTGTTCCACCTAGGTCTGATTCCTACTTTGCACACAAAGTAGAAATAATAGGCTCCAGCATCCTAGTGGAATTTATAATGAATGGAAATGACGGAAAATGTACAGATGTTTCAAATTCCAAATTCCCAAGGAAACACAGTATTTATTTGGGATTGAATCTTTTGTGGAGAAGACTTAGTTGGAAAAAGCAGATTTTGATATTTTATAAGTAAGTATTCTAATAGAAGCCATTTATTTATTTTTGCTGCTTTGTATGGATGTCTGGATCAATTCAGTTGATCGTGAACTTGAAATGAAAGTACTGATCAAAATGTCATTCATTTATATTTGCTTTTATTATTGTGAATGTATTGAATATAAACTGGATTCGGAAGCTTTGGACATTGCAGCACATGTGGACTTTAAAGCACTATCTCACTGTGTTGTGTAGCTCATTCTGGCTTGATCTTCCAACTAATATAACTGTTCTTATGCTTTGTAAGGTTATGGCCCTTTATTTTACTCTTGCTATGGATATTAGTTTTTCAAATTTAAAAATCAACTAAGTGTTATTGTGTAAGATTTTTTCAATGACATTTCCGCAGTAGGTAAATAAACATGTTCATAAAATGCTTTCTGGGAACACTAGGGGGAAAAAAAACTCGAAGCGCTTCAGCTCTTCAGGAAAGAAGATGAAAGTCCTGTGCAGTGTACACACAAAATACAGTTTTGCCCTAAAGTCGTGCAGAAGAGTGTTAATTGGGCTGAAACACATTCTTAGAGAACATAACTGCAGGTATATTTTTTATGAATTTAGAGGATCCACAAACACAAAAATGATGCCAGCTTCATTTTAAGATCACAACTGACAAAAATAAAATTGCATTAAATTGTGTTTTAAGATTGATTGGTATGCTGCTGGGTATTTCATATCCTTGGCTGGTATATACAGTAAATAGAGTTCTCTGAAACCAACAGGGAGTCGATGAACAACGTCTGCTAGGGGATCTACAATTTAATTTGTGATCTATTGGAATATTATTAGTCATCACAAGGGAGTCCACTGGTTTTCAAATGATTAAGCCATAATGTTCTGCTAAAGACAGACCAAAAATGGTAGGCATCAGGTGACACTGAGTATCCAGTAGGTTTATAAGAAATATAATGAAAATGTCTAAAAAGCAAGGAATCTGTTGAATTAATATAGAAGTATTAATATTCTGAACCATTGTAGGAAGAGGGAGGCACTGTGGCAAAGGGTCCCAAGAGGAAAATGTAGCTTTTTACAGAGCTTGGTAAATAAATACATAAATGAATAATATAACAAGAAACAACATCCCCCTTAAATACACAACATAATTACTAACAAGAATGGAAAACTTCTGACGTGGCTAAAGAGAAAAAGAGCAGTTACAGTCACAGTGTGGCATTATCAATGCATATTGTCAAAAGTATACAGGAGACTGAGTAGCGTTTCTTGACACACTCCTATTGAATAATATTAAAGCTAATGTGTCAGAGAGAGGATGTGTAGCATTGTTCATAATAGCTGGCAGTTTTGTTTTGAAAAGGGAGTTATTAAGCAGCTTAATGAATACTTGAATAAGCATTATATTCTTGATAGGTTTCAGTCAGGTTTTAGATCAAACCACAATACAGAAACTGTACCGGTTAAAGTAGTAAATGATAATTTTGCTGCTGTAGGTGACCTCCTAGTTCACTTAAATGGTAGAGCCAGCCCTGCACATCAGAATCACAGTCTATGAGCCTCCTCACCTTCAGTCTCCTTGTCCATTAGCCAGGACACCATAGGTTCCTTCACCTGCAGATCTCCAAGATTACCCCTTAACTAAGGTGGCTGGAGGAAAGTTATGTTAAGAGAAAAAAACAACTGTCACAGAAGGATAGCCACAATAATGATTTAGTGCTGGCACGTTATATGCCAAAATAACAATATATCTATTTATCCATCTATTTTTAACCATCAGTTTTCAAAAATTAAGTCACAGGTGAGCTGAAGCTTATCCCAGCAGCACTGGAAAGAAGGAAGGAACTAGCTCTGGGTAAAGTGTGCCCATATATTTAAATGAATTAATAAAATGAAAATATCGTACGTAGAGTATCTTAGATTGATTTTAAGTTTTTCTGTTTATTTGAAATAGTGCATGTTTTATAATTCTAAGTTCACAATGTTATTAAGTCCCTTCTCTTCATTCCTGTATGTTCATTTTAAAAAAATCATTTTCCTCAGTTTGGATAAGTATTTGAGTTGTGGGCTTCAGCCTAATGTTATTATGCTATGATTCCACATAAGCATGATTTGCAGCTTGATACAACTAAAAAAATAGGTTTATGAAATGAAAGCTCAGTAGTTTTAGTAGAAAGTTTTGTTCTGGAGATGTGAAACTAAAAGTAGAATATCTGGACAGATGTGGGCTCGAAGCACTTTCTGAATTCCTCTTGGTAAAGTGGCATTTTCTGAGGCATGAATTTATTTATGTAACAGTACACAGGCGTGTGTGAAAAACTCCTTAACCCAAAACTAAAGTAGCTGGAATAAATGAATTACCTAAGGCAGAAACATTTCAACAAATGAAATTAAAGACATTAATCTGTGAAGCTAAGAACTAAATTTTAAATTAAAAAACCTAATTGAAAGTTCTTAGTGCTAGCTCAACATGACAACAAACTGCTTAGATGTTTCACACCAGGAAAAGTTTTAAGATTTTTGAACAAGAAAGAAAAAAAGCTTTTTGGATTTGTGCTGAAAACAATTTGTAAAGTTCACAGGATCACATTATTAATAAAAGGAAATACATTATGGTAAAAGGGTGCCTAATTTAAAGAAAAATTGGTGAAATTTATCTGAAGTGTCAAAGCCTTCTATACAGCTGACAATGAAACAAGTGTTGCTGAAACTATATATGGGTTAGAAATGCCAGCAGAATGTTGTGGATTTGCTTTATGAAACATACAAATGAAGTAATGAACAGTAGATGGAGAGCCATTTTTGATGCAGAAGAAGTGCCATTTTTCTTGAATCTGCATTTTTAAAGGTATATTGATTACATGGTTAATATTTGGAATAGATATGTGTTAATTACAGGTATTGATGTCAATGAGGTAGGCAGAAAACTGCACCAGGCAATTGCTGCAATTCATCAAGCACAGTCAAACATTATTAGTATAGATTATGCACAGAATAGGATGTCATAATATTAAATTATGCAAGTAAACATATTTATTTCCAATCAAGCTTCTGCTTAAACAGTTTTCAAGCCACCACTTTGATTATGGATACATAATGAATTACATAGAGCTGTATACAGTTCTGTCTGCAGTTCGCATACCAGGAGAAGGTGGGAGCGGAGGATGCCATCATCTATATGCTACACCGATCCCTCTCCCACTTGGATAGAGGCAGTGGTGCTGTAAGAATTATGTTTCTGGATTTCTCTAGCGCCTTCAACACCATCCAACCTCTGCTCCTTAGGGACAAGCTGACAGAGATGGGAGTACATTCATACCTGGTAGCATGGATCATAGACTATCTTACAGACAGACCTCAGTATGTGCGTCTCGGGAACTGCAGGTCTGACATTGTGGTCAGCAACACAGAAGCGCCACAGGAAACTGTACTTTCTCCAGTTCTGTTCAGCCTATATACATCGGACTTCCAATACAACTCGGAGTCCTGCCACGTACAAACATTTGCAGACGACACTGCTATCGTGGGCTGCATCAGGATTGGGCAGGAGGAGGAGTATAGGAAACTAATCAAGAACTTTGTTAAACGGTGCGACTCAAACCACCTACAACTGAACACCAGCAAAACCAAGGAGCTGGTGGTGGATTTTTAGGAGGCCCAGGCCCCTCATGGACCCCGTGATCATCATAGGTGACTGGATGCAGAGGGTGCAGACCTATAAATACCTGGGAGTACAGCTGGATGATAAATTGGACTGGACTGCCAACACTGATGCTATGCGTAAGAAAGTATAGAGCCGACTATACTTCCTTAGGAGGCTGCCGTCCTTCAACATCTGCAATAAGATGCTGCATATGTTCTATCAGGCAGTTGTGGAGAGCGTCCTCTTCTACGAGTTGGTGTGCTGGGGAGGCAGCTTAAAGAAGAGGGATGCCTCACGCCTGGACAAATTGGTGAGGAAGGCAGGCTTTATTTTAGACACGAAGCTGGACAGTTTGACATCCGTGGCAGAGTGATGGGCACTGAGCAGGCTCCTGCCAATAATGGAAAATCCACTGCATCCACTGAACAGTGTCATCTCCAGACAGAGGAGCAGCTTCAGCAACAAACTGCTGTCACTGTCCTGCTCCACTGACAGAATGAGGAGATCGTTCCTCCCCCACACTATGCGGGTCTTCAACTCCACCCAGGGTCTGTCTCTTATACCTTCATTGTTATCACTCTTTAATTCAATATTGATCTTTATCAGTATTCTGCTGCTGGAGTATGTGTATTTCCCCTTGGGATTAATGAAGTATCTATCTATCTATCTATCTATCTATCTATCTATCTATCTATCTATCTATCTATCTATCTACAGTTACGGATGACAAGGTGGTGCAATGTCTAGCATATCTGCCTTATAGACCTAGCAACTTTGGAATTTGGACAGCTCTGAAAAGGTGCCCCTTGAGGGTGAACGACTCTGCCCTCATCCCTACGAGATGCCCCGCCCCCTCCCTTTCTGAACCATAAAAAGGTGGTCATTCCCAGAAAGAAGTGTCTCAATGTTAACCTGAACCTAGTGCAGGAGGGGGCTCCACAGACAGACCCTTAGTAGAAAGCCATTAGAGGCTACAATCTGTATGTTTATTTTATGCTTATGCCATCGAGTGTCTGTTTATTTTGCTACCAAGAGACGTTTTTTTTTTTTGTTAATCTATTATTAAACAGGGTAGTGATGTTTGGCCTTCCAACTTTTTTGTGGACTTTGTTTTTCACTCGTACTCAATAATTTCTTGCCTGAATGGGAGGCTAGAATGGAAGGACAGATGAGCCCATATTGATTATTTTTTATTACTTTTTCATTATAATTTTTACCTAATAGGGATTAAATTTCAGAAACATTTGCATCACACTGAAGGTTTGTTTTATTTATATCTATTGTTTACATCTTATCCTTTTATAGAATATTTAGGTTTTTAATTTATTTGCTAAGTATATTTTTATTTCTGTCTTTAATTGTAATGTTTTTCTTATTTTACATAGTGCCCCATGCCTACCTATACTGTACCTAAAAAGAATGAAATTTAAACTGAATGCATAAATTAAAAAAAAAAAGCAGAAACTTATTCAGAAATTTGATTCACATGACAACACCAGTAATAAAAGTATACTCCTGTACATTTAAAATATTCAATGGCCACTATTACAGAATACTGATACAAGACCTGGGACAACAAAATTCTAGTAGATATAGCGCCTTCAAGTGAAAAGAAAAGAATTGAATGCACAAAAGCAAGTGGCGTAACAGACATTTGGTACACTATCTCATTTTTTGGTTTATGACACATTAGTGGTAAGCTAGAATGCAGTACTTGTTAAATAGTTCAAAGCAACAGCACAAAATACAAGGTAGGTATGTTTACCTAGGGATGAATTGACTAGAGCAGACATCACATATGATATTTATGCCTTATTTAGAAAATAAATGGTCCCAGAGCCACAGATTCTGTAAAAACCAAAGTATGACTCGGTTAGGGAGATTCCTGGGATTGAACATATTGGTTTTGAGTACATTTTGTGTTGGCCAAGTTTGCAGGGTTGGTATTGCTAAAAACTACACTTGACCTTTTTGGCATTAGTAGACTGAAATAAAGAGAACATCCTCATGCTTTGCCGATTTCTCCAGCATATTGCTGCTAAATCTTGACTGCAAAACATTTTCATGCCCAGGGTGTTTAAAGGAAATTGCTGTAATTGACTCACTGAATAATGGACTGCTTTTATTTTTGGGGTAAACAATCTGATCTTAGACATGATAGTTTTGTTTTTTTGGATTGATAATAAAATTTTTTAATATCTACTTGTGGAGCAGATTCAAAATAAATATCATTTGTGTACTGTTTTAGAACAGATTTTGCAGACTTACATTATATGTGGTTTTTTTTCTTTTTCTAAACAATATTCTTCTTATTTCGGCTGCTCCCATTAGTGGTCGCCACAGCGAATCATCTTCTTCCAT
The DNA here is from genome assembly GCF_016835505.1 of Polypterus senegalus. Classification (NCBI taxonomy): domain Eukaryota; kingdom Metazoa; phylum Chordata; class Cladistia; order Polypteriformes; family Polypteridae; genus Polypterus; species Polypterus senegalus. Next base: position 138,013,356 of record NC_053155.1, on the reverse strand, counting down.
ATGTTTCTGTCCTCTGCATCTTGTTCTGTTACCCACATCACCTGCATGTCCTCTCTCACCACATCCATAAACCTTCTCTTAGGCCTTCCTCTTTTCCTTTTGCCTGGCAGCCCTGTCCTTAACATCCTTTTCCCAGTATACTCAGCATCTCTCCTCTGTACATGACCAAACCAACACAATCTCTGACTTTGCCTCCCAACTGTCCAACATGAGCTGACCCTCTAATGTACTCATTTCTAATCCTGTCCATCCTCATCTCCAATGAAAATCTTAGCATCTTTAACTCTGCCACATCCTTTTTTTCTAAACAATAATATTATTAATTATTTTGAAGTTTCGATTTACCTTCTAAACATATATCAATTGAACTGTTGATAAATTTAACAATCCTCTATAAAACCAGATTCTGAGCAATTAAAAGGTGTGTTAATTGCATATTTCATTATGGGGGACAGCTTGTCATTTTCACTTATATTCATTTTTTTTACAGTAAAAACTAATACATTGCAAAGTAATAGAGAAGTGACAAAGATCAAACTGATAGGCACAGTGATATTCAATTCCAATCATATAAGGCCTTATTTATAAAGCCACCCACAGTATGCATGAAACATTTGCCTTTCACAACTGCACAGCAATATGACATGGATAGTTTCTCATACATATTGGCTCTTATATGAAAATGGTTGTAATTGAGAGAGTCAGGAAAAGGAACAGAAAAGGCTTTAACCTCCTCACGTCGGAGGCAGAGGAACCCTTGTGCACTTAAAGGAACCCTTAATGATATTCAACAGCTGCTGTTAAAATGCAGCAGCTGGACAAATTAAACAGTTTGAACTTAAAAAATAATTTACGTTTGATCAAGTTAAAGCATTTGGGGGAATATGAAATTACCATTAACTACTTGGGCTTGTCTGAGTGGTGACACCTCACATATTGGATAAAATTTATTCTGCAACCATCCAAATGTGAGATCAAAAGTCAATTATCAAAATAGTGAAGGTGGGAAGAGCTAAGAAGGAATATTATTTTGTGGATAATTCACACTCATGTTTTTTTAAAAAGATTTGGTTTTAACATGACACTGATTCTGCAATAACACTAACAGTATTTACAGTCTGCCAATATACACACTCAAAAATATTTCTCTGTTTTCTATACTAAAATTCATTAAGTACAAATCTAAGCTAAACTGAAATAACAAAATTCAATACTATGCAGTATCCAAAAAAAATGCTTTATGTATGTTTATGTTTCCTTTATATATACTGTAGGTTTGTGACTCAAGTCATACACTTAAAATTTGGCACACAGGTACTCCTCACCATGTCAGTTTTTTGACATGTAACTTTTTGCCTTGCACCTCTGATGGGATGACAGGGACAGCTTTGGGTCACAGCAAATGGCAAAATATACCACAGTATGATCTATTGACAGAGAAACTGTGCCATGCAGGTAGTGATGATGGGTTGAAAGTCAGCACACTTGCATTTCAGCCAGTAAATTCATATTCAGTTTCTACACATGACATGTAAGTGTTTCTCTAATCAAGCATTTCCCTCACTATTTTTGTCATGGCTGCAGGTTTTCTGAAATGAAGCCACATTATGCTCGGGTTGATTATTTCTTGAAATTTGAGGTTCTTTGCACCAGAAAAAATATCTATCTATCTATCTGTGGATATCTATCTAATCTGGAACCAGAGCTGTGAGGTTTATTCAGGAAAATCATGGAAGCCATTTTAGAAAGCCATGCCAGAATCATGCTATATTCTAACATATTCTAATATTCTAAGATAGATAGATAGATGGATGGATGGCCAGGGCCATTACCTGGTGGGGACCCCAACTAGGTGGAAGAACTGAGGGAAAGAACATATTTGGGACATTACCTCCCCCGAGTCTCTAAAGGGCAGCTCCCCTGTGTTGCTACAACACCCTCAATCCCTGTTGGGCATGTCAGGAGTTATAGTATGGAACAAAACTGTTAGGCTCCATCCGTGCTACCAGGGGGTGCTGCAGGTACAGTTGAGCCCTTTGTGGAACATATTTCCGCTACAACCAGAAGTATAGCCGGAAGAAGGTCAAGAAACACTTGGAGCATGTCTGGGTGCACTATAAAAGGAACTGCCTCAACACTGGTTGGAGAGCCAGAGTCTGGAGGTGGAGGACAAAGCTTATGAGGAGGAGTGAAGGAGAATAAGAGACAGAGAGAGAAAGAGACACAAGAAAGAAAGAACAAACGTCTTTGTTATATTGTTTTGTGTTTGGTGCTTTTGTACTGTGCTGTGAAGTGGGGAGCAACACAAAATGCTTCCCCACTGAAGAATAAAATGTGTGCTGTTTTGAACTTGGACTCTGTGTCTGTCTGTGTCGGGGTTGGGGGAGCAGCACACCCCGCTGGTGGTCCACTGTATATATATATATATATATATATATATATATATATATATATATATATATATATATATATATATATATATATATATATGTGTGTGTGTGTGTGTGTGTGTGTGTATGTGTGTCCATAAGCAATCAATAAGCTAAATATTTAAGGCAGGCACATTAGACAATAAATTAGCAGGTAACTTGCCAGATAGAGAGCTTTGCTTTTTAAATGCTGAGAGTATTACAAATATATACTATGGAAACTAAGCTCCATAGGATTGTCACACCAGAGGATATGTTGTAAAGCCTGACAGCAGCTGGTACAAAACATCTCATATATTACTCCCTGGAGCACTATGGTAGAAATAGTCTTGTGTTAATGGTGCTGTACAGGTTGACTGGGATGTTATACAGAGAGTTTGAAGCATTTTTCACAATAGCCAACATATTAGACAACATCTTTCTCTGTGGTACTGTCTGTAGTGAGTCCAGACTAGTGCCCAGGGGAATTCAACATTTAAGATCTTATTAATAGCTTCCTGCTCTATCCAGATTAGAGAGGCCCTGTGTAGCACATGCACAATGGCGGTATCCACCCTAATATAACAGGCAAACAACAGGAGATCCCCTTCTTTTGTTAACCTGAGTTTTATGTGGTTGAGCGTAAGCCTTTCCAGTTATTTCATGATATGAAATGAAAAGACTAGAGGCATAAAGGTAGCTAAACCACTGGCTTTACCGTTTTTGGCACTGGACACAGACACAATGTCTTTCACAGCTTCGGGATCCTTTTCATGCTGAGACATTACACTAAATATGTGCTGAAGGACTGAGGACCATAGGTCTTTTTTGCTTGCAATTTTAAATATGTTTTAAATGAAATCAGAACTAGGAAAAGTCAAGAAGTTAAAGATGGAAAATACAAAGGCATGAAATAAATAAAGAAAGCTCAGGACATGAATTAAAGATCGAAGTTGGGATACAGTGCAATAGTTTGTATCCAAAGGTAGACACATAACCAGACCCACACTGCGCAGACATTAAATGAACTCAAGGAACAGAAACATTTACAATCTGAAAATAATAAGAAGAATGATCAATTATGGGTTTTTCATAGGTGGAATCAGAAATCTCAGAAAATTAGGGAAAAGCACATGCTGACCTTTATACAGTTGCATTGATGCTGTCATTTGCGTCACACTCCCAATCGTCTTACCTGGTAACAGCAGAGCAACCATAAACATAAACAGAGGCACCCACAAGAAAGCAATATGGCACCACGGGAAAATTAAATTAACTTTTATCACCATTAAAAACACTTATAAAGTATAGATAAAACCAATGGATTCCTTGGTCTTCAAAGCCATGGAAACTATATTCAAAAGTATTTAAAAGACCAAGAGATAGTCAGTAAAAATCAAAGTTGCCAGCCAAATCATGATGGGACCTGTAGCCTTGCTATTCTGACATTCTCCCAGCAGTCTCTTCACATGATCAAGAGTGATGAACATTCTATGAGGAGGAAGGAGAGGTCTTCCATAACATGACAATGTGCTTCATATGTGAGCAGCAAGGATCTCCACAGCAAGACTGGTTAGTCTTACGAGAACAGTTCTTTTTACCATTTAGGTTCATTTACCTAAAATTGAAATATATTTTAATTTACTCCAATCAGCACATGGATAAACTATATATCCCAGTAATATCCTTTATGACATTAAGTGTTATGTAAAGTTCCAAATTAGTTAAACATTACAGTATACAGTTAAAATGTTATATATGATCTCATCTTCTTATTTAAATGTGCTGCTACAAACGATGTCTGGATACACTAGTTAAACAGGCAGGCAGTTTCAGGCATATTTTCCTTTACACCTTCCTCTTCCTCCTGTAAACCTTTTTGCACTCTCTCATCTCCTCTTTCTATTCCCTCTGGACACACTTTAATCCCTTGTCTCTCTCTGTTCTAAACACTCTGTTTTTGACATTAACATGGAGCTTTAAATTACTTGTGACTGCAAGGTTTATGATTTGAAAAACACTTCCCTCTATCATTGGATGGATGTTAGCAACATTGACATGTATGCAATCTGTTGTGCAGTACACAGAACTGTGAATGGGTTACATGGCATTTTTTCAGCCAAAAGAATTCTGTCTAGCATATAGTGAATTCAAGTACAGTATAAGACTTTTAAAATGAGCAAGTACAAGCAAGTACAAAGACACGGTATAATGCAATTTGCGGTAGTCCTGACCCTTTTTACATTCCTTGAAAAGATTGATGCAGTGCCATTACTCATGTGTTGGTCCACCCAGACCCTTCTTTTGTATGCAACTTGACGGGTTTTGTGGTGGGCAAGTACTTTGTTGTTATTTTATTTTATGAATGGTTTGACTTTTATTTCTCTAAAATGTTGACTATTTGGGTCCTTCAATAAGGATTTGTAACAAGTGCATGTGGGTACATGAGAAGATTATGTTTTAAACGCCACTTCACAGACTATTGTTTTCTTAATATATTTCATGAAACAGTGTCACTCATAGCAAAGGAACACAGCTCTCTAAAAATTCCATTAGCAAAAGATACCAAAGACTTACATTTACATTACAGCCTATTCCATTCGATTTCTACTAATTTTAATTTTGTTTTGTATAGTGTTAACAAAACAAATAAAATATTACCAAAAAAATAATAATAACTGTATGAGAGTCATGGTGGAACAATGACTTAAAGCATCCTTGGTTCAAATCCAAAGATTTTCATGTTCATAATCTGTCTGTGTGGGCTTTCTTCCCACATTGTCAAACATATGTGTTAGGTGAATCTGTAATACAGAAATGGCTCTTTATGAAAATATACACTTTTGTGTACGTAAGTGGACCCTGTGATAGACTGTCCAAATCTGTCCAAAACTGTGTTCTGCTTTGTCCCAGTGGTGCCAGATAGACTTCAGCCCTTCATTGTCCTAAAATGTATTAAGTGTTACTCTTCTTCTTCTTCTACATTTTATTATTAATACTACTATTATTATTAGGAATAGTAATAGTAGTAGAGTGCAGGCAGAGAAGAGAGGTGAAGAAGAGAGTGCAGGCAGGGTGGAGTGGGTGGAGAAGAGTGTCTGGAGTGATCTGTGACCAATGGGTACCAGCGAGAGTGAAAGGGAAGGTCTACAAAATGATAGTGAGACCAGCTATGTTGTATGGGTTGGAGATGGTAAAACTGGCCAGAAAACAGCAGACAGAACTGGAGGTGGCAGAGTTAAAGATTCTAAGATTTGCATTGGATGTGATGAGGATGGACAGGATTAGAAATGAGTACATTAGAGGGTTGGCTCAAGTTGGACGGTTTGGAGACAAAGTCAGAGAGGTGAGATTGTGTTGGTTTGGACATGTGCAGCGGAGAGATGCTGGGTATATTGGGGGAAGGATGCTAAGGATAGAGCTGCCAGGTAAGACAAAAAGAGGAAGGCCTAAGAGAAGGTTTATGGATGTGAGAGAGGACATGCAGGTGATGGGTGTAACAGAGCAAAATGTAGAGGACAGGAAGATATGGAAAAAGATGATCTGCTGTGGTGACCCCTAACAGAAGCAGCCAGAAGTAGAAGAAAAAGAAGAAGTATTACTAGTAATAACAGAAGTAGTAATAGTAATAGTAGTAGTAGTAGTACTAATAGTGGTAGTAGTAGAAGTTGTACACAGTATTATTCAATAAAGAATATGGCAGACTATTTTTATTTGCCCTCTTGAAGCTAAGACAAATGTCTGCATAACTAGAGTAAAATTTAATTAGACAGCATGAGTGCATTCCTTGGTCCATATTTTTTGTAGAGGCTGAGTCACTTTTACTAAATAAGAAGTGAATGGCATATGTTTATTGTTTACATTAAAAAGGAGCATGGAAAATACATTATTTTATCAAAATTTTTCTAAGCAAGTTTCAAAATCAGCAAGTGAGAGGAATAGCTAGCTGTTGTGTAATCACTAGCTGAAAATGATAGCAAATACTCTTTGGCTGGAATTCTTAAACACAGCAATTTTAAGTGATATAATTCAGTTAAGGAATGCCTACAGTAATTAACTGTACTTCAGAGTGTGACAGTAAATGCAGAGGGAACTGGCAAAACAGAAAGGAGCTGATGAACCTGAAGCTTCAAACTCCTGTTGTTATTTTACTTGTTTATCACGGCACTGTTGCAATTTGGTTGAACATGAAAGTAAGAATTCACTGTACTCTGTACACATGACAGTACTAATATGACTTCTTCTGCCACTAAATAGCCAACCTGCTACAGAAAGCAAAAAGTACACTTTACAATAAAACAAGTATATAGTGCCTATTTATGGTGCTTACTTTGAATGTCATGATATTTATTGTCAAGTCAAGTTATTTATTGATACTTATACAGTACTTCACTATTATTCTGATGGTGTAAACTGCAGTTTAATTTTAAGTTGCATCTACCAATAAATAATAATCCTATTTTTAAATGTGTTTCATTTAGAATTCCTATTGGAAGGTCAGACGGTCAAATCTCATTCTAGATTTGGCAAACATTTCTAATTAAATGTGATAACAATGGCCAGTTTTCTAAAATCTAGAGACTGCAATTTTCTTTAGCCTAATCTTTTTTTGTTGCAACTTTATTCTGTTACCGTACAACAAATTAAAGTAAATTCTTAAACAATTTTGGAATTCTTCTTTCTATGAAGTACTGTGTATGTTTTATTTGGTTAATGAAATTAACAAACTGCTGCATTTTTTACTAGCAGCAGTTGAGAAATACTAGAATACAAACTGAGCGATGATTAAAGGAGTTGTTCAGATGACAAATTGAATGCAAAATTTGAGAAATGCGGCTAAAAACACTAATTTTCTTCTTTGCTTAATGTTCTTAACCACTGAGGTATGTTTTGTGTAAGAGCAATACCCAGAGCCATTTTTAGCTAATCATCACTTTACCTGTCAAAATTTACAATAGCCAGTAGCCTTCTGCCTACACATGACAACATCAAATAACATTCTCAAAACCTACTTCATCCAATTCAAGATGGTAGAGCCTGTAAGAGCAGCACTTAGGTGTAAGGCGGGAAACAGCCCTGTGTAGGGCACCATTTCATTGCAGGGTCCACTCACACACCAACCCTAATTTGGAATTGCCATGTAACTGAACCTGCATGTCTTTGAAGATGTGATAAAAAAAAACACAGACATAAGGAGAACATGGCAGCTCTACATGGATAACATCTGGTTATAGGATATGAAACTAGCATTAGCACTAGAACAGGAGCGCCGCAGGAGACTGTACTTTCTCCGGTCCTGTTCAGCCTACAGTGCATCCGGAAAATATTTACAGCGCATCACTTTTTGCACATTTTGTGATGTTACAGCCTTATTCCAAAATGGATTAAATTCATTTTTTTACCTCAGAATTCTACACACAACACCCCATAATGACAACGTGAAAAACGTTTACTTCAGATTTTTGCAAATTTATTAAAAATAAAAAAATTGAGAAAGCACATGTACATATGTATTTACAGCCTTTGCCATGAAGCTCAAAATTGAGCTCAGGTGCATCCTGTTTCCCCGATCATCCTTGAGATGTTTCTGCAGCTTAATTGGGGTCCACCTGTGGTAAATTCAGTTGATTGGACATGATTTGGAAAGGCACACACCTGTCTATATAAGGTCCCACAGTTGACAGTTCATGTCAGAGCACAAACCAAGCATGCCGTCAAAGGAATTGCTTGTAGACCTCCGAGACAGGATTGTCTTAACACACAAATATGAGGAAGGTTACAGAAAAATTTTTGCTGCTTTGAAGGTCTCAATGAGCACAGTGGCCTCCATCATCCGTAAGTGGATGAAGTTCAAAACCACCAGGACTCTTCCTAGAGCTGGCCGGCCATCAAAACTGAGCGATCGGGGGAGTAGGGTCTTAGTCAGGGAGGTGACCAAGAACCAGATGGTCACTCTGTCAGAGCTCCAGAGGTCCTCTGTGGAGAGAGGAGAACCTTCCAGAAGGACAACCATTTCTGCAGCAATCCACCAATCAGGCCTGTATGGTAGAGTGGCCAGACGAAGCCACTCCTTAGTAAAAGGAGTTTGCCAAAAGGCACCTGAAGGACTCTCAGACCATGAGAAACAAAATTCTTTGGTCTGATGAGACAAAGATTGAACTCTTTGGTGTGAATGCCAGGTGTCACGTTTGAAGGAAACCAGACACCACTCATCACCAGGCTAATACCATCCCTACAGTGAAGCATGGTGGTGGCAGCATCATGCTGTGGGGATGTTTTTCAGCGGCAGGAACTGGGAGACTAGTCAGGATAAAGGGAAAGATGACTGCAGCAATGTACAGAGACATCCTGGATGAAAACCTGCTCCAGAGCGCTCTTGACCTCAGACTGGGGCAACTGTTCATCTTTTAGCAAGACAACGACCCTAAGCACACAGCCAAGATATCAAAGGAGTGGCTTCAGGACAACTCTGTGAATGTCCTTGAGTGGCCCAGCCAGAGCCCAGACTTGAATCCGACTGAACATCTCTGTAGAGATCTTAAAATGCCTGTGCACTGACACTTCCCATCCAACCTGATGGAGCTTGAGAGGTGCTGCAAAGAGGAATGGGCGAAACTGGCCAAGGATAGGTGTGCCAAGCTTGTGGCATCATATTCAAAAAGACTTGAGGCTGTAATTGCTGCCAAAGGTGCATCAACAAAGTATTGAGCAAAGGCTATGAATACTTATGTACATGTGATTTCCCAGTTTTTTTATTTTTAATAAATTTACAAAAACCTCAAGTAAACTTTTTCACGTTGTCATTATGGGGTGTTGTGTGTAGAATTCTGAGGAAAAATGAATTTAATCCATTTTGGAATAAGGCTGTAACATAACAAAATGTGGAAAAAGTGATGCGCTGTGAATACTTTCCGGATGCACTGTATATATATATTTACAATGCTCATTTTTCTTGAAAACTGTACATTATGTAGTATACATTGTGGCTGATAGGCGGGGCTCTTGCCTGGACAGGATGCCCAAAGTGTGGAAGGACCAGGGGAAAGAAGATTGTCGGGAAAGTTTCTTTCCCGGGCCAATAGAGGGCAGCCCCCTTGGTTTCCAGTGGGGTTACGGGTTATGAGCATGAGGGCTTAACCCTGTTGGAACCCGTGGCCACCGCCAGGGGGCGCATGGGCCTTTCCAGGTCCTTATTTGGTCACGCTTTCGCCACACCCGGAAGTGTGGCTGGAAGAAGCTCTTTAGGCACCTGGAGTCCATCCTGGTGCCCTATAAAAAGGAGCCACCTCACTCCATAAGTGGCCAGAGTCGGAAAGAGAGGACAAATCCTGAACAGGAGTGAAGGGAGAAGGACTGGTGGCAAGAAGGGACTGAATGGTGTTGGTGTTTTGCGTTGTGTTGGTGAAACTGTAAATAAATATGTGGAGTGTGGCAAAACCTGTCTCCTGCCTGTCTGTGTCTGGGTTAGGGTGGCTGTGCGCCCCCTAGTGGCTCACAGCATCTATATATAAAATTTTTTGTCTTTATTAGGAGAATACAACTATGATAGTCTCATGTCAATACAACCAATTTAACATATACATCAAAAAACCTCATATACTCAGGCCCGTCGCGACAAGGCAGGCAAACCAAGCAATTGCTTGGGGCCCCGAGCTGGCCTGGGGCCCCAAGACAACGACTGGTTAAGAATAAAATGCAGCGACAAACTGTGTGAGCGCCCCATTGATAGTGAATGCAGTAAAGTGCAATGACACTGTTATCGGATCCCCTCAAGGGGCCCCTCGCTGACAGCAGCCAGCCAACCACGCGATCTCTGCTGCCGGCAAAATACAAAACTTCCTCGGCAGTCATGAAGCGGAATTATGCTTCAGGAAGCCAAAAAAGAAAGAAGAGAAAGGAAGAGGAGGATAAGAAAAAACAAGACAGTGGTAAGTGATAAATTACACACATAAAATAGCTCTACTTGTCTTGTACAAATGGTGCAATTTTTCAAATAAAATAAATAAATAAAATAAATAAAATACAGTACAGTCGGACGAACAGCTGCACAGTGCTCATTCAGTAAATGCATAGCTAAAGACTAAAGATTAATTAACTGTCAATTTACCTTCTATTAATGATTGTTATTATTATAAAGTGACTGGCACTTATGTCAATTGAGCGGGATGTTCGCCAGTCTTTGGACGTGGAGGACATTGTGATTGCCTTTGCAGAAAACAAGGCTCGCAAACAGCAGTTTTAGATAATTTGCACATGTTTGAGAGAACTGAAAAATGTTAATGTGAGTATTATGTGTGTGTGTGTTTTTAAGTATGTTGGATTTAGTTATTGTGCACTTTTTTAATGTATATTTGATTTTATGGTACATTGGTGTTTTTTGCAAATGTTCAATTGTTGAAAATGTTCAAATTTTATGCACTTTATATGCAACAGCAGTATTTGCACTCTAAACATTTTTTTATTTATGCACAGTATATGCAACAGCAGTATTTGCACTGTAAACCTTTTTTATTTATATAAAGTGTGAGTGAATTTAAACTGTATGGCTATGCTGTAGTTCCTTTGCGGCATGCGTGCGTGCGGGGGGCCTCCATGTCCATTTTGTTTGGGGCCCCCAAATTCCTTCAAACGGCCCTGCATATACTTCCCCTTTGCTAAGAACAGTAGTACTTCAGTTGTGTGTTAGCAGTTGACAAATGCAGGTTGTTCAGTGGTAACGTTGCTGCCTTGCAGCAGGGAGATCATAGGTTCATGCCCTGGGTCGTTCCTGTGTGAAAGCGCTTTGAGTAGTAAGAAAATTACCATTTGTCTTCCATAGACAACAATTTCCAATAGTTTTAGCATTTTCTGTACCTATAAATAAATGTTAGGTACAGAGTTTTGACCACATTAAAATATACATGTGGACCGATAACAAGCGAAGCGAGCTATCAAGTGTGTGATTAGGCCACCATAGGCAGTCAGGACAGCACACTCCCCTAGCATATAAGTTGACTGACTCTTTCACTAACTATCTCACTTATCAACAATAACACCTAATTATGTAAAGATACTGTATGTGCTCATGATAACTGTTCTACTGTGCTAGTTTAAATCACATTGACATTGTTTATGAAATCAATTCAGAACATATAAAACAAAAATAGATCTGTAATTATCTTGTATATAAAAGTCTACACGTGGAAGTGTGTGTGTGTGTCTGTCTATATGGCCCGGGAGTGTGAGGCTGCCCAGAAGTGCGAGGCTACAGCATGAAGCTCAAAGAGCTGGCAAGGGGCCCAAAGTTAATTAGTCAGAAGAAGAAAGAAGTATGAAGCTACAGCATGAAGCTGAATAAAAGCGACTCTGTTGCCAAAGTGAAACCGGCGACGAAAGACAAACTCGCTTAGCTGCTAATACACAAATGAGTAGAGCACATTGGCAAAACAAAATCTCTGAGCAGAGAGAAACTCGCTTGGTCACTGACAGACAAAGGGGAAGAGCACGTCCGCAAAACAAAACCGCCAACTCTACATTTCAGTTTCTCTTCAGACAATTTCAATTGGAAGTGGAAGAAACTATTCACTGCACTTCCAAATTACCCATACACAAGATTACCTAGGTTTCATTTAAATCATTATACAAAATATATGTGTGTTTAAAGGCAAGTGACACTTTTATTTAAATTGGCTAAAACTATTGTTTCTAGCCTTCACCTTACAGTATTAATAAAGATTATGGGTTCAAACTCTGTAATTAATTTCTTCTAGATAATGTACTTCTTTGACAAATCTAAATTGGATATGTCTTTGTTTTAATGCTTAGATCTGGAAACTTAAAATCCCAATCATACTGTAATATCCTAGTGTAAAAACATCTTACAGTTATGACTATCCTGTAAAGGGGGAATTTTTGATAGATGTCTGACATTGTGGTCAGCAGCACAGGAGCGCCGCAGGGGACTGTGCTTTCTCCAGTCCTGTTCAGCCTACAGTGCATCCGGAAAATATTTACAGCGCACCACTTTTTCCACATTTTATTATGTTTACAGCCTTATTCCAAAATGGATTAAATTCATTTTTTTGATAATAATGACAACGTGAAAAAAGTTTACTTGAGGTTTTTGCAAATTTATTAAAAATAAAAAAAAAACAAGAAATCAAATGTACATAAGTATTCACAGCCTTTGCTCAATACTTTGTTGATGCACCTTTGGCAGCAATTACAGCCTCAAGTCTTTTTGAATATGATGCCACAAGCTTGGCACACGTATCCTTGGCCAGTCTTGCCCATTCCTCTTTGCAGCACCTCTCAAGCTCCATCAGGTTGGATGGGAAGTGTCGGTGCACAGCCATTTTAAGATCTCTCCAGAGACGTTCAATTGGATTCAAGTCTGGGCTCTGGCTAGGCCACTCAAGGACATTCACAGAGTTATCCTGAAGCCACTCCTTTGATATCTTGGCTGTGTGCTTAGGGTCGTTGTCCTGCTAAAAGATGAACCGTCGCCCCAGTCTGAGGTCAATAGTGCTCTGGAGCAGGTTTTCATCCAGGATGTCTCTGTACATTGCTGTAGTCATCTTTCTCTTTATCCTGACTAGTCTCCCAGTTCCCTCTTTTTTTCTCCCTCTGAAAAACATCCCCACAGCATGATTCTGTCACCACCATGCTTCACTGTAGGGATAGTATTGGCCTGGTGATGAGCGGTACCTCGTTTCCTCCAAACGTGATGCCTGGCATTCACACTAAAGAGTTCAATCTTTGTCTCATCAGACCAGAGAATTTTGTTTCTCATGGTCTGAGAGTCCTTCAGGTGCCTTTTGGCAAACTCCTTTTACTAAGGAGTGGCTTCTGTCTGGCCACTCTACCATACAGGCCTGATTGGTGGATTGCTGCAGAAATGGTTGTCCTTCTGGAAGGTTCTCCTCTCTCCACAGAGGACCTCATCGGGTTCTTGGTCACCTCCCTGACTAAGACCCTTCTCCCCTGATCGCTCAGTTTAGATGGCCGGCCAGCTCTAGGAAAGTCCTGGTGGTTTTGAACTTCTTCCACTTACAGATGATGGAGGCCACTGTGCTCATTGAGACCTTCAAAGCAGCAGAATTTTTTCTGTAACCTTCCCCAGATTTGTGCCACGAGACTGTCTTGGAGGTCTACAGACAATTCCTTTGACTTCATGCTTGGTTTGTGCTCTGACATGAACTGTCAACTGTGGGACCTTATATAGACAGGTGTGTGCCTTTCCAAATCATGTCCAATCAACTGAATTTACCACAGGTGGACTCCAATTAAGCTGCAGAAACATCTCAAGGATAATCAGGGGAAACAGGATGCACCTGGGCTCAATTTTGAGCTTCATGGCAAAGGCTGTGAATACTTATGTACATGTGCTTTCTCAATTTTTTTATTTTTAATAAATTTGCAAAAATCTCAAGTAAACTTTTTCACGTTGTCATTATGGGGTGTTGTGTGTAGAATTCTGAGGAAAAAAATGAATTTAATCCATTTTGGAATAAGGTTGTAACATAACAAAATGTGGAAAAAGCAATGCGATGTGAATACTTTCCAGATGCACTGTATATACATTGGACTTCCAATACAAATCGGAATCCTGCCACGTGCAAAAGTTTGCAGATGACACTGCTATCATGGGCTGCATCAGGAGTGGGCAGGAGGAGGAGTATAGGAAACTAATCAAGGACTTTGTTAAATGGTTAAACCTACAACTGAACAGAAGCAAATCCAAGGAGCTGGTGGTGGATTTTAAAGGGTTTAAACAATGTTTTCCATGCTTGTTCAATTAACCATAATCAATTAATTAACATGCACCTGTGGAATGGTCGTTAAGAACCTTAACAGCTTACAGAAAGTAGGCATTTAAGGTCACAGTTCTAAAAACGCAGGACACTAAAGAGACTTGTCTACCGACTGTGAAAAACACCCAAAGAAAGATGCCCAGTGTCCCAGCTCATCTGCGTGAACGTGCATTAGGCATGCTGCAGGGAGGCATGAGGACTGCTGATGTGCCTAGGGCAATAAATTGCCATGTCCACACTGTGAGACGCCTAAGACAGCGCTACAGGGAGACAGGAAGGACAGCTGATCATCCTCGCAGTGGAAGACCACGTGTAACAACACCTGCACAGGATCGGTACATCCGAATATCACACCTGCGTGACAGGTACAGGATGGCCACAACAACTGCCCGAGTCACACCAGGAACACACAATCCCTCCATCAGTGCTCAGACTGTCCGCAATAGGCTGAGAGAGGCTGGACTGAGGGCTTGTAGGCCTGTTGTAAGGCAGGTCCTTACCAGACATCACCAGCAACAACGCCCACCTTCGCTGGACCAGACAGGAGTGGCAAAAAGTGCTCTTCACTGATGAGTCACGGTTTTGTCTCACCAGGGGTGATGGACAGATTTGTGTTTATCGTCGAAGGAATGAGCGTTACACCGAGGCCTGTACCCAGGAGCGGGATCGATTTGGATCGATGGCTAGGGCCATTCCCCCCAGAAATGTCCAGAAACTTGCAGGTGCCTTGGTGGAAGAGTGGGGTAACATCTCACAGCAAGAACTGACAAATCCGGTCCAGTCCATGAGAAGGAGATGCACTGCAGTACTTCAAGCAGCTGGTGGCCACACCAGATACTGACTGGTACTTTTGATTTTGAGCCTCCCTTCATTCAGGGACACATTGTGAAACATTTTTAGTTTATGTCTTATGGTGTTGACTCTTTTAGTGTTCATACAAATATTTACACATTAAGTTTACTGAAAGTAAAAACAGTTGAAAGTCAGAGGACGTTTCTTTTTTTGCTGAGTATATATAATAAACAGTATACATACTTACATACATATACATATACATATATATGTATAGTATACATTTATATATAACCATAGAAGGTCAGAATGGAATTTTAAATGACTCAGAAAGTGAGTGGTGTTTTGCAAAGGATGAGCAAATCTCTTGTGCTTATTACTTCTGGCCCTCAATTGTCTTAGCGCTGCATAGCAAGAAGTGGTCAACGAAGCTTCCATTTGGAGATATGGCTGTCAAGGTGATATAGTGCTTTATGGTAATGTCAACAGACTTGCTTCCACTAAGCTTAAAAAATGAATGAATGTTTGGCTGGATAGGTAGTTTTTTTTTTTTTGTTTTTTTTTAATATTATTAATGTAGAAAAACAAATGATATCCCTGAATACAATGTTTGTAGCCATTCATGAGGACTCCAGATTAATGCCACTTGATCATTAGGTGTATTAGGAACAGACAGAGATCTTTCAGATGACTGGCTGACTTATCTTCATTTCATCAAATCTAGTTAAATAGCAAAGGGCAAAGCAACATATTAAAAAGTGATTTTAATTTAATGAAAAAAACCATTCATTGCACACAAAACGTTTGGGTCACAAAAAACAAAGTTTATATAGTTTAAGTTCATATAGTTCCTAAAGCTGAAATGCCACTATGCAATTTCCTGACCTCCACATACTCTCAAGGTTTTACAATTCAACAGCTCAACCACTTCACAAAAGTTCACAGTCCATTCTGTTCATCTTGGTGTGGGGTCTAAAAAGATAGATAAGTGTCGTGGTGGAACTTCCCTTAAATAACAACCTAGTACTGCATCAAAATCAAAACTCAGGCCTACTGACATGACACTAAACAAGGCCAAACCACAAGCATCAAAACCTCCAAGTCATGATTTACTACAAACGAGTACTCACTTCCAATATCCGGTCGAAGTTTCTTGTCGTATTCCTTCAGTAGGTTATTGAGTATTTGAGTTGCGTCAGTCTCCTGTGTTTTGGGGGCCAACATTTGGTTTACAGTTACATCGTCATAATCTTCTTCGTCTTCAAGTCTCTGAGGGCTACATAACAAGAAGTGATCAAAGATGTTCTCATTAGAGATACGGCTGTCAAGATGATCAGATACTTTATATTACCTGAATACCCAGACTGTTAGAAGACATGTTGGACTGGAATTAGTAGAAAAAAATATTACGAGATTCTGTTATGCTGTGCTACTAAAAAAACATTAGGTTAATTAACTTCACTGGGGTTGATTAATTCTGTCAAAAATTAAAATCAAAATTTAATAATGTGTACTCAAGTACTCCATAAGATGGGTGACGAGACTGCATCTCAAAATTGCATTTTCTGTATAGATAGATAGATAGATAGATAGCAGGGGTCAGCAGGAAGCCTTCGGCATTGCTGCCTCATGGCTTCAGAGTCTTAGATTCAAATCTCCTGCACTGCCAACATGGAGAAAGCGTTTTTTCCTCCTTGTGCATATTTCAGTGTCACAGCCACTGCGTGTTAGGTAACTTGGCATAAGTGTAAATGTATATGTGTGCTGAATACACTCTGTGAAGGACCGACGCCTAATCCAGTCATGGCTTCTGCCGTGTGCTCAGGCTGTCTAGCTACTCCGAGCTCGGTAGCTGGATTGGAAAATGGACGGATAAATAGGTGAACTATTTACAGGTAAAAAATATTTTCCTCTAAGTTTTCCTGTGTTAAGAAAAAAATAATAATATGAATAATACAAATGGTTGTATGCCTAAAGGTACGTGATAAAGTAGCCATTAGTGTTAGTAACAACTTACAAAACGCAACCCCCACCAAAGGTATGGAGCTGCTACAAAGAAAATTGTTTGCTGAACTTTTCCATTACAAGTTCTCAGAATGTTTTTTTTTTTCGGCTAAATCAGGAACCTTGGAAAGCTGACCTTCTTGCTTGAATGCTTAAGATGGCCAACGAAATAAAATAAGTGCATTCCTTTTACGCTCGCTTTTTAAAAATTCATAGTATTTAATGGAAAGACGCAAAAGTAATTCAGGTTGTGACTCTACTGCCATCCGCACTCACAAACACGAGCTCGAATGGTTTCCATGCCAATTAAAATACACAAGGACTAGGAACGCACTTTATGAATGAAGAATCATATGAGATATTAAAACTCCATACTAAGCTTTCAAATTATGCCGTTCTTTTACTGTTTGGTCATGGTTTAACTATGAGAATATTTGATTTTTTAAAGTTGCGTTTCTTGTTTTACTGCATTTATTTGAATCATGTAAACAATACGCCAAAGTGTTATTGTTTATCATAAATGATTCCTCCCACATGCAGTGTACCAAAAAGAAGGAATACGCCATATACCACACAGGAAAGCACACTTTAAGACATTTGGCTGTACTGTGTAGCCTTTTAACCTTATGATTATTCACTAGATTAAGCATTTTGCAGCACTCATCAAAGATCTTAATGAAAACAATTTTCTCAATAATGTTGGATTGTTTTATCTTTTTAGATAAATATAAGAAAAAAGACATTTAAAACTCTTTAACATGCCGAAGAGAGGCTCTGAATTTGCAGGGCAATCTAACAGTCATACAGAAAACCAAACAATATTTGATGCGAAATAATTAATTTAGCTATAATTGTATCGCCATCTAAATTGACTCCAGATGTGCTCAATTTAAACACGTGAAACTTTCGTCAGTAGGATATAAAGATGGCATACTATACATGAAAACAAATCTTTCATTGCCTATACCTCTGAGCTCCAAAAAACAATGAATATGCAATTTTAACTCTTACACTTAAACACGCTGAGTATAAAATGAAAAGACTGTACTTACCAGGCATAAAAAACTGAGAGAAGTAAGAAAGCCACCAATAATTTGGTGGACATTTTTAGAAAAACGATGACTTGCAGTGAAATTAATGGTATTGAACGCCTTTTTGATTGTTTGTTTTTTTTCTTCCCCCCCAAAAAAATGAAGTAGTATGTGTCAAGCTTATAACAGTCACATATGTCACTGGCAAGTCGGTAAAAAACAGCGGTTGATTCCCGATCCAGCCATAAATTAAGCGCCCAGGTTTGACAAGTATTCAGATTTTAGAAACCTCCAGCATATCGAGGATCAATTGTCTGAAATTCTAAGGCAGCCCCTCCTGTGCCTTATAGTTGAATTAGCCACCTTCGATTGCACCACCAGATACATAGACATACTGGCGCTCTCAAAAGCAGGACACAAATTCCCAAAGTGAAGAACCTAAAAACCCCTTCATACATTCCCAAGCAGCCCCTTTTCTCTTACGTCAGATTTTATCGCAGTAGAGCTTACAAGACGTTCAACAAACTTTGAAGGGTTTTCTTCCTCCCCAGACACAGCACGGTATGTTCACTTTGTAAATATCCTTCAGATTAAACAGCTAGTGCGTCTTTTCGTTCAGTGGAAGCGACAACTGCTACTTAACATTCCAGCGCCTAGACAAGGATAGTCCATGCTGTCTGCGAGATGCTGAGATTTGATGGTATACCGTATTGCGACCAGCGTCACCGGAGCGAGAATATACAAAACTTAATTAGCAAGCGATAGCGAACTCTCCAGGCTTATTTTATTTATTTCTACTAAGAGGATCTGAGAACATGCGATTGTCAAAATGTGACATTAATTAGGTCTAGACATGGCCATTTCATATTTTCAACAGGAAATGTCCGGTGGGTGCCAATATACTTTCTTTCTTTCTTTCTTTCTTTCTTTCTTTCTTTCTTTCTTTCTTTCTTTATCTAGACTATTACAATTCGGATCGGTGAGACAATGCTATTTATTTGTGTTAACATTAAGGCTAGAGCTAGTTACCAGCACAACTACAGCATTTTCGCCCACATATATGAAGTGAAATAAATTCATACGTACATACACAAAGTACGCTGAAATCCAGGATGCTACATTCTAAACTGCACAGAGACGCACGGTACTTTTCCACCTGCAGCAACTTCATATACATAAATGCGTTAGGATTTTAAATATCTTCCTTTTCGATAAATAAATTATCTTCAGGCACTTTTGCGAAGTATATAGTTATTTTAAACATATAAATAAATACTTCTATTATTTATTTGTGCGTAATCTTCCACATAGGTTAAATCTCGTTCAGACACCCCGACAAGGACACTGACATGTTTTCAGTCAAGAGACAAACTCATTAACCTGTGTCTAGATGATAGCACTTTAAAGCGCACATCCATTTATTATAAAGGAGTCGTCATTCCCAACTGCCTTTGCATTTGAAAGTTTATTATCCGGTGATTCAAAGGGTTGGATTTAGCGGATTTGGAAAATGGATGGACGACTGAGCATCTAAAATATCAAAATGTAGTCTTTTAAGATCTCGGGAGCTGTAGTAAAGCGAGTTCAGCACGCTGGACAGCACCTTGCATTCATTATACACAGAGGCAGAGCACAGAGCAGAAACGCCTAGTGCTAATGTGTGAAGCTGATTTTAAACTATATCGTAATTTAATAAATGTAATCCGGATATATATTTTTTTTACGACATTTAATTTAATTGAATTATTGAAGATCAACAAAATCAAGGCTATTTTATGTATTTTTTCGTGGTGCTTTCTTTTTCTTTAGGGGTGAAGGTAAGCTTTGTTATTTGCAGTGGTGGGGCTGGGTAGGGTGGGGGACTGTCTTAAACTAGGTACAGCTGTTGTGAAGAATATTTTTTTTTGTAGCAATACATTTACGTAGCTAAAAGGAATGTGATGCAGCTTTTCCAATAGAACAAGAAAGAGTATCCTCTTGTGGATGCACGAAGTAATGCAGAGTGGTCTGAGTAAATGGATTGCTAAATTTTTTTTCAATTCAGTTACTACTGCCAAGAGCTACAGGTTTATGTAAAAGTCGATGTGTATATTTCACTAAACAGTTCACATGTATAACTTATAGCTT
This sequence comes from Polypterus senegalus, assembly GCF_016835505.1. Taxonomy (NCBI): domain Eukaryota; kingdom Metazoa; phylum Chordata; class Cladistia; order Polypteriformes; family Polypteridae; genus Polypterus; species Polypterus senegalus. The sequence goes on along the minus strand of NC_053155.1, from coordinate 137,993,202 downwards.
GTCACAGAATCTTAGAACCTTTAACATGAAAGTGAACTTTGAAACAAAAATGACTTATAATTTTAAACCCATTAACATAACTCAAATGCATTAATTGTCTGTGAGTATTATTCTGCATGGAGTTTTTATCAGGTATTCTGTTTTTGTTATTGCATCCCTAAGACATAAGTGTTAGGTTGATTGTATACTTTAAATAAGCCTGTTAAGTGTATGTCTCAATGTATGAGTAGTAATGTACTCTTTTTTCATCCACATTCAGGTCCCAGATTTTCAGCCAGCAGTGTCAGAACAGGGTCCAGTTGCCCACAGCAATCACTTTGGTTTAGTCAGGTTTGGATATTGAATGGATGGATGGACCTTCTTCTTTATATCAGCAAACGGTAAGCTTTTATCAATAAAATTATTCATTATTTAGCAAAAGATGTATTTTTTTTGGTTATTCCTGTATTATATCAAAACATATAATTAATTAACATCCAAATAATTTAAATATGGAAATAATTACATAAATGTAGTAAAATGTTGTTTTGAAAGACATTTAAAAATAATGACAGGTTTTTATCATTATCAGCAACATCATCATTCTAAAATGGCTCTGTTTGGTAACTAGCCTTAAGGACGGAGCCAAACAAAGAAGTAAAATGATCCTCATAATAGAAGTGTTTGCTGGCAGGTACCTGGAAGGCAGGTGACCCGCATAGCCCAATCACACTCAGTCCAAAAATTCTACAAGAAGCCACCAGTTGAGCAGTGCCATTTGGGGTATAAGGTTTGTGTTTTTCTGTGCTTTGTTTTGTTTTTTTTTTGTTTTTGTTTTAGTTTAATTATGCAGTGTTTTAATACTTGATATGCTTCATTAAATATTTTTTTCACAAAACTCAAAAGGCAGGTGCACCTTATACCATATCATAATTTTGACAAAAAAAAAAAAAAAATCTGATTTTGCAATGTATAACTCACAGTTCATCATCTGCATGGAAAGATTAAACTTTCTTCATGATCTTAGTATGACACCTTCTGGTTACTTTTAAAAAAGAATGAAAGCAAAAAACAGTATTCACTTCATAGCCTTTTAGTACAACATTATGAAATAAAATTACATAAAAACAGTGGAGCACATTTTATGCTTCTTACTTGATAAAATGCAATAGTACTGTGACTATTCTGACTGTTTACTGCTATTATACTAGTGAGAAACATGATTTCAAAATGTAACATTTTATTTATTTATTTTAATACAACATTTATTTTTCACTTAAAAACACAGGAAGACAAAACAGTGGCATTTGCATCAGAATATTAAAATAATTATAGTAACATCACAATATATGTACAAACTTCAATTATCTGTATCATTTCTTAAAACCAGAATTCAGTGTTTTCACCAAAACCATACCTCTTCTCTCATGCATTGTGACATACTTTAATTAATATTTGCTCAATAACATTTTAATTTTGTATTTTTCATGTCTGAGAGAGAAAACTGTTTCTTGAAATTGTAATTCTATAAATTTACATTTAAAGCCCTTTAAATTTCCCACTCTTATAGGAGGTACATAAAATAATGATGGCAATGATAAATTGGGCATTTATATCATTGAATGGATATTTGAGAATTCACTGTCATATTCATACAGTATGTCCATTCATTTTCTAAACCCACTTATCCTGAGCAATATCACAGGAAAGCTGGGGCCTAACCTCACTGTAATATTCAACTTATAAACTTCAAATGGGCCTGACTGGCTGAGATGAATTTTCAAAACAGGAAGAACATTTGAAAACCTCAGACAGCACGTTCTGACCCACCATAAAAGGATGATTTAACAGTATGTGCCGAGAGGAGTAAAATGAGTGCTACATAAAGCAGACAATGCAAAGGATGAAGAGACAATATTACAAGTGCGAGAAAGGTTCAGTGAAAATATAAATAACTTATAATGACAGATGAACAGACTCAAGATAATACAAGGTGTGTACAAAACCTAAAGTAGTAAAAACACCTGACATGTCAGTTGCTGGTGAATGTTAATAGTTGGTTCAGGGTTGCAGCTCTCTGATTATAATGAACAATTCCAAGCAGGGTTTACCATGGACCAACATATAAAGAGTGTGCAGTAAACTTGTTTTAATTGCAGTGACTTGATTTTAGTTATTATAGCCCTGTGTAGACATATTGGATAAGAACATGGCAAAAACAAAAGGCTTTTGTGATAGCACCGAGACTTTAATGTAACATATTGTTTTTTGGTATATCCTAATCTTTAAAAACTCTGTTCATTTTGACTTAAAGAGGCATGACTGTTGGCTTAACTGATCACCTGTACTGCATGCATCCTTTTTCGATATGTGATGAATGTATTGCTTAATTAATTTTGTTTGAGAATGTTGTTCTTAACTGCTTTATAATGCAGATTGTGGGAGAGTTGTAAGTGTGCTTCTTTAGATAAACACGGACTGACTGATTGATTTAGCCAGTTTCAAAGACCTTTAAATAGCAATCCAATAGCTGAGCAAATACTTAAATTTTGGCTCCATCTACTGGTGTGAAGATTTAAGAACCAAACATAACAATTTCAATGTTTTCAAAGTAACATTTTAAAGTGTATCCTTAGCATATTTAGAAGCATACAGTATACACTATTCCCTATTTCACAATATTTGTAACAAGTCCCTAAACTATTAATAAACATAGTAGGGTTGCCTGCTGATAGTTCTCAGGTATCATAAATAAGGATTTTTGAAGTTTGTACTGTTTAATTAAAAATTGATGCTGTTTTGGTATGACAAATTTATCAAATCCAGGTTAATTAATGAATGTGTTATTTTATTGAGAAAGGGCTAACAAGGGTAGAATACAAAACAATCCTTTGTTAAAACAAAATAAATACATTTTCAGAGCTACTGGATGTTCAAGACTGATATCTTCTTTTTCTTATTTTAAAGCTAAATTACTTGTACATAGTATCATAGTACAATGAAATTCGTACTTGCATGTCTCCTTAGAAGAGTGACAATACAATACCAACAAAATACACACAAAATGTATAAATAATACATTTAATAAAATTAGAAACATAATGATTCACATATATACAAACCATGTCATACATGAATAGCCCCTTTAATAAACTTACAAAACCTATGGATGCACGGCAACCAATCACAGCCCATAGTACAATATTATCGAACAATTACTAATACATTGCAATTAATATTGTAATTCTGACTGAATGTACAAACCTCTTGAAAAAGAAATTTAGTCAAAATTACAGTATTTATTTTAATTTGTTAGTCGGGTGTCACTTTAGATTAGGTGTTCCTAAATAAGCTGTACTTACCATGTAACTACCTGTATAATTACAGAGTAACTAGGTGTTATTACTGTGTAACACAAGTAATGCTGTGGATAAGCACTCAATTGTAATTGTTATTCCCCAACTTATATACATATGTACTTATAAAAAATGTTCAATAACAATTACAATTGAGTGCCAAATTACAGTATCACACTATATTACGAATTAAGTACAAGGTAATAACCTAAGTACTCTGTAATTATGCACGTAATTGCAGGGCAAGTACTGTGTAATTAGGGACACTTAATATAAAGTGATACCATTAGTAGTTGTTTGATAATATTGTAATATTGTTTATGATTAATTGACAAGCATACATAGGCTTTATAATTTTATTTAGGGAACTATTCATGCATGATATGGTGCAAGGTGTATTTTCAGTTTCAAATGAACACTTCATATACTTTATGCTTGCAACACCTATAGTTTTATATATTCCTTTAAATCTTAATATAATAGCACTATCGATTTTTCTCTGCATCTCTTCATTTTTAAGAAAATATGTACAGAGTTTGGGGAAATAATCCAGTCACTTATAAATATTTCAGGCCTTTTAAGCTTTTTCATTTAAGCTCAACAGTTATGTTAAGCCATATGTGATTTGCTAATTTTGTTAAAACAATACCGCTTACTGAAATGCTGTCTGTAAAGGATATGACATGCTAAGTTTACTGTGGAATATACAGTATATGGAGATGTGATCAGTCAATGATTTTCTAACCTGCTAGTCCTGAACAGGCTTGCAGAGGTGCTGGGGCCTATCCCAGCTAGCATGGGCACAAGGCAGGAATGAATCCTGGACATGGAGCCAGTTACCCAATGTCATTCTATCGGCTGCCTTAGAACTATGCTGTTTAAACAAATCAGTTATTCTATATATATTGCAATAATATTGTTAAAATAATGAATTTAAACTGCATTGGTCAATTATATACAGAATTGCATAGTACCTAAAAACAGCAATGAATAATACAAATTTGAGATTTTTGAATGTAATTTGTGAAAGAAATGACAATATAAAAATATTTCAAAATGTGATTACTGTTACAGGAGTGGCTAAATTAAACAAATCCTTTAATCAAATTTTACATGTTTACTACACTAATTGGAATGGAAGATGAAGAGCTGATTAACAGTAAATATTTTTCTCCCAGACAAACTATCTTAATTTTTCTCACCAAAAAAAGCAATTGCATTATCTTCAATGGCAAATGTAACTTTTAAGTGAAAGCTCAATGAAAATGAAATGGCAGTCTAATATGTCTATCTAATGTTAAGCAGACCTTGGGTACACTGAAAAATGCCCAGCTTAATGAGTAATATATGCTTAACAGCTTACTCTCCAGACGAATTGGGAATTATAGTACATGAACTTGGAAAAAGATTCCACATAGCTTGACACAAATTATACATATGGGGGCACTTCTGTGGGACTGAAAATACATATATATTTTTTTATTCTTTTGCACATCTTTTAATCTTATGACCTGCTTTCTGCTGTGTTGAAATTTGTTTTGTTTCATTTATTTTTATTACACTTTTCTATTGGCTAATTTACATTCATAACTTTTGAGCTATGCCATTCAAACATTCTGTAGTCTGAGCTACGTGTTTCCTCCAAAATGCATTGAAAGAATAATGTAAAGGTCTTTTATCCCAAAAAAGCTTGTCCATCTAATAATGTTAAATCAAGTTGTGATGGTACCTAATGTTCCACTGTGTACTACATCATTTAATAATGTATTCCAACTATTTATGGTTCTATATTTGAAGAAAAACATTCTGTTCTTGTGAAGTTTACCCTTAATGAGTTTTCAACTGTGATCCGGTCCAACTCATTTTAAAGTAACAGTCTATATCCACTATGCTAATTCCTTTCATAATTTATAACAAAATGTAGTCATGTCTCCTCTTAATCTCTCTTTGCATAAACTGAAAGGTTCAACTCTTAATATTTCCACATAACTTATCTCATGCAGTCCTGGAATCAGCCTGGGGGCTCTTTTCTCTGAAGTTTTTTCTTTTTTGTAACCCAGATTCCAAAAGTGTAGGACATACTCCAGATGAGGCCTCACCAGTACATTGTAAAGCTTGAGCATAACCTCCTTAGAATTTTACTCCACACATCATGCTATATAACCTAACATTCTGAACACTTGTCTGGTAGTTGATAGTGTAGAGTCAACTTCTTCTTCTTTCGGCTGCTCCCGTTAGGGGTCACCACAGTGGATCATCTTCTTCCATATCTTTCTGTCCTCTGCATCTTGTTCTGTTGCACCCCTCACCTGCATGTCCTCTCTCACCACATCCATAAATCTTTGCTAAGGCCTTACTCTTTTCCTCTTGCTTGGCAGCTCTATCTTTAGCATCCTTCTCCCAATATACCCAGCATCTCTCCTCTGCACATGTCCAAACCAATGCAATCTCACCTCTCTGACTTGGTCTCCCAACCGTCCAACTTGAGCTGACCCTCTAATGTACTCATTTCTAATCCTGTTCATCCTCATCACGCCTAATGCAAATCTTAGCATCTTTAACTCTGCCACCTCCAGCTCTGTCTCTTGCTTTCTGGTCAGTGCCACCATCTCCAACCCATATAAAATAGCTGGTCTAACTACCGTCCTGTAGATCTTGCCTTTCACTCTTGCTGATACCCGTCTGTCACAAATCACTCCTGACACTCTTCTCCACCCATTCCACCCTGCCTGTACCTCTTTTTAACCTCTCTTAAACAATCCCCATTACTCTGTATTGTTGATCCTAAGTATTTAAACTCATCCACCTTCACCAACTCTACTCCCTGCATCCTCACCATTCCACTGACCTCCGTCTCATTTACACACATGTATTTTGTCTTGTTCCTACTGACCTTCATTTCTCTCCCCTCTAGAGCATATCTCCACCTCTCCACAACCTGCTCACTACTATTGTTACAGATCACAATGTCATCAGCAAACATCATAGTCCACGGGGTCTCCTATCTAATCTTGTCTGTCAACCTGTCCCTCACCATTGCAAATAAGAAAGGGCTCAGAGCAGATCCCTGATGTAATCCCACCTCCAACTTGAATGCCTCCGTCACTCCTACCGCAGACCTCACCACTGTCACAATTCCCTCGTACATATCCTGTACAACTCTTACGTACTTCTCTGCCACTCCCGACTTCCTCATACAATACCACAGCTCCAAACATAAACCAACGGCAAACATAAAAAAATAGTTAAAAGAAAAACAAAATCAAGGTATTTTAGCAAACCACAGTTTAAACATCTAATCAATAGTGGTCCATGTTTCATTTCAATTGCTGGACTTGCCAGATAATTGAAAGTATATTAAATTATAGAAGGAGGACTGCCAAATATCCACAGTAACAAGTTCAGGTGCCTTCCAGCAGGAGGCAAGAATTAATTTGAAGGAGTAAAATAATTTTCATTAAGGAAGTTTAAGCAGAAGTATAGAGAGGTCCAAAAGAAGAATGATTTGAAGCAACAAAGAAATTTTCACAGAATGAAAACAAGAGAACAGGTGACATATGTGTGTTGTGAGACTTCCCCGGACACCACCAGTTGGAAACCACATCTTTATAAAGTTCACACGTTTATTTAACATAAATAAATACAGTCCCGAAACACCACACAATGCACAAAGCATCGGCCCTTTGGGGGCAGGTATATCTTACCTTTTGCAGGGAGGGACGACCCGGATCCACGTCAGTGGCAGGAGCACGTCAGTCCACGCGCTGTCGGCAGCGCGGCGGCAGCAGTGGAGGCTGCGAGAGCGGAGCTGCTGCAGCTCGGAAAATCGCAGCAGCTGCGAAGCTGTGAGGAGGCACGTCACCGCACGCAGAGTAGGGGAGGCAAGATGGCCGCGGGCCGGATGTCCCGCCTGCTGACAGGCACGGGATTGGCTGGTGTGTCTTGTGTGCCCGCCAATGATTGGATGGAGGTGGGACCAAGGAACGCCAGTCTCGTGCCTAAGAGAGACCCGATTGGGCCAGAAGGAATGGCCCACAGGAGGCAGGCGTCGAGTGGTGCTGATGGACAGGTAAGCCCACTGGTGTCTGTCTCTTTGTTTCCCTTCGGCCCGCCGAGTCGCCTTTAATGCAGGTGCTGCGTGATCTTGTTCTCTGCTTGGAGCAGATGAGGGGGAAGGCGGTCGCGTCGGGAGAGACGCCGCGTAAGACGGAGGATCAGCGTGACGCTGGAGCCTTCGCCAGACAGGACACCACGGGGAAGGTAGGTTGTACCGTCCCCGTAAAGCATGAGGGGATTCCAACACGGCCGCGACTGTTTAAAGGTAGACCGGCAACAAGTAGGCAATTCCCCAACAGCGGACGCGGCGGTGCAGATCGGGCGAGGAGAGTGAGCACGCAGGCGCTTGCAGGACAGGGGCTGATGAGTGCCCTGGGTCCTAGCGCCCTGCGCTCCAAGCCCGCGGCAGTCTCCTGTCGCTCTGCAGACAGGATTGGATTTGAGCCGTTGCCATGCTCAGACCCAGACCGTCAAGGCGTCCAAGAGGAGAAGGAGGAACCGAGGGAAGAATGCTGGTTTCTCCGATAGGAAGGGGAGTCTCGCTGGGTGCGAGCGTCTGGAGCAAGGCCGTCCTCTCCGGAGGCAGAGGGAATCCCCTGGGCGGCTGGGCGAGCCGCCTGTGAGAGCGGTCCCAAGGAGAGCAAGAGGACGGGCGTGGAACCTGCGGTGGAGGAGCCAGTCAGGCAAGTCATGGGCTGTCGGAAGGGGGGGAGAGCACTGCCGGTATAGAGACCGACATGATGCTCGGGGTGAGTGTCCTGGCAGTGCTTCTGGCCCTCCCTTTGCTCCTTTTACAGCTCAGAAGCCCCGACGAGCGCTGGAACCGATGTCGTTTGGGACCTGCCCTCCTCGAACAGGCCGCTCCGCGGGAGGGCTCCCCGCTGGGAGGCCGATGGTGACCCAGCTGGTGGGGACGGCAGGGGCGAGAGCGGCGCAGACCAGAGGGGCACGTTGGCGTCGGAGGAGGTGCCAAACTGAGATGTCCCAGGGTGCCGTGTTGGACCCTGGGGACATAGTAGGACCCTCTCTGGGGACGTGCTGCCCTTTCGGGAAGGGTCGCTCGGACCCACGTGTCCTCGCTAACGGTGGGGCACTGTGGTCCCCGGCCGGGACGCCCAGGAGGACCAGAGGAGGGCTTGTGCCTCCTCCAGACCGCGAGGGGGTGTCCGCCCTGGTTATGTTGGGGGCCTCAGGTAAAGGGCTTGGAAGCCCAGCCCTTTAGGGACCTGTGGCCACTGCCAGGCGGCGCCCTGATGCCGGTATATCCTGTGTGGTCCCCGGCCGGGACGCCCAGGAGGACCAGAGGAGGGCTTGTGCCTCCTCCAGGCCGAGAGGGGACGTCCGTCCTGGTTATGCTGGAGGCCTCGGGTAGAGGGCTTGGAAGCCCAGCCCTTTAGGGACCTGTGGCCACCGCCAGGCGGCGCCCTGATGCCGGTATATCCCGTGTGGTCCCCGGCCGGGACGCCCAGGAGGACCAGAGGAGGGCTTGTGCCTCCTCCAGGCCGAGAGGGGACGTCCGTCCTGGTTATGCTGGAGGCCTCGGGTAGAGGGCTTGGAAGCCCAGCCCTGTAGGGACCCGTGGCCACCGCCAGGCGGCGCCCCAGTGCCTGATTATCCCGGGAGCCCGGCACTTCCGCCACACCAGGAAGTGCCAGGGGGAAGACAACAGGGGACACCCGGACGGCTTCCGGGTGCGCAGCCGGCACTTCCATCCAGCAGTGGATGTCGGGTGGAAGTGGACAGAGCTGGAGAGAGGACGGGAGGCAGTCAAGGAAAAGGCACAGAGACTGTAAGGCCTGGACTGTGGGGAATCGGTGCAAGAGGCACTGGGGTTTTGTGCACGTGAAGGTTGCTTGTATATATTGTAAATAAACGGTGTGTTGGGTGAAAAAAAGATGTCCGTTTGTCTGTGTCCGGGCCAGCATTCACAGCATCCTCCTCTCTATTACAAAACTCCATCATTCCTCACTCAAAACACCATTCTCCCTCCTGCCTCTTTCAAAACGGCATCCATCTCCTGATCTCTGACAAAAACTACGTCTGTATTTTCCTGTCCATCTAAGTGCTATCCTCCCTCCAGCCCCCTCCCTTCCAGCCCAGACCTCAGGCATAAAAATGTTTAAAACATAGGCTGGGTACTTGGGTGGTTATTGGTTGGCATCTATCAATCATTATTACAAGAGTGGAAAAATATTGCAGTGACCTCACGGTCTACACTTCAGAGGGGGCATGCTTCTCAGGTGGCGTCAGACTGTCAGAGGGGGTTGAAATACCTGGGGAAGCCCTGGTTATAAAATGTCCCTTTGAACAGCAGGTGGAGTGTGGGGGATGTGGACACAGACATAGAGAGCACTTTGTTATGTGTCTTCCTGCTACTAAGCCCATCAGCTGAATGTGTAGCCACCACCAAGTCTTTGATTTGGACTTTGGGCATGGTTCAGCTGAGAGAGAGTCACGGAAACAATGTGGCTGATGAGTTATTTTACTCCGTGTGAGCAGAGTGAGGTGGAGATGGACCAGCATGTATGAGCAAACTCAAGGACAATTCTGCAATTGTCTGTTGGAGAAACCCAAAAGCTCTTTCCAGGGCTGCTCTCCAGTGGTCTGTGTAAAGTGGTTGTAAAGGACAGCACCCATGGACTGGTGTCCTGGATGGGATTGGTCCCATTACCTTAACCAGCCAATGTAACAGAGCGATTGGAGCTGGGGGGCACTGTTTGAAAACTATATTCTCCTCTGACCCACTAGATTGCAGTATCCCTGGGTCTTCAGACAAATTCAGATACCTGCAGGGAATGTTGGGAACTGAAGTGCAGTGGGACACCCTTGCTGGGGTCCATGGGCGCCTCTAGAGGGTGCTGCAGGAGTTATGCTTCTTACTTTATGGGTCTTCCAATTGACCTGGAAGTACTTCTATCAAGCTATGCCCTGGCACAGGAAGTACTCCTGGGTCCAGGTTAAAAGGAACCACTCAACCTCATCTTGGCAAGTTGGAGTTGGATGGAAGAAGGACAAAACTCACCTGGGAGGTGTGGAGGAGAAAAAGAGAAGAATTGTGTTGTGTATGGTTTATGCCACTGTTGTGCAGGGTATTTTATTTAAGTAAACCTTTTATTTATTACAGAATTTGTACCTGTGGGGTTGTGTCTGAGGTTTGGTCTGCTGCAATGCCCCCTGGTGGTCACAAGGCAAATCATATTTCTCTTTTCCTTGCACCTCTGGGTCATTATAATATTTTAGCTAGCCAATGCGTTCTTTCCCTTTAAACTTTCTTTGAAACTTCATACGCTGCAAGTTTATTTGAAAAAAAAAAAATTATTTCCATATTTCAGTAAAGTACATCCTATGCAAGTTTTAAAATATAGATAAGCGAATACCTGCTGTAAGTAGGAATGTTTAATGGAGCATCAGATATTGTGAAAATAATTATAAACTATCCTATCTTAATTATCAGATCCATGGCCACATTTTAAAAGCTTTGTTCGACGTTGGAGGATGTCCAAAAATGGACAACATACTACAAGAGCAATTAAGGGGAGGAAAATCACCTGGAAATAGGAAAGAAAATCAAATTAGGAAATGGAAATGAGCAATTGATTATGATGGGAAGAAGCACTCAAGAAAGATATCCAGTTTTTATCTATAATATGTAGAAGTAATTGTAGAACAGAGACTGGATTACTTTTAAAAGAAAATTCAGTTGTTGAAAACTAACACATGCTTTTACCCAAAAAATAAGAGCTGCATTGCTTAACGTACGTAATAATACAATGCAAACTGTATAGTTAACCCTTAGTAAATACAAAGCAGTCATAACACAATAATAATGGAACTGATGTTGTAGCTGACAAAAAATAGTATGGCTGAAAAGGAATTTATAAAAATTTGAAAAAGGTGAAATTTTGATGTAATAGCAAAAAATATGTAAAATTTATAAAAAAAAAATGTGCAGGGAATGTCAGTCAATATTTTAAACCCAGAATGTTTTGCATCTCTTTGCATGTGCCCAAATTAAAATATACAGTCATGTGAAAAAGTCAGTACGCCCTATGAAAAGTATTGAATTTTTCAAACTATTTGAAGACACAGGCACTACATCTTCATTCAAACAGTGCCCACACATGAAGTTGATATACTTGAAGAAGTGACGCATACAATTGAAATAGTATACTCATTCTCTTAATCTAAATTATCAAAAGTACAGATTTGTCATGTGGAACAATTAAGTACAACCATAGATTATCACCATGTCAAATCCATAAAATTAGAATCCAGCTTAGGTGCCAATGATTAGAAACTACCTAAGGAGTATGGAGGTGGAATCTGTCTTATTTAAGCTGCAGATATCTAGGGTCTGGTATTATCTTTGCTATTGACAATTACACAAATACTAGCATATGAGGTGTGCCAAGAAAAAGACTTTGTTGTCCAAAAAAGAACATTAGAGATAGAATACACATTACCATTGAACACAGAGGCAAGTAACAGGTCTTCTGGAACAATGTCCACTGGAGAGATGAATGAAAGATAGAGTTGTTTGGCCACAGTAACAGTAGACATGTTTGGTGCACACTGAAGACAAACTTTCAGGAGAAGACCCTCATACCAACTGTGAAGCATGGTGGTGGAAATGTTATAGTTTAGTGTTGCTTTGCTACCTCATGGTTTGGGCAGCTTGCAGTCAATGAGTCAACTATGAATTCCACATTCCATCAGATTGTGCATGAGGAGAATATGAGGCCATCTGTTCAAAAGCTGGAATTGGTCCAGAAGTAGGCCTTTCAACACAATAACGATCCAAACCACACGAGTAAATCTACCAAGGAATGGCACAAAAAGAAGGCCTAGTCACAACCCTAATTTTGAATCATATCGAAATGTTTTAAGGGGATTTGAAATGGACAGTACATGCAAGAAAACCAACAAACATCTTGAATGGTGGAGTGGTCAAAATTTTTACAGAGTAGATGTCAGAGACTGATGGGCAGTTAATCAGAAGTCATTTCTGCTAAAGAGGGCAATATCAGCTTTTAAGGTCAAGGGTGCACTTATTTTGTCAAAAAAAAATGATATTTTGTAGAATAAATGATTGAAAAGGAAAGTTTTCCTTGTCTTTTTATTCAAGGACATCAACTTTATCTCTAGGCACCATTTGTATGAAGATCTACTGTTTACCTGTTCATATATGTTGAGAATGTCAACAATTTCCATTAGATGTAGTTATTTATTTATTTGTATAAAATATGAAATTTTATAAAGAATTCCTCATCCATTGGATAATTTTTAAAGTTAAGGGAGTAGGACAAATGCTTGAAACACATGTTGTGGATAGTCAGCACGACCCTGTTTACAGGGCTAGTTTAGCATTTGTGACATGTGGGCTTTTTCAGAGTATTTCAGTACTTTATCCTGCATTCATATTCTCTACTGTTTACATACTGAAATTCATGGATTGGCCAGTGAGAACATGTGCATATTATTTGATTCTTTGAAATTAAAAATGTAATTAAAAAATAGTAATCTTTTAGTATTTAGAAAAATCATGAATTTAAATAACATTCTGGTTCACGTAAAAACACAAAATAATTAAAATACTTTAACAGAGACACTTGATTTGTTTGTGATGAATATTTCTTTAGATACATTTAATAACATTTAGTATCATTTTTATACTCTGGCATTTGTGAAAATGTTGTGAAAAGTAGAGAACATTTATTTTTCTTCTGGTGTACATGCAACTTGTAAGCACTCACCAGCAAGTCCCAATTTTTGTTATATTATTTCTGGGATGCTCAGTCCCTTTTCGTGATAACTTCCATCATTACCATATTAACCCATACACTGAAAACACTTTCAGAATAAAGATATCACCACATCTCCCCCTTTAAGATCAAAGATGCAACATCAATAACAATTTTCTGCTCAACTTTTAGATAAGAAATGTAACAGTTTCTTAACCTCCAAACATGCAATATGAACAGGTATGCACACTCTTATTTCAATACTCAAACAACAATGTATACATATTTTTTTTCCCATAATTGACAAATTTCTAAATTTGAATAAGTCCAGTCTTTGTGGATTAATCACCTTTCTCACACTCCTTGTCCTAATGACAGAGAGTAATGGCCGAACTGGGAAAAGGTGAGAAGATGTTGTGACTTGATCTGTAGGATCCCTCAATTGACTGCATTGGCAAAAGACTTTTTCTATTTCTTCTCACAATACCATGTGCCCCTTCAACCAAGTAAGAATGTGGGGAAGGGTGTGCTGATATTACAGTCCCTTGGGACTCAGTATCAGTGACCCAAACCTTCTGTCCTAGGCATAGTGAACTCAGACTTCTTGCATGGCATCTCTTGTTGAAGTTTGCCTTATAATCCTTATCTTTCCTCTCCTTCTCTTTCATGACTACAACAGATACATCTCATAGTTCTTGGACTAACATGGAAAGAACCTGTGGCACAGGAGTGTAAAGTCTGTGTCCCATCACAAGCTGTGCAGAGCTGTAGCTATTGGCTAGTGGTGCTGTTCTATATGCAAGGAGTGCCAAATAAGGATCTTGTGCCTTATGAAGCATTCTTTTGATTATCTGAACATGACGTTCTGCTTCTCCATTACTCTGAGCAAACTTTGGACTACTTGTGATGTGTTGGGACCCATATGTATTTGCAAAGCTATGTTTACAAAACTGAAGACCATTATCTGAGAACAAAATTTCAGAAATGCCATGTCTGGCAAAGATAGACTTAAAATTGACCACAATGTTTTTTGATATTGTGGGAGCCAGCCTAGCAGTTTCCAAAAAATCAGAAGAAATAGTCTACCACTAATTAGTAGTTGTGACCATTCACTGATAAGATGTCTGCACCTAGTTTTTGCCAAGGTTTTTCTGGCAATTCACTAGGCATCAATGACTCTGCTTTATTAACCCGATCTTTTACACAAACTCTGCCGGTACACACTAGTTCATTTAATTCATCACTTAATCCTGGCCACCACACAGTCTCTCTAGCCCTCTCCCTACATTTTGTGACTCCTTGACGTCCTTCATGCAGTGTCTCTAAGACACTGCTTTGCATGGAATAGGGTATACCTAGTCTGGAGCCCTTTAGCAGGAGACCCTGGTGAACTGCAAGGGATGCCCTCTTGGGCCAGTGCAGTTTCATGATACTGTTATGTCTGTTGTGGTCTGGCCAGCCAGTCTGACATAGTCTCATAACCTGTAAACATGTGCTGTCTGCTTGAACCTGCTCACAAGGTTCATTCAGATAGTTTGAACTAGCTGGTAAATTGTCCACTATATCATCCACATAAATATGTATACTTACTTTACTCATATTCTCACTACTGTATGTCTCACTGGTGCATTAGATAGGGTGTCTGCTGTTAGCAATGTCTTGCCAGGAATATGTCTGATTTGGTAAGCGTACTCCATAAGCCTGAGACAGAATCTCTGGATCCTCAGCTGGAGGTCTGACAGGTTTTGTGTCCTCACAAGAAGAGGCCTGTAATCCATCACTATATGAAGGTGTCATCCTGTAGTGAAGTCTCTAAGTCATTCACACCCCCAAGTTATACCCAAGGCTTCCTTTTGAACTTGAGCATACCACTGTTTCGTCTGAGACAATGATCAACAAGTATATGCCACAGGCCTCCAATAACGTTTATCATATTTCAGTAAGACGGCCCCTAGGCCATATGAAGATGCATCAGCTGACAACTTCATCTTCTTGTTAGGGTCATACAATGTCAACACTCGTGGAGAATACAGCTGTTTTTCCAGTTGGGTAAAGGCATTGTGCTGTGCCCTGCCCCAATAACACTGTTTCTTTGTAGAGAGTAGATCTCTCAGTGGTTTGCCCTTCTCAGACATGGGACGAATTTTCCCAACTGGTTCACCATCCCCAGAAAAATCCTAAGCTCATTAACACTGGTTGGCCCATTCATTTTTTAAATGAGTGTGATGTTATCTGGCCATGCCCCTTTTGCTGACAAAATGTAATCTAGAAACTTTAGTTCCTTTCTGCTTAGCTCACATTTTTCAATATTTAGTGTAATGCCTACCTTCTGGAGCCTCTTTAATATGTTGTGCACCCTTTTGTCATGCTCAGACTTATTTCTGCCCCAAATTAAAATATTACCCATGTAAGAGACAGTGCCTGGCAACTCTTCCAGGACAGTGGACATTCTTTTCTGAAAATGTTCTGATGCAGTGGTAATACCAAATGGCAGTCTATTGAAATAGTGTTGTCCAAATGGGGTAATAAAGGTGGTGCATTTAGCCATTTCTTCTGACAATGGAATTTGCCAAAAACCCATGTTGGCATCTAATTTGCTAAACGCATGCACCCCAGACAGCATGCACAGTATCTGTTCAACTGACAGTAAATTGGGGGAAAAAAAATAAGAACGTAAGATTATGCCCCAGAACTTCTATTAGTCCAATTTACACATTTTTTAATAGAAATTTAGAATTGTTTGTAGATGTCTGTGCTATGTTTCACCCAGGGCATAAGCTTATTTTATGTTTATTTAGTCTCTTTTGTTAATGTTTAAAAATCATTTTGGATTTTTCATTTTTAATTTTGTTTTTGATTTTGCTTTGACTGTGTTGGATTTAAGTAATATTATTGATATGGTGTTTATTTTTTATGTTTCTGTTAAGTATATATTTACTGTTTTTTGTTATCTGCCCTGCCTTCTGTATATGACGTTTAAGGAGGCAAGTCCACCTAATTAGGCAGCGAGGATACCAGCCTCAGCAGTACTTAAACTGAAGCTGATGAATGTCCAACAGCTTTAACACTGATTGTATTAGTTCTTGATTGTTCCTTTGTTTTCCTTGTACTTTATAAAATGTTCTGTTTTTGACCCTAACTCTTGAATAAGATACTGGTTTTGGATTTTGTCTGGATTTATTTGTCTGACTTTAGGCAAAACCTTCTTTTTTAGTCTTTTTTGACTACTAGGTGCTTGGATTATAAAGTACAGTGGAACCTCGGTATACGTCCTTAATCCGTTCCAGACCCTTTGACTTATACCAAACAGGACATATACCAAACAAATTTTTCCCATAAGAAATAATGGGAAAATGATTAATCCGTTCCCATGAAAAAAAAATCCTATTGCTATTGGCATATTATACATTGATGGGGTTGTATAAAATAATTTAAACACTGCTTAATAATAAAATACATAAATACAAAAGCAATTAGATGAAATAAATGAAAATTTTACTTCACTTTTACTTTTTAATAACATCTTTGTTTTTCACAATCGTAGATACCGTCGTTCTCGGCAAACGGTATGCAACAGCCATGTCCCTGATATGCATGCCACCTTCATACTTTTCAACAATCCATTCAAATTTACATGAAAAAAACACAAAATCACATTGTGACGATGCAGGTTTGCTGTATGCTCCCATCTGCTGCCGGGGAGCCCTTGAATCCTACACCGTCGGTAATGTGCCTCGCTGCTAACCTCATCGGTAACAACAAACCAAGGGGATGGTGAAAAAGTGCAAAGTGCTTTTATTAAAACAATTAGCAAAACAAGGTGTTAAAATAAAAGTGCAGTCTCCAAAGTTCCAATAAATAATCCATAAAATCAGAAGTGAAACGTGGATGTTAAAAACAATAGAAAAAAGTCTTCTTAAAAACAACGAAGTTAAAAGCAGGAAGCATTCTTTAAAAAAAAAAAAAGAAGCCCGGTGCCTGCTTCCCAACTGGGGAGTCGCCCTACTTGCAGCTGACCTTCGGACTGCCTGCTTCAGCCACTTCATCCATGCGTGCTCTTGCTCGATCTCTCTCTCTCTCTCTCTCGTCCGTTCTTTCTTTTTACTCTCCTTCAAGCCAACTCGCGCTTCTGTTTATCAAGATAAGCAGCCCCAGGAACAATCATGAATGCGGATGGTCCCTCACATGTGCACTTTGGTGAGAAACTCCCACATCGCTAATCGCCCTGACAACCTTCAGCCACATAACCACCACGCCCCCTCACCAAGCTGCGAGCGCGGTGATTATTTATTTTAAAGCTGGACTTTGACAGGAGCTGTGGACCCGCTATATCACACATGTGCAAGTTCACAGATAGTTATAGCGCGGGTTGTTCACTGAATGCTAGCAACTGGCGCACTAACGCTCGTGGGCAGTCGTGGCTCGAAGGAGGTAAACAAGGTTAGCACGCGAGTCGTATTCCAAACAAAGGTCGTATACCAAGCAAAAATTTTTGTGTCCAAACAGGACGTATACCAAGTTGGACTTATTCCAAAGCAGACCGAGGTACCACTGTACTTTTTGGATTTGTGTTTCATGATTTTTCTTTTCTACTTTTTTGTGAACTGGTTATTTTTATTTTCCTAACAGCCTTAGCCCCATTTTTTGGCTTGTATAGGCCGATGCATGCCATTTGAGTTGAGATTTGGCCATGTTTGCAAGGGCTATGTCTGTAGATTTTGTTTACAGATAAAGATATTGTTTGGATATATTTAATCTACAATAAACACGGTCCATATCTGGAAAATCTGAAACATAATGTAGGTAAACAGACATTAAAAGGCTGTATTCCACAGCAAGGTGAATCACTATGTGGCCTGGCAGCTGATGGAAGGATGAGATGCATCAGTGAAAGTTCAGAGGATAACCTTAAAAGTGAAGTGAGTAAACAACCACTGGAGGTCTATGTGTCTACTGGACAGATGTTTGTGGGGATTTATGAGCAGTGCAGCATGAGGGAGGCATCATGAGTGGTCACTGTACCCAATATTTCAGTAGTATGTACTCCAAGCAGAAGTTCCAGTTGCAATTATACCTTACTGTGGATATGAGGGGTTGAAAATGAAAATTCCTACATACTATCAAGGAAGCAATTGTAGGCTGTGAGTCCTGGTGGAAATTTTAAAGGGCAGGTCGAATGACTAAACCCTTTAAGTAACCGTATTCATCCATGCAAGAAGACCTAGGACTGTCAGAGTAAGCTCTGAAATCCCTAACCCTAATCAGAGTTTTTGGAATTGCCCTAAATAGTTTAAAGCCCAATGCCTAGAGTTAAGAAGAGAGCTGATGATCGACAATAGTGCAGCCACAATAGCTTTATGTTTACCCTGGAAAAAACAAGCCAAAAGCTTTTAATTTTTTTCAACTACAAAAAATTTTATTATGTGTAACAGTGACATGTAAATACCAAAATGTCAACATCAGTAGGAAAGGTATGTTTAGTGCCCCCTGCTGTATTGATGCAGATATAATATGCATTCTTCAAGTGATATGTTTAGAAACAGTCACCAATGCACAAAGGCATGGTTTGATCAGACATCAAAAGATTTTTTGTAATGTTTTTACTGTTGCTGGCGTGTAATAGCATTTGACACCATTGACCATTCTATTTTACTGCACAGGCTAGAAAATGACGTTGGGCTTACAGGCCCCATGCTCGCTTGGTTTAGTTCTTATTTATCAAATCGATTCAAATATGTACAGAAATGTGCAGACAGTACTCCATCATTATACACAGAAGTTCAATATGGTGTCCCGCAGGGCTCAGTACTGGGACCTTTACTGTTTTCACTTTACATGCTTCCAATGGGATCTCTCATTAGGAAACATAATGTTAATTTTCACTTGTATGCAGATGACACCCAGTTATACCTTTCATTTAAATCAAATGACGTTTCTCAGATGTTGTCTTTAATTAGTTGTATTAGTGAATTAAAGGAGTTGATGAATGAGAACTACTTGTCTTTAAATACAGATAAAATAGAGATGTTAATTGTTGAAGGGAATGACACTGATCACAACAATATTTTATCATCATTTAACTGGATTCCCAATTAATTTTACTGAATCAGCCCACAATCTAGGAGTTATCTTTGACTCTAGCATGTCATTTAAAGTGCTTATTACAAAGTTGTCCAAAACATGTTTCTTCAATCTTAAAAATGTTAGGAAATTAAGGCACTTTCTAAATAAACAGGATTCTGAGAAATTAATTCATGCATTTATCTCTAGTAGGATTGACTACTGCAATGTGAAGTTCACTGGCTGTTCAAACTGTTCTGTATACAGCCTCCAGTTAATCCAAAATGCGGCTGCAAGAATTATTACAAGAACAAGAAAATATGAACACATAACTCCAGTTCTTAAATCCTTACACTGGCTCCCGGTTAAGTTTAGGGCAGATTTCAGGAACAGACTACATCTCTGTTGTTAGTCATTAGCACTAAAACATAAATAACATGATAGTTATAATGGAATACTAACCTTCACCTATTCTGTTTCTGTTCTCGGTACTCAAATGTGGCACTTGGTGCCATGGCCTACCTGCCAAGTTGTTTTGCCTGCCTATGGTAAAGTCATCCCTGATGGAGGATCGCAGGAATCATGGGAAAGAGGGGCCCTTTCATCGGATTGGCTGGCCCAGCACTGTTTCAGCTGTGGAATGGCCAAATGGGGGAGGCAGCTTGATGGATGAGGTCTCCAGGACTCTAAAAATATCCAAATCTTATTATGTGATATCATCTACTGTTAAATTCTACTCCGTGCTTCTAAAATTTTTATTTTTATGCTGTACTGAAGCTTTGTTCTGTTCTGTGTATTGTATTGTATTGTATTGACCCCCTTCTTTTGACACCCACTGCACGCCCAACCTACCTGAAAAGGGGTCTCTCTTTCAACTGCTTTTCCTGAGGTTTCTTCCATTTTTCCCTACAAGGTTTTTTTGGGAGTTTTTCCTTGTCTTCTTAGAGAGTCAAGGCTGTCAAGAGGCAGGGCCTATTAAAGCCCATTGCAGCACTTCCTGTGTGATTTTGGGCTATACAAAAATAAACTGTATTGTATTGTATTGTAATAGGATGCACTGTCAGTGCCTGACCTGAATGAATGACATTGCTCATTGTGTTATTGTAGGCTTAACCCAGTGCTAAGCATGGACTTCCCCATTTCCCCTGATACAGCTATTTACAGCTGCTGCATTGTGAAAAGTGCTTAGAAGGGAGACGTATTTCTTTTCCTCCACCTGATCACAATTGTTTTGACTTTTTGCCACACTGGTACTGAGCCATGCAACAGTTTGACACATTCACACACATGGAGTCACCAGGCATATCACAGTGGTTCGGTTGTACAGTGACATATGAATCAGTTTTTCTTTGAAGAAATGTCTCAAGCAGTTAGGATAAAGAACACAAAATGTCCATCATTATACAGTAAACATGGTCAAGCAAAGGGTCCACCAGTGACTGCATAGATGATGTAGCAGATCTGTATTAATAGTACTTGCCATCCCACTTGGTCCTTCTACCGATGTAGAGGTGGCTTCACACAGCGTGTAGAACGCGATACTGAATTTCTCTGTTTGGATGCAAAGTACTGTATCCACAACAGCCTTCTCCTGTATCCCATGAGACTTTCATCAATACTTATATCACAATCAGGAACATATAACCTCTGTATATTTTTAATGATCACCTGATGCATATCCCACAGTTTGTGCAGTATTTGGCTTCATCGTAATCATCATTATTAGTGGGATTTCATAATGAGTGACAGACAACACTCACTCATAACTTCACTCCTACAAATGGTTTGCAGACCATACAACCTCTGCATTGCCTTACCCACTATGCCCTTCAGTCTGAGGAGACTGAAAAAAACCCACATCATAATAATAATAATAATTCTTTATATTTATATAGTGCTTTTCTCACTACTCAAAGTGCTTCAGTGAGTAGAGAGCCACTTCAAAAAACACTAATGTGTAGCATTCACCTGAATAATGCAACGACAGCCATTTTAGCACCAGTATGCTCACCACGCATTTCCTGAGAGTGAGCTAATGAATTAGACAGGAGATGATTAGGGGGCCAGAATGACTGGGCCATTGTGAGCAATTTAGCCTGGACATTGGAATAAACACCCTACTCTTTATGGCCATGGATCTGGGAGAGAAAGGACCTCAGTTTTATGTCTCATCTAAAGGACTGCACCATTTTTACAGCACAGTGTCCACATCTTTGCACTCGGACATTGGGATCCACATTCATATCACACGGTAAGCATCCCATGCTAGTCTCATCAAACACCTCTTCCAGCAGAAAACTCAAGCTTCTCCTAGATGGTCTCCCTTCCAAGTACAGGTAGTCCCCAAGTTACAGACATCCAACCTACTACTTATGCATGCGCCTCAGTAACTGCCGCTCCATCATCTTTGGCCTGAGGACGCTGCAAGCAGTGGCTAGACAGAGGCTCAATGGGGGCAATTTTGCTGTTCGCACAGTGTAGTGTCCCTCGGGTGGCTCCTGGTGGCAAGCGGTGACACGTGGTCCATAGTCACGGGGCCACAGCTATTGCTCGTGTGCAGGACGGAAGCTTGATGGGGCGGTTCACTGCCCGCCCACCATGCCGCCGCAGCTACCACTCCTGATTGGACGCAGGCTGGATGGAGTAGAGGGGGGCGTTTCACTGCCCGCCCACCATACATGGCTGCCCCGTTCAGTGGGCGGCTGGTAATGCTGCAAGTGGTGACCTGGTTGTGGCTGAACGGAGGCCATTGAGGGTGAACGGAGCAGCGAGGGGTAGCATTGTAGTGTGCCTCGGGTGGCTGCCTGTTGAATGGGGGCAGTGGTAGGTAATTCATTACCTGCCTTTGGCTGCACCGTGTTCGTTCTTGGTGGGCAGACGCTGCAGGCAGCATACTGAAGTGGAGGTGAATGTAAGGTGGGCGGGTGGTGAACTGCCCTTCGCCACCCCCATTCATTTTCTATAGCAAGCCTGTTTGTACTGTTATGCACATTGCAGGAAGTTGTCTATTGTCAGTACATCAGATGTGTTGACGACGGGTGCCTTCCTGCTGTGATAGTGTGGACAGTGCTGTGCAGAAGAGCTCATCTTATCCTTTTGTCTTCACCCTTCAAGAATGTCTTTGAAACATAAATCTGATGCAAGTGCTGGTGATACAATAAAGAAGAGAAAAACCATCACCATTGAAAATAAAGTAGAAATAATAAAAAGGTCAGAGAGAGGTTAAACTTCATCATTCATTGGTAGAGCACTTGGTTACACTTGGTCAACAATAGCATTTATTAAAATAATGCACCTGTTCTGACTTACATACAAATTCAACTTAAGTACAAACTTACAGTCCCTATCTTGTATGTAACCCGGGGACTGCCTGTACTAGCTGGGCCCAAATATTCGTAGCTTCAAAAGAATGGCCTGTTCTGTAGCGCATGTGAGATGCATGCTTTGACAGCAATATACTCCTAGAATCTGCGACAAGCAAATGGTTTACTGTTACTTTTCCTACACTCCACAGCATAGCGGTTTGTCTCATCAACTATTTTACCCATCAGAAAATTAACAATGGATTGTAAATAATCCAGATAGTCATAATAAACAAACATCTTTAGACTGGAGTTACTTGTAAATGGGCAACAAGGAGGTGCAGGATTGACAGCAGAAGTATGAAGCTGACACATACTAATAACATCACTGAAACTTGGTAGGTTGGAATCTGACGGCATGTGTCAGTCTCACTGTCATTGTCAACATCTAATGACCAATTCATATAGCCATTACTATCACTCGATATGAGCAATGATTCAGCTTCAGTTTGTTATAAAAATGCCTTTATGTGTTTTTGTTTGCTATTTTGTTTTTAGCTGATGACTTTGCCCCACTCATGAATATTAATGATTTACCATAAAGTGTCAAAACAACAGAAATATCATGATTTTTTTCAGCATGATGTTATTTCATCCACTAGATGGCAGTAGAATACTAATACTACTACTAATACTAACACTAATGGAATTATTCAGCCCTAACTCTGTAAAGTGGATCATTGTATGTCATTCCAATTGTAATAATATTTACAACTGCATACAAAAGTGTGGGCACCCTTGCTTAAAATGTCTGTTACTGTGAATAGTTAAGTGAGCAGAAGATGAATTGATCACCAAAAGGCCTAAATTTAAAGATGAAACATTTCTTTACGGCATTTTATGCAAGATTAGTGTACTGTTTTGTTTTGTACAATTGTACAGTGAGAAAAGTAAATGAGCACCATGAAAAAGTTTGGGCACCCCAAGATATCTGAGGTCTCAGAGAACTTTTACCACCTTGTCAGACATTGATTAGCTTCTTAGAGGTGTGGCTTGATCATAGTCAGGTGATGCAAATTGCAAAGCTATATAAATTCCGACTCCTTAAACCTTGTGGCAAAAATCAGCAGCCATGGGCTCCTCTAAGCAGCTGCCTACTACTCAAGAAAAATAAAATAATTTATGCTCACAAAGCAGGAGAAGACCACAAGAAGATAGCAAAGTGTTTTCAGGGAGCCGTTTCCTCAGTTCGTAATGTTATTAAGAAATGGCAGTTAAAAGGAATGGTGGAGGTCAAGTTGAGGTCTGGAAGACCAAGAAAATTTCCTGAAAGAACTGCTTGTTGGATTGCTAGAAAGTCAACTAAAAACCCCAATTTGACTGCCAAAGGCCTTCAGGAAGATTTAGCAGACCTTGGAGTGGTGGTGCAGTGTTCTACTGTGCTGCGACTCCTGAACAAATATACCTTCTTGGTAGAGTCAGCAGAAGAAAACCTTTCCTGCATCCTAGCCACAAAATCGAGTACCTGATGTTTGCAAATGAACATCTAAACAAGCCTGATGTGTTTTGGAAACAAGTCCTGTGGACTGATGAAGTCAAAACAGAACTTTTTGGTCAGAATGCCCTAAAGTGGGCCTAGACTGATCATGTATTGGGCTTGTGTTGCAGCCAGTGGCACAGGGAACATGCCATTGATAGAGGAAAGAATGGATTAAAATAAATAGCAGCAAATTCTGGAAGCAAACAGCACACTGTTTTATCTTGGTAGAGTAATATATATATTGCTCTATTTTCCCCTATTGTATTATTAATATGTAGCCATAGAATGCCTAATCTCACAGACTTACCACTGTTTATAAGGTATTATTGTACATAGTACCTTATCCCCACCTTCCCTTCTATATCTATAACCTCAGGCAATTAGATGTAGTAAAAAGACAAGCAGGAGTTAAGTTACACATAAAATAATGTATTACTGATATTATTCATAATTATTAACAAAATGAAAAGTACATTTGAATATTGGCAACCATACAACCTGATAAAATGGTGATGTGTAATTCAGGTGGCACACAGACTTGTAGTTACTTAATGTCTCTAGTTAAGGCATCATTGGTGCTCAGCTTTTAGACACATGTCTGTTCAAAATGGCTGAAGCTGTGCTCTTCATTGTGTTGTCTTCAGTTCATGGTGTGATGGTCTTCTTTAGTTGTTAGCAAGAGAAAGATACTTCTACATCATCACAGGTTAGCAAGAGAGATGCTTCTTCAACATATGTTGGTTAGAGAGACAGAATGTAGTTGAGCAAGCAAATTTATAGGTTTTCTGTCCAACCTCTACAGCCAATAGGACATCATGGTACTTAAAGGCCTCTGAGACAAGCCAATTCCAAACAGCCGTATGTCAGACCAAAAGGGGGAAATAGTACATCTTAACACCTGCAACCCCCAACCCCAAGATCATATCCCCCCAAGATCATATGTTAAACTAACCTGGCTTTATGTGGAGGATGAGAGAAAGACTTTAGCAAAGAAGCATTCGCCAAACTGATTTAAGACACATCACCCAAATCCTGTCGTAAAATTACAAATAGACTCAGTCGTAAAAGGGGGGGCAAACACGAATGCCTCTCACCAAAGTAACACTAAATTACATTGCTTTGCCTAAATTATAAATAAAGACATGCAAAACATTTATCAAGTTATATGCAAAATCTCACATCACAACACACACCATCTGTAAAAAAGTTGAAGTTAAAAACAGGATGGGTCCTACAACAAGATAATTACCTGAAACACACCTCAAAATCTGCAATGGAATATCTCAAGAGGCACAAGCTGATGGTTTTGCCATGGCCCTCACAGTCCCCTGACCTACGTAAACATCACTGAAAATCTGTGGATGGATCTCAAAAGAGCAGTGCATGCAAGGTGGCCCAAGAGCCTTGCAGAATTACAAGCCTTTTTGCTAGGACAATTGGTTACAAACACCCCAAGTAAGAATTGAAAGACTGAGTTGGCTACAAAAAACATTTATAAGCTGCGATACTTGCCAAAGGGGGTGTTACTAAGTATGGAGCATGTCAGGTGCCCAAAATTTTGCTTTAGGTCCTTTTTGGTATTTTGTACCTGTGAATGATGGAAATAAAGCGTGATCTTGCTTACAATATTAAAGAAATGTGTCATCTTTAACTTTATGCCTTTTGGGGATCCATCTTCTGCTTACTTAACTATTCACATTAACATACATTTTAAGCAGGGATGCCCAAATGTCTGCATGCCACAGTATGCAGAATTCTGAGCATGGCATGTTACTTGGAGTTAACACCAAGATGAATAAAGAGTAAATATAAAAGTACTTTACAGATGAGTTGGAGATTTACTTTGTGCTTGTAACATGCTGTTTGGGAACAGTGGTAAAGTAGACTAGATAGATGGGCAGATAGGTAGGCCTAGTATAGCCGTATGGATTTACTTGTTTACTTGTTTTCTCCAATCAAGTCTCTTCTTCTTTTGTGTTGTCTTTTAGGTTTTTAAAAAACAGACATTACTTTTCAAGGTTAGGGTGGCACACAGGGATACCCCATCATTATATACAGGTATACAGTATGTTATTAGCCAGACAGGTAATTGAATAATTAAAAAACAATTGCTACTTCTTGACCTTTTTGTACCTTCAGTACTTTTCCTGTGCATTCACATGTGTGTGAACACCTCTTTTTTGGTGCTGCCTTTCTTGTGTGTGTTTCTGTAAGGTCTGTATTTCATACTCTTTTATTATTCGTGAGGCACCTTTCTCACCTCCTGTCCGGTTTTATACTTGCTGTCTATTATGGTGATTCTCTCAGCGTACCTCATGCACCTTTACTCTTCCATATGCATCTCATACTCACACTTCCTCTTTCGTCGTGTCCCTAAAACCAAACTGACCGATCAGATTGTTCTGAGGACTCGACACACAGATCTTGGTATTGTATTATATAGTAGATACTCTCCCACATATGTTATACTCTAAAAATAATGCATTGATTCAAACTGTTTTTGGATTATTCATTTCAAAGAAAGAAAGTACACATTAAATTTAGAATTTATCAGGCATTTATTTATTGCTTCAGTAACATAATGCTGAGAATGATATCAGAACATTAATCTTATGTTAACAGTAAAAAATACCTAATTAAAATCAAAAACGCCTGTTATGTTTCATCACCTTGCACTGATAAATCATTATGCACTACTGGTTTCTAAAATATCTAGTGGATAACATACTGCAATCCTTAATCCTTTTAAACACCTACTCATCTGTTCATCACATTTCAAATGAACAGCTGAAAGTACAGCTCTGCAATAATTCTATAGTTAATTAAACTGACAATGCAACTTCCAAAATTTTAATATACTATCTAATTGTTCAGGAAGGTGCCAAAGACTGTATAAGGCAGAAGCAGTAGATACTTGTAACTTTGCATTCTCTGGCCTCAGTTATTGCATGTAAACTACATTTTCATCCATATCACTGAACAGATAATTTAGTCAGTCATTGTTTTTACACGTTTGCAGCCATTTTAATTGTCGAAATAATTTGAATTATCCAAACTTTCTACTTTTGTTATGACAACAGTTTGCATTTAAAGAAAATAATTAAGCAATACAGAACTGTTATCGACTTGAAAGCATTTTCACCAATACAGGAAATATCTAAGCAACAGAAATAAAACGATAAAATGAAAACATAAACTGCACCAATACTGAAGCAAGTTGTTCCTGTATGATAAGTTCACAAATTGAAATAGCAACAAGTACAAAAATTGTGGAGGTCCACTTGATATAAAAATAACCTCATGCTTATATTGCTTTTTTGGTAGACTTTTTATTAACCAGTCCTGCTTAGAACCTGAAATTAGACATATACTAATGTTACACTATTACCTAATGCATTTTTCCCTGGGTGTTCGCATAAATAAATACGACAGTCTTTGAAATTTGATTGTTGCTGAGAGATAGCATTTACCTAATATACAAAAACAAATTGCAAAGGGTGGGATATTTCTACAATGACTAATTTAAATCATTGTAAAGTGATAAATAGTTTATGGAATGAATAATGAAAACAATTTGTTTCTACATTCTGAAATTGAATTTTTGCTAGCATCAAATCTCAGTAGGAATTTTATAGTACACTATTAGTGTTATATGCTGTATATTTATATGTAATCAAAGTTTAAGAATCAAATTTCGTTCATATCAGTGGTACACAGTACATGGCAATGAAATGCAAAATGCTGTCTTGTTTTATTTACAAAGCACTTTGTTCCTATTTTCAAAAGATAGAAACACTTCTGCTTTATATAAATGCAACATTCTTTACAGTGGAGTTACTGTAGAAATATAAATAGTCAAGGCAAACATGGCAACATTGAACATGCAAATCAAGAAAAACAAAGTTCTCCAAACCTGAGGTGTGTGCACTGTCTATGCAAGTCTTAAGTGCTACCTCCTATATAGCAATCCCTTTTGCTTAACAATATGGCTAATGTTCAGATAACTGTAAAGATTTGTTTAAGCACTTCATTTAGGAGTAAGGGGCCCCTTTATGACTGGTTCTCGATTCAGGTAAGTTGCCCAGTATACCAAGTTGAACGTTCCGAACAAAACGGGAAACACTATTCTAGACATTTTGTCGATCTTGCTAACACTGTTGTAGGTTTTTTTAGCATCTGGTGGTTTTCCTTCTGTAGGCTTTACTTGTACTGTTGTGCTGTTGGAAATTGTGGATAAGACAGAGTCCTTCGTGATATTAGGTGTGTAGTTGACTCCGACCGCATAGGCATTATTTGCCTTCTTTGTTAGAGCCAAAGGATCTTTTTTCTGTAAGGTAAAAAAGATAAGTCGCTCTTTAGAAAGCATATGTGTCCATTCATAAACTTCATGCAGAATTAAGAATTACACACTTGCACAAAATATCTGTTACTTTTGCCAAAGGTTTGGCATTGAATCAGCTATTTATTAGTACTTCAGATTAAAAGAAATTAGTCTTCTTGGTCACATGCAATTCTGTCATTTTATTAGGAAAATGTAATACTATATTGGCAATTTCTGCCTAATCCAGGCGTGTATGTAAGGACACTCAAGATGACATTTCTGCATAATCATTTGTGCTTGCCCTTTACAAAAACCTAGACTTGAGAAATTTAGGTCTTCTGCAAATATTTGCTAAAAAGAAGACTTGCTTCATTATTTTTTAACATATAAGAATGTCTAAAATGAAACCTAAACCAAATTAAAATGTTCTATATAAATAAAATGATGGACTAAATCTACTGTAGTTTTTTACTAGATACTGCTGCTATTGAGTACTTGTAATTAAACATTTTGAGACCCTGATTTTTTCAGGGATGATGAGAATATCGTTTGTTTATATGTTTTAAATGGGTATACAACAATAATAATTAAAAATAATTTCATTGTCTTATTAAGAGCAGCTTCCATCAGCTCCTTCGGACTAGCCTAGAGTTATATTGAAATTCTTCCATTGTGCTCTGGGTTTTCTCCAGTGGACTGTGCCTTGTGGACCAGCAATGGGGCATCCTATGTACCTGTCCAGTCACTTTAACTAGCTCCTTTCAATCATTACCAAATATAAAGTCCTGTTAAATACATATATTCTTTGCTAAGTTTAACAAATTAGTTATGCTGTTGCTTTTTCCTCAGTCTTTTGCCATTATCTCCACTTAGGAGTTATTAGTTGATACAGTGTTTCTGATAGTTAAAGAGTTGAGAAAGACCCTCTGAAACTCTGCAGTATCGTACTAATCCAAATCTCTCATGGCATGATAGTTGATTTTCTAGTTTAAATTAACTGTGGTGTTATCAAGGGCAAAATTCAAATGTGCCCATGCAAACACACCCCATCATTTGGCACCTTTCGCTTGTTCACTTCTAGCTTGTTTTGACCATTGGGATATTTCCATATAAGCCCCAATAGATGCTTTAATTATGAATGTCAGAGATATTAAATTTGTTACATAAGATTAGTCTAACATAGCCAAGGTCAAAATACTTTAAGATAAGAGACTGATTGCCAGGAATAATGCTATACGTAAAAGTCATAAACAAAGCTAGGGTGTTCCTAGCAAGAAGAGTGTTGTTCCTTTACACTGTCACAAAGATCAGATCCTGTTTAATGCATCTTTTATGATATGACTGCCATGATGCCAAGGGTCACATGGCACATGTGTTAAGGGCCTAGCAATCACATAAAGTCAAAGCAACCCAAGACTTTAGGATCACATCACTCATGAAGGCAAATGCACAAATGGCCATCATCCCAAAAAATAAACACACAAAATGGTTGCACCCGTAAACAAATAAATTAACCTGTGAAAACTTTGCATATGTCTACAGTCAGAGTGGTGTCAGATTAAGTGTCTTACATAGTACACTTTTTATGGATACTAAACTGACAATTTTTTTGTCTTAGACCCCTACTCTAACAATTTAGGAGGAACATTCTTGAAAATAAAGGTGCCAGAGTGGTTCTTCAGAGTCATGCCATAGGGGAACCATTTTTGGTTCCAAAAAGACCCATACACATGAAGGTTCCGGAAAGAACCTTTATTTATTTAGATTTGTAACATGCTCAATACAGTGAACAACAATGACTAGATGGTAACAGATTTGTGAGATACCAAATGGTCATAATTTTAAAAGGACTCCTGCTGCATATAATAACATAGGCCAAGTTCAGGTTTTCTTGATCTGTTATCATCGTGCCCAGTAGCATACCATGCATTAAAGCTTTCTGGTTTTTTTTTTCTTCTACATATTTGAGAGACTTTCAAAGCACAAAGAACCAACTTCATATGCAGGAAACCCTTTGCAGAATGGAATGGTGCTTTGTCAAGTAATAGCTCTGAAAGAACACACACAACCCTATAAAGAACCATAAACTGCCATTAAATACCAATTTATTGTAAGTGTGTAGTTGTGGTGTATAGCGTTTTGTATTGATTAAGTCATAGGCAGTAACACTTTTGGTGTTGGCTGCTATGATGTTTGTCACATACGTGCGAGTAGGGGGACGTTGTGTGGACCAAGTAAAGGCAATTCCACGCCAGGCCAGGGGAGGGCAGCGTGCACTAAACCTTCTCCTGTTATCTCTGCAGACCACCTGCGGGAAAACCTATCTGAACCAAGAATGTCACTTCCGGGTCCAGCACCCAGAAGAATGTCACTTCCGGTTCTGGCGCCTAGAAAACATCACTTCCGGTCACCCCACATCACTTCCGGTCACCCCACATCACTTCCTGTCTGATCACTTAAAACTGCCATCTTTTCCATCCTTCATCAGTTCTGTCTTGGACTCTCTACAGTCAACTTCATTGTTGCTTTAAAAATTAAAACCTTTGCAGCTAGGAATATTATACGGGTGGCTGCCCCAAACCTTTTTACGTGTGTCAAGTCTCTTCCTTTTACATGTTATATGTTGTAAGGCTGGTAAACTGCATTCAGCTGGCCATTTAAGATGAAGGTACATACTAAAGGGTGTCCAAATTTTGTTTATATATATATATATATATATATATATATATATATATATATATATATATATATATATATATATAGTATAGTTATATATTGAGAAATACCAAAAATCTTCTATAGACTTCTTTTCAGGTTATGATTTTGAGTTTGGTTCAGATCTTTATTGTGCCAGCTTTCTGTTAAATCTCTGACTGTTTAGATTTCCCATCTGTCTTAATCATGTATTTCAAGACAGAATATCCACAACACCTACTGTAAGTGGTACATTATTTTGCACAACTGCCACACAGCTTTAGAGTCCTGGGTTCAAATCTTGGCCTTGGTGCTGTTTGTGTGCAGTTTACTGCTGGTATATTATTTAGCTACTGACGACCATCACTTGTATTAAGCTGCTTCAATGACGGATAAAGGTACTTCATTAGAGAAATATTTTAATTTATTATTGTTGCAATTATTTTCCATTTTTACAGTGTAAACAATTCCAGTAAAATTTGCAAACACTTTTTAAAATAACAGTAATCAGTCAGTCATTTTCTAACCAGTTTATTCCTGAACAGGGTTGCAGGGACTGTTGGAGCCTGTCCCAGCAAGCATAGGGCACAAGGCAAGAACAATCCCTGGACAGGGTGCCAGTCCATAGCAGGGCAAACACACATACACACTAGTGTTGCCAATCCACCTAACATGTCTTAGGACTGTGGGAGAAACCAGAGCATCTGGAGGAAACCCATGCAGACATGGGGTAAACATGCAGACTCTACACAGAGAGAACCCGGGATCCAAACTCAGGTCTCCATACTGTGAGGCAGTAGCACTACTACTGCACCACCCATTAACAGTAATCATAAAGTAGTTAATCAATGAGTGTCCTTGAAAAAATGAAAATCTTTATACAAGCACGACTCTTTTATTACAACACAAAACAAAAATCATAACTAAATTTCTAGCTACTAAATTACTGTTGCTGAAACCAAAAGTAATGTTGCAGTGTGAAAGAATTTCTTATTCACAGCTCACCATGGTTTTTTTAAGCTTACTAAGTTAAAACACTATGACTGCAAAACACAAAGGTATCAAATTGTTGTAAGGTTTTTTCAAAAATAAGATCCAACATACTGTACCTTAGGTTGATAGGCTTCTAATGCTTTTTTACCATCCCATGCCCAGCTTCTTTTGGTGAAATAGTTTACAGTGGCAAATTCTATTAAAGCAGAGAAAACAAATGCATAGCAAACTGCTATGAACCAGTCCATAGCTGTAGCATATGCTACTTTAGGCAATGAGTTTCGGGCACTTATACTTAATGTCGTCATTGTCAGCACTGTTGTCACTCCTGTATTAAAAAACAGATAGACATATTTAAATTAATTAATTCAATAAAGTTATTAATCATAGTCACTACCAGAATGCCTTATCAATCATCTCATGCAATGTACTCTACTGTGTAAACATGACAATACTGCTACTGCTAGAGTTAAATTCTTACTTCAAGTTTGACACCATGAAGCACGTATCAGTCTCTGAAACCATAATAAACAAGAATGTACCAAAAGAGTCCAGCTGCAGACAAGATACCTTGAGGCCTTTTGGTGACCTTAGATGCTTTGAGGCCTATAAGATGATACCCCCAAAATAAAATGGCATTGTGTTCCTATCATAACAAAACAGTAATGTATACTGTAAGTTTTCCTTCCAGATACTATAGATAACAAGATTAGGCTAACTAGTGACTAAATTAGTCCAGTATAATTTAGTGTAGATATATATGCCTGTGAATGTGACTACAGTTCTGTCTACAGTTACTCCCTGGTTTCTAACATATTCTGTAGTTTTGAGCATCACACAAACCTTTAGTGGATTAAGCGGGTTCAGGAAAAAAAAGAGTGGATGGATGCACTGTACGTAATAACAAAATCTTATAGCCTAATTTACATTTAGATTAGCATATTTCAAAAAAGAAACCATTAACAAAATCAAGTCAATAATGCTGCTAATGCAATAATAAAGACTACCGTTTTGAACAGTCAGATGGCAAAAACTGGGCATATTTTTTGCCTAAAACAGCAATTTGTAACATTCTATCCACTATGTCAATTTTAATTTCCATTCAATAAAAATAATTCTGTTGATGCAATAGGAGAAATGAATTACATTTCAATGAGCAAAGGATTACAGACCAAAATCACTTCATTACTAATGGGTGATTGCAGACATAGCTATAAAATTAAGCAGCAGGAACCCTGTTTTACAAATCAGAAGAAAGAAATTGCCTAATCTACAACTCTTTATTGAAACATTTAATTGAAAAACAAATATAAAAATAATGATAATGCATCTTCATTTAGTCAAAAATAAAACATAATATCTACATAGAAATGTAATATAATATGATTTCAAAAAAATCAATAAAAATTTTTAAAAATGCTTATTCTAAGTGACAAAAAGTCTGACATGAGTCGAAATGTGTGTATTAGTATATATTTATATATTGTGTACGTTTTGGTGGCTAAAAAAATTTAAACTTAAATCTTGGAACTCTTTCTACCTTTCTTTCTACAGTAGTTCTGGCCTTTTTCCACTTGCAGGCTGAACTCTTGTAAACACTCCTCCTGAATCTAGGTTTAACTGGTGTATGGTCAGGAGGACCATTTAAGTTTCTTCCTGGAATTGCTTTTCAGAGGAAAGCCCAACTACAACCTCTGGAATTAGGAAAGAGCTGAGATTGTTCTGCAAAACTGGTGGCCCCAAGTGTCCCTAAACTCTAGGTTTCTAATAAAGGATCGGGAGGCCTTTTCCTTTTCTGTTTTGCCTAACTTTTCTTTGTTCGTTTCACATCTCATTTTCCATGTAGCTCATCACCTTGTCTCTTTCTCTTGTGCAGGGTAGTTTTCCTTTTTCACTTCAAAGTAGCCCTTTTTATCTGCACAATTACAGCATTAACTTGTACAGAGACACTGTTCTGCTTGCTGCATTTATTTGTATAAACTGCACACTCTATTTCACCGTGTGATCAGAACTGAGGCAAAAAAAGGATGTGGTGCAAAAACAACACCCCAACTCACTACAGCTGTATTACTGAAGAATACTGAGAAATAAAAAACATGTCAGCTAATTTGTTTTTCTATAATGTCAGTAAATTGCAATCAAATCAGTCAAAGTGTTTTTGAGATTTTAGGCCATTTAGGTTTTCATTATATACACTATAAATATATATTTGGAGAGAAAGAAAAACTATAGCATAATATATACAGTGCACATAAGACTATAAAAAATTTTGGAGCACCCTAATAGATGAGAAGGAGTAGGTGGTGCAGACTTATAAATACCTAAGGATCGATCTGAAGAGTAAACTGGATTGACTGATTGATTAACTACACAAGCATAATGCACACAAACAGCCACAGCCAGCTGTACTTTCTGAGGAGACTTAGGCCCTTTAATTGGTATGTTCTACCAGCCCATTGCAGTCTGTGTAATGTTCTACAATGTCATCTTTTATAGGATACCAGATTCCTGAATACATTTCCAGCTATCACCAATCCATGCCATTAAATGTGCTAAGAGGTGCTAGTGCTCTGATCAAGCCCACCTTCATCCTTGCCAGTTAAAACAGACATATTGCCACAGGGACACTATTTCTTATATTGTTGTATCATTATTATTACATTGAGTGTGTACTGCAGTTATGGGTTTTACAGTTAAAGCAATTGTCTGCAGGTTTTGTTTTCAACATTTTGCTTCATGTTCAAGTCACATTAAAAGTAAATGTGTTACAGAGATGAATTTTCAAAGTAACATATAATCACTTTACTTATTAACATAAAGTAAGATATTAACACTTTACTTATTTTATTGGGGTAAAAATACCTGATTTGCTTAAAAAACAGATATGCTGCATTACTACGTAATCTCATTCCCACCATAAAAAAAAAAAAACAAACAGATTTGTGTGCAAAGAAATGTGCAGTCCTTTGTCAGGCACAATTTCAAAGTCAATCAGAAAGGAGTATGCTATGTGCAATCCAGTAAAAGAAACCTAGAAATAATATATCCATCTTTAAACCAGTTACTTGTTATAGATAGGTTGAAACAGTGTGACATGGTGGAACAACAGCTAGTGTACAAACCTTGAATCTTCAGGAGTTCGGGTCGAAAATGGAAAAAGGGAATTGATGTTATTCAGACAGGCATTTTGAGAGACTTCTCTTATTGCATTATAAACACTACTGAAAGTTTTCTCTATTTTACTTCTGTCAACTAAACTTTGGCTTGTGATTTTGACTTTGTTTAAAATTGTTAACAGTTTGTTAGTAGCATGTTA
The DNA here is from genome assembly GCF_016835505.1 of Polypterus senegalus. Lineage (NCBI taxonomy): Eukaryota > Metazoa > Chordata > Cladistia > Polypteriformes > Polypteridae > Polypterus > Polypterus senegalus. The sequence goes on along the minus strand of NC_053155.1, from coordinate 137,957,844 downwards.
ACAATGAGTCTTGTTAACCGTTACAATCAAATTTAAAATAATTATTGGAGTTTATATTATAATGTACCCAGCGCTACATTTGACATTCCAAACAATGAACAAATGCTTAAAGCAAAGAGCACTAAAGGCTGCATAATAAAATTAATGGCATTGAACCCTGCTATATGCTATCATTCTGATCTGGAATGGCATAGTAATAAATTTTGCAATGTTGTTTTCTATATCTTCAACGAGACAGATTTACTTTAATTACGAGTGTGAAGGTTCATATCTCTACAACATATTGAACAAAAATCAAAACTACGTTAATAAAACCCAAGAAAATGGTCAGATTTTACTCTTTTTCTGGTCAGTTTCTTGAAGATTCATATACAGTATGGGCTTAGGATTTAGTAACATGCTGGGCAGAGAAATGTGCAGTTTTTTTTACAAACGAAGAAAAAGTAACACACTGTTAGCAATGCATTACATTTTTTAATAATTAACACTATGACCTATTTATTTACATTCCACGATACTGGCTTCTTCAGAAAGAAAGAAATTGCTGTCTATCTATCTTTATAAATCCTTGTTGTAATGGAAATTTAAATATCTCTGGAACAGCTGCCGATTCTGAACACCTAAAATTTTATAAACAGGAGGATAGATGAGAAAAGCTCAAGAGAGTCTGGGTCCAACAGTTAAGTGTACCTGTGTGACCTTTTGTTTATTTGATGTTGGAATAGGAAGTTTAATAGTTAGGGAAAAAATGGCAATAAACAGGTTTTGATAAAAAAAAAAACATTAATCAAAAAATGATAACCATATTTTAAAGTAAACTTACAAAAATTATACATTTTTCTGAAAGTACACTTTATAATTTACACTTCAATCATTAGCACAAAGTATCAAAATAGGAGAAAACATGTTTAAACAATCTAATACAATCAAGAACAATAACTTTTGAAGAATTCACTTTTTAACAGTAATGGCCTGCTATTATGAAAACAGTGTAGTTCTAAACTTTTAGATGAAAAATCTTAGCTAATCATCCTGTTCAAAGTCAAAGGCCACGTAGAAAATACACACTGGTTTAATTGAAACAAAAAGTTGTATTGCACTTCTGCTACTGAGAATTTGACATTTAATCAGTAGATTAGATCAGAAAATGTACACATACGTTTAATTGGTAAAGAAAAAGATTAGACAATATTGTTTGGAGCAAATACAGTAGAAAACGTTTCAATTACTTATGCAAAAGGAATAAACTTACCAAACACTGTTCTTGCAGGAACAGACTCACGGTTTAACCAAAAGGACACCTGGGATAAGATAACTGTCATAATGCAAGGCAGGTAGGTCTGAATTACAAAATAACCAATTTTTCTCTTCAGATGAAAGTGTGCTGTCATTACAGTATACTGGCCTGTAGCAGACAAATGATAAAAAGTAATACACATTAAAAACCCAAGACACTGGCCTAATTGAATATCCATCCATCCATTATCCAATCCGCTATATCCAAACTACAGGGTCACGGGGGTCTGCTGGAGCCAATCCCAGCCAACACTGGGCGAAAAGCAGGAAACAAACCCCGGGCAGATAACAAATATGCATTCAATAAATATTTGAAAATTTTGAATTCTTTTTTAATAACCCTACGAGAATTGATCACCTATAAACTTTCCCACCGATGACACCATCTCACATTGACTTATTTTAGAGACTAGAAAACAGGAGTCAACTGAGCCTGCAGTTCCAGTGAGATTGTTTAACAACGCAGAATATTTAATTTCATTCGGGGCTTTTTGGAAATCCACTCTAGCTGTCCGGTACAGCCTGATAAACTACATAAAATCCACTGATGACTGCTGCTTTCTCTCGACAAAATCGGATTTTTGTAGCTTGCTAATCCCTTGTCGCAATCTGCAACCTTCGGCATGAGATCTACAAGCACTGCCTACGCTTTCAGTCCGTTCATTTAGGCAGTGCAATCGTTTAAAACGCACATTTAATAGTTCAAAGGAAAAAAAAATACGTGGAAGGGAACTAAAAAGAAGCACAAACAACGTTTTATTTTGTTTATTCATTCCTAACGGAGCAAACCAATCATGTCGGAACCGTTAATACAAAGCTGCTGCTTTGGGACGCGCACTAATGACTGAGGGTGAATATCGCCGCTGCTTAGACTTTTAAATTTGGATTCAACACTGTCTAGTGAATGTCATGGAATTTTAAAAGAAATGAAGATGTACATTTTCTGGATAGTCTTATTTAAACCCCTATTTACCTATGGCGAGCTTCCATTCATCGCGGAAAACAACGCAGCTATGCTGGTGAATTGGTAAGTGTCTTGTGATGTTAAAACTTTAAAAATGTGCGAAGAAGCTCCTCTTTTAAAATAACAGACTACAAAGGAACGCACGCATATACATATATATCCTAGAAATCATTATTTTACATTATAATTTTACGTGTTTTGCACAGTGGCTTGGTAGCGCTGTTCTTCAGTACTTATCTACATTACTAAATATAGCAACCCTTTATCTCACTTGCTTTGTTGTAATCCTTACATGATGTGGTTAAATAAAACGACTAATACCTTAAATTAGCATTACTAATTAAATCCTACACCCCACCTTGGTATTTGAAAGTTAAACTAATGGGAAAGGTGTGTTCCTTGAACAAAAATTATGGTTAGCGAACAACTGCTACGCCATCTATGCGCTATCATTCTATTTAATTTCGCAATAATGTTAATTTAGACATTACAGGTATACACATATACACGCGTTTAAATGAACCTATAAAACGGAGCCAATATTTGGTAAATGTGCTCGTCCTATATTTGACGTTTATTACATTTTTAGAGCAATCCACAAAATATCCAATCATCTATGAACATTTTGAAACCCTTATTAGGCAACTTATTAAAATGTTGATAGATAGATAGATTTGAGTGCTTAAGATAGAGTTGGCTTATGACTGACAGGTAGAGAAATAGATCTGGAGCCTTCTGAAAGATTCTTTACTATACCTGGTATGTACGAGTATAATACATTGCAGTTGTTCCCAAACAATAACATCCTATATCCTCTACAAATATAGCTCGTACGTTTATTTTATAATTCCTTATTACTATAGTATTGATTTAAAAGTTTTATGACGGCTCCTTAAACTCAGTCGAATAAATAGAGAATTGTGGGTAAAGAAATCACTGAGGAAATGATTTTTTTCTTTTTTGAGAGTATGTATTAAAATGTTTTACAGTGCAAGTTATTACACTGTCCTTTTTATTTTTGTATGAATTTGTTAAAATACCTTTTCCCCCTTTCTTTGAGTAATTTATTTCCATTAATTTCAGTAGTCTAGAATCACTTAAATCTCAACATTTTTTTCTCTGGATAATTCCATAGATGTCTTTAATATTGGCTGTTGTACACACACAAAACAATGCAAGGTTATGATGCAACCAAAACTAATTTGATGACCAAAAATGAATCTGCTGGATATTAAGGGGAGCTGAAGAACTTTAATAATCTTTCCACTCACAGAAATAAAAGTGTATTACTTCTTTATGTAACTGGATTAAGCAGATGCCTTTCAGTGCCACGTGTGGACACACTTTATCCCGCCCCCGCCATCCAATCCCAGTGCTAGTACATCACTCTGTAAAAGCACAGATCATGTGATCATGCACTTGGATTAACCCTAGATTCCCAGTGGTACAGGGGATAAGTGTTTTTAAGTAAATAAACAGACATCTGGCATTTTAGGATATCCTGCAAAGAAGGAAATGTTCAATTTTAAAGGTTCTATTTTATCTTTTGGAAGAGCATAATTAAAAATAGATATATTTTTTTAAACAAAAATTTTACTCAATAATGACTTCAGTTAAAGTGTCTGCATGTTGTGTACCTGTGCTAGTGTGAATGATTTCTGTCCCCACTGTTTGTCCAATTAAATGATACTGATTCAGCCGTGAGCCATCTTCAGAAACAACAACAGACTGGGCAGTGCCATAGGTCCAGGTGTAAACAACTTCAGAATCAGGATAGGCATCTAAATAAGGAAAAACATATTAAAGACAAACATAATCTGCTTAACAAAGGCCCCACTTTCAAGCATTCAGCACAAACAGATAAAAAAAAAATCAGGCTACAATAGACATACAATGATAATCCTTTTCATTGTGAGTAAAATTAGAAACCTGTTCTATATATGCAAACTGTCAAACTGTAACATGGAATACTGTTGACTTTATTACAACAGAGAGAACAATTTGAAATAAAGGGATTATGCTGAATCACTTTTAAATAAAGAAAAGGTTAGAACATCATAATTTAAGAATGAACAATGGAAAATTGTTTTTTTAACTACAAAATTTCTGTTACACACAGATTTCCCCAGTATGTGCTTTTCCTCTTAATTTTTTACCCAGGCAGTAGCATTACACAAGAACTTGGGAATCAGTCACTTTTCATTACAGGTCAAACCCAGCAGCTTAAAGTGACTATAGCGAATGTATCATGATTCAGGGAGCTGCAGCAGGGCATTTTGCTGTGCAAGCTGGAGTTTAGAGGACTCATTGTCCTTTATCTTACATGATAGCTACATTTTCTTTGACAACACTGGTACTCATATTGAGAGACAATTTCAAACTTTTTAGGCAACCTTCAATATCATCCAGCCTCATATTTTGCTTCATATGACTATCAGCCAACATAATACATACAGATTGTTTTTTAAAATCATGCCTCCAATTTCAAATTTAACATCCATCACTCACAATTGTCGTGTCAAGCACAGGGGTGCCTAAAGGCTGTATTCTGAGCTCTTTGTTGTGTTCTTAAATAGAAATGTTCCTGCTGTTCCATCAACAGTGTATAGTGGCATGATCTGTTCAGAGTCAAAAGTGCCATCAGGTATTGCAGATCATTTAGCTTCCTGGTCTGAGAAAAAACTTCTTTAAAGTCAACAGGAGCAAAGAATTGGTATGTGACATTCAGGGACAGAAATCCAACCAGCATGTTCACAACAATATAGAAAGTCTAAAATTCGCAATCTAACTTTAATTCAAAAATATCTTCTCCAAATCTAATCAGTGATTATGCTACATCCATAAACTCAGATTGTCCAAAGTGGACAACATATTTATCCATTAGCAGCCTAATCAAGTGGCCTCACCAAACAGTGCTGAAGAATTTGGATATCATCTCAGCTGATGACACGCATCATTCCCAGCAGCAATTATCAAAATGGCTTTTGAAAAAATATTACTGGTAGCAAAACACCAGAGTATAGATAGAGTCCATATGAACAGTGACTTTAGATTTGAATGATATCTTTGAATAAATCAGACTTGTTACTATTCTTAAAAATATAGAGCCATGCTGTTTTTGATTTCTTTTTACATCTGGTGCTTTTGAATAGGGTGGCATGGTGGCACAGTGGTTAGCATTCCATCACAGTCTGTATAAAGTTTGAACATTATCCCTATGCCTGTATTTTCTTTCTTTAAGGAACTTATTTTGCACTCACATCACCAAAGAGTGACTTGTCAGTTTGATTGGTGAGACTGAATGATCAGAGTATGCCCAGTAATGGACAGGCACTCTATTGATGGTTCTTCCTACCTTGCTCCTAATGTTGCCAAGACAGGCTTCTGTGTCCAACAGTGAATTGGATTTTTTTTTGGAAGTTTTTAAAATATTTTAAACCCAGAAGGTGGTGTTAGAGTTTGATGTTTGAATGTTTTGGGGGTATTAACCTATTGATTCATGTTTTTGGATGCATTTAAGAACCAAATTTCAGAATTTAGTAAACAATACCCAAAATACTTGGAGTTGCCTGGGTATATTTGTATCATTCATTACCGTTAGGTAAAACTATTTTGGGGCGATAACATGGTTTAGGATTTCTGTTCCCTCCCACCTGACTACAATCTCATTTTTTGATGAAATGTTTGAACCATCTTAAAATCTACTTTTTTCAATTGTATCAATAGTAATTTTCTTCAAAGTCCTATTTATTACCCTGCACACTCATGTGGTCTGCTTTTTGGCACTCCAGTTACCACCTATTCTGACTGAAGGCATCTTCAGGGTTGACATCCACTTGGAGCATATCCTCTTTCAGTTGGACCAGCTATAGTTTCTTTGGCTGCCCTCCTGCCTATTTTCCCCTTGGATTTAGATGAACAGACATCTTTGCCAATGTTTGGTCGTTGTTGCAAACCACATGCCCATACCATTGCATGTGGGCCTTACACGTCTTCTTGATAACAGGTACAACTCCTATTATTCTTTGCACATTGTTTTTCATTTCACGTCAAGAGTGCAGCAGTGTATCTTCATGGCACAGAGGGCTTGTTCGCGCTTTGTGGTTGCAGGCCAACATTCCATTTCATATTAGGGAAACAGTTCTATATATTTCTGGCTTCAAGTAGATTGATATTCTCCAGTCACAGAGCACTCCAGTGACTGTGCCAATTCAGCCTCAGAGCGTTGACCCATGCTCAGACATTGGAGATGAAGTCGTTGTTGATGCAGATAAATGAGCCCAGGTACTTGAATTGGGTGACCTTCTTGAGGGGTTTGCCATCAGTGTGAATATTTTCATCTGTTTGTGGCCCACCTCGCATGTACTCGGTCTTCTTGATGTTGAGTCACGGGCCATTTTCATCCAGCCTAGTCCATAAATTAAGTTTACATTGTGTTTCTTTCGTAAGCAGGATGTCTTTCTCGTAAAATAGTCTCCAAAGGTATGGTGTCAGGATGTCCGCTGTGGCTGTATCCATACGTAATAGGAAAAGCAAAGGCGAAACAGGTGATCCTTGATATATATCCTATATGATGTTTCTTTGAGGCCTTGTTGAATATAATGTGTGCACCACAGCCAGAGGCCATTTATGATTACCTTGTTCTTGAAAGAAAAGCTATGGATCAGGCCCTTCTAACTGCCAGGCATTTTCTAAAATACTTACGGAATTAATCTTGATGTGTTCCCATTGCCAGCGCATAAATGGTCACTCACTGACATGTAGTTTAAAATCTGAATAGTAAATTAATACAGAACTTAGAACAACTTTGACAAGAACAGGCCATTTGGCCCAACAAAACTTGTTAGTCTATACCTACATTTCTTCATAATATAGAGTCAAGCTTTGAAGGATTTAAAAGTTATAATGTCTACTGGCACTACTTCGTAATTTATTCAGTTTATCCATAAATGTCTGTGTGAAGAAAAAATGTAAAAATGTGACCTTAATAAGTCTCCATCTCTGTCCCTGTGTTCTTGTTGCTGAACTCATTGTAAAATAACCGCCTGTATAGTACCTTTCACAATTTAAATAACTTTGAATTTTGCCACTTTTTAATATCTTTATACTTAAACTGAAAAAGTTCAACTCCTCTAATCTTTCATCATATCTTATACCCTGCAGTCCTGGAGTCAGCCTAGTCTTACTTCTCTGGACATTTTCTAGCAATGTTATGTCTTTTTTATAGCCTGGAGACTGATGCCAGTGGGTAGCGCTGCTGCCTCGCAGTTAGGAGACCTGGGTTCGCTTTCCGGGTTCAACCCAGCGTGGGTTTCCTCCCACAGTCCAAAGACATGCAGGTTAGGTGCACTGGCGAGACTAAATTGTCCCTAGTGTGTGCTTGGTGTGTGGGTGTGTGTGTGTCTGTGTGTCCTGCGGTGGGCTGGCGCCCCGCCTGGGGTTTGTTTCCTGCCTTGCACCCTGTGTTGGCTGGGATTGGCTCCAGCAGACCCTCATGACCCTGTAGTTAGGATATAGAGGGTTGGGTAATGGATGGATCGATGGATGGAGACTGAAGCTCCTTGTAGTACTCCAGCTGAGGAATCACTAATTTGTTAAATAGCTTAAGAATAACCTCCTTTGACTTCAGCTGAACACTTTAGGCTATATAACCTAACATCCTGTTAGCCTTCTTATTGGCTTTTCATAGTGACAGGTACATAATGACTCCTAGATCTTCCTCAGAGGGTGTGCTAGCAAGATAGTACCACTGGAATGATGCAGGTTTGAACATGTTTTATTGGTATTTTATATAGTGATAGCTGCAAATGACTAGATGTCCCCACATTATAGCCAGGCTGCTTCAAGAAACAAAAGTGTTAAATATATTCTTTCTGTATTCTGTTCCCTGCATTTGAATGTGTTGTACCTACTAGCTTCAATTGAAAAAAAAAACAAAACTGTATTTTTAACTGAAAAAATAACCCAAATGATTGAATTCTTAAAGCTTTCTGAAGACTACAAGTCTCTGAAACATGACATATTGACAAGAATAAGTATACAATTATACAGTGGAGTGGCACTGTAGATGATAGTGCTGCAGTCTCACAGTACTTGCACCCTGAATCTACTCCATACTGGAATTGTTGCCTATTTATTAATTATTATTTCCAAATGTTCCAAATTTCTCCCACTTTCTAAACACTTGTTTTTAAGTTAATTGTCAAATTTAAATTCATTCTGCTCAGGGTTGGACTGTAATCATGACCAGTACAAAACAGGAGAATATTATACAAAATACCGTATAATACATTTCAAAGCCAACTTCAAGAAATAACAATATTTTTTTCTAGTAAAGTAAATATTGCTGATTTTTTATCACCTTTGTGGCAGCTATCCATAAAGAACAATGGACTAGACGTTTAAATATGCTTGTTTTCTGAATGGTTTCCATTATAGTTTGTTTTGCGACATGATCATGCAAAAAAAAAAAAAAAACTAATTCAGGACTCATAACAGAAAGACATTTCTGTGTTGTCTGATTGCTATTTTAATTTTTTTAAGTATACTACATTAAAAAATGAAGACAAAAATGTATGAAAAGTAACTATAACCATCTTCTACTGGATTTTATTTAATTTTAAGATTGATTATAGTAAGCTTATTAAAACTATGATTCAAAAGTACGTCATGTAAGAATTGTGTCACTGAGTAGTTTCCTCAGTGTTATGCAAAGTAACATCACAAAGGGCTTCACAGGGCATCATTTCAGTCATAATATTTCTTTGTTTATCAAAAGTTGAATTAGGCTGAATGGGAACATTATACATGCCAAAAAAAATGTAAGTGTCCTAAACATAAGCATATCTATGATGACACACTTTATTTAACTTAACATTCTCAAACCTAATTAATCCAATTAATGTTCACTAGGGGAAAAGTCTATACTGGCCACACTAGGTATAAGACAGGAAAGCAGTCGTGAACAAGTTGCCAGACCACCCTTGGGCTCACTTACGCATATACCTACAGTACATGAACAATCACACAGACCCAAACTGAAATTGCCAGACAACCTAACCTGCATGTTTTTGGGGATATAGAAGGAAAAGAGGAGCAGCCTGTTATGAAAACTCTACATTGGCACACACCAGGCACAAGAATCAAAAACAGGACACAGGACCTGTGAGACAGTAGTGTGATGACCATAATGCTCACACAATTAGAATAGTAAAATTAAAAATAGACATAAAGTAAGGCATTGGCAAAGTAAGGCATTATGCAGTGTCTCACAGATTCCCCAAGCAGTATTTTTGGTTAAGATGCACTCATGGAGGATGATACTAAGGGCCACATTAAAATTTACCATGCCTTCAAATATATCAACTGTTGTTTTTAGAATTTACTCATGGTTCATTGCAGGTCTTCCTTCTTTCTACAGACATACAAGCCTTGACCTGACTTAACATCTCAAAGAAGATAGGATCAAAAAGCTGCACACAGTCACTTAGATTAAATCGTGATGTATCAAGTTTTAAACATTACTGATTTCTGTGTTCATGCTATACTATACGTAAATCTCAATTAATACATACTTTTATATTTCCTCTTAACATCACTTACATCCACCTGTAGTATGAGTTGTTCATGACATGCACCCCTTTTTAAATACTGGTCTATTTCTTCGTACACAAAGTGAAATAAATGCCTCAGAGCAAGTCATGCTAAGGGAATGTTCTTTTAGCCCAGGTTTCTTTTGGGGTTTTGATTGTAAGGAGTGTCATCATATTTCTTAATTGACTTCAAAAAGGAGCTATCTTACGTATCTGCTCATTCACTTTTTGAACCCACTGTTATATTGTAGGTTTGCAGATAACTTCTCATTCCTTTCTGAAAAGGGAGTGGCTATCAGTAAAGTACCCTAGGTGAGATATCAGGCTTTGAAGGATGTATATTATTTAAGCTACCCCAACAGTATTGTGAGAGGAAACCCATGCATTCTCCATTCCGCTCTACTAGCAGCCAATTTGATATAAAACTGTGGTCAGTATCTAATTCCTGTTACTATTTCATGGCTTTGCTGTTATCCTCTTACTTGTACATTTCTGTAATAGTTACATTTATTTGCATTGAGACTGCTTATTAAATATTTCACTATTTCGAGCATTTTCTATAGAGTGTATTTGTCTGACTTGAGTTAATGTCTTTCAGTTGTTAGGCAAAAAAGATGATTTATTCTCCTTTATGAGATATGACTGCTAACCAATGCTTCACAGTACTTCCTGTTTAGAATATAATAATATCACCCCTTCTAAAAAGAAATGTAATTTTCTGTTTGTTTGATTTAATCATGACCATAACTTGTACACTTGTAATCTACTTTATAACCTTGTGTGATCTGTGCAGTCATTATATAAACATGAAATAGAATCCTTTCTCAACTCTGGCCAAAAATCCCATGCCGACAAGAATTAAGAAAGAGGAATCTAAAAATTGTAATGGAGCACAGTCAGCTTCAGACATATAGTGTTATCAACAATTAACATAATCTTAAACACATTACTTCAGATCAATATTGGCTAACATTGTGAAAGGAACTAAATGCAAATGTAAAACATTTAACATAAAGTAGAAATGATGGTTGCAAATAAAATATCAAAAGGAAATTGTGGTAATGAGTGGTACTTCACGGAATTTTCAAACTTAACTTGATGTTATTTTGGCAAAATTAGGTAAATAGAACTGGTGAGCTTTGTTCATCTGAAAGGCTTGTTATCATCAAAATTGTTCTCATGCTTTAATCCTTTCATTATAGTAATATAAATGCTGTTGCACTCTCTAAAGGTTAATAAAGTGATGATGAGGATGAAAATGCTTTAATTTCTGACATTTGTTGCGTAGACCTACAGCCTTTAAGTACTGTTTTTAACCTTTACAATGTCTCAGAGTTAAATATGACCAGGTTTTCTGTTTGAAATCAGCAAAAGCATCTTAAATGACAGTACCACTCAAAAGTTTTAGAGCACCTCAGTTTTTCCAGTTTTTCTTCAAATGTAATCAATTGAAATGCAATGAATGGCCTAAACTGGTTAATATATAAACATTAAACTGCCAGTGGTTTAAATTTAAAGTTTAGGTTAATGAAAACTAAAAAAAAATAAATTTCAGAATATTACAAATGGGCCTTGTTCAGGGAAAAACTAATAGGTCACAACCTACAGATGTGCTGCAGCAATTAAAATAAACTAAGCCTTGCAAGCTAAAGCAAACAATTTACATGTGTCCCAACTTGTGTTGATTACTTAAAATCCTCCGTCTGTCTTAAACCAGAGTTGGAATAGACTATGTTACTACACCCTCTTAAGTACTACTTGGACAATATTACACTATAGAAAGTTGTAAATTCCACTTGTAATGGCAAGAAAAAGGAAATTAACAAATGAAATAAGAAATTACTCTTAGAGTTATAAGCCTTTCATTTAGAGAAATCAGAAAAAAATATACCAAAGTGTCAGTAGTACGGTGTCCTATACAATCCTAAGGCAACTGGAAACTGGAAGAAACTCTGATAGGAAGAGATTTGACAGACCAAAAATCATAATCCAATCAGAACACAAGATTCTGAGGGTCACCGACTTGCATGTAGGGCACCTCACAGCACAAGGGCTTCAAGCACAGCTTAACAGTGGTTGAAAAAAGCAAGTCTTAGTTTCTACTGTGAATAGGAGACTTTGTGTTGTAGGTTTGACAAGGTGAGTGGCTGTAAAGAAGCCATTCCTTAAAGGACAAAATAGGGCCTAGAAATACTGGCTGTGGACTACTGCAGGCTGCAAGAAAGTGTTATGGACTGATGAATCCAAATTTGAATTCTTCAGTTCATCACGCAGGGTGTTTCTGCACTGTCGAGTTGGTAAAAGGATTGTTCCTCATTATGTGACACCAATTGTCAAACATGGAGGAGGAAGTGTGATGGTCTGAGGTAGTTTTGCTGGAGGCAGAGTTGGGGATTTTCACAGAGTGGGCTACCACAGTTTGGCTGTTTTATCAGCAAAAGGTAAATACTTTGATTAATGAAAAATTTGAATAAAATTGTGTAATGATTCCTTGACTTAATTTTCTCATTTGGCATTGTTTGTTTTGTTCTATGCCTTGATGTTATGAAACATTAAGACTTGAAACTGTGTGCATTTCCATAAAAACTGAAAAAACTAAGATGTTCTAAAACATTTGACCAGTAGTGAAATTTTATTCAGAATGAAACTGTGGCCTTTCCTACATTTCCCCAATTAACGAACAGTACTAGAAAAAATAAATTAAACTGATAAAGCTTCTAAAAATCGTTGCATTTGTATTTCTTTTGGTACAATCTTGATTTTGCACTGCATTTAGTGTAATCTGTTTGTTCATAACTCATAATAACAATCTAAATGTGTTTTTTCAGGTCAGAAATATAAAGGCATTTAGTAAAGTGTTCAAATGTTAAATAAGCAAAAAAAAAAAATCTATATACACTATATATATATATATATAGTATATAGATTTTTTTAAATATATATTTATATATATATTCCAAATCTCACACTTTTATACAGTTGCTGCACATTTTGAACATTGCCATATCATTTGGGACAATTCTGACCTACTATAGACTTTAGTGGATTTTTGCTGTCACTGTAGGGTACTTCGTTTGTTCATAATGTACAAAAATACAATACATATACAATGAAAATATCTATGGAAGAAAAAGAAGACTCCACAGTAAGTGAAATAAAGAACCTTTCAAGCCTGGTAAAGTTTTAAGTGCTTTCAGTAACATCATCAATCCCAAAGTCTTAAAGAGACCAGTTTTCCATTAACTCATTTCTGGTTGTCTTAGGTCCTTTAATAAGGATCTCATTCTTATCATCATATAGTCCGAGAAAGACACTTGCTATCTAAGATTAAATGTCAGAGACGCAGTTTATTAAGATAATAAGGTGCTTTCAAATGTTAGGCTCTGGACCTGGACCTTGAACCTGTACATTCTAATATAAGATAATGTGAAGCAGCATTTGTGAGCAAAAAGATGAACACCAATATAATTTCCTGTAGATTACATGTGAAAGGCATCAAGCACAACCACCTTATCAAGTTCAAATGTAAGGTTATTATCAAGTTTAGCAGATTGAAATTCTTTGTCATTTAGACTGACAGAAAAATAGAAAGTTCAATAAAAAATCATTTTGAAGGGTGACAAACTAATGAGTATGACAAGAAAATCTCCTAAGAATCATAAAAAAGAACAATCTCACAATGATATTGTGCTATATTATACTTGTATAATACTGTACTAGCTGGACTACTCATCTAAGATGGGTAATCAACAGAGATCTCAAAATTCTTCGAAATAACACTTACTACGTATCTCTTCTTAGAGGTTCTCTTGGCTGAAATGGGGGACAAGCTTACCTCTGTTAACATTTTTGTCAACAGGGGGAATGACAGACAAGCAAATGTACTGTGTGTCCAATTCGAATAATGAATACTAAACATTGTACTTTCATTTCTCTAACTAAAGCACAATGCCCATGAAATGCCTTAGGAGTTTATCTAGTCTTTCTGAAAACTTTTTCTTTGAAAAATTAAATTTGTATTTTAACATTACAGCAATCCCCCATATATTACTATGTGTTTTAAATAGCATTATGTTTACTCCTGGAAAAATGAGTCAAAATGAAAAAATGTTATTACATATAACAAAACAATGCACATTCAAAACATCAACGTAAATACAGTAGGTAGGTCTAGTGTCTACTGCTATACTCATGCAGATTTGTACAAACCCTTTGTATGATGTGTTCTGAAACAGTAATTAACGCATAGCCCATTGTTGCAGTTGAGATGTAAAAGAGTGTTTCTTTTTTACACTTTTCCTATAATATTGATTTCTGTTGCTTAAGCAGGAGATAATAGAAAGGCAGTGCTTAATCTGCACAATTAACATTCTGCTTGTGTTTTTGTAGGTTACCACAGTGAAAGACTGATAGACTTTAACATTTCCTCTGACATGAATGATAGTTACTGTATTTTGAACAGTGCTTAGGGAGCTAACGTCTTTCTTGTTGATTGCCATCATTTCGTCATTGAGCCTGACTCTGGCTTAACCATAATTATATAGAAATCCAAGCCAGAGTAAAGCTCAGGGTTATCACCAAGGAGGTTAATGTATGTATATATAGTAATCTTTAGCCATTTATGCATTATTGCTGTAAATGTGTGCACGCGCTCATGTCATTTTGTTTTAAGTACAAGACTTTCAACCACAATCTATCTTTAAAGAATACATTTTAAAATATTTAATATTTGATATCTCTTGTCCTATGTGTACCCTCAGAGTCTTCCTACGCCTTTCTTCGATATTCTCATGTGTCTCAACCTCTTTCACAGTTCTTCTCTCAATCACATTCCTATAAGGCCTACTTCTCAATACTCCAGCTGTGAACTCATCATTTGTATGCTTGCAGATGCTTCTCATCTATGAAAGCAACTCAGGTTGCATCTTGTTAGTATTTAGTAACCCAATACTCAGTGTGTTGTTTGTTGTTTCTGAAATGCTCAATTTTAACTCCATTTTTGTAAAAATAATTTAAAAAAAATGTCACAGTCCGGAATTCAATTTCACATCCCTCTTGTGTTGTGTCATTCCTACCACTGAGCGACCAAAGCCAAACTGACCAATCAAATTGCTCAGAAAGGCCGGACACACACTCACACACACACACAGTAGTGATTTAATATATACCCGATAGCTTTAATGATAGTGATTCAAAGATATATGAAATTAACTCACAGATAATAAAGAGTAAAGTCATAAACATTTATTAAACAATTAGAAGTGTTGTGAAAAATGGTTTCTAGAAAGGGGTAGGATTAAATAAATTTGTTAAATGTTAGTTTTAGTGTTATGGTGGTGCAGTGGCTAATGCACCATATTTTAAATGGAAGTATACCTGCTAGTTCCTGCTGCTGACCCACAATGAGACCTCAGTAACACAAACAAAATTCACCTGACTGAGATACAATTGTAAATGCACACATATAGAAAGATTGGTGGATGCAGTATATACAGTATGTAAACAACCATACTGTATTATGTGAGATTTTTTGAATAAAGGTGTCAGCTAAATGTAAAATAGTAATTTTCTTTGCTATTGAAAAAAAGGCTAGGAAACTAGAGAGAAAATAAAGGCAAAAGAGAAGAAAAGCAACCAGGAAGGTAAAAGCAAAGCACTTAAATAGTCTAGTATTTTTATGCACATTTCTTTATATCCCCAGTAAAAGCAATTAATGTTGGCCCTTTTTTCTTATTTTAGTTTTATGTTAATTTGCCCTTAGTTATTTTCAAAATAAACTTTGAATTGAAATTATAAAGCTTAGTGGTGTCTGCTTGTCTCAAATGATGCCAAACATTTTTACTTTGAAGGATATAATTTAACATGAATTATTCAAAGTTTATTTATGTACAAGGCAAACTGAATAATATAATTCTAAGTTAGTTTTTTGGGTAAGAACACAGATTTCTACACTTATTTTTGACTATATATAGGGCAAGACAAACCATATATATATACGACCCTAAAGGAATTGACAGTTATTTAAATATACACTATCTTCCTGTTTAAAGGTGAAAATGTATACTTACAGCTGCCAAACTTCAGAGGGCATGCATGAGCATCCATTGGGAAATCTTCGAGTTGCATAGGACATTCAGCAGAAATAGTGAGCCTACAAAAATACAAAAAATATGTTATATTTGTATCAGTGCTGAGTATCTTGTCTTGGAAAAGAATAAGATCTGGTAGAAGAAAATGTTTACTGGGATAGATAATGGAATTGTGTAGAACTCCTTCCTTTTATCACTAAAACTGAACACAGCAGTGACAGCAAAATATTCTTAGCATATCAAATTAAATTTAACACTTAAACAAGTTTAACCTTAGAAGCTTTGGCACACAGTAAATATTTCAGGTATACAAAAATGTTACAATTTGAACACAATTTTTTAAAACATGAACCTGAGGCTATATTTAAATGTACTTGGACACAAAATAAAATAATAACAAATGAGTGTAAGCATAAATTGAAATATAATTTAGCAGACAAGGGTATGAGCTATGTTATTTTTGAAATAACTTCAATGTCACTTAATTCTATGTGCAAGTTCAATTTAATAAGAATATGCTAGTCTTTTGATCAATAAAGCATTACAAGATTAGTGGGATGCTACTGCCATCTCATGGAAGTAGTGAAAATGGCATTTTTTGGGAAGCTTCAGCAAAAAAGCAACATGAAAGGAATAGATGCTAAGGCCCTGCGGTGGGCTGGCGCTCTGCCCGGGGTTTGTTTCCTGCCTTGCGCCCTGTGTTGGCTGGGATTGGCTTCAGCAGACCCCCATGACCCTGTAGTTAGGATATAGCGGGTTGGATAATGGATGGATGGAAAGATGCTAAGATATGTTTATTTCTAAAAAGAAATTAATCAGTAAAATAAAAAGTGCTCTATCAATGTTTCACTTATACTGTTTACACTTGTTTTTGGTATTATTTTGGTACACAATATTCCAGCAAAGAAATAACATTAAACATATCGTATATTATATAAACAGCATCTTTCTTATTTATATATGCTGTATTTAGTATATTTATCGCTAATATTTAAAACATTAATTTCAATAAAAATAGCAACAGTAAGACTGTGGTATGGAGGAGCAGAGGCTAATGCTTCTGTCTTACTACTTGTGAATCCTAGCCTGAGTGACTGTCCCGGTGGCATTTTACACTAATTCTTGTGGCTGTATGGGTTTTCTCGAAGTATTCTGATCTCTTCCAAGGTCCAGCAGTGTTGTGCATGTTAAGTTGTTTAATGACTCTAAATTGACAGAGTAAGTTAATGAAAGTGTTTTGGCAGGTGTTCCCTCCAAAGTACTGGCATACCTTTCAGGATTGGTCACCATCGTTCACTATGTTGTAGAACAATGGGGTTCTCAAAAATGAATGAATGAGTTTTAACAATAAAAGATTCTAAGACAATATTCATTTATAAAAATGTTGGCCATATATTAAATCTACTAAAATCTTTGCAGTTTTTATGAGGTGTCCTGAATTAATAGGCTTTCATAGTTTCATCTGTAAAGTTTTGTGTTACATGTTTCTATATATTGTAGCACTGATTTGCACACACTTTGCTTCACAAAACCTGTTCTTCAGCATAGCATTTTTTGAAATAGAAGAGTAACATTCATTTTTGTTTTAAGATTTCATAGCATATAAAGTGCAATTATGTGCTTTTAAGCATGTTTAATGTGCATATGTATATGCAAATTTACATGTACTGTATGTATAGTGCACCGAAAAAAATGCTGAGACAAATGAGAGCAGAAAAGAAATGCCCACAGCTAATATAATTTAATTGATTTGATGCATACAAAAATGCCAGAAAGCTCTTTAAGTTTGTGTCTTGTGATGATATGCCTGCTGCCTTAAGAGTTTGTGGATGTTTTCCCTCCAGAGCAAGAAGTGTCCAAATCAAGATATGTCCAGCCTAATTACTATTTGCAAAAGGTAATACTGTCAAATGGACAGGTGCCACTTTTAAACATTTTGTAAGGAACTGTGCATAATTGGAAACTGTAAATTGTATAGTACAGTTACTCCTTTATGTATATGGTTTTGGGTTTTGACTCCAGTTTATGTATGGTGTTTCTCCTTGCATTTTCTTTATTTTATTCATATTATGTTTTATATAAAAAATATTTCTTCTGGTAAATG
Organism: Polypterus senegalus; assembly: GCF_016835505.1. NCBI lineage: Eukaryota > Metazoa > Chordata > Cladistia > Polypteriformes > Polypteridae > Polypterus > Polypterus senegalus. Next base: position 137,939,799 of record NC_053155.1, on the reverse strand, counting down.
AAATGATCTTTTTCGTGGAAAAATCACAATCCATGATAGGCTTGTATGTCATAAAATTAAAATTACATTTATTTGTGTATTGTATACACAGGGATGTGGATTCGATCAAAAAAGCTTCCAATTCTGATTCTAGAAAGCTTAAAAAGTATGAATCTGCCTGCAGCTTTAATATATTCCAAGTTAAATTTGCAGCTGGCATACTGGTGTGTTTGTATAGGTGTGTTAGCCACTTAAAAGTTAACAGTCACAAATGAAGTTGCGGTCAATCTAGTTGAGTCTAAGGTTTCTGTCAGGAACAACAGTAAGAAAAGGATATCAGATTTAACATGTAGTTGTAGACCTTGTAATTAAAGCACTTGAGACTAAAATGAAGTAGTGGGAGTAGGTTACTCCATGACTCTTACTTCATAGCATAACCATGTGTATATGTAATGGTAAAATTATTATTGAACAGGAATTAGTTTGAAAAAATTCAATGTTTTATTTATTAATACTACAATGAAAATATTTTATTTCCCATTTATTTCTTCATTAAATGTGATTTGTGTTCTGTTATTTATCCTTTTGATGCACAAGAAAATTCATGACCTTAAAGAAGTAGTGCTTAGAAAGACATTTGCCAGAATATTTTGTTTTAGAAGACATAGGATTGACAAGAATAAAAGTCTCTCCCTTTACACTTCCTGGGAGTTGAAGGGCAGTTCTTTTTTTTTGGACACTGCAACCTGCAGATGAGCCATTCACAGCATTAATAACTACATTTGCTAGATAGTTTGGTTGAACACAGAGAAACCTTCTCAATCATTTCCAGTTCTATACTGTTTTCAGCAGCTGGGTAAGTCAATTGTGCAGCTTGTGTCAGTACTGCAAAGAATTGTGGAATACTGTAAATTCATATCTTTATAAAAAAAAACCTAATAAAGGGACAATTGATAAATAAAATTACTTGAGAATAGTTGTGTTCCCCATTTAAAATTAGACAAAAAATATAGAACAGATAGGTTCAACAGTGTGGATTTGCATACCAAACAAATACACAAACAAAAACACATTTATCTTCCTGCACTAGATTTTTTATCATATTGAAAAACTGAATTTGTAAATTTGTAAATATACATAATTTGTTACACTTATTAGTAGAGTTCATAAAATGTATGTGTTTAAAATAGATAAAAAGGAACCCAAATAGGCTTATGATAACTGAAATAGCTTTCATAGACAGTAGACTCCAACTTAAGTGATGTACATTGATGGATGTAATTGTTAGTTGGTTTTGGAGGGTCTATACCTAATTGTAGATATTTCTTAAACATATTTTTTTTTTCAGTGAAATTTCTGATGAACAGTTGGTAAAAACTCAAGCTAAAATTGTTGGCGGCGATGGACCCTGATGGATAGCATGTCATTGTGACACTTTGTTGTAACATTAAAACAGTAGTACAATTGTGATGAGATCAGGCCATTCTTCTCAACAATCTCATTCATCCTATTTACTTAGATGGTCCAAAATAACATCAAGTCAAGATTTTAAGATCTCTATATTCCTACTGTATACCACATTACTTGGTAATTTATTTCATGTGTCTATGGTTCTTTGTGTGAAGAAAATGTCTCTAACGTTTCATAGTTTTAAACACTTTAATAATCTCTATTTTCTTAAACTAAAAAGCTTCGATTGCTTAAGTCTCTGCCATAGCTCATACTCCTTAATACTAGAATCAGGCTAGTCAATATTCTTTGGAATTTCTCTAGTGGCGCTATGTATTTTTATTAGAAGGATACCAAAATTGTATACATTACTCAAGGCAAAGTTTCACTAGTGCATTATATAACTTAAAGCATAACATTCCCATGTACACCAAACAAGTTGATATATGACCTAATATTCTATTAGCCTTCTTGATCACTTCTGTTCACTGTCTAAATGTAGATAGTGGATGATGAGTACACTATGACTCCTAGATCCTCTTTATAACGTGTACTTTCAGATTTCAGACCTCCTACTGTGTGTTCAACATTACATTACGTTTACCTATATTAAATTTCATCTGGCTCAAATATGCCCAAACTTGTATGCTGTCTAAATTCTTCTGTAACAGTTTAGCTTATTCTACATTTTCTCCCCTTCGGCCTAGTTTGTCATTATCTCCAAAATTAACTTATTGATTATATTTTTGTTCAGATTATTTATATATATTAAAAAGAGCAGCAGCCCCAGCACTGATCCCTGAGGGACACCACTTTTAACATCACCTAATTCTAAAGAAAGTTACCCTTACTATGACATTCCCTTGTTTAAGGTATTTTGTTCCCACCTACACAATGTGCCTTGTACTCCCCTCTTGCAGAGTGATCACTAATCTTTAAAGTGGTAGCTAAGTTCTGAAAATCAAGATAAATAATATCACATGCACCTCTCTTACTGCATGCTTTTGTTGTTTCATTATATAATTCCAGTATATTATTGAAACAAAGGTTTCCTTATCTGAATCCATGTTCACGTTAATGCTAATACACCTGTTCTGACACTTGTTGCTGAATCTTTTCCTTAATAATTGTTTCCAGCAATTTATTAGTGATGCCAGTTAAACTTAGTGGCTTATTACCTATAAATTATAGCGTTAGAAAAACAATGAATTATTATTATCTGTAGTTAAGGTAGACATGTGGTAAGGTAAATATATAGTACATTGTTTATTTACTTAATAATTTATTATAAAGCCATACTTACATTACTTGCATTTTTTCATTTTTATCATCATAAATATCATGTAACTTACATAGTACAACTTCAAACAGCAATAGAAATTAACTGATGAGAAAGATGTTCGTGCAAGCTACCTCTGTTTCCATAGGCAGCATCAGGCATGTACAAGTCATAGCCACTTGCGTGACTCTACTGTACTTGCGTTTTTCCAACATATATAAGGGATCCGTTTTGCTGTCAGAGAGGTTATCAGGCGAGTAAAAGAGGGAAAAATACAAATATTCAAGATGAAATAACCTACTTAAAGGTAAATTTCAAACAGTATAGTAATCCAAAATTAAAGTCATGTTTCTGTTATTTAAAATAGATTACTGTACCTTGAAAATGCTGCTTTTTAATGAATTTGTTTGAATATTCAAACATGTGCCATGCGCTTTATTCTAAATATACAGTATGTTTGAAAATGTAATTTTCCTAACAAATTTCCATAAAGAATAGGTATACCAAATTTTAGTAAAACTGGTCTACTGTGAGCCAAGTTGTTGCATGCACACAGACAGGTTGACATGATGAAAAAATAGAAGCTTTTATCATTATATGCACCTAAAAATATTGAATTCAGTTCATTTTACTAGTATATGTCTTACTTTTACAAGCACCCAATACTTCTAGGTTGGACTCAGCTGAATAAACTTAATGTAAAATAAAGAAATTAATTTCAAAACACATGTTGAGAAAAGATAACTTACATTTTTTGTAAATTAATTGTATGCTCTGTACATATTCACCGGTGTTTGTAGTGTTCTTTGTCTATTTATTATCTTGGTTCTCATTTATCCACATAAATTTCTGTTTATTAAAATGGCACATGACATAATTGAATCAGAGGTACTTTAAATTATACATTTTTGGCTTTTAAATACATAACTGATACAGAAACACTATTTTAAAAAGTTGTTATGTAATTAAACATTGTTAGTGCTGGATGTCAAAATAACACTCTTTTTATAAATGGATTGAAATAAGGATTTTTAAAAAAGATGTTTTTGTTGATTTTTTTTTTGCAAGCCAAAACAAATTAAAGTTTATAACATACTACTTTACATTATGGATTGACAAATCATTTAGCAATGATTTGATTAAAGTGAATGTTATCTTGTTATATTTCTCTATTATTATGTTTCTTGATAAAAAAAGCAGTAAAAAAAGTAAATCAAGGAAAATGAAAAATATCCAAAATTTGGTTTGCAAAATGATATATCACAGATTTTTCTTTCAGTGGAAACATGCAAAATAGTTTGTATTGTAGTTAAGTTTCTTAAAAAATTTACTTTAGCAGTACTCAAATATACAACACTAACTTTATATTTTAGAAAACTGCATTAAGAACATAAATTTGACATTCTCCTAAGAATGGGGCAAGTAACTGTGACTACATTAAATACGCTAGAAAGGAAAGAAGCATTAAAGTGAGAGATAGAACCAGGTAATTTCTAAAATCCCTCCACCACGTTATCTCTAAAAACTGAAAGCATTCCCTCACCTTTTTAAAAGGACAAGATCTCTAAAGGAGGCTAGAAAGAAAGACGTTTGTATTAAAGAAAGACGTTTGTATTAATTTGAAAAATCAAGGAAAAAACTAAATGAAAAATAACGGGTTTTAGTGATAAGTCTGCCCTAAATCGGAAGCTTATTGAGACTGACTTTGGTTAAACTTTAGTTTATAGATTTTATTTTATTTCTGTTCAGCCAGCTGACCTGTAAATGCAGAGATGCATTGTTTTTTCACTTAGCTGACCTGTCATTTATCACTGAACTGATTTGGAAAGGTGGCTAATTCTGTTACTATTTGAGGTTATTGCCTTTAAGAAGGATTTACTATTAATGCTCCATTCTTATTATTTTGGTCTCGGGTATTTTTAATGCTTAGGTACATAGCCTCTCACAGTCTAGGCAAAAATCAGGGATCAAGGGAGAAAAAATATCTTGATATATATAAAGCTACATGTTCCTGATTGACTGAGAGTAAAATATTGGCCATTTGCAGACAACCTAAAGAACAATGGTTTTCACTAATGTATAAATCACTTGGGTCTCATGTGTGTAGAATTCACACTAAAACATGGCATATAGACAAAAGTAGAACTGTGTGTACATACAAAAAAAAATTCAGATGCACAAAACTGTCCCTAAGCCAACTCCCATGCACTTCAGCTCCATAAATTAAGGTCAACATGAAAAGTAACGTACAGACATGTGTCTGCCGCCCCACCCTGACTCCTCTAAGAATTACGCCCTATTGAATATGCAAATCAGTATAAATGGCCTGTTATGTTCAGTGTTTTGTGAAAATACAAATGCAAATGCATGGAAAAAAAAATCGAAGTGGAGGCAAGGAAAAAACATACTATTTGTTTTCTTAAGGAGTGTTATAAGCAACAAAAGGAAAGTGATGGAGTGATACAGCACGACAGAGTTCAAAGTTGCACAGTGTCCAAAATAAAAAAGAAGTCGAGGTGTAAAGGCAAGTTGTAATGCACCGTCAGAGTGTCATACGGAAGCATATTAGGGTACGCAGAAAAGAAAAAAAAATAGCGCACAGTGAAGAAAAAAAGGTAGAAATTTAGACTTTAACCTCGAAATTTCCACTTTAAGGTTGCAGTTTATTTTGTCATTAAAGTAGTATGTTGTAAACTTCATCCTAAAATCGCTGTTTAATGTACTAGAGTTTCTCAAATTCCATCATAAGTAGCATGTGTTCCCGGATCCAGTCTAATCACTACGTGCTTCTTAAATGGGCTTTCTCTTTTGTAGATAGCAGTGCACAGGCACCTATCTCCACACAGAATACATTATTACAGCTCTTTAAACATTTTAAAATAGTAAGATGTATGTGTAATATCACTTTCATGATGAAATGCATTAACGCATGTAGTAAACATGTGGGGGCATGGTGGCACAGGGATAGCGGAGAGTTGTGATTGTTCTTGCCTCCTCTGTCCAGGGATTGTTCCTGCCTTCAGAAAGGTGCTTGCTAGGCAATATGTGAAGCTGAATGTAATTAATGCAGCAGTACTGTCCATTTCAAATGTACCAATCCTCAATTCCTGTCTTTCCGTTTTCTTTCTCAGCGTAACCAATCGCCTCCCAGTGAGCTCTGTAATAAATGTAAAACCAGCTGTAAGCTTAGAATGCCAATTCTTCAAAACTTATATGGAACATTGAAAAATCTTCGTTAAACATGTTTAATTATTCCATCCATCCAGGGTCGCAACAGTTACAGCAAGCATCAAGCGTGAGGCAAGAAGTTCAAATAGACTGCGGCATGGCTGAGTGGAATTTATGCAGATGCTGGTGGCTTTCTTTAGGCAGCATGTGCTATAAATGTTCTTGAGGGCCGGAAGCTGTATCCTGATAATCCTCTACGCTCTTGACCTGCTATAGAGCCTTCTGATCAGCTGCTGTACAGCTATGATACCACACACACATACAATGGGTTGAAATACTCTGAGTGGTGCACTGAGAGTAACAATGCTAAGGCAGTTGTATATGGAATAGTGCATTCCATGCATCATTATATTGCTACAGAATGATTACAATCAAGTGAGTTACATTTGTAAATGATATGCAGTTAATTTAGATATATTTTATTAATTCTGTGTCACTGATGTGAATCTGAAAAATAGGAGACCACACAGAAACGGTAGCACTGCTTTGACACTGGGTGCCACCAGTTTGCAAAACCGAGCAGAAATGTCCGTACGCAATGGGGAACCTTGGCGTGAAAATGTGTGTGGCTTTACAACAAGTTTAGTTTTTATACATCGTGATGTGAGTGTGGAAACGTGTGTACACAACATTTTTGTGCGTACGCACCATTTATTCATTAGGGCCTTGGTCCTGGAAAAAAAAAATATCCTGTAGAAAAGTTAATATACTCATTAAAAAAATAGAGATATTTGACATTTAATATGCAGAAAGGGCAATCTTTGTGCTGATCTGCAGTGTATGAAAAATACTGTAAATGGTAGCATGTTTAATTTCAGGTCTGGAGCATCATGGTTCAAATTCCACCTGTATTTTTTTTATTGATTTGATTTATGTTATGAATACAAAAATACATGCAGAACAATAATCAATAATTACCACAACTACATAAGTTATATAAAAATCAAAAATGAATTATAACCATAAAACTGTTTGTTATCATAGAGAAATATTATTGTTTTACCAGAGGTATTGATTTAACAATATTTTAGAAAAAAAATGCATGCATCTTGCACATTTTGAGTGTACGACATGAGTACCATGAGAGATTTTCATGGACATTTTGATATTGTTTGCTGTTGTCCTGTGTTGGTCAATGCCTGCTTCCATTAAAGCATAAATTTTGTTAGCTCCGTTCTATATGAAAACATGCAATTAAAATTATTTTTCAGCTATCACTACAAACCACATTAGGTGAGTTAACATTTGAAAATACAAGTATATAATTTTGGGCTTAGTATTCCTTTAAGAAAAAAACTGTGTAAACAGAAAGATGTAACTGGTTTCTACTTAGACATACAAATGTTAAAAAGCTTTGCTCTTATTTACACAGACACATAGCTCATAATAATATTTACTGGCAACACCTTGGCATTCACTTGTCTAAAAAGTTTTGTTTCTCTACAGCTGAAGGTGTTTAGGATAAGGCATTTACTATTTATAAAATTTCTGTGGAATTTGATTATTCATGTACCTTACTGTCAGAATATAAAGACACTTTACCATTTCTTCCTGCTGTTTTTCCCTTTATCTTTACACTAATGTCACATTTGTTTGGTCCTTTTCAGTGCACACACATCATGCTAGGTGTGCTACTTTGATAAAAGTAGGTGCTGAGCCAAGCTAATCTGTCACATCCCACGAGTATGGGAAGGCACTGACTTTTTCTTGTAAAGAATAGGCAAAAACAGAAATATTTCTTTTGTGTGAACAGCTTAGATGGTTTAACAGTTTATTCTTTGAAGGACTAATAGTGATCAGCTGCTTTCCAAAGAACAAATTAATTCTAAGTTTCAAGGTTAGGAATTGTGTTTTGACTTTAAATGTTTGGTTCTCCTTCTGTTTTGATTGTTCCTTGTTTCTAGGTTCCTGGATTCACTCTCCTTTTGTTTTATCTGACTTCTGAGAATATATATATATATATATATATAACTAACCTTGAACACTCAGTTTCTTCTGTTCACAAAATGACGACGTTAGTGTTTGGGTTTTTTAAAATTTGTCACTCAAGAAATTGATTTAGATGTCTAATTATCATAGAAAAAACAATGTGTTTATTTTTCGAGGCCTATAACACACACATTACAGTTAGAACAAAGGCCCACTAGAAAGAAAAAATAGGAACAAAAAAAAAGTCAAAAATAAAAAACTACATCCAGGAAATGTGGACGTTCTGCTCCTAAAAGTTTGCAGATCAGATGGAGAGAACCGCTACTTTCAAGGAGTGCCATGACTGTACATAAGAGATCATATTAATGAAGAAATTACAAATTGGAAAAACTTTATTGACCTTTTGGCCTTGCTGGGGCTAATCTTGTACTATGAGTGCCTTTTGAAAGATTCTTTCCATCTTCTACACCTTCTCAAGGACAAGGGTTGCCAATTTGAGTAAAACACATAACATATAATGTACTTGGTACAATTCAGTGAATCCCTCACACTATATTCTGCTTGTGGTTTCCCAGACTCTAGCTTCCTGGATACAGCTGATGCCAATGCAAGAAATATCTGCAGTCAGGAGAGGGAATATAAACTGGTGACCATGTAAAGAAGCAAGGCTCCCATTGAAACTGCAGTATTGTTAACAAGTGAGACTCAGTTATTACTGTAGGTGATTTGTGAAGTCTCTCGATTCAAAAATCACACATTGTCTTCCTTTTGGACAGTGAAAACATTGGCAATAAAAAATAACAAGTATGTCTCTAAATAATTGAGTTGCAAAATTAATTTATCTGGAGTTGAAATATCCATCCATCCATCCATCCATTATCCAACTCACTATATCCTAACTACAGTGTCACAGGAGTCTGCTGGAGCCAATCCCAGCCAACATAGGGCGCGAGGCAGGAAACAAAACCCAAGCAGGGTGCCAGCCGAATGCAGAGCACACACACACACCAAGCACACACTAGGGACAATTTACGATCGCCAATGCACCCAACCTGCATGTCTTTTGGAAATTGGAGCACCTGGAGGAAACCCACGCAGACACGGGGAGAGTTGAAATATAGCTGCTGAAATTCAAACTGGATCAAAACAAGAAAGCAATCAAACAAGGGTTCTAAACAGATGCAGTACCAGACTGGAAACAATAAACAAACTAAGGTTGAAACTACACTTAAACTTAACTAAACTTAAATCTTAATGTTAAATTCTTAACTAAGAAATCCTTTGAGCATAGCAGGCTTTATTTTAAATTTAAACAAAAAACTGTCAGAATCATTCCTCGTTCACTACAAGCAAGTGTATTCTGCTTACCACCTGTCATTACAGAAAATGGCAGTTCTAATGTCACATGACATTAGACATCTCAGACTGGGGATGAAACTTGAGAATGCTTAAGCTATTCTAAATTGATCTCTGAAGAATTAAGGAATGCACATAGTTACATGCTTCCCCCTGCAGCTAAAGTCATTCGTGCACTGAAGCAGCATTGCACATGTAGTTTGTCAGCATGCCTGTGTCGATCAAACACAGTAAGCTCTGCAGTCTACTTGTGACTTTACGCTGTAGGAAAATAAGTAAATAAATATAGGTAAATAACATTTGATGTGGCTTTTATATAAGTAACATATAAATTTTTTTCATATAAAGACCATCGCAAAACATAATCACAAACAGAACTTTGCATGATACCATGGCAATCTCGGCATGCCCTGCTGTTTCGTTGTAGGACCTGTATATGTCAGATTCACTGGCAAGATAACGCCCGACCTCTTGTTGCAGCCAAACGGTGCCATCTTTCGCTTTTACGCCTGGTGCAGCTGCGTTGTTCTTATGTGTGAGTGGACATTTCTTGTGGGGAGGGCTTCTGTTCTCTTTCTCTGCATCATCTGAGTTCACCTCTCTTATAGCATGTCTTTATTGAAAAAACAGCAGTGTCAGATCGGGGGTAGCGTGAATGTGACTGAGAGAATAAAACTGAATACAAAAAACGCTAACCTTTACAAGCACCATAAATTTACACCGGCTGTTACAGCCTCAAATCAAATAGAGTATATGTTTTTATTCTATAATAGTAATAATAAGAGCAGCTCACTACTCAAAATGGTCATTCTAGGAAGCACCCAGTATCGAACCGGCAACCTCTCAATTATGAGTCAGCAGTTCTTACTGCTGCACCACCCAAGTGGTCCTGTCAGTGTTGTACCCTAACCCAATTTCTTTTACTTATATTCTTGAATAAACGTGCACTTGTTTTGTTAATCATGTAACTTTTGTGAAAGTGTTTATTTGATATTTGGACTTCAGTCTTGACACATTTTACACTTCATGTCAAAATTTTGTCATTAGTACTAAAACATGAAAAAAGTTTCTGTTTTAGGTATGTGTTCAACATTTCTTGCTTCACATTTCCTGTCATCCTACATTTACATAGATTGTTATAGACACAGAACAACATGAAATGCATATGGTCCAAATAACAATATATTATTTACACTATACAATTCAAGGCACTCACACACACATAAAGAGCCTTGAGCTGGGAGAACTTTTTGCCCAAGTTGAGCTGCGGTGGTCGGGGGATGGGATAGCAGGCTGCTTACTGCTTGTGCTGATTGACACATTTGCAAAACAAAAGACATTGATGGAGAGGTGCGAAGGAGTTTAAGGTGGCCTGGGATTACAAGTTTTTTCATAGGCTTCAGGAATTCTAGTGGTAATTGCTTAGTAAACGTAGAAAAAATTTGATAAAAAGCAAAACTAAAACAGTACATTTGTTTAAAAATAATTGTCTGCCTTGGGCTTCTAAATACTATTTTTGAAATTGGAAAATCTAAATGGAGTTTTACACTTTTTGGTTTTTAAGACAGTGGTAAGACCAGAAATGATGTGCGGTGTGGCAAAAATTAGAATGTCGAGATAGATGTATGGAGTTACAAAAAAGGACAGATAAAGAAATGAGACAAATGGAGAAACTACAAAAGTGAGAGAGATAGCTAAGAAAGTACAGGAAAGAAGGTTGAAGTTGTATGGACAGGTGATGAGGACAGACAATAAATACAGTATGTGGGCTTAATGAGTGAGGTGGAGAGGTAAAGTAAAAGAAGATTGGAAGGAAAAGGGCTTGACTTGGAAGGTACAGGACTGAGCTGTGGAAAAGGCTGATCGGGCACATTGACCCTACAAAAAAGTGGGAAAAAATGAAGAGGAAACACAAAAGGAAGAATGTTTGGTTGCTTACAATGTGGATACTCACTACTAAACAAGATTCTTCACTTATTTTATGCCTGATATTCTAAAAGGAAGTTGACCTATATAGTTAAATAGTTTATGCAGTAAAGCATGTGATTACCTGTTTAGTTTCTTTAAAGTTTTACTTTTGGAGTAATTTAAAAAAAAAAATGTTTAAATTAAATGCAATAACCTTTGTGTTAGTACAGGTCACTGAAATCTCATTGTTTCCCTTACCTACATTTAACCTGTATGGAAAGTTAGGATCTAATTATACACTGCGTGTATTGAAAATTAAAACTAGCAGTATAATTTACTCACTATGGGACCTTAGTGTAACTTTGTTAATTATGATGAAATTGCTTGAAAAAGGTTTTGCTGACAGACTGTTTCATAGAGTGTTGGCTGCATACTGACGTCATTCATTTTGATAACTGGAGCAATAGCTAAAGTGTGAAATGTGCTTATGGCTTTGGGGTTGAAGTTAATGTTATCTTTTATTAGATAGATAGATAGATAGATAGATAGATAGATAGATAGATAGATAGATAGATAGATAGATAGATAGATAGATAGATACTTTATTAATCCCAAGGGGAAATTCACATACTCCAGCAGCAGCAGCATATTAAATTGCACTGTTTGCTCGTAAAAGTTGTTTTCTGGTTGTTGTTAAATGATCTTGTAGCACTTTTTGTAGGTTATACAGTATATGCCTGCACCTTGCAGAAATGCAAGTAAGATGGATGCAAAAAGGTTTAACAAGTGGTTAATATTCTGATATAAGATGTTATAGATAGGGATTGCAGAACACGAGGTACCTTTTGCGGCAGACAAGATCTGTGCTGGTAGGATGGGATGTATTTGGCTTAGAGATGCAACATTTCATTGGAAAAATGAGGACTGTTAAAACTAGTATTTGAAGAAAGGGAACTTTTGGCAGGACATGTTTACTGTAAATAGCAATGATAATGTACAAAAAAGAAATCTGACAATAGTAAATATACTATTGAAATTGAAACCCAGTACTCAATAAGCAAGCATATTAAAACACTAGGCTAAAAACAAATATGTTAATGCAAGAAATATAACAGATAAAACTGACGTGCATGTAAAGTCAATTTCTTAAACTCAATCTAATGTAGAGTTCCTGTATTAATCAAATATACAAGCAGCATCAGGTGCAATGTAGGATTGCAAAGCATACTAACACGGCTAGTCTATTACAAGGTCTATTGCAAGGCATATTAATGCATATAAACATAAAGAGCAATTTTCAGGTCACCACCAATGCTTGACCAAAGAATATATATATATATATATATATATATATATATATATATATATATATATATATATATATATATATATATATATATATATATAGTATTTTATTATTATTAGGTGGCCTATTCTCATCAAAACTGTTATTATAGTGTACCCGTACTAGTATATGTGAAGTCTACAGAATGTTGCTTTAAATAATTTAAAGAGTGTTTAAAAATATTTTTCTTGTAAATCACAGCACTGCAAAGACAACATTTGACTTGTAGGTTTACCATCATCATTTTGTTTATGCTAAATATAAAAGGTGAAGTCTTGATATGCATATCAGCTGTATGTCCACAATACATATTTAACATCAAGCTTTGATAATTTACATTTACAAGTACTTGTACAAATCAATGAATTCTCTTTAAAGGTGTTTAGTTGTTCTCCAGGGAACGGACTGGCAATGGCAAATTTTCCTAGGGTTTTCCAAGTGTTTTATGTACGAGGCAAACCTTGCGATTTGCTGATGCCCTGTCTAAAGCTTTGTGCTAGCTTCCTCCAGGTAATGGCTGTGGATACAAACCTAAAACCCTGATCAAGAAAAGTGAGTATAAATAGTACAAGGGTGATGGGAAATGTAATAGGAAAAAAATCTATTCCAATCTAGTATTAACTGATAATTGCAGGATATACCTGCAAAAATAAACAAAACGTTCCTCACCTTCAGAAAAATTATCTTACTGTAACTTTAATTAAACATTATATAGTACATTACCTACTTAGGAAAGTGTGTGATGAATCATTCTACAATACTTTATTTCCTAACATAGCACTTTAATATACATTGACATTTTGAATGGAAATCTGGGGGAATTAATTGCAGCAATTACTATAATCATTTTTCCCCCTAAGGAAACACTGTGAATTGGATGAAAACCTTTCTGTATAATATTTGAAGATATATGGTTATTATTATTCAGACATATTGTAATTCTATACAGTAACTTTCAACAATACTGGAGCAAGAGAATCAAGTTAGCATTGATTCTAATACACACTGCATTTTGTTTTTCATTCCTCTGAGTCCCTGAATGTATCAATGCACTCATAAAAAGATATTCTTTGTACTGAAGTTGCTCATTACCCTTCTTGACATATTTATATGTGTCTTAAGGCTTACAAGCCAAAACAAAGTTCAGCAAGTAAGTTATGAAATCTGTACTTCATTCAACTTTGGGAGTTCATTTTATCTTCTTTTTATGTAAATGTATTTGTGCAATGTGGCAATAACATACAGAAAACCAATATACAGGAATAACATTATAATGTAAGTATCACTGCCCATACTTTATTCTAAGACCAAGAAAAATAATAGCAAAAATATCAGAATATTTTACTGCAAGTGTTAGAATATATAGTGAATAATTTACATCCTTCTGCTGGTACAGTGTTTTGAAATTTGTACATTTACACCTTTGATTACTAATTTTTAGTAAAAGTTTACCAGCAGTTTTACATATCCTTTATATATTTATTTAGGCACATTTCCTGTTATTACATAATAGTAATTAAAATAAATGCTTTTATTATTACCAAATACATGTGAATATTTTAAAACTATATGGTTTTATGTTCCTTAAATTAACTTTAGTCTTATCATTCTTCATCTTATTAATTTTGAAAGATTTTACATTTTTATAACATATGTTTTTCTTTTTGTTTTGTGCATGACAAAATTATCAACTTGCAAGCTAAACAAAATACTATACAATAGGTCACATTCTTCGATGTAGTAGGGCAGCTAGATTATATTAGATACATATATTTATTCAATATAAAATTGTAATGTGTAATTTATCACCTTCAAACTTGACTAGCTTGTTGTATATTTTCTTAATCCAGCTTGTTTATATATAGGCTATATATATATATATATATATATATATATATATATATATATATATATATATATATATATATATATATATATATATATATATATATATATTTAGAAAGAGCAGGAGTTACAGCACTTATCCCTGAGGAACAAAATTTATGACATCACTTAATTCAGAAAAATGCCTCTCAACATTTTCCTTTGTTTCCAGTTTTTAAGTCATTGTTGTACTTATTTACACACCACACCATGAATTCCCACATAAATTTTGTTTTATCAGTAGATTTTTGAAAATCAAAGTAATTAATACCATTATATGATTTTGTTGCTTTCTCACAAAATTCTAATTTATGCATATTTAGTAGCTCAGTTTATGAGCCTGCAAATTCTCAAAAGCTTATTAACTTGTATATATAGATATAATGGTATTGGTATAAGATTTACAAGTTGAAACGTAAAACTAAACAACGCATGAAATATGCAGTAAATTAAGATGTAATACAGTGCATCCGGAAAGTATTCACAGCGCATCACTTTTTCCACATTTTGTTATGTTACAGCCTTATTCCAAAATGGATTAAATTCATTTTTCCTTAGAATTCTAAACACACCACACCCCATAATGACAATGTGAAAAAAGTTACTTGAAGTTTTTGCATATTTATTAAAAATAAAAAAACTGAGAAAGCACATGTACATAAGTATTCACAGAGTTTGCCATGAAACTCAAAATTTAGCTCAGGTGCACCCTGCTTCCCCTGATCATCCTTGAGATGTTTCTGCAGCTTAATTGGAGTCCACCTGTGGTAAATTCAGTTGATTGGACATGATTTGGAAAGGCACACACCTGTCTATATAAGGTCCCACAGTTGACAGTTCATGTCAGAGCACAAACCAAGCATGAAGTCAAAGAAATTGTCTGTAGACCTCCGAGACAGGATTGTCTCGAGGCACAAATCTGGGGAAGGTTACAGAAAAATTTCTGCTGCTTTGAAAGTCTCAATGAGCACAGTGGCCTTCATCATCCGTAAGTGGAAGAAGTTCAAAACCACCAGGAATCTTCCTAGAGCTGGCCGGCCATCTAAACTGAGCGATCGGGGGAGAAGGGGCTTAGTCAGGGAGGTGACCAAGAACCCGATGGTCACTCTGTCAGAGCTCCAGAGGTCCTCTGTGGAGAGAGGAGAACCTTCCAGAAGGACAACCATCTCTGCAACAATCCACCAATCGGGCCTGTATGGTAGAGTGGCCAGACGGAAGCCACTCCTTAGTAAAAGGCACATGGCAGCCCGCCTGGAGTTTACCAAAAGGCACCTGAAGGACTGTCAGACAATGAGAAACAAAATTCTCTGGTCTGATGAGACAAAGATTGAACTCTTTGGTGTGAATGACAGGTGTCATGTTTGGAGGAAACCAGGCACCGCTCATCACCAGGCCAATACCATCCCTACAGTGAAGCATGGTGTTGGCAGCATCATGCTGTGAGGATGTTTTTCAGTGGCAGGAACTGGGAGACTAATCAGAATAAAGGGAAAGATGATTGCAGCAATGTACAGAGACATCCTGAATGAAAACCTGCTCCAGAGCGCTCTTGACCTCAGACTGGAGCGACAGTTCATCATTCAGCAGGATAACGACCCTAAGCACACAGCAAAGATTTCAAAGGAGTGGCTTCAGGACAACTCTGTGAATGCCCTTGAGTGGCCCAGCCAAAGCTCAGACTTGAATCCAATTGAACATCCTCTGGACAGATCTTAAAATGACTGTGCACCAACGTTTCCCATCCAACCTGATGGAGCTTGAGAGGTGCTGCAAGGAGGAATGGGCAAAACTGGCCAAAGATAGGTGTGCCAAGCTAGTGGCATCATATTCAAAAAGACTTGAGGCTGTAATTGCTGCCAAAGGTACATCGGCAAAGTATTGAGCAAAAGTACATGTGATTTCTCTGTTTTTTTATTTTTAATACATTTGCAAAAACCTCAAGTAAACTTTTTTCACATTGTCATTATGGGGTGTTGTGTGTAAAATTCTGAGGAAAAAAATGAATTTAATCCATTTTGGAATAAGGCTGTAACATAACAAAATGTGGAAAAAGTGATGCGCTGTGAATACTTTCCAGATGCAATGTAAATCTGTAAACTGGAGTAAAATGAAAACATTATAGTTTAAGACCAACTCTAACTGAAACTCATTTACTGTATGTGTTTGTTTTAATTTGTTCTCTTATTATATTGCATAAATATGACACAATTGGAGTCAATCCAGGAAGCAATAGGTGCAAAGTAGAAGGTAAATGGATAGATTTCCAGCCATAACAAAGTATAGTTACCCAAACATACACACACCTCCCTACACAGATTTAGTTTAAAGTTGCTAGTTAATGAACCATGTCTCAGGGATGCACAAGTAAACTGGAGTACCTGACTAAATGCAGAATACATGAAAACTGCACATACCCAGAATATATATATATATTTGGTGTGTATGTTTATGTCTTCAATGTGGAAATACCCTTTTACTATAACATACACATGTATACTGTGTATTACCATACACACTTGTTCATATTTTTGAAATGATTGCTATCTCTATGTGATAAACTTGGAGATACATTATTATACATTTTGCTGTCCTGCTTTCTGTAGTTTGAGCAGGAATTCAAATTTCTGTAATAACAAATTAACATAATGAAAAAAAATGAAAAACTGTATAAATATCCCTGAGACAAACTTTTTTTTACAGTACTCTAGATCTAATTATATATATGCAACTTCTTGTCTTTTCAAAACAAATTGGGTAAGCAAGCATTAACTTTTTTACAATGTCATTCAATATCTGGAAAAAACTGAGTTGATTTTACCTCATAGTGTAGAGTAGGGTCCCATCATCATCTAACCGGAGCAGTTTATTTGGAGTAGTCATGTTATGAGCCACTGATTTCTTTCCATTTAGAAAGAAGGTATCTGGAGTCCATATTTTACTGGCAAGCAGGTTATTCAAAGATAAACGTTGCATTGGACCTTTAAATTTTAAACGTTCATCTTTCCAACTTTGACGAAAAAACACATCAATAGTATATTCCTGTGAAGGGGAAAGGGCATTTCCAAATGTAAGAAGCTACAGGAGTTCAGAAAGTATAAGTAAAGTCAATACTGAACTAATGAAGATGTAAAGAAACTGGTAAGCTTACCATTTCAGTATCAGAGACGGGGCCAAAACTTGTAACATAAATATTTGTTTTTACTTCTGTAATCTGCTCTATAGAACGTAAAACACAATTATTCAACATTATTGAAGGCTTGGAATGATTATATTAGCTAATGGTAAACTATATTCCATTAATTATTATAAACTAAGCAAGTTGTTAATCACTGACATGTTTCAAGGTACTGCTTAAAAGGGTTATTTCTGTTGTACATTTTACCTCAAAATCAAAGGAGTGAGACAGACATAAAAATGTGAATCAGTTGCCAAGTCAGCAACGGAATACTGGTTACCTACGTAAACACAACATACCTGTAAGTTTCTATCTATCTATCTATCTATCTATCTATCTATCTATCTATCTATCTATCTATCTATCTATCTATCTATCTATCTATTACTGTATTGTACTAAAAACCATAACTGAAAACTAAATTAAAACACACTCAGGTCATGGTTTGGTATATTTTTAGATATTTATATCAATGTTTTCTCTGGGAACCTTGTCTTGTTTACAATGTATACCTCCAAGTCCCGGGCGCAGTCTGTTATCATAGCCATCTAGCAGTCCATCTAAGATTCTAGTGAATATGGTAATATTGTCATTCGTATCTTCTTTTACTGTTCCTGCTGCCATCTGTGACGAACTGCCAATGGGATAACAGGATGAATATGAACATTGCATGTTTAGTTTGATATACCTAAAACATGCTCCACTTTAACAAAGCACAAGAGTAGAATATTCAATGAATACTGCACACCATGTTTTCTTTCACTTTTGTTCCCATATACACACATGGAAAATGGGATGGATAGTGTGCACTTAACACTGGGTATGTTATGTTTATTCAGATTTGCATATCAGATACTTTGCATTGTAAAAAGCCAGTGTCATGATTTAATGAGTTTAACAAAAAAGTCTAAGGTGACTGAATTTTCTGTTCATACCAGCCAAAATAAAATTATGAAAAATAATGCTAAATCTTCACACCTCTTTAAGAGATAACTGTAAATAAATATTTTCATCAAACCTTTTAAATATATCCAGCAAACATAATTAAAAGCTTATGTAGATTAAATGTTAAAGTAACTGTTTCTTCAGACCAAAAATTAAATATTTGAGATTTGAATTAGTGTTTATTTTTTGATGAGATTTTCAATCTACCTACTGTAATAAAATGGAATTGCTGCAATTTAAAATTGTGAAAACAGTAAAAATTTGTGATGTATTAAAACTAAATGAGTTTGCTGTTTACCTCAGTCAGAGTAGAAAAAAAAAGTGATAAATTGTATTTGGTTGTATAATTTGTTAATGTGTATTTTAAAAATCTGATGAACATAAACATACCATTCAGAAATGTGACAAATATGTCACATGCAACCAAAACAGTATAATGTTAAAAAAATATATTACCTAAGGCGGCAAAATATGGTGAGCAGAATTAAAAAGGCCAGAATTGGTTTCATTGTAAAAAATAAAAGCATCCCATTGTCCATTCCTGAAATAAAAAAAATAGTTTTCATAGCCAGCCAGAATGAGGAAACTACTAAATGAACCTGCATTGTTATTTATTGTAATAGTCATTTTATTACGGAAAATGAAAAGCATGCTTACCAGCCAACAACAAAGTAAAAACAAGAACTGCAAAAATTATGAATATTTTGTTTGCATTAGAATCATTTACATAAATTGCCATACTGAAGACCTATGGATTATGTTATATTAATAATAGTCATAACAGTAACACTGGCTTTAAGTAAACTTTACATGTGTTTATTGTTAATTTAAAATTATTAAGCAATTTTACTGTTCTTGACATACCAAGAAAGATATTAGCAATAATAACATGTTATTTCATAAAGGAAATTGTCTAACCAAACATTTGTGGCAGTACCAAAATAATGTCTGATTACACATTTAATTTTGGAGAAGAAATAGAATGTGAATGCTGATCTGTCCAGTAGGTAACCCTAATTTTAATTGACATGAAATACTCTTTGTCTTTTGCCATGCTTGTGACGATGACATAAGTAACCATCAAGTACAAACTGAATTGTGTGACTGCATTGTTCATTAATTAAAAGGCCGTGCAAATTAATGTCACTTCTCTAATACTTAAATCACTTGATAGAAATAATGAACATTCTGTAATCTACCTACAGTACCAAACACCGGGGGTTGTTAAAATAACGGAGCTGTTCAGCGCCCCTTTCTTGTCTTAGTATCTAAACACGGTACAGACTTTTTGCGGATGCATGCAAATTAAGATCCCTGCAATGAAAACAGAACACCAGATCTCTTTATCTCGCTTTCACTCAATGCGGACAATGGATTCAGAAGTTACCATTTGAGCCAAGGTGATATATGACCAGATGGCCTGCTCTATATGCGGATTCACATAGACAACAACGTTAAAAGCAACGAACATTAAAAGCAATGTCTGTAATGAGTCGAGCGGTCAATATACGTCGTCGCTTGTTACATAAAAATCTACAGTATCTTGACAGTTCCGCACAAGGCTATCGATTTAGTTACACCTTTGCGGCATTTGCCACGAATGAACAGGAGCACAAAATTAAAATCGCTTAATAACCACAGGACGAGGAGTTGCTAGCGAAAACCCTTTTTGTGTGTGTGTGTGTGTGTGTGTGTATTGATTATTATCGACTGATGCCACACTTACATGCCTTACCACGGTTGCAATCTCCAACGGTATGCAGCATGCCATCATTGAACGTCGAGTCAAAAAGGCATTGTGTTACGGTATGTTAATGCAAGTATATTCCAAATTAACAAAATACTATTTTTAACATTAAGTATCTATGCAATAAGTACTTTACCAGACCACTGAAAAATGCGTTTCTCCTTCTTAATGAGCGTCATTAATTGGAGTTAAATTCCGTTTGAACTAAAAGAAAGTGAGAGGGGAAGAGGAAAGAAACAGAGGAAGAAAGAGAGAGAAGGAGACGGGAGGTGGGGAGAGTGACAGAAAAAGACCGAGAGACCACTGACAGAAAAGCTAAGTTGAATTATTGAAAAGAAAGCGTGGTACTTAAAAGAGCTGTCCTCTTGTTTGCAGGATCCCTAATCGGCATCACCCATCCGCGAACTCCCCGATAGGTGCGCTGCTTCAGCTCCCGGCATTGACTTGCTGAACATTCCATGCACATCGCACCTCACGCTCTCGCCTCAGTCCTCCGCGCGCTCCATCAGATATTCATAGGCACTCGTTGGTGGAGAAATAATAACCACCCAGGCTTTCGCTTTCCGTTCCCCCAGTGTGGATGCGCTACAGCTCGGGGAGGGGGTGTGTGGAACAGGGTTACCCGCCTTAACTCGCGTTAGTGGACCGAACGAGCCGCACACACGATTAATCCTGGCACTTAAACGAATAGCCGCTTACCAGATCCCCTTGAGATTCAGCGCTTCTCCTAGGATTGCCTGGGCTCTTCTTCGGGGGAGGGGGGAGGGAATTCCCTCCTTCAGACTTTCTTTTGTTTCTGCTGTGATAAATATGAACACTATAAGCAGACAGAGGCAGAAAAGTGAAAAACGTCAGCTGCTCTCACACGCTATAATTGCACCTCGAGGGAAGGAAAATAAAAACTAAACGGTAAGGTAAATGAGGCCATCAGTTCTCCAATAATACAACAACAACAAAAGCACCACAGCAAACTGTGCAGTTTTCTTACACATGGAAACACCTTACTTCTTACTTCGCACTCCTTTTTTCATTGCCACTAATATACGCTTTTTTTCTCAGGAAAAGGGAAACTATACCATGGCTTATAGATGTCCCCAGCGTCTGTTGTTGATTTCAGTAATGCCCGTGAAATGAAAATATACTGCTTGATCTTACACTTTTCATTCCAAACACTGTAAAGATTTATTATGCTTAATCTGGATAAGATTTGGCCACGACGGTCAGAAATAGATGGTTATTAAATAGATATGGCTTTATTATTTTTGTTAAATAATATATACACACAATACGATATACAGTAAAACGCAAAACCTGTTTCAGGTCTTCTTTTTGATATATAAAAATTCTCTCTCGCTGTGTTTTATTTTAGATCCCAGAACTACAAAGTCATCCATCCGTAATCCTCAAAACCCAGGGTCACGCTGAGCCCGGAAACTCTCGTGGATTTGGCATATTACGCCATTTCTTTGCATCACTGCCCCAGAGTTCCAAAACGTTAAGGTTCGAATCCCAAGTTGGTCACTGACTGTGTAGTTTGCACGTTCTACTCGTGTACTTGTAGACTTTATCGGAATTCTTTGCCTTCCACATCGCACAGACTCATGATTTATGTTTATTAGTGCAAAACTGGATCAGTTATCAGTGTGAAATGAGGCGTCGACTATTAAGACCCCCAGTTTTTATTAAAAGTAAGGGAGTCGTATTAGTGCTGTTTGTTACATTGTAGATGCCAGCATATGATAGGTGAGATAATTAACTACTAGTTAAGGACAGGGATATTTCGTTTTTTTATTGTTCAAAATATATATTCTGAAACCTAGTTTTACATTAAGATATTTAATAATGATAATCTTTAATATGTATAGCTGTACACGCTACCAAATTCCTGTGATGGCACGTTTTTCAAAACTGCAACTTTTTATTTGACCGTTAGAGGGTGGCAAAGTATTATTCATTAGCTTAAACCGGGGATGTTATGCTCTGGTATTGGAGGGCTGCAGTGGCTGCAGGTTTTTGTTTCAAACACTTTGATTTTTAACCTTTTGCTAATGCTAATGGTACATACTCTGCTACCTTGATTTTCAAGTCACTTACGTTGTAATTGTTTCATTTTTTTTAACAAGCAGCCAAACGACAATGCGGAAAGACAACAGATGAACAGGCTAACTTAGATCTCATTCATTCCTGTGTTTTTCATACAATATCTGCCTCAGGAAAATATCAGAAAAGGGGAAAAGTGAAAGTCGGAGAAATACTGATCCACAGAACATTTGGATGGTGATCTCAGAAAAAAGAAAATCAGTTTTGGAAATGACTGGTGTGACACAGTGAGAACACTAACAAGCCAAAGAATTGAATAATGGGCTTTATTAAGAGCTAAAGAGGAAATTGGTTGGAGTAAAAACCGTGGCCCTCAAGGACTATTTAAGCCCCTTGAGTTAGCTGATTATCTGTTGTCTTGCTTTGTATTATTTGGCTAAAGGTTAAAGGAAAAAATAAGCAAGGCAATCATAATTACGTCAAAAGAAATATGATAAATTAGCAATTGTAATGGTTTATTAATTTAAAAAGGGGCCAAAAAAAACTCCTGAATCTGAGTTTGACACCCCATGGTCTAAGCAGTATACATCAGAATCTTTTTTTTTAAATTACAGAAATACCCTGTACAGAACTGAAAGCCTGTTCTTCCTTTCTGTCTTTGTAATTTAGACATGATAAAACTGCTGAAGCAAGCTTTGAGCAACCATTGTGCAGATAAAAGCAATAGGGTTGATTTGCCATGGCTAGAAAAAAAAGTCTTATTCTTAACAGTATGTACATTATTCATCCAGTAGAAGAAAAGCAATACTCATGCTGTTTCTCCGCTTGCACTTGAAATAACTATAAAGCAGAAGAATGTGGAAAAATAGAAATTTTTATTGGGTGTAACAATAGGTTTTTTAATTAGAAAGTGTTGCTGATGAACATGTGTCCCCTGATGTAAAGAAAAGGAAAATGGATCTTTAGCTACTTTGGATGTATTGAAAGCTTCTTCACTTTGTCTATCACACATATATTGTAACTGCTTTGCTAAATCACTTCAGTTTGGTTAGTTTTATTTTTATTATTGGGCTCTTTTATGTGGTGTCCTTTCTTCTAACTACTTTGGTATTCCGTTACATACTTTCTAATTTCAAGACGAATCAAATACTCTTGACAACTTAATATACAATGCTCTTGGGACTCAATGTTACAGTACATGCAAGTATTAGACAAAAAAATCATTCCATACTGTTAAAGTGTGTGTGTAAATTAAAAACAACCTGATCCTCCTTACTGCCCTCTCTGACTTAGGTATCACTGGGACTGCTCTCAGATGATCTGAATCCTTCCTCTCAGGATCTTACCATATGTTCTGGAGTAGAGAGATCTCAAAGTTGCATCACACAGGCACAGGAGTGCCCCATGGATCAGTGCTGGGTCCTCTCCTCTTTTCCTGGTATACCACCTCACCAGACCCTATCCTTCAGTCCCATGGATTCTCGTTTAAGTGATATGTCAATGATATTTTGTTGTATGTGTATTTCCCAGCAGAGGACTACACAGCCTCAACTACAATCTTGACATGTCTCAATGATATTTCAACTTACATGGAGGAACACCATCTCTAGCTTAACCTTAGACAGAGCTCTTTGTTATTCTAGCTAGTCCATCTATTTAACCCATTCATAAAGTTTGGCTCATTATCACCAATACCTACCAAGACAGTGCGTAACCTTTAAGTGATAATCAATGACAAGCTATCCTTCATTAACCTCACTGGAACCACCTCATGTCCATGCAGTAAATTCAGTACAATATACGCATGATGAGACCATACCTGAGCATGCAGCACAATTTCAGGTACAGGTTTTGGTCTTGCCACATCTTGACTACTGTAATTCCTTACTGGCCATGGTACCAAGCTACTGCAGATGATTCAAAATGCAGTGGCATGTCTTGTGCTCATTCAACCTGTCACTCCCCTGGCTCCCTATTACAGCATACATTAAATTCAAATTCTTGATGCTTGCCTATAGAGTAATCAGTGGTTCAGCTCGTATGTATATGGATTCATTCATGAGGTTCTGCTCTCCTTCTCACCTGTTCATGTCTGTTAATGGATGGCATCTGGTGATAGCATCTCTACTTGGCATCACATCTCAATCTAGACTCTTTTTATGTGCAGCTCCTACTTTTTGGAATTAGCTGTCTTTCTCTATCTAAATGACTGACTTCCTAAATGCATTTAGGAAGTGTTTGACAATTATCTTGTTTTGTGAATATCTTTATAATCAGTAGTTGTGATGCTTGGTTCTTAGTAGCAATGTACTAGTCTTGTGTCGTTCTGTATAGTTTAGGGCTTGTCACTTTTGATGATCAATTTTATTTTCCTGTTCTGTGACTCTTGTTTCAAATTAGTCCCTAAACTGATGTTTAGCAATTATGCTGTCCTCTTTTGTAAGTCACTTTATATTTACTTATTTGGTTGATGCCTTTATCCAAGTTGACTTACAATATTTATGATACAAGTGGTTACATTTCTTTTGGTTTCCCAATTGGTGCACAGGCAGGTCAAGTGACTTGCTTATGGTCACACAGTGTCAGTAGCGAGATTTGAACCCACAATGTCAGGCTTTGAATTCCAAAGCCTATACACCACACTGCCTGCACTTAGGATAAAAGCATCAGTTAAGCAAATACGTTGAGATTTAAACAAGTAACTTGTCTATAATGCCTTAATAGCAATATTTAACATATTCCATTGTTGTTCTGAGATCTATAAAAAAGAGCTGGAACCAAGTAAAATTTTCATGGGTGGTTCCATGAAACTTTGGAAAAAGGGCAGTAAAACAAGAATGGCTAAGTCTAGTTCTGCTGAGTGCTTTATGCCAGTGTCATTGTTTACACGTCTTAAACAACTATTATCATACACTGATAATTTCTGTATTATCTATATCTATTATTTATTATTTATTTATTATATTACATATCTATTGACTATATTTATGTATCTAGATTGCAAATACCATACATTACATCAATGTTCATATTGCTAACTACACGTCAATATTGCTGCTACTTCTTTGTCTTGACTTTGCACAATGTCTTGTCTTGTTTGTGTTTTAATTTTAAATTTTAATTCTATTTTTAATTTATTATTTGCATGTCATGTTATTACACTGTCAGCCCTGAGCTTCGCAATTTCGTCTATCTGTATACTTGTATATGGTTGAGATGACAATAAAGTTCACTTTGTCTTTGACTTTTAACAGTGGTTTTCAAGTTCAGTCCTGGGGACTCCCATGGTTGCAGGTTTTTATTCCAACTAATTTCACAATCAGTGTCTCATTTGTATATTTAATTGATCTCATTGTTTAGTTACCTAGCCTACAAATGCATGAAACACATACATATGTGTATTCTTTGCTGAAGCTTTAAATATTAATGTTTCTTTTAGCATTTTCTTTTTAGTAGTGTTTGCTCCCATAATTGTATCCAAATGCTGATGATTAGCAATGAGTAGCACAGACATGAGTTCAAACAACACTGAATACTAAATTGGAGCAGTTACATCACTCCCATTGCCATTTGTTTGCTCATGAAGAAACCTTTCTTACAAAAGAGCAAGCAAGTGAATTTGGCAGTAAATGAACTGCTACCCTTTTAGCATTCAGTTTTGTCAGCAGTTGAATAAAATAAATGTTGTAAACTCTATAGATGAGGCTAGGTTAAAATGAAAATGATAAATATTTAAAGGTAAAAGAAATAAAAGAATAAATTAAAAAAATTAGAATTTCTTTGAATAAGAAAATAAAAAAGGGACAGTACACTAAATAATGAGATCAACTGAAAGTAAGAATAAGGCATCAATTGTGAAACTGGTTGGAGTTAATACCTGCAGGCACAGGGAGGTCCTCCAGTACTAAACTGTCTTGTGAGATTAAGACAGTGACTATGAAATGGAAAATGCATTCTGAGAAACTGAATGAAAACATTGATTTTTTTTATTTATTTATTTTCTTGAAAGAAAAGTGTCTCTGTTCTTTGGAAAACAGCAGTACAAATTAAATATATTATTATTCTAATTTTCTATTTCAAAGAGGCTCTGGGGAGCTGGAACTTATTCTGGCAGCATCATGTACAAAGTAATAGGGTCCCAGTTGAGAACATGTAAAATTCATGCATGTTGTGCTCGAAGTGAACACGGGTCCCTTGAGTTTGGTGGCAACAATTATAACTCCTGTATCATATCCATGTATTAATTCTGTGAATTTATTTTGTCTACTACAAGGTCACAGGGAGTTGATCCTATCATGGCAAAATTTAGTGAAAGGCAAGAACCATATGTAACATCATCTGTGGAACTACTTAAACTCAAAAAGGATAGGCATTAATATATTAAAAATGTTATTGTCAAATTTAGCAACTTTAATATAGTTTAAACTGAATGAAAAAAGTGCTGAAAACATGAAATACAACTGTTACATACATTTTTAGATACACTTTTAGATTATTCGATTATTTATTTATAAAAGCACACTTAAAATGAGAGGTTGCGCCAAAGTGCTGTACAAAAAAGCATTAAAATAAACACAATACAAACAATCATGCAAAAGCAGATTAAGAAAACAACCAATTGTAACATCCACCACAATCCCATCATAAACAATGAAAGACAGAAAAAAACAAGTAGGTCTCATTTGATTGATAATTATAATATATTTTTTATCAGCTGGGCTTCTATTTTTAATATTTAAATATTAAAATATCCTCATTTAGGAAAGGTTGTAGTTTGTCTATCATAGAAAATATCTACATTTTAATTTTTCTTTCAAACAATTTATGAACAACAGTATTATGAACTGCTTAATAAATTATTTCTTTCTTCATTTCACAATTGTTTATTGGCTTCTCAGTGAGGTCAAGCGGAAATAACAGATGACTGTCTGATTACCAGACACAGTGAACAAATGCATAGTAAGCCCTGGCTTCATCCTGTCTTTTCTTAATGACTGTGGTATTTTGAGAAAGGAGATGTTTGATTGGCTGAAATCTGTGCTAGAGTCAGCAACTGCTCATATACCTTCTCCATCTAGTAAGCAGCATTAGGAAAGTAACTGATGCCAGAGTTTCCATCATCTAATATCCCCCTTCACCTTACTGATTGAGAATTTATGATCTGTTTTTGAGTTAAATAAGAATGTATAAAGAATGGGCAGTAGCATTGTAACACTGTGGTTAGTCCTGAGGCACTGTCTTGGTGGAGTCTGCTGTTCTTCCTTTATGTGCATGTTTTTTGTTTTCTTCTTTAGATACTTGGGTTTTTCTACTACATCCAAACGTGTGTGTTAGATTAATTGGAAACACTAAATTGGCTCCATATGCGTGAGTATAGATGTGTTCTGATAATGCAACATTAGACTGTCACTTCACATGACTTTGAATTGGCATAAGCATATTTGTCCTAAGGGGGGAACTTGGCTTTTCATAGAATCTCTTTAAATACATACATGGGTATATAAGTAAGTAAGTAAATAAATAAATACAGTGGTGTGAAAAACTATTTGCCCCCTTCCTGATTTCTTATTCTTTTGCATGTTTGTCACTCAAAATGTTTCTGATCATCAAACACATTTAACCATTAGTCAAATATAACACAAGTAAACACAAAATGCAGTTTTTAAATGATGGTTTTTATTATTTAGGGAGAAAAAAAAATCCAAACCTACATGGCCCTGTGTGAAAAAGTAATTGCCCCCTGAACCTAATAACTGGTTGGGCCACCCTTAGCAGCAATAACTGCAATCAAGCGTTTGCGATAACGTGCAATGATTCTTTTACAGCGCTCTGGAGGAATTTTGGCCCACTCATCTTTGCAGAATTGTTGTAATTCCGCTTTATCTGAGGGTTTTCTAGCATGAACCGCATTTTTAAGGTCATGCCATTTCATCTCAATTGGATTCAGGTCAGGACTTTGACTAGGCCACTCCAAAGTCTTCACTTTGTTTTTCTTCAGCCATTCAGAGGTGGATTTGCTGGTGTGTGTTGGGCCATTGTCCTGTTGCAGCACCCAAGATCGCTTCAGCTTGAGTTGACAAACGGATGGCCGGACATTCTCCTTCAGGATTTTTTGGTAGACAGTAGAATTCGTGGTTCCATCTATCACAGCAAGCCTTCCAGGTCCTGAAGCAGCAAAACAACCCCAGACCATCACACTACCACCACCATATTTTACTGTTGGTATGATGTTCTTTTTCTGAAATGCTGTGTTCCTTTTACGCCAGATGTAACGGACATTTGCCTTCCAAAAGTTCAACTTTTGTCTCATCAGTCCACAAGGTATTTTCCCAAAAGTCTTGGCAATCATTGAGATGTTTCTTAGCAAAATTGAGACGAGCCCTAATGTTCTTTTGCTTAACAGTGGTTTGCGTCTTGGAAATTTGCCATGCAGGCCGTTTTTTTCCCAGTGTCTTTCTTATGGTGGAGTCGTGAACACTGACCTTAATTGAGGCAAGTGAGGCCTGCAGTTCTTTAGACGTTGTCCTGGGGTCTTTTGTGACCTCTCGGATGAGTTGTCTCTGCGCTCTTGGGGTAATTTTGGTCGTCCGGCCACTCCTGGGAAGGTTCACCACTGTTCCATGTTTTTGCCATTTGTGGATAATGGCTCTCACTGTGGTTCGCTGGAGTCCCAAAGCTTTAGAAATGGCTCTATAACCTTTACCAGACTGATAGATCTCAATTACTTCTGTTCTCATTTGTTCCTGAATCTCTTTGGATCTTGGCATGATGTCTAGCTTTTGAGGTGCTTTTGGTCTACTTCTCTGTGTCAGGCAGCTCCTATTTAAGTGATTTCTTGATTGAAACAGGTGTGGCAGTAATCAGGCCTGGGGGTGGCTACGGAAATTGAACTCAGGTGTGATACACCACAGTTAGGTGATTTTTTAACAAGGGGGCAATTACTTTTTCACACAGGGCCATGTGGTTTTGGATTTTTGTTCTCCCTAAATAATAAAAACCATCATTTAAAAACTGCATGTTGTGTTTACTTGTGTTATATTTGACTAATTGTTAAATGTGCTTGATGATCAGAAACATTTTGTGTGACAAACATGCAAAAGAATAAGAAATCAGGAAGGGGGCAAATAGTTTTTCACACCACTGGATACACACACACTTTGGTCTGAACACATACTGAAATGACTATAAAGCAAGAAAATTCAAAAGTAAGAAAAGTTCTGACTTGTCTACCACATTCACAGTGAGGCATTATGCAGGCATATTGCTGTAGGTATAAGGAAGCGCCAATAGCGTTTCTTCACACACTTCTGCTAAATGATTAATTGACTGATAGTCGTCAGTGTTAGCATGTCAGAGAGAGGATCTGCAGCATTGTTCATAATGACATTCAGTTTTGTTTTAATTCTGTCCTTTGCCACTACTTTCAGGAGGTCTAGAGAGTGTCCTAGAACTGAGCTTTGCCCTTTTAATTAGCTTGTTGATTTGGCAGGCCTCTCTTGAAGTAATGTTACCAGTGCAGTACAACATAGCATAGAAAATCACACTGGCTATCGAAGAGTTGTAGAAGATGTAAAGGATGTCACTTCTTACATTAAAGGAACACAGTCTCCTAAGGGAAAGGAGCTTCCTCTGCCCTTTCTTATATAGTTCTTCTGTATTTCAATACAAGTCCAACTGTCATTAATCAAGGGATGAATTGATGGAGCATTAACTTTACCTGCTACTTAGAGGCAGATGATGACACTGGAAAAATATAGTGCAGATGTTACTTCTTGCTGGCACCATCTGATACTAGTTGTGGTAAAATTCAAATAGTGAACAGTTTGTTCTCCTTGTTTTTTTCTTATATAAACATGATAAATTATACATTGTGGTGGAAGACCGGAGGTTCAGTCCAGCCGGGATGCCCCAAAATGGAAAGAAAGAAGAAGAGCATCCTTTTCAGGACACTGCCTCCACCGGGACGCTAGGTGGCAGCTCCCCGGGATACCAATGGTTCCCTGGATGCCCTCAGGGCATCCTGGGACATGGAGTCTGTTTCTTCAGCCCTGTTGGGTGTCGTAGGTGCTGCCAGGGGGAGCTCACAAACACCCCAGGGACTGTTACTGTCACTATGGACTATAAAAAGGACTGTGGGAAACCCAGCAAGGAGAGCCGGAGTTGGGTGGTAGAGTGACGGAGCTGCTGGGTGGAGAGGAAGATTGTGATTATTGATCATTGAATTGTGAATTGTGGAGTGCGCAGTGTTTTGTGCTGTTTATGTAAGAAAAATATTAAAATTATTCTTGGTGCTTTTAAACGTGTGTTGTAGACGTCTGTCTGGTGGGTTCCACGGGGCAACAGCGTCTCTAGAGTCCACAACATTCAGTGATCTTTTCATATTTAACAATGGGCAAGTATTAGGAGTGTGTTGGAAAAGCAATGACCAGATTGAAATGAAAGGAGGCCTGTCATAGCATCCTTTTATATTCAGAAAGATGCCAGATTTAACCGAAAAGAACTTCTTCTTAAAAGAGAGGATATCATTGGTCATTTTGTTTGTTTATTTATTTGGGTGGTAGAGCTTTCCCAGCTACAGAAACTGTAATAGCAGGCTAAATGGGTGCAGTCAACTGGATTAATTTGACAAAATCACAAAAGCTTTGCAATGAATCTGGGGCTTTTAAACACAATTGTACTTGAAATTGTTTCTTTTGCAAAGATTCTTTCAT
The DNA here is from genome assembly GCF_016835505.1 of Polypterus senegalus. Lineage (NCBI taxonomy): Eukaryota > Metazoa > Chordata > Cladistia > Polypteriformes > Polypteridae > Polypterus > Polypterus senegalus. The sequence continues at coordinate 137,908,824 of NC_053155.1, read as the reverse complement.
TAGATTTTAGGAAAATTCACACAAAACATTACTGTAATTCATTCTTAAATAATATGCTGTTAGTCATCAGCTGAGGCATGAGGAACCATGTAACAGCAAAACAAAATCTTACTGTCACTCTTATCCTACATTAATGGGTATGTATCATCTGTCTCACTGGTAGAGTGGCTCACCAAATTTTGCACCTCAAAAATACTTAAGGCACTCCTTTTCTCCCTTCCATCCCTCTTTTCTTTCACAGTCCTAGGCTGTGTTTCAATGTGAGAGTCAACAACCTCTCAAAGAACTTAGAGAAATTTGTAGTGGACATGTATCGGTGGAGAGTTTGGTCACTTATGACACTTGGAGCACAAAATGTGTATGTTAACTATATTCCTGGTCTTTGGCTTTAGGATACTGAAATGTAATTTTTAGAGTTGTTATCTAAAATGTTTACTGAAGATGCTTTTTTGTGTATATTCATTGATAAGTGACATTCAGCTGAGTCAGTCTAAAGTAATGAATGGAGACTTTAAATCAGCCATGTGTATGATTAGAAAACTGAAGAAAAATGTATTAACATCCATCCATCTCCTTACAAGAGGACTATGAGCCTTTTAGCAGAGTGTGACTGATTATTTAAGTGGTGTAATGATCGTGTAATAGCTTTTATGGGCAATATAGACTTATGGGAAAGTTGAGTCTATTTACAAAAGTAGAGTTTATATTCAAGTGCTCTTATTTTTTTTAATTAAAATATTTTGAAATACATAGCACTTTATTTCATCCCCAAATTTTATCATTTAGGAGTAAAGCAAATAATTCTTAAGCTATATGGCAAAAGGGTATATAGTATAGTCATGCTCTGACTTCACAGATACTTGGCTTCTGGGCAAAGATTGCCATAATGTGATTCCTAGTTCAACTTGCTTATAGTCTAAATAGATGCAGTCAGTCTGGTTAATCTTTGCGATTTGTTTTCACATTTTAAGGATAGCTTAAAAATTCCTATTTTTTTACTTTAACATTAACCATGTGTTAAATGTCTTTTTTACTTTTGGTCATTGGGCCATCATCCTATCTTCAATAACCTTCAAACTCCAATTTAAATATCAAATAAAAAACAAATTGCAATCAAAAGTCAAAAATTAATGTGCTATGAAGAGTAGTTCATAACTGTGTTGCAGACTAAGTCCTTAGTGGAAACAAACAAAAAAAATCCAGAGGATGAATTAGAGGAAAACCAGTTGCTGTTATAGGCAGGAGACACTTGTGCCTAGAATGTGGTGAAAGAAATGCCTTAAGAAGCCTCTCAGAAGACTAAGCTAATGACAAAGGGTGGTGTGTTGTCAGACTAAGCATTCTATAATACCGTAGTTTTGCAGGAAGAATATTTAGGATCTTAGCAAAGACTACTGAATGATATCATACATGCAGTGAAGCAATATTTGAATATAGGGATAACTAGGAAACAGGTGACTAGTATTGGCTCAAAATAAATGTACCTATATAGTGGATAATGAGAATATCTCTAAAACCTTACACACATTGTTCTGTAAATTAGGAAACTGAAAAATCTATGGTCTTGACTTACACTTACTTTAGTCATTGTAAGTGTAAACCAATTTCTAAACTGCCTTATCTTGCTAAAATGTTGAAGTAAGCTACTAGGATTTCATTGTCAACATAGTAAAGCTACCCACTTTGAGGTACAGTAGTTAATGGCCTTTTTATATACAATATGATTTTGATTTGAATTTTGAGGAGTGTTGTTTTATTAATAAAGAAATGAATATATTAACAACAAACTTTGTTCAGGAATACTGTAATTCAGTATGAGTAATATATATATATAAATATATACTAACTTGAATAAGTTACATATTCCACACACCCCAACCCCAACACAAACTTTTTAAAGACAATTAGTTGTCTAAAGCACTATATACATTAGGCCAGCACAGAGGTTAGGGCTGCTACAGTGCCTCACACCTCCAGGACACCACACTCCAATCCCAGTCTATTAACACTTTCCTGTCACATCTCAAAGATTTGCATATTGAGTAGTTTGTAACTGTAAGTTAAAATAGTGTGTGTGAGTGTGTAAGTATGTGTATGTGCTGTGATGTGGATTAACATCCTGTGCAGAGTGGATATTGCCAGGATAGCGCCAGCCCTTTCATGACTCTGTTAAAGAGAAAGCAGCCTCAAAAAATAGTTTGAGAAATACTTGGTGGTTTACAGGAAGATCTTCCACAACAGTTATTACTTGAAGTGTCCTGCAGCATTGTGTTTGGACCACAGCTGGTTTTGATTCATATTCCACCTTTTTCTCATGTGAAACTCTTGCTTAGTATCCTTTTCATTTTTAAGCTGACAGTTAAGGTTTGTATCTTTTATTCAGGCATGCAGTCGAGATGTACTGACTTCATCTTTGAAAACGAGAGAGAAGCAGATGAGAGTTGTTGGTTTTTTTCTGTTGTTGCTAAGGAGCTTTACAGGAATTTGTAAAGTTTCTTTTCCCTTTAGAAGTTTTTTTTTTTACTTTTTTCTCTCCTGCACTGGAGCAAAAGCAGCGGAGTGTTTGGGGGTGTATTTGGAAAAAGTTACTTGTTACGTGTAGTTGTTCTGGATACTGGTATTCGAACTAGTGTTGGTGAGGCAGAGCAGTAACCAGCATCTGTAAGTAAATAACCGGCATCATAGCAACAAATGTGTAATAAGTAACAGAAACAGTGATTCCTTAGTTTGGAAAAAAAAGGCAGTAAAGAGGAAGGCTCAGCAGTACGTAGGCAGGTGACCCATGTTAAGATGCCGATCAGGCACAAGCGGCTGTAGGAACAGACAACGCAGTAAGAAATTAACTAGCAGCAGATATTCACTAAGCAAGCTTTTCAAAATTAAACAGTTCTTAGCAGTCAGAAAAGTAGAGCAGTTAAGAGGGCAACAGCGTAAGTGTTCATTAATATGAAGGAGTACAAA